>NC_137081.1:13674176-14398343 GCF_951640355.1 Cnephaeus nilssonii | reverse complement strand
TTACGAGGCTGGTAGAACAGGTTAAACTTAGGGAAAATTTAATTAGTGTCCGGATGTGACCCATCCCAGTAACTCCTAAAAAGGAAAACTAATGAAACATGGGCTGCCCAAAAGTAACCTCGTCACTCAGGAAACATTTATGAAGCACCTACTATGGGCAGGTCCTGAGCTACGTGCAGATGGCTGCCTGCCCGTGCGCTCTCTTTTCATAATAAAAATTCTCATCAAGAAACATTCCTTAAATAATCAAAGATATCATGACGAGCACTTGGATCTGGAATGATGTAAAAACTTCCTTTTAAATGAGTATAATTTGTTATGCATATAACAGATAAAAGAAAGAATATCCAGAGTATATAAAAATTATCTAAAATCCTATTAAAAATCATCCCCAACAATGGGCAATTCACAGAAAAGAGAACTTAAATTAGCCAACAACACATGCAAGATACGGTGGAATATTATGCAGTGGTTAAAAAGAATGAGTTAACATAAAATTCCCATATGAGCCAGCAATTCCACTTCTGGGTATATACCCAAAAGAACTGAAAGCAGGACTTGATCACATTTGCACACCCATGTTCATCACAGCATTAGTCCCACAATAGCTAGAAGATGGAAACAACCCCAGTACCCATCAACAGATGAATAAACAAAACGTGATATATACACTGAGTGGCCAGATTATTATGATCTCTGAACGCATAATAATCTGGCCACTCAGTATATGTGTGTGTGTGTGTATGTATGTATATATATATATATATATATATATCCTATCTAATAAAAGAGTGATATGCAAGTTAACCATCACTCTGCTACACCACAAGCCACACCCACCAGCCCATCAGGAGCAAGTATGCAAATTAACCCAACCAAGATGGCTTCAGCCATGGAGCAAGCAGGAGGCTTGGGTTTCCCCGGCGATGGAGGAAGCCAAGCTTCCACAGCCCTGGCCTGCCTTGGCCTCCACTCAAGGCTACAAAGTTTCAATTATAGAAGATAAATAAATCCCAGATACCAGGGCCTCCACTGGGTTGCTGGGGCGCATGGCCGGCCTGCAAAGCATCACAGGCCCCTTGCTCAGGCCACCTCATGCCCCAAGGGAACGCCCACCCTGATCCGGGACACCCTTCAGGGCAAACCAACTGGCCCCCACCCGTGCACCAGGCCTCTATCCTATCTAATAAAAGAGTAATATGCAGATTGACCATCAATCCAACACACAAGATGGCTACCCCTATGTGGTCAAAGATGGCTGCCCCCATGTGGACACAAGATGGCCGCCACAAGATGGCCAGCAGGGGAGGGCAGTTGGGAAGGACCAGGCCTAAACGGGCAGTCGGACATCCCTCGAGGGGTCCCAGATTGGAGAGGGTGCAGGCTGGGCTGAGGGACACACCCCCCCCATGCACGAATTTTGTGCACCGGGCCTCTAGAGGCCCGGCGCATGAATTCGTGCATAAGTGGGGTTCAGCCAGCCTGGCCAGGGGGAGGGGCCATGGGCAGTTGGCCGACCTGCCTGCTGGTCGAACTCCTGGTCGAGGGGACATTTTGCATATTAGCCTTTTATTATATAGGATATACACTGAGTGGCCAGATTATTATGCGTTCAGAGATCATAATAATCTGGCCACTCAGTGTATATATGCCACAAACTATTATGCAACCTTAAAAAGGAAAGAAATTCTACCACAGGCTACAACATGGATGAACCCTGAAGACATTATGCTAAGTGCAATAAGCCAGACAGAAGAGGACAAATACCATGTCATTCCATGTGTGTGAGGAGGCTGGAGGAATGAAATTCACAGAGACAGAAAGGAGAACCGGGGTTGCCAGAGGCTGGGGGAGGGAGGAATAGGGAGTTGGTGTTTCAACAGTGCAGAGTTCAGTTGGGGAGAATGGTTTGTAACAATGTTAATGTAGCTAATGCCATTGAACTATATACTTAAAAATGGTTTAAAATGGTCCGTTTTATGGAATGCATATTTCACCACAATAAAATAATTTATTTCCAAATTTGGAATAACTATCAAACTATCATTCTTTTTTTGCTTTTAATTATGCTTAGGGAATTTTCTTCTTTCCCCTCTTATCACTGAAGTTTTTCAGTGAGCCTTTATTGTTAAAAAAATGCAAGGGGTGGGGGTGGAGAACAAGATAGACACAGAAAGAGGTCTAAGATAAATCACTGTGAAAAGGCTGATTCATACAGTAGTTTCCCATTTATGTTCAGGAAAAACACACACATCGTACATGTAAAAGCATAGACTGGTCACAAAAGTTGCCTCTGAGAATAAGAACGAGGGGTAAATGGGAACTTCTGATTTATGTGACGGGAGGCGTTTTCTTGTGTGCTTTTTTAGAACGAGAGGAAGGGAGAGAGGGAGGAGGGTGAGAGAAACATCGATTGGCTGCCTCTCTTACACGCTCCAACCGAGGACTGAACCCAAAACCTAGGTATGTGCCCTAAATGGGAATTGGACCCAAAACACTTTGGTTCATGGGACAATGCTCCAACCATCTGAGCCACACTGGCCAGGTCCTGATTTATCTTTATTGTTGAATAATTTAAAAATAGATCCATAAATCCCCAATGCCAGGGGAGGAAGCCTGGGGCCTCCAGCCCAGTGGGTTTGGCAAATGAGGCCTAAGACTGCCATATCTGAGTTTCAAAACATCCTAAAAGTGAAAAACGAGCTAGTACAGGCCCGGGGTACAAGGGGACCATTCAGAGTGCAAATATTATAAACCACTGTCTGTCAAAATAAAACCATACTCTGAGGTCACGAGTTTCAGTTTTTGGCATGGAAAATGCAGCCAGTACAGCTCTCCTCTGAAAGACTTGAGCCGGAATATACAAGTATAAATACCATGACACCACATTTTACGGGTATGACGTAAACAAACTGCCTAACCTCTCCAAGCCTCAGTTTCCTCATCTGTAAAATGGGTATAACGAGGCTACAACTTTGGGTGGGTGTGGGGAGGTGTGAGGACGCTCAACAAACACCACTGATATCAAATAAAGCCTCCTTTCCTTAGAAGGGTACCTGGAGGTTAAGCCAAAACCAAAGCTCTTCCCTCCCTGGCACAGTACCTGGCACATAGGAGGCACATATTGATCCTGGGCCTCGCCCACTGCATCCATGGGCATCCGAACGATCTGAGGGGCTGATTACAAATACAGACTCCCAGAGTCCGTCCCTGGAAACTGTGATTCAGTTGGGTTGGAATGTGGCCCCCAAATCTGCACGTTACCCGCCCCCTCCCCCCCCCCCCCCCCCCCGCTCCATACAGAGTGCAGGTCAGAAACGCTGTTCTAGGAGTAGTGGCTGGAAAAGATGAGGCCGAGTTCAAATGCCCTCCCTCCTCCAAAAAACAATGTCCCTTCTCCTACTCTGCTTGCCCTTCCTTCTCTACAAGAAAATGACCAACCACTTCTTTTCTTCTCCTTCCTCCCGAGTCTTGGGAAGTAAGTTTCTAGAAAGGATGCCCTTGCTATTTCTGGACAAAGTCTCAATAGGACTGTCTTGAAGAGAGAAGGAGGGCGGGGGGCAGGGTGGGGGAGAGAGAGAAGGAAAAAAGGAAAGACGGCTGCTTGGAGAGGGTGGAAGGGTACTAAGAAGGCAGAGGACTTCCACGCATTTGGCATTGACACTAAAACAACTGAACACCCTTCAGAGCCCCACGTGATGGGCAGACAGGCCTTTTCCATCCTCTAGGACAAAATCCAAAGAGTTTTCCAGTTGGGAGAAATAGCGGAAATGAGAGGAGGGAGAAATGGGCTGGAGAAAAGGAGGGTGGGGAATGTAGAGGGAAGCAAACGGACAACCACGGACCAAACGACTTAACTTGGATGTGAGTCCAGGCCAAGACAAAGGTGCCTTTTTTCAGTACCTTGTACACAAAATAAATAAATAAATAAATAAAAATAAAAACTTACCTAATGCTTTCTTTGGATTCCTGCCTCTCTGCAAAACACCAGCCCCTAATGAACCCGTCCTGCCCAGGACAGCCCCCTCCTGCGGGAGGTAAACAGTTACAAGCCTCTTGGGCCGTATCTGCTAAGTAAACCAGAACCACAATGGACTCTAAGCTAAGCAGCTTGTGTGGCGAGAGGGCTGTGCACGGTTAATTAATTGCGTCACGTCTGTAGCTGATAAAGCAGGTCTCGTGGGTGGCTGTTTTTCAAGTCTCACAGCTTTAGTTGGAAGTTGAAAATTAAAACAGTTGCTTCTCCAAGAGATCTGAGGTTCCAGGATTGAACTTTATTAAAACGAGGGCCTCAAAGGAAGCGGTGAAGTTGATCAGAGAAACTCGAGTTGGAGTTGGCCCGGAGGGGTTAGAGCTGCCTGTTGGAGTCTGTTGCTAATGCAACCATTAGCGTGGACTTTTAACTCAGAAGACATGGGCGCCTAGAACTTACATGCATAGCCCATGGACACGGGCAATAGGGTAGTGAAGACCTGGGGGATGGGGGGTAGGGGGTGGGAGAAGAGGAGGAATGGGGGGGCGGAAATGGGAGATATCTGTAATGCTATCAATAAAAAATATATAAAGACACTGGCATCAATACAATGCTTGGGAAGGACATTCAAGAGAATCCATTTGTCCACCCCTAGATCCAGGGGCCGTCCAGCTGTGTCCCCTTCCCCACGCCCCCCTTCCAATGGGCTTAATTATTCTTTTAACTGTTTATTTCAAACATACTTATGAACCCCTTCACCCCAAGGACTTATTACTCAGCCTCAACAATCAACTCCTGGGGCATCTTGTTTCGTCTAAGCCTCGTGGTTCTCAAACTTGAGCGTGCATCCGAATCACCTGTGGGGGAGCGGGGAGGGCTCACACACTGATGAGCAGGCCTCTCCTCAGAGTCTCTGACACAGCAGGTCTGAGGGGGGACCTGAACTTTGCCTTTCCGAGTTCCCAGGGGCTGCGGATGCTGCTGGGCAGGCAACCCCACTCTGAGAACCAGTCATCTGCACACCTACTGCTGTTCCTTCGGGTAGTATCATCAACTCTGATCTCAGCCACCATTCCATCTGAAATAAAACACCATGATTACACCTAAAAAATAATAATTCAATAATAGCATCGAATTATCTAGTAAGTCTCACATTTCCACGTGCTTCATAAAAGGCATCATTTTTTATTTACAGTTTATTTTAATCAGAATCCAAATAAAGTGTACGTAGTGTGATCACATAATATCTTTGTCTCTTTTCATCTTTAACCTCCTCCAACACTTTAGTTTCCTTGCCATGATCTTGGCTGAAGAGCCTTGACTATTTTTCAGGCAGCCTAGGCAGTGGTCGGCAAACTGCGGCTCGCGAGTCACACGCGGCTCTTTGGCCCCTTGAGTGTGGCTCTTCCACAAAATACCACGGCCTGGGCGAGTCTATTTTGAAGAAATGGCATTAGAAGAAGTTTAAGTTTAAAAAATTTGGCTCTCAAAGGAAATTTCAATCGTTGTACTGTTGCTATTTGGCTCTGTTGACTAATGAGTTTGCCGACCACTGGCCTAGCCTATGGCAAGCTCTCAGAGTCCGGCCGCAGGCTCCGCTCCTCCACCCGCCCTGTGACCTTGTTAAGTGAGTTAACCTCTCTCAGCACAGGGGGACTGGTGAATTGGTGAATGTTTAACAACCAGTTCTCTGCGGAGGGGTGTGGGGAGAACAAGTCCTGGTTTGTCCATTTGTCAATTTCTGTGGCGCAAAAACTCCCACCATGGCAGATCGCAAACTGCCGGAGGGGAGTGGTGGCCACAAAGCCAAACACGTAGCACGGGCTAACACTTGTCCACCGGACAGACAACGGAAGCAGACACCAGGGACATGCAGTTAAGTCATTAGGAACTGATGAACTTTGAGTATTTATTACCTTTGTTTTTAATATAATTTATTTAGTTATAAGTTTATGTCATTTAATGTCTAAGAATGGTCGTGTGTGACCCTAGGTTGCCAAATTCCTAGAAGCTGAACACTCCTGCACGCCGCCGCGTTTAAGTCTCGCCTTTCTCACCTGTGAAACGGGAGGTGTAACAGCGGTCACTTCGTGGTGAGGATGCAGAAAGACGGTGTGTGAAGATTCCGTGGCTGCACGTGGGCCAGTGGGCAGCCAGTGGAGAGTTACTCGCTCCCCCTCGCTGGGCAGGGAAAGCGATGAGGGAGTCTGTGTCAGATCCATATACAGAGGAAGCCGGTTTCAGAGTCCCAGGGGCAGAAACAGCCCAAAGGGGGTGGGCTCCGCACGCCTGGGCCCAGGAGTTGGGCCTGGCTTGATTGCCACACAGACCCCAACTTCCCAGAAGAAAGGCCATTTCAGCGAGCTGACTCAGCCCTGCTCCACCCCTCCACTTTACACAGAGGCCACTTCAACTGTTTGCTAAAATCAAGACCCTTCGTTTGAGGTAGATCAGGTTACCGGGCAAGGTGATTATTGTTTCTAATGGTCTGCAAACAGGTTCTCAGCTGTTCATCCCTCCAGTCTCTGGGGACGCGTGGACAAGCCCGACTAGACAGAGGCAAACACAAGCATTGGGAGCTCGGGGGTCTGAGAGATGCTACAAGCATGAGGTGGATTTAGGAGGGTCCTGTGCCAGTGAGCAAACTGAAGCTCAACTCTAGGCTGGGTGCTGAGCACCTACATCAAGCATGTCAAACTCGTGGCCCGCGGGATGCATGCCTCATTTATTTGGCCCGTGTTAGTCTTTGAGTTTGACATGCTTGACATCATTCCCCAAATAGCCAGTGACTCCTTACTGGTGGTCTCCAATTCCTAGGAAGCCCTGAGGTTCAGCCAGGGACTGGAGAATTCATAGGCAGGCCAAACATTGTCCACAAAATAAATACATAAAAGAGGTGGGATCAAGCGGCATTAAATCCTTCATGCCTGTCAGACTGAATTCTCAGGCCACCACTTCCCTCCTATGTGAGCTTGGGCAAGTTACTTAATCTCTCTGAGCCTCGGTTTCCTTATCTATACAATGGGGATAATAAAGGTCTCCATCCACCCTGTAGGGTGGTGGGTGAATTATGGACAATGCATGTAGAGCACTTAGCAAAATAATAAGTACATGATAATAGTAGTTGCCATTAATAGTGTCATAATACTTTAAAGCTGTAGATACTATCATCGTTCATAGAATGCCAATCTAATTAAAGAGATTACATTTCATTAATAGTAGCTTTTCCTTTCTATGTATTTTTCTCACCCATAAGTATTACAAGTGTCATAGGGAGCATCTTTGGGGTGTTTAGACCCTAAGAAGCAGTCCTCACTCTTTGTCTTTGGGTAAATCAACCCCTCAAGACCCCGGCTTCCTCATCCGGGAAAGAGGAGCCACACAGGCACACCTCGCTTGTTGTGTTTCACAGATACTGTGTTTTGTACAAGTTGAAGGTTTGTGGCAACCCTGCGTCAAGCAAGTCTCTTGGTGCCATTTTCCCAGCAGGCTCGGCGGATGGTTGGCATTTTTTAGCTAGATCAAGTATTTTTCAGGGAAGTATGTCCATGGTTGTTTAGACATGAGGCTATTGTACACGTAATAGACCAGTATAGTATAAACATAACTTTTTTATGCACTAGGAAACCAAAAAACTTGTGTGGCTCACTCTGTTGTGGTAATTGACTTTCCTGTGGTGGCCCCACACCGGACCCACATGACCTCTGAGGTATGCCGCGAGGACAGACAGGATGTAGGGGCGAATATTTCCAGGTAGACACACCGAGAACATGGATGGCTCATTGTCAGACCTCTTGCCCTGAAGTTGAGGTGGGAAAGCATGGCCAGCATCCCCATCCTGGAGCATAAGTGAGGAAAAGACAATGCTCACCGTGACTTTCTGGACGTGGCTAGGGAAGAATGAATAAGTGACTGATTGGTCTAGATGCAGAAAGTTCCCCCAGTGTCGTCTCCAGCTCACAGTTTACTGGGGCCAATGTCCCATCTTCTGCACCTATTCCTCATTCCTCAACCATCCGACAGGGCAGAGGGTCCAGGCCCAGCTTTCACGTGATGATACTAAGTTCTCCAGTGGCCCCGGGATGGAGACTACAGCACAGGGGTTACAGACAATAACACTGTAATAACTGTGCATGGGGTCAGGCGGGTACTTGAAATATCACTCTGTCAAGAACACGATTGTCTAACCACTGTGCTGTGCCTGGGACTAATCCTATCTAATAAAGAGGGAATATGCAAATTGACTATCATGCTGTCACAAAGATGGCAGTGCCCATAGCCACAAGATGGTGGTACCCAGTCCCCTCAGCCCCACTGGAGTCCCACAGTCCTTTCAACCTAGCCGAGGCTGGCGGGGGGGGAGGGGGGAGGGGTGTGTGGCAGGCGCACGGTGTGGCCAGACTAAACCTCAGCCCCCCTGGCCGCCCAGGGCCGGCCCAAGGCGCAGGCAAGCCTTGGATGGTGGCTGCCCAGCCGCCCAGGGCCGCCAGAGGCTCAGGTAACAAGGGCTGGCCAAGGTTTGCACTGCTGGCAGTGGCAACAGCAGAGGTGTGATGGGGGCGTCACCTTCCCCTGATCGCCGGGTTGCCACCCGCCCATGAGGGCTCCAGGACTGTGAGGGGGGCAGGCTGGGCTGAGGGACCCCCCTCCAGTGCATGAATTTTCATGCACCGGGCCTCTAGTACAAAATAATACTGAATGTGAACTGTAATTGAAAAATGAAATTTAGCCCAGCTGGTGTGGCTCAGCGGTTGAGCATCAACCTATGAACCAGGAGGTCACGGTTCGATTCCCTGTCAGGGCACATGCCTGGGTTGAGGGCTTGATCCCCAGTGTGGGGTGTGCAGGAGGCAGCCAATCAATGATGCTCTCTCATCATTGATGTATCTATCTCTCTCTCCTTCCCCCTTCCTCTCTGAAATCAATTAATATATATATATATTATTTTTTTAAAAGAAAAATTAAACCAAAAAAAATTCTCTGGTGGGGTGAGCTAGGGTGCTGGTGGGAATGGAACGAGCCCTGTGAGAGATCGTGGGAGGCACAAGAGGCCTTTTCGTGTTTGTAGAGGGGAACTTGGCCGTGAGACTTCAGCCTGGACGCTGGGCAGAGAGCAGCCAGGCCGCGGCTTCGGGAGGATCCCTGGGAGTCACCCATCACCACCCACGTGGCCCCAAAGCTCTGCTGCACGGGGTTCCTCCCGCCGCACTGTAATCTGGAAGAGGCTGTGTTTTCACTCTGTATCTCTTCAAATTCCCTGCAAATAGCAAGGATCGTTGAATATTGAATAAATGCACGAACCGTCCTTCTTGTGGCTTCAAGCTGGGGAGAAAAGAGGCTGAGGCAACCGTTTTCCGTCTGTGCAGGGTGGCTGCGCTGCCCAAGTGACCTAATGCTGGGTCATTATTTCCAGAGCGTTAAGATTTTCCTGCTGCCAATCCCAACAGTAGCCTCCAAACGCCAAGTCCCTTCCATGAAGCTTTTCCTTGTTTATAGGCAGGAATATTTTCCCCGTGTGTTCCTGCCTCTGGCAAGATTTTAAACAGCGTCAGGGCAGAAAAGTCCACCGCTCAGAGCGGGAAGGGGAAAAAAGAGGAGAATGTGAGCATTATTATTTCACAGAATTTTCCCCTCCTGGCCAGGAGAGTGTCTGTGGGTCTGATTACAATCATTTTGCCTGGATCCATTAGTTCTTATTTAATCAAAACGACTTACTCTTGTTTTTCTTTCCTTGCTCCTGAAAGCATGGCCTTGGGAGGGAGACGGTTTGGCAGCTGGGAGAAGCGTGGGAGCAGGAGGAAGTGGAGACTCTGGGCCTGAATTTAAGGCAAAGGCCTGCATAGTGACGCCGTCGCCGCAGCTGCACAAGCCCCTCGGATCCTAGCACCCAAGGAGCAGTAACACCGCCCACTTTTATTTTATTTCAAAATATAAAGAGCAATGTAACCTGGCAAGTAAGCCTATGCTCTTTAGAGAGAGTCGAGTCCTGGCCGACCACGAGCCGCAGTAACTTGGACAAGCCACTCTGGGCACCGCAGGGAGCTCCCATTCAGAAACATGTAAAGCAGTGAGATATTTAGAAGTTACAATGAGAGGTACTGAGGACTGAGGTGTAGGGTCTAGAGAAAAGCAATTCAAGGAACCCTCAGCTGTCCTCCTGGCCCCATACTCCTGGCATATGTAGATTTGGCGAGTTACTTAATCCTACAGCCCCATGTGTAAAGTGGGGCCAGTATTACCTGCGTTGGAGGACTCCTGTGAGGACTGAGAAAGTATGTGTCTAGCCCTGGTTGGTCTAGCTCAGTGGCTAGAGCATCAGCCCGCGTTCTGAAGGGTTCTGGGTTCAATTCCAGCCAAGGGCAGATGCCCAGGTTGCGGGCTTGATCCCCAGTAGGGAGTGTGCAGGAGGCAGCCAATCAATGATTCTCTCTCATCGTTGATGTTTCTCTCCCCCCCCACCCCCCGCCTCCCTTCCTCTCTGAAATCAATAAAAATATATTAGGGGGTGGGGGGAGGAGAGTATGTGTCTAGCTAATGCTAGCAGATAATAGGTGCCCAAATAAATATTTGAGTGAATAAAAGTACAGAATGATCCATGGGTGTTTGGGGAGCTGTGAAGTGTTAGGTATTGTCAGAAAAGGACCTAAGATCATGAACTTAGGGACCCTGTCTGTCTCCTTTACCTGACCCGGTGCCTGGCATATAACTGGCACTCGGTCAATGCTTGTCCGGTGAGTTATTTACATAGAAGTTAGAGGGCACACTGAAGTCTGGTGATTATTTTCTCCCATTACTCAGCTAACATCTGGTAAGTGCCAACTATGTGCCAACGATGGCAGCTTCTGGGGATGAGGAAGCCAGGCCTTGCCTTCCAGAGGCTACAGAACAGCCGGCTCTCAGGGTTGAGTTGGCAGGAGGGTGGGATGCGCTGGAGCACCATGAGTGAGGGAGGCCGGTGGGCAGGAGGGTCAGGCAGGGCTGTGAGTGTGGCCAGAGCTCCTGGTTTGAGAAACAGGCCAGGGGATAACTCTCAGCAGGAAGTGGGACAGGGAAGATCGTAAGATAAATTCAGGCTTTTATAGTCAGACTTTCTATCTGTGTGCTTGGCCACTGGAGAGTGGAAACTTCTTTGCCAAGGTGGTGACAGGTCGCGGGGCCTGGGAGGACGCGTCCTCTCGTTCCAAGAGGGCGGCAGTTTTCACATCAGAGGCAGGTGGGACTCCAGAATCCCCGAGCCTGTCTGATCCCGGAGGAACAGGGTTTTCCCCAGGCCCCTGAAAGGGGGGGAAGAGGGGGAGGGCGGCAGCCCTTTCACCGCCTCCAACACCTACCCCCACCCTTAACTAGAAAACCTGTCCTGCACACTGCAGGGGAGTCTGGGCCTTCAGATGCAGAGAACAATTTCCTAGTGCAACACAACAGGCCACAGCCTGAGACCCAAGGCCCGAGCCTCCTGAGAGGGATAGGACTTGTAATTGGGCTGAGTGCACAGGAGTTTAACTGAATATTAAACAGCTTTCCCTCTACCAACCCAGGTGTTTCAGTTTGTCTCTCCTCAATATGCAGTTAACTGTCCCCACTTTATTCCATATTAGTTCTCTCTCTCTCCCTCTCTCTCTCTCTCAATGGATAGATTTTTATCTATCCACTCATTTAACAATTATCCACTGAGAGCAAACATGCTGGAGATACAGAGAAACACAAGATAGAATTCCAGCTCTCCAGCTAGGCCATAGTCATTACCAAGTTCAATGTCATCGCAGCCTTTGACTCAGCAATTCAACTCCCAAGAATTTATTCTAAATATATACTCCCACAGGTGCCAGGACTTCTGTGTAGAAGGACAATCCCTAAACTATTTTAAATAACAATTCAAAATTAGAAACAATGCAAATGCCCACCAATAGGAAACTGATCAAATAGATTATGCTACATCTGAACAGTAGAATACTATCACTGTCCAGAAAATGGTTGATCTTTATGGGAAGGTAGGGAAAGATCTCCAAGAAAGATTAGGCAGTGAAAAAAAACATGCATATTATGTTACTTTTGTTTTAAAATGTGTGCAATTATATGCATACAAAGGCTATCAGCTTCTACAGATAAGCTGTCCAGGATGGAAGCCACTAGCTCGTGTGGCGACTAGACCCTTGAAATTGGGGCTAGTCCAACTTGAGATGTAACAGCAAATTTCAAACACTTAATACAAAAACAAGAATGTAAAATGTCTCAATAATTATTTCTTTTGATTATACGTTGAAGAAATATTTTGGATATATCGGATTAAATAAAACATGTTATTGAAATTAATTCCACTTTTCAATTTTTATTATTATTTTTTCTTTTCTTTTTTTCTTTTATTGAGAGAGAGAGAAAGAGAGAGAAGAGAAAGGGGGAAGAGGGAGAGAGAGAGAGAGACCTAATTCCACTTTTTAAAAAAACTTTTTTTCAGTATGGCTACAAGAAAATATAAAGTTACATATGTGGTTCACATTATATTCCTATTAAACAGCAAGTACTATTCTGGAACAGGAATCAGCCAAAATGGGCCAGAGCCTGCTTTTGGAAATAAAGTGTTATTGGACCACAGCCATACCATTTGTTTAGGTATTGTGTACGGATATAAGGACAAAGTTCAGTAGCTACAGCAGATACCATGTGGCTGCTGAGCCAAAAATATTCACTACCTTGCCCTTTACCAACAAGGGGCCATGGCGTAGCCCCAACTCCTACCCTGTAGAAACCATAACCTGCAAAGATTATCTTTAGGGGTTGAGACGAAGGCAGATTTTTTTACTTTCCTTGTGGGGGGATAAGAATGTATTATTTTTTGTCAGCAAAGAAGAAAAACAATTAAAAAGAACTTACAAACGTGCTTCTAAGGGTTGCACATTCTAGTAGGGGGTCAAGCCAATAAATAATTAAAGGGTCAAGGAAAAGTACAAGGTCAATGCTAAGTGTTTGGAAATGTCAGGTAGACAGTGGTAATAATGGCCAGTAATTACTGAAGGCCTCCGAGGTGTTGGCCACCACCTGCAAAGTGGTGCTTTCTATCCCTTAGTTCATTTTACCACAGCTTCCTCATGTTACAGTTGAGGAAACTGAGGCCTAGAGCCGTAAGTGCATTGCCCAACGAGACAAGTCCAAGCTCTTAACCACACTAGATTCTGCTGGGGAGTTCGCCTGGAGAAGCAGTTTGTGGAATCAAGGAAGACTTTTACTATCGCCTCCCTGCCTCTACTTCCCTAACTAGCATTTTCATCTTATTTTCTTATCATGGGCTTGAGCCTAAGGAAGGCACTGTGGGGCTGTTCTTTTCTGGAATACACTAAATGCCTTAAGAATTTCTTCTTTACACTGGTAAGCATTAACCTGCTCGTCAATTACCACAACAATTCAAAAGCAAACAGTGACATTCCCATTCCGCACCCTCCTTCCCACGTGCCCTGTACCCCAGCTGGAGGGTGGCCTCCCGGACTCCATACCTAACCCATATGTTCCGGCAGAAGCAATAATGCTACTGCCAGGAGACTAACTCTTACCACTTAACAACAGAGCATAGTCCTCTTCACACGATAGCACCCACAATCTATTTAGTTCTTTTAAAGACTGAAAATAGCCACCCTGTTATTATTTTAGTAACCCCCTTTTTAAAATGAAAACATCAATTGAAGTTCTGCTGGATACTAGAAAAATTACTTTAAATTACTTTTACCCTTTAGCCTTTGCTTTCAGGAAGAGGACTTCCATTGTGATTTGTCCGTGGGCACAGAAGCAGGCTGGGTGCAGCTCTGAATGTGTGGGAAGCATATTTCACACCAGTTTTCGGTCTGGAACCGTCTGCAGACAAACAGCCAGAGACACAACTGGACGAGGTTCTTTGGCCTCCGTGTACTTGCACAACAGCAGTGTCATACACCTGTAAAACCCAAGATAATAAAACCCAAGATAATTATGACTTGTCTGGAGAATGCACAGTCATGTCCAGGCAGGGTAGGCTGAGAAATAAAGCCTTAGTGTCTCTCTCTCTTTTTCCACTTTCCCAGCCACCAACCTAGCTTGGGCCTCTGCACCTCGTCCCTGGACTCCTGCTGAGGTGTTCAGGCGTCTCCTAACCTCAGACCTCCTCCGCTGCTAACCACTTGGCACAGGGTGGCCAGATTACACTTCCAAATCATTGCTTTATGCATGTTGCCCCTGGTTCAAATGCCTGAGCAAAATTCCAGATCTTTATCTTGGCGTCCCAGGTCCTCCTCAGTATTGCTCCAACCTACCATTCTGCTCTTATCACTGAGTTGCTCTATAAGCTCGTCTCCCCGTCTCCAGCCAAAGTGGTCCTATTTGCCCCCAACTTCACCTTGCTCATTCTAAATTCAGTTTCTGCCGACTCCCACAATCCTTTTGTTCTATCTAAACCCTTCTCTAACTCAGTGAAATTCTTCTGAAGGATCCCGATTCCCTGAAGCTCAAACTTTGTCCTCATCCCAACCTCAAGCTGATTCCACATTCATTCACTGACCATGTGATGGTTTTAATCTTTATGTATAAAGATTATGTACAATCCCAACTAGACTGTAGTAGGTAGAGGGACTGCTCTCATATCATTTTAGACATTCTATAAAACATACCCGAGCACCTTCCATATAATACACAGTCAATAAGTGTTGGCACAGAGTAAGAGGAAACTTACTGCCTCTGATCCAGTGAGTCATGGTGATCTCCCTCCAGAATCCTGGAGCCTCCCCTTCTCCCCTGGGCATTATCATACCATCTTCATTTAACAGGACACCTTGGAAATGCTCCATGTGAATGCATACGGGGCCTCTCCCTCCTCCTCTTCCTCTTCTTCTCTTCCTTCTTTCCTTTCTTCTTCATAGTTGCATGCTATTTCATCCTAAGGAGGCACCATAATTTATTTAACTGTTCCCTATTGATGGTCATTTAGGTTATTTCCAATATCCTGCCAGGAAAAAAAAAATGCTGCTCTGAATAATTTTGAACGTCTGTGAATATTTCTGTAGAATAAGTTCCTCAAGCTAAAATTGTTAGAACAAAAGACATGTTCATTTGTAGTTCTGAAATATACAGAGTGTCCCCCCAAAACATATACACACTTTGAATAATTATAAAGTGTGTATATGTTTTGGGGGCAGTGTTTATTAAAATACATTTCATTTTCAAAATGTAATAGAACCAGCTGTTAAAGTGTGTATACATTTTGGGGGACACCCTGGCAAGATAGTGGGGGATCAAGAGCTCTAGACCAGGATAGCATTGGGTCCCCTATATCCCTTCCCATATATCCTTGAGGAGCTATAACAATCTACACTCTCACCTGTAAAGTTTGATAGTCATTATATTGAATGTTTTCAAAGTATCCCATTTAGCCTAGGAACCATACTTAATTAAAACATTCCCTTATTTCTGTACATTTAAGCTCAGTCCTTATTCAGTAGAGAAACCAGATTTCAACGCCCTGGAAACTGAGAACTTGATCCTTTGACTGTAAATCACACAGCTTCTCCAGGGAACAAAAGAAACTCAAGCACCTAACGCTACTATTTTATGTACAGGAATGTACACCCCAAAAAATGTAAAAGTAACATTCTTGTAAATAAAAACAAACAGCTAACAAGAAGATACAGCATAGTTCAGTAGAAACAAGACAGATTTTAGGACCAATAGGTATAATTTTTCATCTTTCTCTTATAAGCTCTGTGACTTTGGACGAGCCACTTAACCTCCCTGAGCTACAATTGTCCCCTCGGAAAAAGAATCTAGTAGTGTATGCTTTGACTTGAATGACAACGTATGAAAAATCAATCTACCTGAGTTGGTAGCCAGCTCAGGAACCAGGTCTGAAGACTATTTCATCCACAGGGTCCAGATAGTTCCTGGAATGCGGCATGTAACCGATACATAATGAATAGATGAACCATTTTCATCCACTTGTCCACAGGATAGGTGACTTGTCCAAGGCCAGGTAATACACAACCAAGAAAAGTCAAAGGTAGCTAAGAAAGAGCCAGACAGGTGTATTGAACTGCCAGTCTGGACAGTTATCTCTCTACCTGACCAAAGACTTCATAATTGTCTCCAGCTTTGCTTTACTCCAAGTGAAGAGATGTCCGGAAGGTGTCTTCTGTAAGCCATTTTCAAGGTTTTCTCCTTCCTACTTATCCAAGAATCCCACACTTTCAGGTCTCTGAAGAAATGGGACTTTATATCTGGCCTCCACGTCTACCTCTCAGCCTTTGATCAAACATATTCTTCAAAGTCATCCAATTCCCCACTCCATGCATCTGTCCCTTTTGGAGGTATCACATTTCATTTATACCCAAATAAAGTATTCTCTGACCTCTCTCCCACCTCCCCCATCTTTTTCTTAACTCTCTACCAATGAAGTTCTAGGACCCATATTAATTTTCTGACATACTCTCGAAGCTCTCGTGGTTTTGAGTTTGCAAGCCAGATCTGTAAGTTTATGGTAAGACCCAGACATTTTAAATTATCTGCCCAAGTTTGTAGAGTAATTGGGAGCATGAGTGGATTTGAACTCAGGTCTTCAGGTTCCAGGTCCAGGATTTGTTCAACAGTCTATTCCCTATCCTCACAATTTGACATTTGCAAAGTACTTTGTTTCTTGTTGCTCATATCATCATCATATTAGTCTCAGAGGGCATGACCTCAACGCAATTGCTGGGGAGCAAACCACCGCAAAATTCAGAGGCTTAACACAACAATCACTTCCTACTCCAGCTCCTGCACCTGCGGTTCAGGTGAAGGTTGGCTAGGCCCGTGGTCGGCAAACTGTGGCTCGCGAGCCACATGCGGCTCTTTGGCCCCTTGAGTGTGGCTCTTCCACAAAATACCATGGCCTGGGCGAGTCTAGTTTGAAGAAGTGGCGTTAGAAGAAGTTTAAGTTTAAAAAATTTGGCTCTCAAAAGAAATTTCAATCGTTGTGCTGTTGATATTTGGCTCTGTTGACTAATGAGTTTGCCAACCACTGGGCTAGGCAGACCTGCCGATCGATCGTGGCTGGGTTTGTTCATGCATCTCTGGGTCAACTGGACGGTTCTGTTCTCAGCTGGGCTGGGCTGGGCAGCTTCCTGGGGGCAGCTCTGCCTCACATATCTCTTATTCCCATCCTAGGGCCCTGGGCCAGCCCAGGTGTGCTCTTCTCATGGAAGCAGTAAAGGTGTGAGAGAAGAAGTCCAGTGATGCAAGCACGCTTCCAAGCCTCTGCTGGTATCCCATCTACCAACATCCAGAGCAGATGCCCCAATCGAATCCATGGATCATCTCTTGACAGAAAGAACTGCGAAGTCCCGTGGCAGAGGGCAGTGACGCAGACAGGGATGCAGACCTGGGGCACTTCTGCAATCTGCCCCACGTCCAAGTGTCAGGCCATCTTAGGTTAAGCTCATTTTTCTTCTTGCCTCCAAGCACAGGCCAGTGCTCTAACGCAGAGGTACCCCGGGCACACGGTGAAGTGGGACGGGGCACGAGAGGCCCTCCCTGGCTGGCGACTTCAGCACGAGGCTGCACTTTGGCTGCCGCCACAGCAGGGTAAACAGAGAACGAGGGTGACAAGCCGGCACTGGCTCAAACCTCCGGGCTCTGCATCCAGCTGCCCCCACCCTAATGGCTTCTTAGCATGTGATTCACTGCTCTAGGGAGAGAAAAGTAATGGAGGGTGTAATTTATATTGGGAAAATTGCTCCGAAAAAAAAAAAAAAAATTAGAGAGCAACAGACCCAACACTCTGGCTCAAAGGGAGTTTCATAGCAAAAGACCAGGGAAACTGAACAAAGTGAGTAAAAGGATGTGGGGGCCTGGAAGAGGAGAGGTGGGGGAGAGACCTAAAAACGGGAGGGTGGGGAGGACATGAACAACCCCAAGAAACTCCATCTTCTTAGGGGAGGAAAATGGAAAAGCAATAAGCCTCACATTTTCTGAGCTGTGCTTTGCTCTCTGAAAGTGCTCACGAAGTAAGACTTAGAGTTTTCAATGAAAACTTCTCCAAGAGATTTCCTCACACGCTACCCCTTCCGCTGCCAGAATAAATATGCGAGGAGGCTGATCACATATGACACGAAATCCAAACAACTGAGCAAACTCAGGAAACCGGAGAGGACCCAGTTTCCAACCCAGATAACTCCGTGACCATCGGCGCTCGACCTGGTTCGGATTAGAAGCTCGCTGCACTTGAAGAGACTTTTACAATTACACGAACACAATACTCACAAATGAATACGCCATGAAGGTTAATTCAAATAATAATAGTAACATCACTGGCCACAGGTTGTATTCACAGAGGCCACAACCTTGTACATCTGAGGTTTGGAGGTCATAGGTCAAGTGAAGACGTTCCCTAGCGTTTCCTCCCCTGGGGCTTGGGCTTTCTCTCATTTTCCTCCTTCGTCTTGGTAAGGCATCCAAAACTTCCTTTCTTGGCTCGTTTCCTGAGCTATGAATGAAAGAAGGAAGGAAAGCCACCTGGTCATCGAGGCCCACTCTAGCGCACGCAGGTAACTACACCTTCCCAGCTCCTTCCACTGAGGAGTGAAGGGAATCAGGGTGGCTCTCCCCTTTGTCCAGGTATTTAATAGCGGAGGTCGGCTGGCGTAGATTTTTGAAATACCAAGCACAATGGAGGTACAGCAAGAAGGATCTCAATCTGCAAGTTAGGCTTTGCCAGGCTCAAACTGTGTGCCCTTGGGCAAGTTGCTTGTCTCTTTCTGACGAGGTTTCCTCACCTGTGAAGCAGGGAAATGAGAGAGCCTCTTACCATCGGGTGTTGTGAGGACTGAAGAAGATAACGAGTGAAGCATTTAGGAAGGGACTTGGTACTTAGATGCATTCCGTACGTGTGTGTATTATTATCTGCAAATGTGATTTTGGCAATTCTGAAGGTGATGGGTTTTCTTTCACTAAGAGGTGAGTGCTGAGAAAAGTCGTTTATAAACGAAAGATATTGTTAAAAAAAAAAAAAAACACTTTAAAAAAAATCCCTGTTGACCAGCTAATGTGAAAGTATAGCTTGGAATTCTTATTTGCTTTCATATTGACTTGCCTGTATCTATGCATTTGATTTAGTTCATCATACCTTCAACCAGTAAGACAACTGTCAGTGGTAGCTGCACATTAGAATCATTTGGGGAGCTTTAAAAATCTTAGGTCTTGCCGAAGCCGGTTTGGCTCAGTGGATAGAGCGTCAGCCTGTGGACTGATGGGTCCCGGGTTCAATTCCAGTCAAGGGCATGTACCTTGGTTGCAGGCACATCCCCAGTAGGGGGTGTGCAGGAGGCAGCTGGTCGATGTTTCTCTTTCATCGATGTTTCTAACTCTCTATCCCTCTCCCTTCCTCTCTGTAAAAAATCAGTAAAATATGTTTTTTTTTAAAAAAATCTTAGGCCAGCCCAGCTGGTGTGGCTCAGTGGTTGAATATCAACCTATGAACCAGGAGGTCACAGTTCGATTCTCGGTCAAGGCACATGCCTGGGTTGTGAGCTCAATCCCCAGTGGGGGGCATGTAGGAGGCAACCGATCAATGATTCTCTCTCATCATTAATGTTTCTATCTCTCTCTCCCTCTCCCTTCATCTCTGAAATCAATATAAATATATTTTAGAAGATTCTTCTTTTAAAAAATCTCTAGGCTCAAACTATCTATGCTGTAAGAAGTCTGGATAGTGGCTGGACAGTGGGAAAGGCGGGGAGGAGGAGAGACTAGACAGGAGCTTGATGCTTGCTTGTGACATTCTGATTCTTGAGCTGGGTGGTGGTTACACAAGTACCTTCAGTTCGTAAAAAGTCATTGCAATGTATACTTACAGCCTGAGCACGTTTCTACACGCATAATGTACTTCAATAAAAAGTTAAACACAAATGGCTATGCTGACGTTGCACTGAAAATCAATTAAATCAAAATCTTTAGGGGTGGGACCCTGGCGTCAACATTTTTGAAAAACTTCCCAGGTGGTTTTAATGTGCAGCCAAGGCTGAGAGCAGCTGCAGAGGTTCTTCTGGCCACAGTGGGCCCAGAATTTGGAATTGGCATTCAAGCCAATCATAGAAAACCAGGAGCCAGTGGGGTTGACCAAGGACTTGTCTAGGCAGGTCCCCCGTCCAAAGGTCATTGGGCAAGATGGTGGGGGTCAAGAGCTCTGGACCAGGATAGAAATCTGGGATCAGTGCCTGGGTCTCTCACTCACTGGCTGAGAGACTTGGCTAGCCATGTAGGTGACCTCACAGAACTGCTACGTCCTCAACGGCTAACTGGTGCTCACACTAGCTCCTCCGTACCTCATTTGGTCCCCTCTACCCCTTCCCATATATCAAAGGCTCCATACATGAGCTATTATTATAAGACTAGGGGCCTAGTGCACAAATTCATGCACCTTGAAAGGAACTGCGGGCCGCGAGGCTGTGGTGGGTACAGGGGTGGGTCTCAGCCCATCCTCCATGCCCCCACCTGGCCCCTCCCACCGCGGCCCCCGGTCCCCTGTCTGCTGGCAGCCCTGCTCCCTCCACTGCCCCTCCCACGCGCTGATGGCGCCAGCCCCGCTGGCACCCACTGATGGCGCAGAGCAATTGAGGCCGGTGCCAGCAGTGGGTATGAGCAGTGGCTGCTGCCCCAATTGCTTCTCAGGAGCAGGGGGAGGTGGAGAAGACCTGAGGGGCGATCGGGGCCGGCAGCCACCGCCCGCACCCACTGACGATGCCAAGTGATCGGGCACTGGCAGCAGGTGCAAGCACTGGGTGGACCACAGTGCATGGGAGCAAAGAATTTTCAGTAACCCATCAGAGGCTCGCCCCAATGACAGCGACCACGCCCCGCCTTGGTCTGGCATCCCCGCTCACCTGCTCCACCATCCCACCGTGGCCGAAGCCCGCCATGTTCCGTGCACGCCCCCTGGTGGTCAGCGCACGTTATAGTGACCGGTTGTTCAGTTGTTCTGCAGTTTGGTCTATTTGCATATTAGCCTTTTATTATATAGGATGTTGCAAATTTTCAAAAGGTCCCTTCAAAAGATTATTTTGTCCTTGCCTCTGATTTCCAGCAGAGAGGCTAGGCAGTATTTTGACATTTTCATGGCTATTGCTCCTACCACTCACTGTCTTGCACAGAACCCATAAGGAAGGAAGAGGCACTGATTTGAGTTTCTCTTGCAACCAAGAATTGTTCATTGCACATTAATTTCACCCAAGGGCACATGGATGGAAAACTGGCCACCATGTGGCTGCCCAGTCTTCAGCATTTGGGTGTTCCCTTTGTTGGGACTTAATTAAGTTAACATAGCTTTGTGTCCTTTAAGAGAAAAACAGTTTCTTTTTTCCCTGCTTACCTCCACCAAGATTCCTAAAGTCAAAAGATTCTTCCTTCCATGCTTCCTGAATCTTTATTTTACCTACATTTCCTTCTTCCGTTAATCTTTGGGGAAATAAAGAACAATCCTGCTCAACATAATTCCTACATACGGTTGAACATCACCAATATGCTCTTTCTTTTTCCCTCCTTTGTCTTATATTTCAGCATTTGGGGAATTTTGGATGGTTTCCCTGAACCTTCATTTCCCTATATTCTTTTCATAAGTGTGGCTCCTCAAAAATGTAATTCTCTTGAGCACTCTGTAAGTATTATTGGATCAAGATTTAACAAATGAACTCAACAGCACTTATTGAGGCTTGCTACATGGAAAATTCTGGGCTGAGTAGTGAAAACCATTGATTCCTGCCTCAAAGGAGCCCACATTTGAGGTAGATTGAAAAATAACATTAATACAAGATGGGCTGTCAGACGTTCTGTGATATAGTTACAAACAAGTCAGCCACGGCAGTATGAGGTCAAGAAGGTAAATGCTGTAAGTGACAATCACCAAAGTTGCTTGATATAAAAGAACGGGGTCTATCGTTGAACAAGGGTACCTGGGAAATTGCAATCACTACACGTCCACAGTTATAACTTGCTCTTTTTAAATTCTTCTTTACAAATGTCATTGCCAATTTGAAGTTTCTTATGTTAGAGTCAAAGAACTTTTCTTAACAATATAGAACTTACCATCTTTAAGAAATAAACCAGAGCCCGACCGGCGTGGCTCAGTGGTTGAGCATTGACCTATGAACCAGGAGGTCATGGTTTGATTCCCAGTCAGGGCATATGCCTGGATTTCGGGCTCTATCCCCAATGTGGGGTGTACAGGAGGCCACCAATCAATGATTCTCTCTTATCATTGATGTTTCCATCTCTCTCTCCCTCTCCCTTCCTCTCTAATATCAACTTTAAAATATTTTTAAAAAATAAGCCAGAGTTGTTCATCTCTATTTCTGTGTTAGGAAGAATGGACTGGCTAAACAATTTTGTTGGAAAGATTTAAATACTTTGTTAGCCTTAGAAAAGTCACTTATTTAATAAATCATTAAGAATTAAGAAGCAATGATATATCCAAAAACAAAATCTAAATATTTCCTTCTCACAAAGATTAAACTGGTGGAGTCCGCGCGAGAAGATGGAGGCGATGACATGGTTGGTCCAAGTGCACTGATGGAGAGGCAGGGAAGGTCTACAGATATTTGGTGCTTATGGTTCGGGTTGATGCTGAGCCAGTAGCCACCTTCAGATGCTAAAAGTCCCACTCAGGACATCTCCCTAGGATTTTCAAGCTTCCTTCTGGAGTCCAATGATCTCATAAAGTCTTGCTTCCCAGATATTTAAACACCCTTTTAGATACAACATCAAAAGCATGATGCATGGACGAAAAATTGGTAAGTTGGACTTCATGAAAAAAAAAATGTCTGCTCTGTGAAAGACAATGTTAGATAATAAGACTTGGAGAAAATATTTGTAACACACATATTTGATAAAAGACATATATCCAAATATACAGAGAACTCTTATAACTCAGCAATAAAAAAAAATCAAACCACTCAATTAAAAAATGGTCAAAAGATCTGAACAGACGCCTCACCAAAGAAGATAGTGTATGAAAAGATGCCGTGCATCATATGCCATCAAGGATGTAACAAGTGGCTGAAACCGGTTTGGCTCAGTGGCTAGAGCGTTGGCCTGTGGACTGTAAGGTCCCAGGTTCGATTCCGGTCAAGGGCATGTACCTTGGTTGCGGGCACATCCCCAGTAGGGGGTGTGCAGGAGGCAGCTGATCGATGTTTCTGACTCTCTATCCCTCTCTCTTCCTCTCTGTAAAAAATCAATAAAATATATTTAAAAAAAAAAAAAAGGATGTAACAAGTGTACCATTCTGGAGTGGGTGTTGATAATAGGGGAAGCTGTGCAAGTGGGGGGGCATAAGGGAACTCTGTACTTTCTACTCACTTTTGCTATAAACCTAAAATTGTACTAAAAAATTACATTAAAAAGAAAGAGAAAAAATGTAGTACCAAGCCACGAAAATACATGAAGGAACCTTAATTGCATATTGCTAAGTGAAAGAAGCCAATCTGAAAGGCCACATAGTTAATATGATTCCAACTTTATAACATTCTGGAAAAGGCACAGTTTGGGAATAAAAAGATCAGTGATTGCCAGGGGTTGGGGAGGAGGATGGGGTAGGATGATTAAGTGACGCACAGGCGATCTTTAGGGCAGCAAAGCTGTTCTGTATGTCATGGTAACAGCGGATACATGACACAATTTGTCAAAACCTATAGAACTGTACAACACTAAGAGGGAATCCTGATGTAAACTATGGACTTTTGTTAATTATAACATATTTATTTCAGTTCATCCATTATAACAAATGTACCACACCAATGTGAAATGTTAATAATAGAAGAAACTATGAGTGGGAGAAAGAAGGGATATGTGGGAACTCTCTGTGCTATCTGCTCAATTTTCTGAAAACTTAAAACTGTTCTAAAAAACAAAGTCTACGAATTAAAAAAAAACTGCAACCCATTGCTTGACCGGTTCATGATGCACTTAGACAGGAAACGATCTCTGCAGAGTGCCTCTGGGCAACAGCCAATGATGCAGCATAGCCAATACGGCAGAAGGGTTTGGAAGCCAACAAAGTCACCCCCAGCCAGTGTGAGTACAATGGCAGGAGGGGAGCAGACGTGGTGTTTGGTTGCACTGAGTTACCCTTCGTAGCGACTACCAGGGGGTCAGTGAGCGCATGAAGGCAGCCTAGTGAGGGCAGCACAGCTCTGAGAAACAAATCGTAGTTGTGACTTGCTTTAACCAAACTGCCTAAATAAACAAGAAATAACCAAATAATTTCTCCTACATGAGCTCTGGTTTTCCCATTGGTACAACTGGGCGCATTATTATAAATGTTGCTGTGATGTTTTCAAGGCTTCCTTGAAAGCCTTAGCAAAGACATCAGAATGTTCTTCTATATCATGACTAGCCTGCTGCGGCTTTGTCCGGAAGGAAGGATGTCCGGAAGGATGTTCAGTCTAATTAGCATATTA
This sequence comes from Cnephaeus nilssonii, assembly GCF_951640355.1. Taxonomy (NCBI): domain Eukaryota; kingdom Metazoa; phylum Chordata; class Mammalia; order Chiroptera; family Vespertilionidae; genus Cnephaeus; species Cnephaeus nilssonii. Next base: position 14,373,935 of record NC_137081.1, on the reverse strand, counting down.
CGCTTTTATTATTATAGATGAGGAGGAAGTAGATGTGGGTGATCATATATGACATGAGATATGTTATTAAGGAAGGTGGGAGAGGTGTTTGCTTTAGAATACTTATTTTCAAAAGCTCTTCTGGGCAGTAGATATACTATTTTATTCATTTCACTGCTGTTATTCTCCTACTTGTCTGAAATTTTGTCTAAGATTTTATTTTAATTTTTTAAAATATGTTTTTATTGATTTCAGAGAGGTGGGGAGAGGGAGGGAGGGAGAGAGAGAAAGGGAGAGAGAGAGGGAGAAAGAGAGAAAGAAACATCCATGATGAGAGAGAATCATTGATGAGCTGCCTCCTGCACGCCCCCAACTGGGGATCAAGCTGGCAACCTGGGCATGTGCCCTGACCAGAATCGAACTGTGAGCTCCTTCCTGGTTCATAGGTCAATGCTCAACCACTGAGCCACGCCAGTCAGGCTTGTCTAAGATTTTATACCCTCTGTGAATTATATGGACCTCAAGGGTTATTTGTATTTTGTTTTTTTAACCTTGCAAATAAGCTCTGTTGAACAGGGCCTTGTCATGCTACTTGTGGCTATTGATAGAGTTTGTCAACCCACCAGTGAAAAGCAATCCATCCTCCCAATACATGGCAGCCTTTCAACACTGGTGCCTCTACAATGAATTTTAAAATCAGACATGAGAGGCATTTCTCCTACTTGGGACTGGAAAATGAAAATTCAGCAAAACAGGATGCAGAGCTGAAGAAATTAGTTTGAGTCCACCAAGTTCTAAGACTGAAGAATCTCAGAGGGAAGGTGGGTGGGTGGGTGGGGAAGAGATTAACCAAAGAACTTGTATGCATATATGCATAGCCCATGCACACAGACAATAGTGTGGTGAAGGCTGGGGGGGGGGGGGGGACGGGTTGTAGAGGTGTGGTGGAGGGTGGGGGTCAATGGGGGAAAAAAGGGGGGGACATCTGTAATACTTTCAACAATAAAGATAAATCTAAAAAAAAGAATCACAACTGCTGGAGAAACATTTAGCAGACTAGAAAAGTGAAATGAGTCCAGGCTGAGTGAGGCCCAATACTTTCCCTTCGCCCCAAATAGTGGCTGCTTTTCCCTTCTGCACGGAGCAGCGGGTTGGGAAGGCATTTCACACTGAGATCCACCTGAATGCTTCCTGCTGCATTCCTCAGTGGGACGCTATTCTTCCTCCCCAAGGTGGCCTGCAGCCGAAGCTGTCCCCCCACCCATTCATACCCTCCTGGCATGAAACTGTCCCAGCACCAGTGTTCAGCAACGCAGCTCTGAGAACTGATAGAAAGCAAGACCGAATGGACCCTGAGGAATGCACCCCCAAACCAAAAGGGCTCGGGCTGCCAGAACTGGCACTTCACGGTTACAGCAGGAACGTGTTTTTGGTGACTAAAGACGAATGTGGGTTCTGTTTTTGGAAAAAAGGTATTTGTTTTCTAAAAACCAGAGGGTATTTCTAAGGGGGAGGATGTTTCTCCAGGCCCCCTTTAGAGCTCTGGGAACTCTTTATCATACAAACTATTTCTTCCCACGAGTTGAGGTAGTAGATGTTTCATATTAACTGGAAAATACACACAAGTCAAAACATGTTAAAGGCAAATGGGTACCACAGGGCCCTCTGATGAATCTCCTCATCCTGTAATTGAGGAAAACGAAGTCCAGAGAGGGTAAGTGTTGTGCCCAAGGGCACACAGCCGGCTCACAACAGGAGACTTGAATCCAGCTTGTCCTTGAACTTGCCAGGGTTCCTCCCACTATCTGCGCTCCACTTATCGGCACCACGAGAAGAAACTCATTGCCTCTTGCAGCATTTAGAGACCCTTTTTTTTACAAGCCTGGAACTAAACTTGTGACTAATTAGAATCGTGGGCTCCATCACCTGTGTAAGCCACCAGCCAAAACCCACTGCTCTGTGTCCCAGCACGCCCGAGGCCTTCTGGGCGACCAGCTCAAAGAAAGATGATTGCCTCAACTCAGTTCTCTGTGTCTAGGTCCCCACAAAATGGAAATCGTTTTACTTGGGGAAGAACAAGAGGACAAGATGAGACGAAAAGGAGCCATGTTTAAAATGGATAAAAGGAGGTACTTTTTCCCCCACTACACACAATTGACCTGGGAACTCACTGCAGCGGGATATTCAGGTCAATGGTGAAGATTTGTGTTTTAAAAGATTAGACATTTCCCGTGCATATCATCAACAGCGAGACTCCAGAGGATGAAAGTGGGATGGATGAAAGTTCTCAAGCTTCAGTGCATAAGTTGATCACCAACTGGGTCAGGTAAAAAGAAAAAAAATGTTCTACTCGGTCGTCTAAGATTTCACAGGAAGGCAAATTGGGGGGTATTTCAGTCATCGCTACCGTGTAGCAAACCGCTCCAAACTAGTGGCGTAAACCAGGCGTTGTACTGTGCTGGTGGGTGCTGTGGGTTAGCGATTTGGAGAGGGCACAGCAGGGATGGCTTGTCTCTGCCTCCTGATGATGTCTGGGGCCTCAGCTGGGAGGACGTGAGTATCTGGGGGTGACCGGAGGCCGGGGACTGGAATCATCCGGAAGCTGTTTTACTCATAAGTCAGACACCTGGCCTGGGGTGACGTGAAGGCTCACTCAGCTGGGACTATCAACCGGAGTCTCTGTATGCAGGTTCCAAGGAGTGTCACAAGGAGGAACAGTTCAAAAAAACACGTGTTGCAAGAGAACCAGATGGAAGCTGCATTGTCTTCTGTGACCTCTCCATGGAAGTCCCATAGCATCACTTACAACATATTTTATCGGTCAAAACCATCACAAGCTCACTGAGATTCAAGGGGAGGGGCCTCAGGACCTCCTACCTCCTCTCCCCGCTGGGGTATGGCAAGGGCACGGTGCAGAACGCGTGGTACGTGAGAAGCTTTTGCAACTGTCTTCAGAAAATACAGTCTCCCCGGGGTGAGGTGGGGGATGGGAGATTGCATGAACACACGGTATAGTGAGAAAAAAGTGATAAACAGAAAATCACATAACAATAAAATGAAATTTGAGGTAGTTATTTTCCCCTCTTTTCAATGCTTTCATAAGAATTTTTCCCTTAAATAATAGTCATCACATTTAAATTTTAAAGTTTATTTTCTGTCTTCCCATTAGATTGGAATCTCCATGTATCTAGTTCCCCGTGCCTAAAATTTTACCACGCCCATAACAGGTACTCAGTAAATATTTGCTGAAAGAGTGGCTGAGTAAAATGCTGTGGTCGAGGAGTGCCAGAGAGGCTGTGGGACCACAGGCAGTAACAAATAGCTCAGCTTGCCCGGCCGGCCGGCGTGGCTCAGTGGTTGAGTGTTGACCTATGAACCAGGAGGTCACAGTTCGATTCCCAGTCAGGGCACATGCCTGGTTTGCAGGCTCAATCCCCAGTGTGGGGCGTGCAGGAGGCAGCTGATCAATGATTCTCTCCCATCATTGATGTTTCTATCTCTCCCTCTCCCTTCCTCTCTGAAATCAATAAAAAATATTTTAAAAATCACAAAAAAATAAATTGTTCAGCTTGACAGAAGTGCTATTTAACTGGGTCCTGAATGATTTTGAAGAATGAAAAACAATATTTTGGGTGAAAAAGGGGGAAAACATGTTTGTCCTTAAATCTCCTCCAGAGACTTCCATCAGCTAAGCCCATTCTAAGTACATAGACTGCACATAGTAGTTACGATGTTTTTGATTGCAAGTGACAGAAAACACTGACTCCACTTGGCTTAGAAATAAGCAGGACATTGTATCACGGAGCAAGCAGTCTGGAGGCAGCCTCAGTGCCATCCTTCCTCAGTGTCAGCTCAGGTCTTTTGTGGTTGCAAGATGTCACGTGGTAGGCAGCATATGCAGACAAAACAACACCCAATAGGGAAGACCCCTGTTTTTCCTTTTGAGTAAAATCTTTCCCATAAGCCCCTGACACACTGACCTCAGGGTGGCCCATTCCCTTATTGGCCAGAATTGTGTCCCATGCACACATGAAACCTAAATACCGTTAAGAAGAGGAGCAACATGATCATGGGAAACCATCATGGGTTACTTCTTGGAACGTAGACTGGAGCTCCTGCCTCCTCCTGAAGCACATGGCTGTACAGAAAACAGGGGATTCCCACGCAAATCAAAACAAAGCAAAGAGCTGGTATTCTGACAGGAAGGAGGAAGGGGAGATGGCTCTTGGGCGGGTAATCCACAGGATTCATAACATGAAGCGTGGAGAAGGGTAAGCTTCTGTTTTCTTGGTGGATGAACGTCACCCAGCATTTTTGTCTGTTCTCTCTTGCGTTTCTTGCTCATTCCCTCTCTCCTTCTGCATTAGATTTACTAGTTGAATAAATCCAGTACTGGATCAATGAAAAAGTGTGATGTGTGGAGTGTGTTAGGTCTGCACCAACAGGAGGCAGGCCAAGAGACGTTGTGAGGGTCTAAGAAGTTGTATTACATTCTCTCACAGCGGCTGAGGCCAGTGTGTCGGTGTCAGCACCGAGGGGTGTTCATGTTCTTCTATAGGGACTGGGTCAGGGCCGCACCGGCCAGCTGGGGGAGCTGCCTGAACCACAGGACATCCTTGGAAGATAGCAGGATGTCTGGTGGGCACACAACTCAGGCAGGCAGAGAGGAGCAACCGAGTTGGCTGGGGAGTGTAACTTCTCTTCTGCAGGTGCAGGCCATTTGCTTCAAGCTATGGAAATAAACTTATAGCAATATATCTCAGAAAACATGTCCAAACAGGAGAGGCCAAGGGTAGTGCATACAAACATTCCTCCCTCTTTTTTTTTTTAATACATTTTTATTATTGATTTTAGAGAGGACAGGAGAGGGAGAGAGAGAGATAGAAACATTCATGATGAGAGAGAATCATTGACTGGCTACCTCCTGCACGCCCCCCACTGGGGATCAAACCCACAACCCAGACATGTGCCCTTGACCAGAATCGAATCTGGGACCCTTCAATCCGCAGGCCAACGCTCTATCCACTGAGCCAAACCAGCTAGGGCAAGAGAATAGATTCTTATTGGATTTATGCAAACAAACACATTGACATGAGAATAATGATACTCATTCATTGAGAGTTGTTAAATTCTGGAGGGATTAGGTAGGAAGAAAAATATAAATGCTTCCATATTGCTTCTGAAGATATAATTTACCAAATCGTTCAGGGGAAATAGAAACAAGGTCTCTTTTATCTGAAGGAAATGAAAAGTTAAAATAACATGCTTATAGACTTGGCCATAAAACAATTGACAAAGAACCTTGCTTTTCTGTAAGGTAGAATAGTCCAAGATAACAACTTCTTGGGAAATAATAGTTGTTATAAAATGGCATGAAGTTTATTTTCTTAGGTTCAATGTAGAGTTGTAATATACAAAGAGCAAGCAATGTGTAAGATTTTAAATGCTGCACACAGCTTATTGGAAGTGTGCATGGAGTACTGGGAACAATTCATAAATGCCCCCAGTGCGTGGGCCACAGGCACCTGGAGCACTCCTGCCAGGTGCCCCCCACAGGGAACCATTACTCTAGGCTCCTCTGGTGTCCTGGAGAGGGCACCTGTTACTCCTGAGAATCTCCTGTCTGAACTCGGCTCTGAATTTTCGCAAGTTCCTTCCGAGAGAGACTGAAATTTCCAGAACCTCTATTTTAATAAAAATATATGTATATAATTAAACATAGTTATTATTATTATTATTAATTTTTATTTGGCAAAGCTTCCCATGTAATTTTTCAAGCACATGAAATAGGCCTAATTAGTTTGAAAACTTAGGAGAGAAAAGAAATCCTTGAGGTATTTCAGGGCCCACTGTAATAACTCAAAGTCATTTCTCTGTTAAAAAAAAAAAGTCTTTTGAAATTTAAACTTTGGGAGGGTTGTCAAATATACTTAACCGAAAGATTATGTTATACATCTTTTGTAAATTTAGGTAAAACAAATATACAATTTTATGGTAATAACTTTAAAAGATAGTAATTAAACTTAAACTGGCTTTAATATTAAACACATTGTCTAGACCCTAGAATCTTATTTAATTCTCTGTAGGCCAACAAGCTATTATACCCTAGTTGTGCCATCCAGAGGTAGAAAACACACCACATATAATATATAGATAAAAACATAAAGACTATACACATGATTAAAATTACTCATTTTGTAGAGAGGACATAAGATTTTTCATTTGCTTTTGATGACTTTTAAGAAGGTTACAAAAGGGGAGAGAAGTTCCCAAATACCAAGCAGGAAGGCCTGTTGAGACATTCACTGAAAGTGTTACGGGCTGTGAATCAGTGTTGGAAGCAAAGGAAGTCTAGGCTCCAATCTAAGGACTTAAGCAAGGAGGGAGAGCCTGGGCGGGGCCGCTTTGGCTCACTAGAAGGTTAGAAGCCCCGGTGACCTCAGATGTGACAGGACAAGAGCGGGGTTGTTAGAAATACTAGGAGAGGAGGGTCCCTTCGAAAGTCAGGCGTGATCAGGTTCTGGTTCACTGGACCCCATTGCCCGGGTGTTGCCTGGGGGCGGTGGGGCCAGCGGGTGACTCGTATTCAGAGGACAGGTTTACCTCTCCTCTTAGTATTGCTGCATTTTGAGGAAGGACTTAACTCCGCAGCTGGACAGGTAGATGTCCCCCACACCCACAAAGAGCAAGAGAAAGTGTAATGAAAGCAACTCTGGGTCCACTAGGGAGACATTAGGTGGAGGAAGGGGTCTAGAACCTGACTGGTTTTTCTACAAACTTAAAACTTACAAACTTTTGTAACCTTCACAACCTTTTATACACCTTTTTACAATTTGTATAAATCTTTTTATCTGTTCAGAAATAACTATCATTAGAATGACTCAATTTCAATCCTTGTCCTGTAAAATGTGTCTTCCTATTTTATGCCTTCTATCATTTACAACTATACAATTTTTTTCCTTAATTTGAACTTTTAATTCTTAGAAACCTTAACTTCCAATGATAACCAAAAGTAAACAACCAGTATTCCTTAGGTTGATGTTTATGAACACACTTTAAACATACTCTTACTTTAAAGAAAACACACCTTCAACAAAGCACAAGACATTACATCAACAGTCCCAAATCCACTTATAGACCTTCTGCAATAAAAAGCTAAGAGCAGGCAAACTTAAGACTTGTCTAGCAATGAATGTTTTAGAATTTCATGTTATTCTAAAATATTTAGATGTTCAATGACTTTTATCATTTAACCCAGCAATGCTTCAAAGTTTTTAAATTACTAAAGACTTCGGAAAACTGTGTACAGGCAGATATAATTATTACTGAAAAGCTTTATCAAAACCCTTATTTCAGTCACATTTATTGTCTTAACAGCTCTATGGCACTTTATTTATTTTATAAAAATATGTTTTTATTGATTTCAGAGAGGAAGGGAAAGGGAGAGAGAGATAGAAACATCAATGATGAAAGAAAATCATCGATAGGCTGCCTCCTGCATGCCCCCGACTGGAGATTGAGCCCACAACCCGGGCATGTGCCCTTGACTGGGAATTGAACCGTGACCTCCTGGTTCATAGGTCGACACTCAACCACTGAGCCATGCTAGCAGGCACAACGCTATGAGATTTTAAAGCCAATTATTATCCAAGCTATTTTCTTGGTAAATTTTGTAACAGGGATAACGTGACCTTGACAACTTTTTAGGAGGCTGGAGAAAAAGGTGGTGGAGAGGAGGGAGCAGGCCTCCAGGCTTGCCAGCCACTTGGATTTAAAAGCGCCACGTTCTTTCCTTACCAGGGAGAAGGGCTGTATTCCTCCTGGTAGCTTCTGAAGGCATGCCTAAAAGTGAGACTACAGCCCTAGCCGGTTTGGCTCAGTGGATAGAGCATCAGCCTGCGGACTGAAAGGTCCCAGTTCGATTCCAGTCAAGGGCACATGCCCGGGTTGCGGGCTCGATCCCCAGTATAGGGGTGTGCAGGCGGCAGCCAATCCATGATTCTCTCTCATCATGGATGTTTCTATCTCTCTCTCCCTCTCCCCTCCTCTCTGACATCAATAAAAATATATTTTAAAAAAAAAGTGAGGCTACCGTTGAAGGGGTAGAGTGGAAGGTAGCATTGAGGATGCCTATGAGAAAGAGGCCTTGGGGAGAGAGTAAGCAGCCCCTGTGTCTAAGCAGAATTTAATTGTCTTACCTGTCATGTCGAGGGTCACCTTGGGCTCCATCCCTTCCATAGTGATGCTCTTAGTGGGGGCCGACTGGCACATTGGGCCCTGTCAGTTCAAAGACATTGTGTGGTTAGGTTCTGGTCCCGGGGACCCCCCAGCCCCCAGGACAGTCCCTCTTCCAGTGGCCGAACCTGTGGCAGAGGGGGCATGGCCCCTGAGGTGGCATATGGCTTAAAACGGATTTGTTTGTTCCTACGGGAGGGCTTCTTGCTTTCTCTGCCCTGTCTCCATTGTTAAAACACTGAAGGTTATTTCTGCCAGTTGCTCACTGAGGGTCTGGGCTAGTTTTTGGTAACTTTTTCCTATTGCCTAAGGCTGTCTGTTGGATGAAATGTATCCCCCAAAGTTCTCGGCCTTTAACAGACCTGAACAATTCCTTTAACAGGAGTTCAATTTATTACTTTTCTCAGAGATAACATGCTAAGGTTTGGGCGATGATGAGGTCTGCTCCTGGTAGTGGCAGGATTGGTGAGTTTTGCAAACAAGTGCCTGCAGTCTTGTTACAAAGAAAGGGTTAAACAGGCAACTGCTCTCTGTGCGTGTGGGCGGGGGAGGGGGGTTGGGGGTGGCTGGTGAGAAAGCAGGCTGCTCTGCCTTTGTGAGAGGCAGGCCGTTTGCTGGGCCTGTGAGGAACGTTTCCATGAATTCATTTGTAATTGTGGCAATACGCACTGTGTAAGTTTTCCTGAAATCCCTAGCTTGGTAAAGGGCTATAAGCATTAGCAAAACAAACTTCACAGGAGAACAGTGTTACAGTTTAGAGATTTATTCACAGGCCAGAATTCCCTGTCCCCGAGTTGGTATTGGGGCTGAATGAACAGTTGGGTCACAGAGAAGTGAGGACGCGGAGGAGGGTTTAGAATGAAGAAGAGTTTGGTAAGCAGTGCGGTCCTGACAGAGAGAAGGGCGACTGAGGAGATGGAAGAAGGCCTGGACGTAGGGAATTTCCGGTGCGGTGGCGATAGCTGTCTAAGTCAGCGAAGATCCTGAAATTGAAAGTGCCATTCCCAGGCCAGATGGACTCATGATCACTTTGGGGCCAGGCCCCGTTGCAGTAGAAAATGAGCCTGAAGGCTGTGAGGAGGAGGCACCCCGAAGGGGCGGGCTCTCAGGAGTAGGTTGCTGGTTCCCACAATGGGTTGGTGTGGTGGACTGGGGAGAGGCGAGTAAGAAGTCTATCCCGGAGGTGAGAAGTCCGAAGGGAAGGCGTCCCGACCGTCCGAACTGAGCACCGGAGAGAAGAGGAAGGCTGACCACTACGTTAGGGTGCCCCACTAACACAGGGTAGCCAGGGACCTGGCTCCAGAAGAGTGGGTCCTCTGGCCCCCGTGGGCGAGGACTTGGGTGAGGCCAAAGCCAGCAAATTGGAGGGTCAAGGGAAGTAACTCTTAGTCACCAGAAATTCGAGTGGTCAGCGTGGTCTGGAGAAGCCTGCAGCCAGCAGTGGGGGGGGGGGGGGGGGGGGGTCCCTTCAGGCCCCTCGGTGAATCCGGGTTTGGGCACCAAAATGTCAGGTCTGCGCCAACAGAAGCCAGGCCAAGAGGCGTTGTGAGGGTCTAAGAAACTGTATTACATCCTCTCACAGCGGGCTGAGCCAGTGTGTGGGCGTCAGCACCGAGGGCTGTTCATGTTCTTATACAGGGACTGGGTCATAGGAAGTACAGGTAATGGGGCACACGCCCAGGTTGTGGGCTCAATCCCCAGCAGGGGGCGTGCAGGAGGCAGCCGATCAATGATTCTCTCTCATCACTGATGTTTTCTCTCTCTCTCTCTCTCTCCTCCTCCTCCTCTCTGAAATCAATATAAATAAATAAAGTAAGCAAATAAATGAAATACATTGATTAGACAGAGTGTTCTTCCAGGTAAAACGTTGAGTCAATGCTTCTGCGACTCCCTGACGCCTCGTCACGCCCAGCTGTCAGTCACGCCTACTGTGTTCATTCCTGACGTTCACCTGTGCCGCTTCCTCTGCCGGGGAAGGCCTCACTGTCGGTCCACATGTAGTGGGTTCTGAGGATTGCCTCTCCAGGCCTCGGTGCTCTCCTTCTAGTAGCCAGGTGCATGACTGGAAACCTTAATACTCCATGCCTCAGACTCCCGTGCACCGATGGATGGTCCGCATAGGAAATACCAGGTGCACTCTTGGAAGGTTTGCCAGGAGAAGGCACCATCCTGTCGTTATTGCTGCTGGCAAGCCCGGTTTGAGAAATAACGTTAATGGGCATTGAATGCTGTTGGAGCCACGGTCCTGCCTCAGTGCCCGTCGCCAGGTGCATAGGTGTGAAGAGCAGCTGCCGCAGCACCCTCCTGGCTCCTGGCACATAGACCTGCAGGGGGCCCCTGAACTCAGGAGCCCAGGGGGAGCTCCCCGACTTCTGTGCCTCAGGCCGTGCCAACAATTCTGTAAGCACCTGCTGAAAATACCTAGAGTGGTTTCTGTTTCCTGCACGAAACCTTGACGGAGAGGTCCCCTACTCAGATGCCGCCTTCCACGCACAGCCTGGGCCCCCCGATCCAGCAGGCTGGGCGAGGTGCCCCCTCCGCTCTCCCACCACGCCCTGCTGGTACGCCCGAGCCTCAGCGCCTTTCCACCCCTGGCCCCAGCGCTTGGCTCACAGCATGTGCTGCGTCCGTGCTGACGGAACTGGAACGTCCTCTGCCACGACACCAGGTGGGTGCTGAAATCCGGTCTAAGGAGCACCCTACCGCATGCCTGATCGGCGACGCCCAACGAACAAGCTGGCGCTGGACTTATACTGGATTCCAGGTGAATCCAGAGCCTGCAGCTTTTCCGCACGTTAGCCCCCCTCGAACACTGGCACTGAAGATTCAACCTGGTCCCCAGGAAAGGAATGCTAACGAATGAGGGGCGTTGTTTGTCTCAATATTTACTCTCTGGTGGGTCTCAGGACCCTCTACAGCTGGGACTGCGATGAGGCTTGCAACCCATGACAACACAGGTGTCGGAGTGAGGAAAACGCAGGTTGGAAGGTGTGTAACCGTGGGTGACAAGTTATTTAACTTGTCTGAACCTCAGTTTCTTCATCTAGAAAATGGCGGTAATGCCCTAGCTCAGTGGTCGGCAAACTCATTAGTCAACAGAGCCAAATATCAACAGTACAATGATTGAAATTTCTTTTGAGAGCCAAATTTTTTAAACTTAAACTTCTAACACCACTTCTTCAAAATAGACTCGCCTAGGCCGTGGTATTTTGTGGAAGAGCCACTCTCAAGGGGCCAAAGAGCCGCATGTGGCTCGCGAGCCACAGTTTGCCCACCATGGCCCTAGCTGGTTTGGCTCAGTGGATAGAGTGTCGGCCTGAGAACTGAAGGGCCCCGGGTTCGATTCTGGTCAAGGGCACGAACCTCGGTTGCAGACTCGATCCCTGGCCCTGGTCGGGGCTCGTGTGGGAGGCAACCAATCAATGTGTCTCTCACACATCGATGTTTTTCTCTCTCTCTCTCTCTGTCTCTCCCCCTCCTTTCCACTCTCTCTAAAAATCAATGGAAAAATATACTCAGGTGAAGATTAACAAAAAAATAAAAACATAAACTGGTGACGATAACATCAACCTTACAGAATTCTTGGAAGTAAAAGGAATTTATGTCTAACATGCTTAGCACAGCATGTGCACATTGGAAATGCTCCACACCCATCAGATGCTGTTATTACGGTCGTCACTGTTGTTAATGTTACCATCACTGGACCACAATTTTGTTGCTATGTAGTTTTTTCTACATAAATTTCCAGCCCAGATTCCCATGCCATTAGATTAGAATGCACTTTTCTAATGCCTGCTCCTGAGGTGTTCGGTATTCCATGCTGAGGTGATTGACCCCCTTTGCAGAAGGTGCAGGCAGGCCCAGGTGTGGGGCTGTGCTGAGGAAACAACAAAACCATCCATGTCAGTGGTTCTCTACACAAGCTGATAGTCAGAATCACCTGGAGAGTTAAAACAAAACAGCACCCAAACAAACAAACGAAACCAAAAAACAATGTCTGGGGCCCTAAACCACAGATTCTGATTTAATAGGTCCCAAGCACCAGGGTTTCTTCGAGTTCCCAGGGCGACTGTAATGTGAAGCTGAGAGCCACTGCCCAATATGGGAAAGATTAGTTAGTACTTTCATTACCCACCCGCCGGGAGTGGCGGGGGGCGGGGGGGGGGGGGGGCAGAAAAAAGCATTGACTTTCTATAACGCCACCACCATGGGGGAGGGGAGAAGACTAAAGATTATAGTTGAATTATTCCACTTCCAATGTGAACAAGACATTCTCACTATGAACCTGGACAAATGGTTCATCATGTTAATCCTCTGGTTAGTGTCTTGGTTTCTTGTCTAGAGGTGTCTGATTTGATGAGGACTCATCAGAAATGCTCCAGGATAGGTATGGAGTGAGCCTGACAATACCTGTGAAGGGCCGGTGTTGACTCACAGGTGTCTGGCCTGTGCCAGTGCCGTGCACACTCTTGGACTGGCTGCTGATGTCAGGTGCATGCACTTTGATCCAGGGCAAGTGAAATGATCCCTGCTTTGGCATCAAACTTAGCTGGTATCTAAACGCTAGTGACAGCTGGGAGTGTGCTCAGACACAAAGTACATCTAAAAAATGTAACTATGTTTTCATTATTAAAGTAACATATAAAAGGAAATATACAAGATTGGGAAAACAGAAAAGTAGAATAAACCATAGTAGAAAACAACAGCAACCATCTATATATATAAAAGGCTAATATGCTAAGTGTCCAACCATCTGATTGGTTGCTATGATGTGCACTGACCACCAGGGGGCAGACACTCAATGCAGGAGTTGCTGTGAAGCGCACAGAGATACGGCACCGTGGACCTGGTGCCCACAAAGCAACACTCGTCTTCCCCCAAGTGGGACACAGGCCCTGTCACCCCCTGTAGCGACAGCCCACCAAATCACAGCCTACACTGCCAAGACCCCTTGGCGCAAAATGCGGCCCACAGCCCAGCCCAGCCCAGCCCAGAAACGGTTGCTGTAATGATGTCATGTAGCAATGCCCGGTTTCCTCTCCCTAGCGACGACTAACCTCCTTGGAGTTTCTTTAGCCCAGGAACATGACTTGTTATATAGCCAGGTGCAAACATTTCACTCTTTAACCAAATGTCTGTGAAGCATTTTCCTGTGCCTCATCTCATTTGATTCTCACAGGAGTCCTGGAGTAGGTAGATAGGAGACTCGGTGGAATCCTATTTTCTTTTCATTAGCCAGAAAACGGAGATTTAGAAAGCTTAGAAACTTGACCTGACTGAAAAGAAGTAATAAATGGTAGACCTTGAAAATGACTTCAGATTTTCTCACTGTGCAGAATATAGTCAAACACTACAATAATAATCTACTTCGTGTTGATATTTACTGCTGTGTTGCTGACAATTACCTGAAAGAGAAGTTGGGGTGCTTCACTGGGCTGGAAAAAGTTTAGCTAAATCAGAAAGCAGGTCTAAATAAGCAAGTTTATTCTATATCTATAAAAAGCTAAGTTGACTCTCGCATGCGGGATACATGTAAAGCTCTCACTGGTGCCAATTGCACATGTGTGTTTCCATCTATCATTGTCGATCATGAATTTGGTTGGCACTTCTATTATAGAGAAAGGACTAAAAGCAATATTAAAATATTTCTTCTAATTAATTTCCCTTCAATGTGCACGAATTCGTGCACTGGGCCACTAGTAATAATAATAATAATAATAATAATAATAACTAAGACCTATATAGACTTACCAGGTGCTAGACAAGGCTCTAAGCCCTTTACCATATAAATTCATTTACCTCTCAATACAACACTATGAGATAGATAACTATGTGTATTTCCATTTTGCAGATGAGGAGAGAGGTCCTGGGGCTGTTAGGTGACTTGCCCAAGGTGGCACAGCTATGAAAGGCAGAGCCAAGGTTTGGACCCATGCTGCACTTAACAGGGTACGGTCAACCGCAGATACAGCTCTCATAAGGTAAGCTGTGTGCAAGGATTCAATGCCAGTTGCTAAAGTTACTCTCAGCCCGGCCCACGTGTATCAGTGGTTGAGCATCGACCTATGAAGCAGGAGGTCACGGTTCAATTCCTGGTCAGGGCACATGACTGGGTTGTGGACTGGATCTCCAGGAGGGGACGTGCAGGAGGCAGCCTATCAATGATCCTCTCTCATCATGGATGTTTCTATCTCTCTCTCCCTCTCCCTTTCTCTCTGAAATCAATTATATATATATATATATATAAAGTTAATCTCAGTTGTCATTCATTCATCCATTTGTTTCACAACCTTATTGAAGGCATCTCATCAAGACTGTTCCATGCTTGATTATTGAGATATTGAAAGGTATACACAGACTACTGCTTATTCATTCCTATAGCATTGAACTCTCAACTGTCTCAGCAGAATGATACATGTATAATCAATACAAGTCTAGTAAGATTAAAAATGCTGTAACTATTCCCTGATGACAGAATCCAAAACCAACACTTCAAACTTTTGGAATGTCACACACTTTCTAGATGCGATGGCTAGTTAGCATCATTATCTGTATTTTCATCAGTTATTAAACTCACTTTGGACAAGAATTTAAGTTGAATTTCATGAACTAGGCTTTGTAGAAACATGTTTAATATAGCAGTAGTGTTTTCAACTCAGAAACTGGTGTTTTTTGGATGGATGGATGAATGGATGGATGGAAGGCTATAGGAGTAAATTAATAGACTAGAATATTTGGCAATGTTCTGGGTGCTTAAAAATGCATCTTTAAAATAATTTAGTGTTCTCCTGCTGGCGTGGCTCAGTGTTTGAGCGTTGACCTATGAACCAGGAGGTCAAGGTTCCATTCCTGGTCAGGGCATCCCCAGTGAAGGGCATGCAGGAGGCAGCCAATCAATAAATCTCTCTCACATTGCTGTTTTCTCTTTCTCTCTCTCCTCAATAAAAATATATTAAAAACTAATTTAGTGTCATCTAGCTTGTTGAATAATAAATTATGACTCAGGAGAAATTTTTGATTTCTATGCTTTCCAATGATTGAATAAGTAACTTCAGGCAAGTCATTATGAGGCCAGTTATATCTGATTGTTGTACGGATTAAATCAGTTAACATAAACGAATTATTTAGCACTCTGCCTAATACATGTTAAATAGTCAGCATATTTTAAACTGCCGTTAAATTGAAGCAACATATATTTTTAAAAAGCAAAAATTCAAATGTACAAAAAGTTATGCAATGCAAAATAAGTCTCTTTGGCAAAGTTTTTTTGCTGTTATGACTACTTATAATTAGAGACCTCCAAGCAAAACTAACATTTCACTATTATTGATTAAGCAGAGACAGCTTTACAAACCAGTAGATAACATCATTTGAGTCGGAACTATGTGAAATAACACAAGTATTCTGGCTAAATTCCAGTGGGAATGGTTAACATTCTCCAACTTGAAATAATTTTTATTATTAGCCAACACTTGTCCATCCCCAATAATACACACGTTGCATGAAGGGCACAGAATGAGACAGCCCTCCCCTGGCATGTCCACCGTCTGCACATACTTTCCACTGAGGGTTTCCCTTTCTTTCTGACTGCTTAGTCCACGGCTTTTCAACGCCCACTACTTTCAACCCTGGCCAGTTTGTCCACCCAGGGTGCCAAGTATTTCCAAAAAAAACAAAAAAGAAATAAAATATGAACACCTGTAGAAAGCTGTAATGTCCATGTAAAACATATCTACTAATAGTTTTGATGTTTGTAAAGCTATTGGTACTTATTCCTTTTAACTCTAAGGCTGGGGTTAATACACATATTCCTCATGGTTTCCCCCAAAGCCTTGTTGATTAAGTGGGAGAGCGTTATTCTGCCGTTTAATCCCTCAATCTGTACCAAATGGAATCCAGGACACGAGAACAATGACCGCGGCCTGTCTCACCCCGAGTCCAGTCCCGAGTCCTTCAAGTTCCCTGGCTCTCCAGCCTTTTTTCACCACCTTCCCAGAGGAAGAAGTGGGGGAGTGGGAAACAATTCAGGCCCTCTTTGTAAGCGTCTGAATGAATTTCAAGTATGCTAAACACCTCAGTCTTCCACCTAATTAGAACACGTAGAAAAAGAGGCGTTTTTAGGACATTTAAAACGTGCAGCATAAAAACCCATCTGGAGAGCGCCGCTGTGTGTCTCCGCCGCAGTTGGAGCGCCCAGCAGGTCTTCCCTTGGGCGGCGGCTGCCCCGCGCGCCCCCGGCCCTCGGCGGCGGCGGCGGGCAGCTAAGCAGCCTGCAGCCCCCAGGGGGCCCAGCGCCCTGCCCATTACAGAGCCCGGAGCCAGCGTTTGCTTCTCTCTGCGGGGAACTGCCTGGGATTTTAAACCTCTAATAAAGGATTAACATCTCGCGTCTTGCAAAAACAGAAAGAAAGGAAAAAATCACTTTCTTGTCACAACCAAATGACTTTGTTACGAAATGCGAGTAAAGGTTGAAACCTTGGAGGTACCTATTGTGCACAGGGGTGAGTGGTTACAATTGTGGATGCCGCAGCCCAAGTACCTAGGTTCGAACACAGGTTTGCCATTTGAGCGCCTATCATGTGCCAGGCGCTCGGCATAGCTCTGGGAACAAGACGGGGTTGAGGTTTTCTTGGGGAACAAGGATTAGCTGGGATGCCTTGGTTAAGTTTCTTCACCGGTAAGGGGTACCTGCCTCATAGAATTGTTGCAAGGATCCGAGACCTTGTATGAAGATGTAAACGACTAACGCGCGGTCTGGCACACAGTAGGGGCTCACTCAGTAAGCATTCGCTCTTCTCTGGACGTGAGCTCACCTGGTAGGAGGACAGCACGGAGGGGAGACAGGTGCACGGTTAAGAGCGGATCTTTGAGCGGTTCTTTGACTAGGAAACAAGCGCTGGGCTCGGGAAGAACGCTTAGCTGCCGAGAGGAGAACCGGTAGGGGCCCTGGGAGCAAAGGTTCTTAAGCTAGAACGTTCCAGGCAAGGGAGCCCCGCACCCGCGGGCGGCTGCAGACAACTCCCTGGAACTTGTAGCTTAGGGTTTCCCGCCCCGCGTCTCAAGAAGGCGTGATTAGCATTCGCTCCGCCCCCGCCGCTTCCCGCACCGCGATTGGCCCGCGCTGCTCGGCTGCCCGCTCAGGGCGGGGCCGCAGGGCGCCGGAGGAGAGGCCACGCTGGGGGAACAGGGGGCGGGGCCGCGCGGAGAGCGTGGCGGGGCGGCCCACCAACCGAGCCCCAGCTCGAGGGGGCGGGGCCGGGGCGGGGCCTCCCGGCGGGCATTAGAAGCAGGTGACCCGGCCGAGTGGGAGAGGCTAGTCAGCCCGCGGCCGTGACTCCTCTGCCGCAGTCGCCGCCGCCGCCGCCGCCGCCGCCGCGCGCGCCGCTCCGTGCCGGCCGGAGGTGGGCGAAAGGGTGCGAGTGCGCGGGGGAGGAGCCGAGGCGGGCGCGTCCCAGGAGCGCCGCCGCCGCCCCCAGGAGTCGGCTGGAGCAAGGAGCCCCCTGCAGGGGAGGAGGCGAGCGGCGGGCGGGACGCGGCGGCGGGCGCGCACCATGCAGTCCCGGCGGGGCCAGCGCCGACTGTTCGCGGTGCCGTGAGGCGGCGGGTCCTCCCGGCCGCCGCACCGCCTCCCTCTCGCCTAGGTGCTGCGGGCGCGTTCGCCCTTCGTGCGGCTCCGGGACCCCGGTGGAACGCACGGCCTGCCCCTGCCTTGCCCCGCCCGGATCATGCGGGGGGCCCCGGACGAGGAGAGGGCGAGTGACGGGCCTGCGGCGATCGCGTTCCGGGGGCGACCCCCTCTTTGAGACGCCCCCACCTGCTGCCATGTGCCGCCGCCTCGTATACCCAGCCTAGCGCCAAACTTTCCAGGTGCCAGCTTGGCTCTGAATCGCGTTTCTGAGCCGAGTGTCCCAGGGACGGAGGAGCCAGCCTGGCTGTGGAATAGCTGCTCCTTTCCGGATCCGCGGAGGTGAGAGCCCGCGCCTTCCCCTGCTCCCCGTCCTCCCCGGCCCTCTGCCCTTTTCTGGAGGGGCTGGTCGCTCCGACCCCGGGGTCCAGCCTGCAGGGCCCAGTGGGAAGGGAGGCGGGGTGGGGCGTCAGCAGTTTGGTTTCAGGAGGTGGAAGGGAGAGTTTCAGCTAGAGATTTGGAGACCGCTTGCGGGGACGGAGCCGTTGACTCCCCTCTAACTGGGAGTGGTTGCAATTTTTCTTCTTTTTTAAAGAGTACTTTCCCTGGAATCGGAGCCCTAACTGCCCCTCCCAAACCCTCTCCGGAGAAGAGCTGAGCACGGAGGGAGGCAGCGCCTTCCCGAAACAGTTCGTCTTGGGGCACGGATTTCTTGAAGAGAAAAAAGAACCAACAGGTTGCCAGCCCCGGCGCTGCACGCCAGTCGGCGGAGAGGGAAGCCCGGTCCCCGGCTCCCCCGGCCTGCGTTGGCCCCGCGCGGGCTGTGCGAGGCGAGGGGAGGGAGGGGGCTATGGCTCGGCCTGACCCTTCTGCGCCGCCCTCGCTGCTGCTGCTGCTGCTGGCGCAGCTGGCAGGCCGAGCGGTGGCCGCCTCGAAGGCCCCGGTGTGCCAGAAAATCACGGTGCCCATGTGCCGCGGCATAGGCTACAACCTGACGCACATGCCCAACCAGTTCAACCACGACACCCAGGAGGAGGCGGGCCTGGAGGTGCACCAGTTCTGGCCGCTGGTGGAGATCCACTGCTCTCCGGACCTGCTCTTCTTCCTGTGCTCCATGTACACGCCCATCTGCCTGCCGGACTACCACAAGCCCCTGCCGCCCTGCCGCTCCGTGTGCGAGCGCGCCAAGGCCGGCTGCTCGCCGCTCATGCGCCAGTATGGCTTCGCGTGGCCCGAGCGCATGAGCTGTGACCGCCTCCCCGTGCTGGGGCGCGACGCCGAGGTCCTGTGCATGGATTACAATCGCAGCGAGGCCACCACGGTGCCTCCTAGGCTCTTCCCCGCCAAGCCCACCCTCCCAGGCCCGCCGGGGGCACCCTCCTCGGGAGGCGAGTGCGCCGCCGGGGGCCCGTCGGTGTGCAAGTGCCGGGAACCCTTCGTGCCCATTCTGAAGGAGTCGCACCCGCTCTACAACAAGGTGCGGACGGGCCAGGTGCCCAACTGTGCGGTGCCCTGCTACCAGCCCTCCTTCAGCCCCGACGAGCGCACGTTCGCCACCTTCTGGATCGGCCTGTGGTCTGTGCTGTGCTTTATCTCCACCTCCACCACCGTGGCTACCTTCCTGATCGACATGGAACGCTTCCGCTACCCCGAGCGCCCCATCATCTTCCTGTCCGCTTGCTACCTGTGCGTGTCTTTGGGCTTCCTGGTGCGCCTGGTCGTGGGCCACGCCAGTGTCGCGTGCAGCCGCGAGCACAGCCACATTCACTACGAGACGACGGGCCCGGCGCTCTGCACCGTCGTCTTCCTGCTGGTCTACTTCTTCGGCATGGCCAGCTCCATCTGGTGGGTCATCCTGTCGCTCACCTGGTTCCTGGCAGCCGGCATGAAGTGGGGCAATGAGGCCATCGCAGGCTATGCGCAGTACTTCCACCTGGCCGCGTGGCTCATCCCCAGTGTCAAGTCCATCACCGCACTGGCCCTGAGCTCCGTGGACGGGGACCCAGTGGCTGGCATCTGCTATGTGGGCAACCAGAACCTGAATTCGCTGCGCGGCTTCGTGCTGGGCCCTCTGGTGCTCTACCTGCTGGTGGGCACGCTCTTCCTCCTGGCAGGCTTCGTGTCCCTCTTCCGCATCCGCAGCGTCATCAAGCAGGGGGGCACGAAGACGGACAAGCTGGAGAAGCTCATGATCCGCATTGGCATCTTCACGCTGCTCTACACCGTGCCCGCCAGCATCGTGGTGGCCTGCTACCTGTACGAGCAGCACTATCGCGAGAGCTGGGAGGCCGCGCTCACCTGCGCGTGCCCGGGCCCCGACACCGGCCAGCCGCGCGCCAAGCCGGAGTACTGGGTGCTCATGCTCAAGTACTTCATGTGCCTGGTGGTGGGCATCACCTCCGGCGTCTGGATTTGGTCCAGCAAGACTGTGGAGTCGTGGCGGCGATTCACCAGACGCTGCTGCTGCCGCCGGCGACGGGGCCACAAGAGCGGGGGCGCCACAGCCGCCCGGGACTATGCCGAGGCCAGCGCAGCGCTCACTGGCAGGACCGGGCCACCGGGCCCCGCCGCAGCCGCCTACCACAAGCAGGTGTCCCTGTCGCACGTGTAGGAGGCCGCGGCCGGGAGCGAGGGGGGGGGTGTTTTGTTTGGAAGCTTTGCCAAGGTCACTTCCGTTTACCTTCCTGGTGCTGACGCCCCCTCCTGGGCCAAGCGGGAGAGAGGGGGAAAGGGCCCCGGCGAGGGAGTGGCTGTCCCAGGACTTCTCAGAGGGGCTCAGCTCACGTGTATTCTATGTTACGTTTCTTGCTGCCTTCTTTAAGAGAACTCTGTTTTTAATTTAATATGTATTTTTCTCAATTTTTTAACTTTGTTGCATTTTGGCAACAAAATTTACCTTTGCTTTGGGGGCTTTACAATCCTAACATTGGCATTATCATGAAGTTCCACTTGAGGTTTCTTTGAACTGTGTGGTCTGAATTGGAAAAAATATATTTCCTATTATTTGTGTCTTTTTGAAAAATGTGAACAGTGAAAGTTTGGGTTACTATGACTGAGAAATCGATGGGTGTGCTTTTTCAGCTTGTTTCTCCTTCTACTGCTTGAAGTGTCCAAGATGTTTTAAGGTGAGCTGCTTGTCCCTGTTTATG
This sequence comes from Cnephaeus nilssonii, assembly GCF_951640355.1. NCBI lineage: Eukaryota > Metazoa > Chordata > Mammalia > Chiroptera > Vespertilionidae > Cnephaeus > Cnephaeus nilssonii. Next base: position 14,352,947 of record NC_137081.1, on the reverse strand, counting down.
AAACTCCAGGTCATGCCAACGAGGGCATAATGTGGTTAGGGCCTCCCCAAAGTGGCAGGGTTAGGGAGTGTTTAGCGACTTTGTGTCCATTCTAGCTTTGTTTAGTGAGCTTCGGGGGGTTTTTTTCTGTAGTACTTGTAACCATTCTTATTCTTAGCAGCGCCAGCTTTTTGAATAAGTTAGAGGTAGCCTCACAGTGCCCAGCATAAATATTTGGAGTAGTGAAGACCCACGGGATGGAAATTGGTTGAGCTTGAATTCTAGACTGATAAGATGGCAGCTCTGTGCCAGAGGAGTGGGTGGTTCTTAATAGGCTTCAGTGATCCCATCTTTTTTAACAAAACAACTTGTGCTATAATTTGGTAAAAGTAAACTCACTCCTTCTGGAACTACTTAGTGATAGTTGCTAAAGGGGGCTGTTTGTAGGTTTAAGGACTAAAATGGATATACCTCCAGTAATTAAGTAAATTTCCAACATTTACTTGCTCCACCCCCACTCCACCTCCTTTATCATGTTAAACAGTCTTTTTGCTTTTCTTCTGCCTCCTCCCGGAGAGCTGTGATTAGAAACCACACCCACCCTCCAACCAGGTGCTTGAACTGGGGGAGGGCAGCTGGCTACCTGTGAACAAACATTGGCAGCAATGAGAGGAAATGAGTGTCCCTGGATTTTGGATTAGTGGATAGCCAGATATTCCAAAAGCAGCAAGACATTGCTCTCTGCAGTCTCTGAAAACAATCGAGGCCCATAACACACTTGCATTAGTTTTTAAAAGATGAACCGGTGTACCGCTGTAGCAGGAGGAAAGCTGTTTCCCCTGCCCCCGCCCCCAGTACATTTTTCTTTCCCTCTTTTTCTGAGAAAGCCGATGAGTTGATGAACACACACACACATACACTTTGCTGTAAGAGGATTCTGTTTGCCTTCCTAGCTTAACCATTCATATATGGAAGCCTATATGATGAGTATACACACACAGATTTCTTTACTATTAGAAAATTCTGTTTACTTTCCTAATCTGCTGAACCATTCATTCATGAAGAGAGTGAGGTTGTGACTGGGGAAGAGGGTGATGGTACATTGGCCAGCAAAATACCAATGACCAAGGTTGAGTGGGGACTAAATTTAGGAAGCTAAAATGGCAAAAAGCAATTAAAATTTGAGAACATCTCCCTAGGGAAACACGTCTAAGGAATTTATGCTTCATTTATACCAAAGTTGGAAAAGTAAGATCGAAGCCCAGTTCAGTTTCTACTTCATGGATATTAAGTAAACAAATGAATAGTTCCCATAGTGAATTTAAACACTGTGCTGGGGGTGTGGGAAGCCTGGTATTATGGTTTTAAGGACTCTCAAAAGCTGTTCAGTTATAAAAATGCACTGCTCTTACTCAGAACTGAATCAGTTTTCAGTGGATTTGACAAAACCTAGTACACACAGCTTAGAGAACTTTTTGCACATCTTGCTCCTCTACTTATTCAGATGTCTCAGAACCTGAGATAATTCCCCTGAGAGCCCATTCTTCTCCTGTTTTTCAAACGAGGACCTTTTCTGAGCACCTTGACCTCTTCCCACACTTAGTATATCTTCCCAGAAAGTGCAGATGGTTCTGTTGTCTTCAGTCACTGTGCCTAATTTGGATTGTCCTCCCTTTCTCTTTGTGGAGGAATCTAGAAATGATGCACTGTGTATCTAAAAGTTGTGGGATGAGTGGATAAAAGTAATTTAATTCTTCATTAAAATTTTTTTTTTCATTTTGGCAACATGCCCAACTTAAAAAGAACCACCAATTTACTTTAAAAAATAAGACAGTTAACACAAAGCATACTAGGCCCAGGAAAGGCAATACAGGTAATGCTTTTTGGGGTCTACTTTCAGAGCTGCCTTTTGGTTTTCAATCTGTTTTCTGCCTTGCTCTCCTTTCCCTCCAGGATAAAGCCCACCTGCTTCCCTGAAATCTCACTAGTATCTACCACCCCAACCCCTACCCAGGGGAGAGCAGCCGAGCTATTTATGGTCATTCCCTATTTCCATCCGGCACATTATTCCCCCCCCCATTTGCATTTTTATTATGCAAACAATTAATACTCATGAGAACAATGATAAAATGAAAGGTTGTGGGGTGGCTTAGCAATTTCTTCCCAGCCAGCTTTGTGAAATTGGAGAGGACCGGGGACTTCTTTTGGCCTCACATGTGCAGCCTTGGGGCTGTTCCTTTAACAGTTCAATTTTAAGCAGTGTCTTACTTCTAGGTTAGGGGGTGAAGATTTAGAAGGTTGTCTAAAGGAACTAATGTGACCTCTCGGTGAATCAGTTGTCATGACCTTAATTTATATTATTTCCCTCCTCACGTTTTGAAGTTGTCTAAATTGGCTGAAATAATTTTTCTTGGTGCCTTATTGGTTTATCCTTGCAAACCTTTTGTCATATTTTCACCTGACCACTTCTAATGACGGGCCTGTGCAAGTGTGTTGTGTGTAATTGTGCGCACGTACAAGCTTAAATAATGTGCCGACAGCACTGTTTCCAAACTGGTATTCATTAGGCTGTTTCCTCCTGGGCCAGGGCTGCACTAATCCTGACACCGGCCGCCAGGAGCAAGCCTCATGGATCCCACACCGAACCTTAATAACAGCATCCGTGACCTGCACTGTCAAGTACAGAATGGGACCCCCAGAGCTAGGAAATGTAGTTGTATATTTTAATGAACTGCTACCCCTGCTGAAGAGGCTTCTTTCACTTCTGTGCTCTACAGAAAAACCAAGGGGGGTAGAAGGGACAAAGCTTTGAATAACTGCTTTCTAACACCGAATGTGGCAAACAGGACAGAGCACATCACAAATCTAGGCAGGTGTGAGGTAGCGTAGCTGAGATTTGCCTGCTCCCTCTGCATGTCCTTTCTTGCCTCCAAAGTCTAATCAAGTGATCTTGGGAAAGAAATGCCTGAGTTGGGGAGGGTGGATCTGAAAGAAAAAGCTACGAAGACATTAAAGCAGGGTGAGGGGTAGGCAAGTCGCTAAGTAACCTGACACAGAACTCGAAAACCTTCTAGCAGCTTGATGACAATTACAGGATTGATTTCAGCCAGGGTAATGCCTGGGGTACAACATTTTATGACAATATTGTTCTTCATGTTGTTATAAACTGTATGTATAGTATGTATGTGATATGGGTGTGTATATACATAATATATATTACATATATATATATATATATATATATATATATATATATATATATATATATATATGAGAGATTTAGTGACTTTTGATACGGGTTTGGTGCAGGTGAATTTATTACTGAGCCAAATGAGGCACATACCGAGTCAGTAGTTCGAGTCCAGGGCATTTAAGGGCATTTAATACTTATGATTTCCATATATGTATAGTGCCTATCCCATGCAGTAGCTTCACAAAGACATCTCCAGAACTCATGAATCAGAGCCAGTGATATTTTATTTGTAGACAATCAACTTGAAACTATAAGTTATTATTGGCAGATGATTATAATTCTGAGACCATAGCATTAACAAATGGAAACCCAGAGCATCTTGAGTTCCTTTTTTTTTTTTTGTTTTGAACCTGGAAGTCAATAGAACAGCTGTGTATGTGGTTATGTTAGTCTCATAATAATTTGCTGACCTTATTATTTCAGAAAAATTTTGTGTATATTATATTTGTGGGAAGGTAAAATAATGCTTTGAGATTTTTATCAAATATGGAGAGTAGTTATTTATGAAAAACAAAGAAATGTCTATTTTTGTTTCTTTGTTCCCAACTAATGTAGATAAATTTTAAAGTGCATTAAAGCAATGGTAAAGAAAATGAGATGCTGTACAAGTCTTTTTCTCCTCATGCTTCTATGGAGACACACTGCTTTCTAAGAATATCTGAGGAGATACATGGATTCTAACTTCATAATCAGATTTCTCAAATGTACTTAAAATATAAGTGGTAATGTTTTTATTAATAAGAAAATCAAGCAAATTCCAATCACCAGAAACAGAACTAATAGAAACTTGTTTTACTTGAATATATTTCATGGGTTTTTCCTGCTGATCCTGTTATTATTTCATGACTCACTTGAAGAAATGAAGGGAAATACACAGAACAGACATTGCCTGAGACTGTGTTCTGTTTTATCAATCCTCCATCTATACTGTAATACCAGCGATTTATCTCATGGCACACATAAATTACTAAAATTTTTGGCACACCAAAAATATATATTTTGCCAATCTGATAAAAAATAGATGTAACTTTGATTATCAAACATAATAATAATCTACCCTTTTTGCTCCAAAGTTGACTTTTTAAATAAATCAGATGCCTATACTTGTATATAAGGATTTCTGGTACCAAGAATTAACAAATCAGATGCAACCTTATTCAATTTGACCAATAAGATGCAACTCTGTTATATGACCTATATATTTATGGTTCAAGAGAGGGTATTGACACCAGACAGCTATTGAGTTGGCTGTTGTCATTTTTTTATTTGACAGTCTAATAGAAAAGAGGTCAGTGCCCCTTACTAAATAGTCAGGTAGTAAATGCTTTAACAATTCTTATGGCTCACCAGTTGAAAATTTCTGCTCTGTGCCAAACCTATCTGAGTCGATGTTTGTGCTGTTGTTCTACGGGTCTGGTTGGGGAGCAGTAACTCCCCAAACTATTCCATCATTCACCAGTTAGAACCACAACTTGATATTAAGCCATAAATACAAGTCAGAAAACCCAGATAAGAGTTGAGTTAGAGTTGGCACCTTCCTGATAATCCGGCTGATGCTTCGTAAACCTGAGATACTGTGGTCAGATTTTCTTGCTATTTTGGCAAGGTACAGATTAGCTACCAATCTACCTCATTCGAATGCCTGGTATGTCTGTTTCCCAGCACACTGAGGCATAAGTATGGGAGAAGATAGGTAATTAGGAGCTTATAATGTTGTTTAGGGGAGATAAGTCCAATATAAGAGTATATATAATTCAATGTCAAAATGAGTGCTGGGAACATGATCAGATTGGTTCGTAAGTTAGGGCAACTGGGAGGAGAGAGGATACGGTAGTTGAGCTGGATTCTAAGGAAGAGTATCTGTACCGTGCTTGTACAGGACTCTCCAGTTGGCACCTCTTCCCAATGCTTTCTCATTGCTCATTCCCCTCCTCCTCCGATGGAAAGGGCAAAGTCACACGCTGGAGCAAAGGGACTGTTGGGACTTAGACGCTGGAGAAATAGGTGGGCCCAGAGCATTACTGGTCATAATGCTTCCTTTAGTGATTTAATTATAGAGCTTTTCTCTTTGTCATGGGTGGAAACATGATTGAGAGGCAGCAGCATGTTCATGTGCATAGACTTGGGAGCTAGACTAACTAGGGAATCTAATCCCAGTCCCACCATTTAAGGGCTGTGTGATCCTGGACATTTTAACCTGTTAGTACTTCAGTTTTCTCATCTGTGAAAGGAGGATAATAATACTACTCATATCTTAGGATTTAGAGGATCTAAAGGATTAAATCAGGTAAGGCAAGGTCAAGGTAAAGCAAGGTAGAAGACACTGTTCAGGCAAGGAATGGAAAGGCAACTGAAATATTAGATTTCCAAATTTGAGTCTGTGTAAGAATCATTTGGGGCTATTGAAAATTTAAATTCCTAGGCTTCAGCTCTAAGAATTGAGATTTGGTGGGTCTGGGGCCCAAGAAACTGCTGCTTGCTTTTTTTTTTTTATGTTTACAAAATAGTTGCGAAGATGATTCAGCATTCCTATATACTCCTTCCTTACCCATTCCCCCTAATGTTATCATAGTATAGTACATTTGTCAAAACAAGTCAACATTGGTTCATTACTCTCCTAGACTCCATTTGGATTTCACCAGAATTTCCATCAGATTCAGGATCCAATCCAGGATTCTTCATTCCATTTAGAGAAACTTTCATAGGCACTTGCAGTTGATGAGAGGTGGTCTGGGGACATCTTGAGAAACGCTAGATGTAAAGGACTAAGAAAAGTTAAATTGCCCCATCCCAACATTGGGGAGATGAATGCAGTGTTTATTTCAGAGAGGGAGGAGAGATAGAAACATCAATGAGAATCATTGAATTGATCGGCTGCCTCCTACACGCCCCACACTGGGGATCGAGCCCGCAACCCGGGCATGTGCCCTGACCAGGAATCGAACTGTGACTTCCTGGTTCATAGGTCAATGCTCACAGCAGCCAGGCTGAATGCAGTTTTGAGGCAGAAGGGGATAAGTTGGTGCAGGGTGGGGATATGTGGTTGATTTTAGAATTGGGGTGGAATCCCCTCCGTTAGACGAGGGGGTCACTTTAAGAAGCAAGATTTCTATTCCTAATGCCACAGGAAATGAGTTTTGGAGTTTGGAATGTGGGGATGCTGCCTAGACAGGAGATACATCTAGGGTTGTGGGCAGCTCAGGGGAGTCAGCAAGTGCAGTAAATTGGGAACAGCTGCTTTGGGGGACACAGGAGGACTCAAATAGGGGATTAAAGGGGATTACAAGGGTCGAGATAACCTGTGAGCCATATGAGACTTGTATTTGCTGTAACCTGGTGATGCTGCTTTGGAAGTGGGTCACAGGAGTAACCAACATCAAGCGCTGCCCAGTGGACATTAGCAGAAGGTCAGAGGGCAAAGGCTGAGATGATCTGGTTGAGGGTGAGCCCTAACCTGCAGTGGGAGGGGACAGAACATGGAAGCTCTGCCTTTGGGAGAGTCCATTCCAGTGAGGCGGTAAAGGGGCCACCGTTTGGGGCCTAAAAGTAAAAGAAGTGAGAAGAGTAAGAGAAAGTAATGTTTCAAGAAAATGCTAGCAGAATCATTTGAGGTCTTTAAATACTATTGGTAACTTCTGAGGCTATCACAGAATTTCTCTAACCATTCAAATTAGCTCCCTTCACAACAGTTAAAATAATCACCAAACTTGTTCCTTTTAAAAGTATTAACCTTTTTTTATTTGACTCTGGATTCCTCTTAATTTCTAAACTATTTCACTTTCCTGGTTCTTTCTGCACCCTAGAGATCCTAAACCACAAACAGTTTTCCTAGAATTTATTTCACATGACATGGTCTCTCATCTGACAACCCCAGTTAGAATAGCTGAGTGGAAGAGCCTCAGAAACCAAACCCACTGCGCCTCTGCTCTGGCGGAGCAGGCTTTGCTGAAGGGCTCCAAGATGCTTTGCGTTGCTTACTGGCACAGCGTCAGGCCGATCAGGTCGGTGAGTGGGCTAAGCGAAGACTTTAGGTAATCTAATCCTTAGCTTGTTGATAGACGCTAGTATAATCTGCAGATTCTGCATTGAAACAAACACTTACCTGGAGATTTCTCTGCTCGCTGTCAAGTGCTTTTCCAAGTAGCTCTGTACTCGAGAATGCAGCTTCTGGGAGAGGGAACAGGCTAGTCATTTTAGATGTGGTCAGGGAGAAGGCTTGGGTGATGAAAGATTTTAGCTAACCTACATGTCATAGCTAAACATTTCCCAAATCACTGCATAACCCGAATACAGAGTGATTTCTTTTCTGGTAAATACTGGCTTCAGCATTTTTTTTTTAAATCAAGGAATAGTGTATTTATAGACAGAGGAAAACTCAACCAAGAAATGAACCATGAGCTGTCATAAAACCAGGATTCAGTGCTGCTGGACTTCATTAATGTCTGGGCATACGGGATATAATAAGAGTAAATAATCTGGAATCTGGTCCAGCATAGAAGAAACTTCTCTTTAAACAGAAACATTGGGCCTTAAGTTGTTTTAGGATGAACCATATGAAATTGCTGATAGGAAACCATCCTGTAATTCCTTTCTCTTTGGTATGTTTTACCTCATTTTACCTTCCAAGTATTGGCACAATAATGAATTATTCACAGATGCCATCTAATGCACCATGCCAGTGATTTTAAGTGTAATAAATTATCTTTAGATTGAAAAGAGCAAAAGACAAATAAATGACATTTTAGAGGCAAGGGTCAAACCATCTATGGTCAGTTTAAAAATGCTTTAAGGCCTCACTATCAAAGCGGATGGGAAACATGTAAGTGAGACAGAGACATGATGCTATGTGAATAGGGAGAAGTGTTACAAACATACTAGCCATGTTTTAATTAAAATAGGGTTTATTAGCTTTTCTTTTAATATAAACATGAGGAAAAACCACATAAGTTGTAGCATTCTTTTCAAAATAAAATTGCAATCAATACTTGAATCTCCAAGCTCAGAACTCCATAAACAATGTTTTTTTGAGGTGGTAGATTGTAATATTTTATATACCATTATTTTTTGTTTCTATCCTTTTAAGTGATGGAACCTGCAGCCCTCAATATAATGTGAAGCCTTGCTACACTGAAAGTATTCCTTGGCCTAGAAATGCTTTGTTTATAGGCAAAATTTCTAGGAATACATTTGAGAAGGTAGGAGAAATATTTCAAATAGTTGAGAACATTAATCTTTAAAAGTATTTCAAGTTTAGGCGACATTTTACCAATCTCCTAAAAGATTATTTAACTCCCTGCCCTTTAAAGCCTGAGGTAAGAGTTCCTAAGATTTGTATGCTTCCTCTTAAATAGCAAGACTTATATGGGACACCAACAACCAAGTCAACATGTAGGATAGAAAAGCTGGTTCATTCACCTGTTTTCATAACACTACTCTTAGGGTCCAATTCCTTTCCATTTATTACATCTGAATAACACTGCTCCTCATAATCTTCCTTTACCAAAATTTAGAAAAACAAAATAATTTTGGTGATCAAAGCATGTATATAGCACAGATCTGCAAAGAATTCTTTTTAAAGAGGAGGGCATTCCTATGAAGACACAAGGTCTCTCCCTACAGTGTTAGTGCAGTTTTAAGCAATGGCACTTGTAGTAGTATAAATGCTACAGCCTTACAACACATTTGAAAGTTTAAAGGTCTCTTAAACTTAGCTTTGTATATTTTAAATATTAAGCTTTTGTTTCAGTTTTTTTGTTTTAATCCCCTCTTAAAGATGGCAAAGATAGGCTGAACCAAAAAATTACAATTTAAATAAACTTTTTGGTTTCAGCCAATCTTTGTCATTTCACAATTTGCTAAATAAATAATCAGGATATTGTAGCAATCTTTTTTTTTTTTCCCTCTATTTTTTCCCTCTGTCTACAATGTGGACATCTAATCTGCAGCTCTGGTAGTTTTATGGAATTTTGAGAATGGTTATTAAGGAGGGTAGAGCAGAAATACAGAATAAATATACACCTCTGCTGATTTTATGGAATAGCCATGACAACTCTTGTCTTCCTGCTTCCTATATTTTTTTATATAAAAATGAAAATAAACATATTGTTGAAAAACAAAAAACTAAATGAGAAATTTAATTAAACTTTCAAATTAAAGTCTGTAGCATTTATACTTCTGTAGGAGTGCCCTGGAGGGCCCAAGCACACTATTATCCAAGCTTAGAATTGCACTTGGGGAACACCTATTTCATTAACAAGCAGATATCACTGGACCACCATGTTGGTTGGAATTATGAGAATATCTCTTGATACATTTATTTAACAAAGAAAATCATCAGAAAATGAGAAGCATCATTATAGTTGTTTTAAAATCCCACTGCAGGGTGGACCAAGTCTAAGTAGATAATCAATACTGACACTTTCCCAAACATGCTACTGTGCTAATAAGTAGTACTTGCAAAGAATTTGAATGAGGTGTTATTCAGCAGTTTTTTTATTTAAACTGTTTGCCAATAATGACTAGCAACTTCCACCATGTAATATGAAGAATCCTTTAATACCTAACAATGCTACAGTCTGTTCCTAAGTGGCTTTGTGAGTTGTTAGGCGTCCCATGTTTTAATAGTAATACTGCATTGATTGTAAAGGAATATGTAGCAATATTGGGAAGGTTTATTCCTTTTTTTGGAGGGGCGATTCAGAAAAGTAGGAAAGACATAAGTTATATAGTTAGTGCCTTTCAAGCATCAAAATTTAAACTTGAATTAAAAAAAAATTCACATAGTTCACAGCTATCAGCCTACATTGTAAGCAAATATCTGTGTGGGTTGGGAGCTTTAGCTTTTGAGTGATTTTTGTAACTAAAGGACAGTGTGTGTCGCATTGACAAGGTCCCATTCTTTCTATGAGCATAGTCCTTGCTGCCCACAAGTCTCTTCAACTTGACGTCTGTCTTAGGTGAAAATACTAACTTTGCTGGTTTTTGAGCAGGAGAGGTGATATTTCTCCAGTCCTTGTAGATGAGGGAGGGGCTCACGATATTACCACCCCTCTCTTCTCCCTTACGAGAGGATAGCTTTAGAACGCTGAACACCAATAAAATTATCAGCACTAAGAGACCTTCTCAGAGCAGCTCTGCACAGGTCTTTGTCTTCACACAATCTGGAAATGGCCTAGGAAAGGCAATCAAATAGAACACAGGTACAGTTAAAAAACAAACAAAAAACAAGAGTTCCAACCTTCACAAAAAGCATCACTGATAAGCTACACATTCACACTCCTTTCTATAGTTCATAGTTTCTGCTGCTTTGGGCAGCTAAGGTCTACACTGCCAGGTTATAGGGATGTACCTTCCTGCTAATTCACGAAGGTGGTAAGTCTTTTAGGGGCTATGATTAGATTGCTAGAGCAAAGGGGAACTTAGAAGCATTTAAAAATTGGGTTCTCAAAGAAGTCAAGAGCGTAATAGGCACCTAACAGCAATATCATCTATTGCCTGTACACTTGTTCCTTAAACATAAAGAGCATACACTTGGGCAAATCGGTACTTACTCAGCTATTCAATTTCTATCCAATCTTCATTAGTTATAATATATGCTAAGCAAACTTTAATGAGGCAGGTGTGTGCTATACTTTATGGGAAGGTCTAATGACTGAGGCACCATAAGGAACTATGTCACTTGCACATTAATTATGGTAGAAAAACATCTTTTTCTAAAGTACCTCCCAGGTACCACAGAAAGTATCCATTTTAAAAGAGTCCATTTCAGTTGTGAATAATTTTGTTGTATACTCACCAAAAGTCATAAGCCATAAATATTACTTTGCAACCACGTACTTTGCCATTTCCATTAAAAACCCATGTACTTTCTACACCCAATATTTGAAACACACATTATACATTGTAAGTATATGTCTCCCAGGTTAGCCACTAGTACTAATAAACTCATGAGACTGAACCATGATATATATAGAAAAGACATGAATTTGCAAACTGAATTAAGAATGGTAAGTAGATTCTGTATGTAGATATGAATAGAAATTATTCATGTTCGGTTATAAGGAAGGGTAGAGATTCAAATGGAAAACCATTAACAGATTAAATTTGATTTAAAACATTCTGAATTATGGTCACAGAAGAGATCTATAATTTTTTTAAAATGTGGGATCCTTATAGAAACCATAAGATATATGATGTGAAAGGGTTAATAAGCTCTTCTTCAATTTGTTAATTTAAAAAAGCTTTTCATTTTCCTAATCACTGCTTAATATGGTTTGTCCACAGATGACAGCTTTGGTGACTGACAGAAACCCCACTTAGTGATGCCACAGCCTTACCTCTAGGTTCTGGGCTCTTTCTCTGCTAAGAGGAGCAAATACAAAAGGCAGGTCGTTGTCATCAGCTAAGGAGCGAAGGTCAAAGTAATATTTGGCATAAACACTGGCAGGAACATTAATATTAAACTGAAGAAGCTCTAAAAAATGCCTTTCCATCTCATTCCTGGGGAGGAGGAGGAGACAAAACCAACACAGGACAATTTTAGTCAATTGGACTACTATCTTCAAAAATATCATTATGAGCTACTAGGATGGCTCTAAATTTTGTTTTGAAACAAGTAAAGGCTACATGGCTGTATTAATACACTAATGTTCAAACAAGGTACAGCTATTTGTGGTCTTTCCTGCATCCCAGCATTCTGGGTTCGGGACAAGCGGGAAGAGGTGATGGCCCTTCTGTGCACTTGTGCTGCTGACTCGGGGCTCATTCTTCAGAGTTCCATTAGTGCAGCTGTACGCTTCCTGCTCCTCGCTCACTCACCAGGCCCCACTATAGTGCTCAGATGAAAGGAATGATGTATGCTGTTTATTAGCTCTGAAGAACTTGCAGACATTTTCACCAGGCCGATAACAGGAAGGGACTTATTGAAGTAGAGAGGCGCCAACAAAAGGAGTGGGCACATCACCACGGCAACAAATGGATGCATCGAGAGCCACCGCTATTATCCCTGAGGGGGAAAACTCTTGAAGCAGCAAGAATTCATCTCAAATAAATAAATAAATAAATAAGCCACATTCGATAGGAAAGCCTCCCCCTACCCCAGTGCATGGAGCTAATGTCAGAGGGCATAAAGCAAGTTTTTGTTCACCTTCATCTTATGGGGTGAGCAACTGTCACTCTGACAGGTCAGGATGCACATTTTAAACTGGATGGCAGAAAGATTACAGACAGATGTCTTGGCTGGACTAAACCCACTCTACGATATGACCCCTGACAGAGCACTGGACTCCAACTCCAACCTGTTTCTCCCATGTTGGGAATGCTCAGCATCCACCCCCCTCGCCAGACAGATGGGAACATAGCACAAGGGGTGAGCTCAATCAGGTGTGGAAGGAAAGTTGGGAGCAGTCCTGTGCTATGTGACCATACTGCCATCACCTGCCAACTGTTTAAATATAAAATCAGAGCAAATCATACTACTTCTACAGAAATCCCTTGATAGAGCTAATTACATAAAAAATAATACCTAAACATGAGAGACTTATTTTTTAATATATTCTTTTTTTAAAGCTTTAATAGTTTATCCATTGGACAGGTCAACAAAGGCTTGATGTTCTCCTGTATGGAGAGCAGTCAAAATATGAGCAGAGATGAGGTTTTCTCATTTGGTGAACTTTCAACCTGACTGAACCTAATTCCAAAATTAATTTCCTATTCATATAGCCATAAGCCTATAGAAATGTAAATCAGATAATGTTTTGATAATCAGATAATCAGGACTTAATTTACTACAGGAATAAATGCACTTCAGTATCCCTTTTATATTTTCTCCACTAATACATTTTAATTGTGTAGAAATACAGTACTTCATAGGATTAAAATGTCTATTAATAGAGGTTTAATGACGGAAGAAAAGCATTATGCCTACAGAATATGCAACTTCTGTTGGTTTTTCAATGGCTAGATGGTTGAATAGCATACCATTTACAGGCACAGCAAATTTTCTGAATAGCAGCTGCTCAGTTTAACTTATTCTTTTGAAGGGAAATATATTTTAAAAAAGACACATAGATGTTGGAAAGTTTAAGAAAAAGCAGAGACACCAATTTTTCAATTTAGACTCAAAATGAGATCATTACAAATAGTAGTCAACAGCAGGGGGATGAAACCAGTGTATACTAAACACTTGTAATTAATGCCTTCCCTTTTCAAAGATCATAAACAAAAGCAGCCTATTATAAACACAGCTCCTGGTGTTTCTGTTCATATACAAAAAGCATTGTTTACTACTAGTCATCGGGTAGCTAGACACTGCCACCATTGCCTCTGTGGCTCACGTCTATGAAAACCCACACATTTCCTTGTGTGTTCTGATGTTATAACTAGAGCCAGAGCCCCAGCCAGTTGAGGTACAGGTTTTGAGAATAGATCAGCTGTCATCATGGCAGAGCTAGTGTTCATGATCACAAATTCTCCATCCTTCAAGGGACCAGTTTGAAGACTCATGACAATGGTGATCAAAGTCACTTGAGCTTCTGCAACTTCTTAAAGTATTTCCATTTGTTTCAAATTCATTATTTGCTGTCACACTGTTTGCTAAGAAGGCTACCAGCAATATCACCAAAACTACTCAGTGTACACTATTATCAAAGTGGGCATTTGCCCCAAAAGCCACTTTGACAGATACTGACAATCACTGGGGTCCCTCCTCTTGGTCACAAGTATCCTCACTTCAGTTTTAAATATGAACTCTCGTGATTCTGAATGAGTCTTATCAGGAGTAATGAGCAAAAGCAACAAAAACAAACTCTTGCCTCTGCCTGCTACAATCTTGCTCTTCTTATGCTGTTCAATATTATCAAGAGGAGTTCTTTCACATTTTCCTAAATGCCACCCACAAAGAAAGACATTTTCACTGTCAGGTGGGCAGTTGGTGAGTCTGCTGGAAATACCTCTTTGGCTCATCCTGCCTACCAACCTCAGGGCCCTTCAATGTGGCCAGATCAGATGCCCATGTTAAGTTTAGTGTTTCACTCTCATGCTAGCATGCCATCTCTGAGGAGCACACCCTCATGGTTACCTACAGCCCCCCACAATGCACCGCTGTGGTTGCTGAGTGCCGCAGAAAACTTTCAAATGGCATGGGCACTAGGTGGTGCCCAGTGATGCTTTGCCAACTGACGGAGAGGTAGGAGTTTCCTAACTCATCAGACCTATTTTTAAACACTTGCAATTCTCTTAAAAGGGCAGGCAAGAGCACAGGGATGAAGCCTTTATATGCAGCTAATTTTCCATCATGGTTTAACAACTGAACTTCAGATAAAAGGAGGGAAAGACCAGTTAAAGCAAATATACAATGTGTGACTCGGATTTAAGCCATAACCTCTCAATAGTCTAGTGGCCCTAAGACATTAACAGTGGCCAAGCATTTTTTTCAAGGGTCAGATGTATACCCTTTAAAAATGGGACTGGATCTAATAGGTGGCTTTAAGAAAGTCACTGAGATATTTACTGTACTGTTGTTCTGGTAATGAGCTTGTAGAATGTTTGTCAAAAACCACCAGAGACATAATTATCAAACAGACTAGAGGCCTGGTGCACAAAATTCATGCACAGGTAGGGTCTCTAGGCCTGGCCGGCGATCAGGGCCAGCCAGGGCCTTCCTTCTAGCTACCGGCCAGGGCCTCCCTTCTGGCCGGGGCCTTCCTTCATTCCGCACTGCCCCCTGTGGTCAGTGCACATCATAGTGAGTGATCGAACTCTCAGTCTCCCAGTCGAACTCCTGAGGGGACACTTTGCATATTAGCCTTTTATATATGTAGGTTATTACAATAACACATCAAGACCTAGTTAATAATGAGGAATATGAATTATTATACCAAAGGTATAGACAGAAGTATATAATTTTATGCCTCTTTCAGTTCTCTGCACAAAGTAACCTTTACAAATATTTCTTAACATATAAACTTTATGGGAGCAAATAAGGTACTAGAAACTGGTTAGAAAATTCACCAAAACCTTACAAACTCACATGTCCTCAACGGTAATGTCCTTGAGGATCTGGCAGTAGTCCACATTCCATACAGCCTGGTCATCCCAAACCTTGGAGGCAAGAAGAACGGCTCCCAAAACAATTCTCTTCCAGTTCGTGGGACAAATGTCGATCTCGGCATAAGTTAAAAGTCTTTCTAAGTAAACCTGCAAAAGTAGAGCACTGTCTTTGATTTCAGATCAGTGTAAGTGGTGTGATAACAACTCTTAGAATGACAGATTTCATCTGTTTTTTAACATGTCTTTTATTCTTAGGTTCTACAGAGGCTGCTTGGCCAGCCAAAGCTAGAAGCCAAGTCACAGTTGCAAATCAGATACTTCTGTTGCTTACTTTGCCTATGTGAATTTCCAGCTCAATTTTTGGTCACAGGAATGAATGCACATCTTAGCAAAGGTCATCCTGAAGAAATGCATTGTGTATTACCTCTCCACTTGTGAAGGACAGCATATATAGGCCCAGTGTAGATTCAAGTTGTCCAATAAATACTGGAGTGCCTATCACATACAATGTTTCATACCTGCTGGTAGTTACATGGTGATTTTCAAAATACTTGAACACGTAAATTCCTAATAATACTGAGCACATTTAGATCTTCTTTTCACAGTAACTAGTCCTTTTGTGACACAGGCTGAAAATAAAAACTGGGTCAATGGAGCCTCCCAGTGGCTGCTGTGTGGTGCAGCAGGACAGGCAGTACAAGCAGGTGTGCTTAAGGCTGGACTGTACAACTGTCAGGTCTTCCCATTTTAGTGCTTTTTATAAGGAACACACATGCATACAAAGGATAGTCCTTCTCATATCCCCCAGTGCTCACATCTCCATGATCATTTTGTGAAATTCATCTCTGTCTTACATAATCTGAAACTTAGTGTCAATTCTGTTGGATTCTAGGTGGTAAGAGAGCTGCCAGCCTCTGTATCCCTGGTACTCCTAAACCTGCCAGGTAGCTTATAAGATTTCTTTTACATGCATTAAATGTCTGTTCTACAAAGAACTCAGAGAAGTTAACAGCTGAGTAAAGATTATAGAGCTAAGCTGTGATTTGTTGTTACCTCAAAGGTTGCTCGGCAGAAGAGTATACATGCTATTTGACAAAAAGAAAAAAGTCCAATTTTAAAGAGTATGTTTACTGTCTGAAAGTTATCAGATTGAGAGCTCAGATTTGCCAATGTTCTCCAAACTCAACTGTATTTTCAAAAACAAATGGTTACTGAACATATGTTCTTAGTGAAATTCTGCACTTATTCCCCACTCTAAGAATGAATCTCCTTGCAAGGTTCAATGCTACTTTATAGAAAGTATCAGAGGCACTTACACAACACTGGCATTCTCTCAACTTCCTGTCATCTTTACTGGCAGACTTGGAAGTGCCATTATTCATTCATTCACACCACTTGCCCTCCCGTGTCAGTGGAAGTGACATTTCCCTTCTCACTGAAGCTAACTCTTCTATCAGTGAAATCCATCCCATCCCACGTCTGCAGAACACTGTTCCCACAATTACCTTTTTGAAGAATCCTGTCTGCTAATGCTTTCTCTACATTTGGACAGCTACTCTCGATTCCCTCCTTATAGCTCAGATTCATGCTCTAATTCCATATATTCAAATGATCACTAGACACTGCCACCCTGCTGTCTCACAGGTACATCTAGCTTAACGTGTCTAAAAAGAACTCCCCTCCTCTTCTAGCCCAGATGCTCTCCTTCCTGTATTACCTAGCTCTCTGTACAGAAGCACCGCTCCTGCCATTCTCCAGCACGTGCTATGCACTCCAAACAGTTGATAGCTCCATGAAGAGGCTTATGTCTGACCCAGTGCCTCACTAAAATTTTAACAGGGTACTAAAGGAAGAGGCCTTGACCTAAGTATTCTTTCCTTCCAAACCACGATGTTGACTTTTCCCTTTAGGTTTGGTGTAGGAAGGGGTAATATAATTCTAACCACTTCTCAATAGAATAGGACTTACTCCAAATGATAAAATCTTACCATAGGAATTCTGTATCGATGACACCCAGGTCCTCACACAGCTGTAGCTTAGCAGGCAACTAGCAAAGCCTTTTCAGGTACTACTGGCACTATAATCCTGGGTGACTTCAAAGGCAGGCACAAGAGGACAGCAGGGATAGATTAACACCCATCATCCAAGGAACAGAGAATTTAAAGCTATAGTTTTCAAGCAGGACACATTAGAACTGCCTGGGTAATACAACCTGGGACTCAGCTTAGACCTACACTGATTCAGTCTCTGCTTGGGGACCAGATGGTTTGTATTGCCCCATCCTACCCCACCAGCACACCTTGTATGTGTGCAAGTGTGTGCACTGCACATGCATGTGTCTTCTGAGGTGTAGAAGGGAAAAATAGAAATTTCTCCTGCTGCTTTTAATAGCAATTGTTTGTGATGAGAAAAGCAATGGCAACATTTTAAATCATGACTATTTAGCTTGAATTTGTGTATTTTACTTCCTTTGATAGGTTTCTCTTAATAAAGTCTTGATGATCATTTCAGGAACCTACTTTTATTTCAAAAACAGAACCATACTCTGTGTACAAGACAGAGAAAAGATGCTTTCTGAAAGAAAAACTATCTTACCAAAGTCACTATAGCACATTCAGCTGTTAGCTGTGCAGCACTGAAGAGAGTCCGAACAAATCTGTAAATAAATTTGTGTTCAGGATCATGCCTAAAATATTCCTCCGGAACTGTTTCTCGCTGAAAGGAGAAAAAAAATGCAATATAAGTATCCAGGGAAGAAAAATACCTAAATCCTCTTATGATAGCAGTCTTCTACTTGTGCCCACATGTCCCTTAAAATAACATTTTTATTGGGTGACATGTCTTTTTATTTTTTTTAAATATGTATGTTTTTATTTCTGAGAGGAAGGGAGAGGGATAGAGAGAGATAGAAACATCAATGATGAGAGAGAATCACTGATTGGTAGCCTACTGCATGCCCCCAACTGGGGATCCAGCCTACAACCCAGGCATGTGCCCTTGACCGGACTTGAACCCAGGACCCTTCAGTTCACAGGCCAACACTCTATTAAACTAAGCCAAACCAGCAGGCATGACATCTTTTAGTCATTTAAATATAAACAATGGGATCTTAAAAAATAATAGTGATTCAATACTCACTACCACCATTCATTAAAGAAAAATATAGACACAACCTCAAATAATTTATTTGTGTTCCTTCTACCTTCCTGCTACAAAATTTTATTTAAATGTAAGTTATTTTTAGGTTCAAAAGTCTTGATCACCATGTCATGCTCCTCTGCAATCAACTCTGAAAATAATTTTGTTTCCTGTAACCACCAGGTCTAAGGTTGTACTGCCTTATATAGTTGTCACCAGCCACATACTGCTATAGAGCATCTGAAGTAGTGAATTTGAAAGTATTTGTCTTTTAAATTAACTTAAGATTTAAATAGTTATTTAATTTTCTTCATAGAGATGTTAACATCTCTATTAAGTTTATTTACAAATATTTATATTGTTTGATGGTACTGAAAATTATCTTTTACAAAGATACACTTTGGGTTTTTTTGGATCCATTTACTTACCTTAGCTCACTAATTATACAAAGCTGCAGCTCAGTTCTTACTGACATATCCCTTATAAAACACTTCTTTTGTAAAATAATTAGATACAACATGGGGTGGGGAAAAGGATTTAAAAGATGACTTTGACTTCAACCTGGGAGTAATTTTCTTTTAGTAATTAATTTCAAAGAAAATCGGCATGAAATAAACACAACTGTATGAGAGAAAAATACAACTTCAATATAAAACTGACTTACTGTGAGTGGATGTGATCTCTCATCAAAAATATCCAAGGACCTATTTGCATCTCTAAAAAATAAGAATGTGGTTTTTAAAAACTAATTCAGAAATTGATAATATCTTAGCAACACAACTGCTGGGAGTAGAGATGGGTAGAGGGAGCTTAACCTTCGATAAAGCAGTTTTACAAATTCTTCTCTTGGATTCGGTAAGAGGATTTCCTGATCTCTTTACTCAGCATATCAAATTCTGTGAAATCATTTCTACGATGGCCAGCTAGAGTTGCCTTAATAAGCACTGACCCTCCCTAATGGCAATGCTAGTGAACCAAACACATTTGCACTCTTCTGACTTCACAATGGAATACACACGGACATTTTATAAAGCGGTAGTAGTAGACAATAATGTCCTTAGAATTTTAATTCATGTGAATATGAGATTCATGTTTTTCCATTTATTTTCCTCTCATTAGTTTCTTATATTATACTAGAGGCCCGGTGCACGGATTCATGCACCAGTTGGGTCCCTCGGTCTGGCCTGTGGGGAATGGGCGAAACCGGTTCTCTGACATCCTCTGAGGGGTCCCAGATTGCGAGAGGGTGCAGGCCAGGCCGAGGGACTCCACCAGTGCATGATGGGGGCCAGGGAGGGAGCATGGGAGGGCTCCCATCTCACCCAGTCCCAATTGGCCGGACCCCAGCAGCAAGCTAACCTACTGGTAGGAGCGTCTGCCCCCTGGTGGTCAGTGCATGTCATGGTAACTGGTTGAATGGTTGAACGAACAGTGGGACACTTAGCATATTAGGCTTTTATTATATAGGATTGTTATTATGTATTTCTTCTTGTCTCTTTTAAATAGTTTAAGTTAAAAACTTGCCTTTTTATTTTAAAAGTGACTAGTCTTTTGATTTAAATGTTCACTACACCAATACACTCTGCTCATTTAAAGAGTGGTGCTCCAAGTATATTCTGTAGGCCTCTGGGGTTCCCCTAGAACCCTTCCTCCTCAGGAAGCCCATGAGGTCAAAACCATTTTTATAGAAATATTAAGGCAGTGCCTGCCTTTTTCCTGACATTTGCAATCTTCTATCTATATACATAAAAAGCTAAGCGACCAGCCAGTAGCTATGATGTGCACTGACCACCAGGGAGCAGACGCTCAATGCAGGAGCTGCCGAGTGACAGCAACTTTGCAGAGTGCCCTCTTGCACTCCAGGACCCCTCGGAGGATGTCAGACTGCCGGTTTCGGCCCAATCCCTGCAGGCCAGGCTGAGGGACCCCACCTGCCAGAGGGACCCTGCTCACTCCGCAGACGCCCTTCGAGCCCCGGTGCCACCCCAGGTGCGGCCGGCCAGGGAGGGACCGTGGGAGGTTGGCTCCAGGGAGTGTCCGGCTATCTTGCCTAGTCCTGCCCCGCCGGCCACCTTTTGATTAATTTCCTTTCAATGTGCACGAATTCGTGCACCAGGCCTTAAGTGATTGTATAAAAGCAAAAGTGAGTAAAACTGATTTCTGAGTATGAATCAAGGAAGTAGAACCACACTATACTAGTAGTCATTCTATTCTTCACTGCCTCTTGCAGTTGAAAAAAAAAACTGCTTTGCTTAAGAACATCCTTGATAAAGCAGTAAAAATTGATAGTGTTATTAACCCTTTGCACTCGCTTGCTTTTTTCTCGATTCCTGCTACCGATGCTAACCGTGTCGAGTCACACTCGACATCCGAGTGCAAAAGGTTAAACTTTGATCATTCTTCTTAAATTTTGAATAAATGGAAAGTATGCATTAAGCACTTCTGCATTATAAAATGTGGTTGTGTTAAAGAAAAGCACTTCTGACTTAGTTGTGAGCTGAAGAAGCCTTTTTATTTATTTTTCATAGAATAACATATTTATTTGATAGTACAACTGTCATTCTCTCAAAAACAAAAAATGAGCCTGGCACTTCAAGGAAAATAATTTGTATGTTTGTTGCCAATGACATGATTCAAGCTCTCAAGCTAAAAGTCAGGATTTGGGAAAATATGTACCTTCTTTTGTGAGCTTGACAGCTTTTCAATACTTAAGATTGGTGGTGATACTAACAAAAGTGAGCTTTTGCCACTTTATAAAGAAATGTGAACCAATACTTTCCAAATGACCAATACATAATATTATAATAAAATCATGTGCAAATAAAACATTCATTAAACATAACAAGATAGATCAATGGGTATTAATTTAACAAATTACCTACTATAAGTTTGTGGATATGATTTTAAATTCCATTGTAACTAATGGAATTAGTCCAGCACTTATGGACTTTTGGCATGGTATCAAAGAATATCCACAATTATTTGAAGGCTTTAGAAATACACAATTTTGTAGCTATGTAACTACATGAGACTGGGTCTTCTTCATGTTGGTTTTTACAAAACAAATGATTGAAGTTAATTGCAAATGATTGAAGACAAAGCATACATGAAAATCATCTGTCTTCTATTAAGCCAGACATTAAGAGATTTGCAAAAATGTAAATAAATGACACCCTTTCCACTCCATTTTTTTGTTGCGAAAAAATAATTATGTTAATACAATGGTCCTCAATTGGGTGATTTTGTCCCCCAGGGGACATTTGGTCATGGTTGGAGAGATTTTTCTAGTGTCACAATGTGGACTAAGGAGAGGCTGTTATTGGCATCTATTGAGTAGAAGGCATAGAGCGGCCAGCGATGCTGCTAAATATCCTCTAATGCACAAAAAGTATCTAGCTCAAAATTTCAAGAGTGCTAGAAAAATCCTGTTTTAACACACAATGGACTTATTTTTAAATTCTCAATTTTAATTTCTAATACAAACAAATACTCTTTGGGATCCACAATAACGTAAGCATTAAGAGTCCTAAGACAAAAACAAATGATTCACTCCAATAATGTAATAAAGCACTCTACAGTTCACTCCAATAATGTCTATAGTTATTACCTAACACTAAACTTGATAGCTTGTAAATTTACTGCTAGAATAACGAGACAGGTTTTTAAACTCACCTGTTCTTTATGTGGTAATATATGGCTAACGTCACACTGTGGAGGGAAAAAAAATTGTAACAATTGATTTTAATATGTTAGGTACGAACACATTTTTAAAAAGGGGTTAGGGTGGGGGAAGACCTTCCCAGCTGCCCAGTGGCCTTGAAATCCTCATTCAGAACAGTATGATATGGGAACTTGTCCCTTTGTTTTAGTTCTTTGGTTTTTAGCAAAAATAGGAAAACCAAAATGCTAAGTAATATGCTGTTAGAAGACATGTTTGGGTTTATTATTATAATATATGTTATTACATATTTCCCATCATTTGCCCTTTCACCCATAGAACCTTTCATTCTGTACAAGTTATATTTGTGCACATGCTTCAATTTAAGCTATATAGTAGTTTTTTGTGCTTTTTAAAGAAGGTTGTTAGGCTCTGCATTTCAGTTAATTTAGTTCACTATCCCTCTACCCACCCATTTCCATCATTTCTGTAAAGGCAAATAACGTGCTCTATATCAAATAAAATCTTAAGAGTAAATATAAGAACCCACAAAGTAAACAGTCTATCCTGAAATAAGCAGTGCTAACAATGCAGCATAATACTACAGTGTGACACTAATAAGTTACTTCCAAGTTAGCCTAAATGAAATATTAATGAGATGTAAATCCTCAGATGTAACATGTAAGTTGCTGTATTCCTAATTGAATAACTGTATGTTATTCAAAGATATTGTGTACCACACACCAAAGGGGTTTTCTTTGTTAAATTATATGCTTCTCCTCTTTGTCCTCAAGTGTCTAAAATGAAGCTCAAAATAATTGAGGGAAGGCAAATCTGAATTTTATAACTTGGTCTACATATTAGCACTTGTAAAAAAGGCCCATACCATTGTTAGCATCAAAGATGGATACTTCTATAGTGCTTCAGTTTCATCTTCAAATTGATTTGAAAAATCACAGAATTCAAAGTATAAAATTTCAAAGCTAAAAATGACCACTGAACCTTAGATAACATTTAATTCAACAACCCATTTGACAGAAGGGAACCAAGGCTTACAACTGACTTGCTCAAGGTCCCACCAATAACTAGAAGCAGTTCTTTCCCCTACAGGCTAACCAGGCAGAGGTTCCCAAGCTTAGCTGTACACTGGGATCATCTGAGGAGCCTTAAAAACTGCCTGTTTCCACCTCTAGAAGTTCTGATTTAAATGGCTTGGGATTCTTTTTAAAGCTCCCCAGGTGATTGCAATCTGCATCAAAGTTTGGGAACATATGAATCAGAGTTAAGATGAGAATCACCCTGGATACTTTTTTCATATAATCATGCCAAATATCCTACTGGTTACAGGGTGAAGGGGGATGGGAGGAGGGGGAAGAGGACCTAGAGGAGATAAATAGTGATGGATAAAATAATCAGAATCACCCTGGATGCTTTTGTTCATATAATCATGCCTCAGAGCCTTCCTCAGCTTATCAAAAGGCTTGTAGAGAGTGAGTGTGTGTGTTGAGGGAGTGGGAGGGAGATGCATGCTTTAGAGACATATATTTTGGAAAAAAGTTGCATAAGTGATTCTAATAAGGCTCACCCACCCCATTGAGAATAATGTACTACTATCCCATGATAAACCTTTTTCAAAATCATCCCTAAAAGCCAAGTAGCTCTATTAATTTTCTCAGTCAACCTTTACTTCACCAATAGTGAATGTACTGAATGATCATTTTCAAAACTTAATGAGATCAAATTAAAACTTACTGTACTTTCAAAAATTAGACTAATTTGGAGAAATAAGCATGAAACCTACTTGTCTGAGCAAGATTAATCTTTAAAACTACTCTTGAATTATATGCTGTAACATCAGAATCTTTTGAATTCAAAAGAATCTACAGAATGTAGCCAAAGTCGAGTGGTTTCTTACTCATGATTTAGTGTCTTGGCTGAATAAAAATATTCAGTGATTACTCAATAGGTGCCAAAGCTCAGGACTCTAGAGAGAGATGAGGCTGTTTTTGCCGAAACACAATTTCATCTCAACTATGGTTATAAGTAAGAGAAGAAAGTTATATTATTATGATTGTGAACTTGCTATTTTTAATTAAAGTACTGATAATTTAATTAGCAAAGAAGCTGGTACATTAGAAGCAAAATTAAATTTATGAGCTAATTATGTTTTTAAGACTGAAAAATAAAATTAGGGATGAGGGTATCAATATTTTCAGATAGCATGTTCCAAACTGTGTTCTGGAAAATAAACACTCATATTCCAAGGAGACATTGGTTATGTTCCTTGGACAGCTCCAGTGGGGAGTCAGGAAGCTCTACATCCTGTTTTGGTTTAGTTCCCTTTTAAATATGCTTGAAAGGTTCGTATTAGGGTATTTTTAAAGTGCATCTCCACCAATTGTGGACTATGTGGTGCTCCCAGAAATTTATGAAGTTTTCATCATCATGACACGCTGTTCATGTTTGCTTAAGTATAAACCTGACTATGGCTATGTTTCCAAAACTTCACCTTTCTCCTTTTTTTCTGTTGTGATTTTCTTATACATGGATTGATTTAGGGTCTTGGAGATATATACTGATTTGATGCATTTCCCCCTCTTTGGGGGATCGGAAGGAGAAGTGAATTTTTATACAGAAATAGTGTGTTGGGGGGGGGGGGGGGGAGTATAATGGGGAAAATCTGACGAAGTCCAACTAAATTTAAATGCACATACACTCTGGTGCCAGTAGGGGACAAGCTGTTCCTCCTTCCAAGAGTAGCTTCCAAAGTAGTACTCACTGTTTTAGGTTTATGTCTCATAAAGAAATACTTTTTTTCCTAGAAACATCCAATAAAAAGTACCTCTTTTTATTATGTTCAACAATGTCTTAACAACAGAAATGTTATCAAGTAAAGATAAGTACTTTTTCTGGGATTTCTTTTTTGCTAACTGGCCTTCCTTTCTTCCATCCACTCTAAGGTTAAAATAAAAATTGAAAATTCATATTTAGGTCCTTGAAATCAATATATAGTTGGCATCAGCTGCTTAACCTAATCACTAAAAAGGACAATCAAATGAATGAAATTATGTGTGGCTAGGATGCTTTTAGTATAACGGGGTCTGTCACTCAGCCCTTGGCAACCTAGTTGTACTCACCATTGTACTGTGGTTCTAAGATTAGGCTGGCTGACTGTGCTGTCATCTAGAAATATAGTTGAGCATGAGCTATATTTTTTAGTAAGGTGCCCTGGAGATACCTGAAGGGGAAGGGAAATAGAAGAAAATGTCACAGTAAGTTAAACCTATAAAAGTGTGTTTTTTCCTTGGTTAAAATGTCAAACAATTAAGCATTAAGATTCTTCTTATACTCCATGAACTGCTTACAGGGAATCCCCCTCATTAAAAAGTAAACTTCTCTAGGGAAGGGAGGACTCGTCTCTTCTCCTACCTCCAGCTGCTGAGACAAATTAGAAAGAAGTTCAACTAGTGTTTGAAAAATTATTTAAAATTAATTACAACTGGAAGGTAAATCTTAACTACAGATACAAATTAGAATTTATCTGCAGTTGTATTGGAGAGGTGACAATGAACTTTTTGAGGCCCTCTAGAGAATAAACTATCTTCAAAACACTTTAGAAGTATCCATTTATTTTGGAATTATCCATTGATTTGTAAAAAGCCCAATAATACAGCAATAATCAAATACTGAAATAGCCTATACTATGTTAGGACAATTCTCTTCCTTAAAGGCCAATAACTAATCCCAGTCACTGTAAGTCGTTGAAAGTAAAAGTAGCATTCTTTACTATTACAGAATAGTGACAATTTTAATATGCTTGGTTTTATTGTATTTTAAAAAACTAATTCAGATGAGCCTTCCTTCCTTGTATCAATATAAAATAGTTTTATCATGCTGCCCTTCTTTCCCATCAGTATGCCCCACAAATACTCAAAATATGGGGTAGGGACAAAATCTAGTTGATGCCTTTTAAAATACAGAACATTTAAAAATTGCCAATAGCCAATAATCAGAAATATCTACATATTATATAAAACACCATTTCACTTGTTTCAGATGTTTCACTGCAAAGCCACTTATTATTAACCAAAAGTTCCAGACAGTGCATTTTTGAAAAGTACTATTTGGAGGGACAAATTCTCCCTGAAGCTAGAAATGCTTTAACTATAGCTAAAACTCTGTTACTTAAGCTATGCAGTTAACGTAATTTACTTTTGGGATCTCAAAAAAACAAATACAGCATGAAAATTCATTCAAATACTTTTATTCTAAATGGAAGGTTATCTTTTAAGGTTACTAATATTAAGGTGTAATGTGGCATATAATACACCATAACAAACTCTAACTATGACTAAAACTTATACATTGGGGAAATATAAAGAACAGGGGGGAAATGTACCAAAA
This sequence comes from Cnephaeus nilssonii, assembly GCF_951640355.1. Classification (NCBI taxonomy): domain Eukaryota; kingdom Metazoa; phylum Chordata; class Mammalia; order Chiroptera; family Vespertilionidae; genus Cnephaeus; species Cnephaeus nilssonii. The sequence goes on along the minus strand of NC_137081.1, from coordinate 14,326,467 downwards.
TACAGATGAGTTGGTAAAGCTTGGGTGATATTTGCTCCACTTTATTTAAATTTTTTTCTTTTATAAATATTCGTTTCTCTTTGAAAATATTAGTGCTAAATCATTTAATATTCATAATTAGACATGGGCTTATAGCCTCATGGGGGTTCATTTAGTAAATTAGCAACTTACAGTATACTGGATAGATCCAGCCAAAGATACATTCAACACTTGCTCATCACTCCAGGCCTACTCCCAACTATTCAAACTTTCAGGATCAAGTATCTAGTATTCACTACAGGGTGGCAGAATTAAGCCTCTGAGCAAAGCCTGGATACATTGGTGCAAGCAGGTTCATTTCCCCTTATCTTGCTTGAAAACTTAAGACAAATGTCCTTTACGGTTAAAGCCTTACTGTTGCTGGCCTACAACCTCAAATACACTACACTGACAAACATTAAAAAAATGCAAATACAAAACAAATTTAGTGTTCATAGGTATTATTAAAGTTAGTCACTAGGATAGACAGGGACAAAGAGTCATACTTTACCTTCATTTAACACTAATGACAGAATAGATGGACTTTTACAATCTTTGCAAGAAAGTGAAGGGCTTACTAAGTAGACTTACGGTTCAATGGCAAAGACTAGAAAAATAATCATACCTAGAAGTCTAATAAGTCACAATCCAAACCCTACTATTAAAGGTCAAGTACCTGTTGAAATTCTGCTTCCACCCATTGTGCTCACTGCCTCATCTTAACCCATTAAAAAATAAAGCCGTTGACTTTTTTCTACTTTTTCACAAGTTGTGAATATTAAGAATTAAGGACTTTTAATTAACTAAAAAATGTCTAATACTTTCTGCATTAATGAAAAGTACTCCATCTATGTTGCATATTAATGGGACAATATGGCAGGGTACATGGTTTGAATATAATTCTTAAGGCTTTAGTAGAAAAGTGTAGTATGCTAATTATAGGTATAGCCAAAAATATTCTCTGAATTAATATCATTATATTGAATTAAAACTTTAACTTTAAACTTAGAACCTATATTTATTTTTTTAATGTTTTTAATAATTTTTTTTTTTTTTTTAGCAAGAAAGGAAGTGAGAGGATAGAGGTAGAAACATTGATGAGGGATAAGCATCGATCGGCTGTCTCCTGCACACTCCTTATTGGGGATCAAACCCACAACCCAGGCATGTGCCCTGACAGGGAATTGAACTGGTAACCTTCTGGTTCATGGATCGACGCTCAACCACTGACTTACACCGGCCAGGCTACAACTTATATTTAAAGTGTAAATCTAAGTTCAACATGATGGACTGACAACAAATCTATTTCCTCTCCCCCTTCCTTTCAGAAATTCTCATTAGAATTAAAGGCATAAAAAAAGGTTATAGACAATATAGGACAAAAAGCATGTAATTTTTAAAGTTTGAAAGCTGAAGACTAGATAAAGGAGTGATAATTGACATGGCAGAACAGAAGAAGCACAAACTTGGTGCTTATAGAGAGTGGCTGGGACAAGAATAAGAAAGCCAGTGTATCTGACAGAACCAAAGGCCGGTTCCAAATTCAGAGGCTTGATCCCAAAATCCTGCAATGAGGACTATCAGTTAACAGAAGTCCTGCTCACTCCTGGTGCTTCCAATTACATCTTAAAATACAGCCAGGGACCACCACACATCTGAAGAAAGCCAACAAGCAACAGAGATCAAAACAGGAAGAAGGAAATTAATGGAAGTGACAAAATACAGGAGCAAATGAAAACTTTAAAAAAAAATTCTTAACCTCAGAAAGACAAAAAATTGCATTGGTGGAAAAACTGATGCTATAAAAAAATGACAGAATAGAAGAGAACTCAATAAATTAAAAAGATAGACAAAACAAAGAATTCAATAGAAGGATTGGAGCATAAAGTCAAACAAATCTCTAGGAAGTAGAACAAGAAGAAATGGAAAACAGGAAGGGGAAAAAGTTAGAAATTCATGCAGGAATACTGGTCTAAGAGTTCCAACTTCTGAGTAATACAAATACTAGAAAAAATACAGAAAATATATATTTTTTAAATTCACTGCCATAAGTGAAGATCTGCAGGCTTAGTGGCCATAAAAAAAAAAATGAAAAGGTACATACCAAACCAACTATGAAATTTCAAAATTCCAGGAACAGAGAAGGTACTAAAAGCTTCCAAAAGCCCCGACAGGTTTGGCTCAGTGAATAGAGCGTCGGCCTACGGACTGAAAGGTTCCAGGTTTGATTCCTGTCAAGGGCATGTACCTTGGTTGCGGGCACATCCCCAGTAGGGGGTTGTGCAGGAGGCAGTTGATGGATGTTTCTCTCTCATCGATGTTTCTAACTCTCTATCCCTCTCCCTTCCTCTCTCTGTAAAACAATAAAATATATTTTTTTAAAAATAAAAGCTTCCAAAAGGATGGGGGGAAATGATTAAAACTGTAATATGCAATGTATCACATAACGTCAACAGATTTAAGAGCAACTCCGCAAATAACAGTGGAAATGGTTTGGCACTGCAAAAATTAGTTGCAACCGAGACTTCTATACTTCAAATAGGAGGCATTTCAGAAAGGCCAGATCTCTAAAAACTTCTGCCTATGTACTCTTTCCATGGGAAACGTGCTCCAATAAAACAAGGGAGTATAACAAGACCGAGAAAAACACAGAATCTAGGACATAGGGGATCCAATACAAGACAGCAGTTATGTGAGATCTCAGATGACTTCAAGGAGATATGCCAGGAAAACAGGCACAGAGCAGGTCTAGGGAAAACCAGTTTATACTAGAGTGGGATGATAAAAAGCTAAGGAAGGTTGTTTCCAAGGAAAAGATAAAACAGATGGAAAATATTTTTGATAGGCAGGTGACAAATGTCACAACATTTGGAGGAAAAATCGTTGTTAGAAAACAGGCAAGAGAATATAGTCAGGAAACTAATTCCACACACATAGAAATGAATAAGTATTAAGTTAATGTAGCATAAATGTAGTATTTCTGTCTGATGTCATCTTTGTCAAATTGCTACAAAAAATGTGTGTGTGTGTGTGTGGGGGGGGATTGTGTTTTGTTTCGTTTTTTTCTTTTTTTGCAGCAGGGAATCCAGCCTACTTACTGCATTTGGCTATGTGAAGTCTTGGCTAGGAAGAGGGGGATTAGATTATCCTGGAAAAGTATAAAAGTGCCTAGATTTCAGTTATACTTGAGAAAAAGAATGAAGGGTATCCAAGGAAGTGGCACAGCCAGAGAACTATAAGGCTCAATAGTAAAAAAAAATTTGTATAGTCCTAATAATGTAAACACTGATTCTTTGATTTAATAAAACCGTGTAACATGCTGAGGGAACAGAGGGAGGGAAATAAGATCATGGTGAAGAAAGCTAAGTTTCACCTGCTATGGCAGGAAGTCAATAAATAGTGCTAAAAATTAACTTAGCTATTACACTTTTGTTACTCTAAAAAAAATAAGATTTAAAAATTAAGGCCAAAAAATTAAGGTAGATCTTTAAACCACAACCATGTTATTGAAACTTAAGTTAAATGTCAGAACCCTTTAAAAATGAGCATTACTAAGCTAAAGACTTCCTGACTACATATTTGATAATTATGAAAACAAAAGAGAATTATAAAATCTACAAAGAGATGTCCATACTAACGGTACTGGGTCCATTATATTTTCTAGAAATCATCACAATTTTTATTTCAAACTGTTAGTTTCTTACTGTTTACTTACATGATTTACATAGTTGTTCTTCTTCTTTTCTCGCACTAAGAATAAAAAAAAATTAACTGATCAATTCTGATACAAATGCCTTAGAAAAATAAAAGTTGCTGATTATGTGACAGATTACCAATATACAAAATGAGACAAAATTCCATTCCATTTTAAAAATAATTTTTAACAAAAATTATAAATTTAAATCACTTGGCAAGATGAGCTCCACAAAGTAAATCTAAAAACTTAGTTTTACTTTTTGACTTAACAGATATTCTATATTAGGTACAAATGAAAGACTTTCCATGTACCGAAGAAAAGGCAAAGCAAATCAGGCCAGGTGAGAAACTTAGCTAATAAATTTTACTTGTTACATGTCTGAACAACTACCCAGTAGTAGTTCTAATTCTATACTTATTCTCACCTTACTTGAACCACCAGGATCTAACAGTGGCAGCTCTAAGAACCAGTTTCTGGCCAGGCACTAATCCCTATTTGCACCAGCACTTCCAGAACCATCCTGGACCAGTTATTGGTAATCCACTAAAATACCTTACTAAAAAATAAATGTCTTGACTCAATTGGGAAGTAACCTATTTAAATTTAAATTTAAATTTAAAAACGTGTACTAACCTAATTGAACATATATATCTACAACACCCAAAATCTATTTGCTCTAACAAAGGCCAGAAGAACAAGAGCTCCAAAGAGGGTGTTGTTTCCCACACTCCTTCTTTACTGTAGAACGGGCATCATAGACACACACTCCTTAGGACTGAAGAAAGAGGCATGGGATAGTTTTTCCTTTACTATTGCCACTTTCTCTCATGTGAGCAGCCCATGGCTCTGGAAGAAATTGAGAAATACAGCAATTCTAACCAAAAATCATCGGCTCAAGACAGGCAAAATACACATACACCATGAAAAGGCAGGTTAGAAACCCCCATTTTTTACTGTATCACTTCAAACAAAATAGAAACCTCACTTATTGTACTTCTGTTGTGGTAGTCAACTAAAAAAACTGGTCATGAGTGGCTTTTTAAGCAAGTAAACTAGATTTAACATAACATAAAGGAGTATAATCAGGCAAACAGGAGTGTTAAAATCCTACAGTTCTGATCATCTACACTAATAAAAGAGAAATATGCAAATTGACCGTATATCCGTGACGAGACCACCATCCAATTAGGAGTGGGTATGCAAATTAACCCAACAAAGATGGCAGGTTAATTTGCATAAGCAGGCGCAGATTGGCAGGGTGGGGCAGGATGCCTGCTATGAGGGAGACGGCGGGGGCGGAGGGAGCTATAGGAGCAGCGCTCCGGCCAGAGCAAACACTGAAGGTGGCGGCCAGAGCGAAGGCCTGGGTTCCAGGTGCTAGAGGAAAACCGGTGCCGGCAGCCAGGGGAAGGAAGGCTTATTCTTGCACGAATCATCATGCAATGGGCCTCTAGTCCTAAAATAAGCAGGATACAGGAAATGTACCCTTGCTGATGAGGCTAACCTTCTGGGCAACCCTAGAGGGCTATGTTTGCTCTGCTGTACCTTGGCACAATATTACATTACGATGAGAAAATTTTGAATAGCTTAAAAGTTCTGAGTAGCATGAATCTGGATGTGAGATAGCATCATTTGGTTGAGCACTATATAAAGTGGGGCAAAAATCACAAATTCAATCTTCATATATAAATTTATTTTTTTTATTTGTTCAAAATGAAAACCTAACTGGGACCTAAATCCTATCACTCATCTTTAAAATGTATGCTCTTTGGAGCAAGGGGAAAAGGACATAGCTGTTTCTCCAAACAGACCACATCTCAATCATGTGGCCAATTGACTGTGTTGATAAAGAGGTGGCAAAATGTGTAAACAGATAGCCTACCAGTTCTCCTCACTGAATACTTTCTCTAATATGCAAACAAAAACAGTTTCAAACTTCTCAGAGGAAAAAAATAATTGTCTTACCATCCGTTTGAGATTTATTCAAGAAAATTGTGCTTGCCCTTGGATGGTCAGAAGGGTTTGATTCCAAAGCTAACTCTGTATAAAAAGAAGAGAAAAGGACATGATAATTTAGTTGAGTAGAAAAACATATGATTTTAAAAAGAGCTATACATCAATATTAATCACTTTTAACAGTGTTAGTAATGATAACAAGCCAATTTTAGTAAAGGCAACAATATGAAAATTCTACTGAAAAAAAATGCAAAATTATAGAATCTCTTTATACATTGGAATAAAACCAGGCTATGTCTTAGACTTTTTAAAAAACTTGCACCCAAATAATTTATGCAACTTTTACATGAATCATGTGCTTTCCTCCTACTTATTGATTAAAAATACGTAGTCCTCTCATTTATGCTGATATTACTAGCACATTCCAGGAACAGTCAGTCTCAAGAAGCAAATCACGCTGTGGCCAGTTACTGTCAGATACAAACTAATATGTTAAATATGCTAAAACCAAGTTAGTTGTTTTTGGCAAATATTTGTTAGACATTTAAGCTAATTCTAACTCTATTCAACAAATGAACTTATTTAGTTAGCTGTGGTTTATTTGCGGCTATTCATTATGGCAGATTTAAAAGGAAAGCATAAAAGTTCAATGTTCCAATTAATAGGAACACTTTCATGATAGTGATTTTTAATACTTTTATAAAAGTGATTTTTAAACTTTTTGCCCTCAATTTCCAAAGCTAAAAAGTTTTACTTCTTCCTTCTATGCCACATAATTACTTTGGGGCTTCAATAAGAATACTTTCTGGAGCTGGTCATAGGGCTGCTTGTAAAAAAAACTGTGCTGTACCTATGTAAGTGTAGGTCTGCCTGCAGTCCACCTTGCACGAAGGTGGGATAATCTATTTCAGCAAGAATACAAAAAAGGTACTTACATTTCCATTAAACAAAGTTTGCCACCATACAAAATAATAAAGTTATCATTAAAACAAACAAAAATAAATCCCCTATGGTACTCAATAATGTCCAACTCACACCACTTAACCAATCTTATAAGAAAGTGGACCAACATCCTGGTAAGAGGAATGGTTAAGGCACTATTTCTCTAACCACATAATAATGGTTCTATTTTTTAAAAGGATGTTTGGTGGTCAAATCTAAACACACTATAACCCTGTTACTTAGGGAATCAAAATGCACATTGCTATGTTAAAAACTAATCAATCCAATAATGAATCATGTCTAACAGCATTTCACAAATTTACCTAACTAGAATCCCTTTACCCTCCAAGTAATACAGTTATAATCTTGCACAAACATAATTTGGGACTTCCTGGTTTAACAGGAATCTGAACCATCCATTTTATTGGTACTGCCAAAACTGGAAATTTATAGAGCTAAACCAACTTCTTTGTTTTTTAAGGAAATTCCTTCAAGTTTATTAAACTGCTTCTGGAACTTCTATTCAACATTTTTATGTAAAAGGCCCATAAAGTTATTTTAAAGGCTTTTTTCCACATATTTAAAAAATGAGACAATGCTAGCTACTTGGAAAATAAATTATTCAGTTGACAAAGTGACAGGCAGAGATTTCCACAGCTGCCTCTAACCTCAGGCTTCTGAAAGGATTCAAGACTATTTCCTACGAAAAATAAAGCAAATATATTGCATCTGAACCTAAAAAATAAGCAGAAATGTTTGCGGAAGTAGCCACATCATGTATCAGTGCCTATGGCATGATAAAGGTTTTTTAATTTAATGATTCATTGCCCTAACCAGTGTGGCTAAGTGGATAGAGCGTCGGCCCTTGGACTAAAGGGTCCCAGGTTCAATTCCTGGTCAGGGCACATGCCCAGGTTGCAGGCTAGGTCCCTAATCTGGGATGTGCAGAAGGCAGGCGATCTATGATTCTCTCTCATCATAGATGTTTCTATCTCTCCCTCTCCCTTCCTCTCTGAAATCAATAAAAATATATTTTAAAAAATAATTTAGTGATTGATTGATTTTAGAGCGAGAGAAGGGGGAGAGGGACATAAAAAGGGAGAAAGAGAGAAGAGAAGGGGAGAGAGGGAGAGAGGGAGGGAGGGAGGGAGAGAGAGAGAGAGAGAGAGAATATCAATGACCTCAATTTGTTGTTCCACTTATTTATGCATTCTTTGTTTAATTTTTGTATGTGCCCTGACTGGGGATTGAACACCGGTAACCTTGGCATATTGGGATGACGATCTAACCAACTGAGCTACCTGGCCAGGGCCTAAAATTTTTAATGGGAAGTCCAGGAAAAGTATCATAATCAAAGAAGGAGGAGGCTTAAACACACACACACACACACACACACACGCAAAATCATGAAGGCTGGGATTAAAAAAAAATGACAACATGTAGGGAAAAAAAGCAAAACTAGCCCACGTGACAAGAAAGAAAAAATATGGGAATCCCCCTACCCTACACAGAGAGTTCCAGAGTGGGCTCATGCCCCAGGGCTGTCCAACCCATCACAGCTGCCCTGGGACCTCCCAAGAACCAAAGGGAAAGACAGAGCTGTGCTCAGGACCCTCAGCTAGACTGGAGTTGTGATGCTCCCTTTTCCATCATGAGGAAGAAGCCTTTTCAGGAGAGATCAACAGGAGAGCAGAACTGAGACAAGTTCTGAGAAGATATTTAATTCCTGGATCAAGATTTTTATTCTGTAAATTCTGGTTATACAAGCCAATACTTTTTAAAAAATTTAAGCTATTTTGAAATAGATTTCCTTCAACTTGCAACTAAAAGAGACCTGATTAATCAGCAGCATGGATGATCACACTGAAGGAGGGAACAGGTAAAAGCCATTTGCTCATTCCTTTAACAAATATCATAAACCAAAATTTGTAAGAGCCAACATAATGCTTTGTTTAAAAATTACCCATATAACCTCACACCTGTCAGAATGGCTGGCTATCATCAATAAATCAGCAAACAAATATTGGCAAGGATATGGAGAAATGAGAAACCTCATGCACTGTTGGTGGGAATGCAGACTGGTGCAACCACTATAGAAAACAGTGTGGAGGTTCCTCAAAAAATTAAAAATGGAACTGCTTATGAGCCAGTGATTCCACTTCTGGTAATATATCTGAAGAAACCCAAAACACTAATTCAAAAGAATATATGCACCCCTATGTTCATCGCACCATTACTTAAAACAGCCAAGATTTGGAAGCAACCCAAGTGCCCATCAGTGGATGAGTGAATAAAAAAAGCTGTGGTACATTTACACGATGGAATACTATTTAGCTGCAAAAAGGAAGAAAATATTACCTTTTGAGATAGCATGGATAGAAAGAGGGTATTATGCTAAGTGAAATAAGCCAATCAGAGAAAAACAACATGATTTCATCTATATGTAGAATCGAATGAACAAAACAAACAAACAAACAAAAAGACTCATAGATACAGAGAACAGACTGACAGCAGTCAAAGGGAATTGGGGTTGGAGGGTTGGTTAAAAAAAAGGTGAAGGAATTAAGCAGTACAAACTGGTAGTTGCAAAATAGCCACAGAAATGTAGATTACAGCACTGGGAATATAGTCAATAGTATTGTGATTACTATGTATGGATGGGGCCAGCTGGGTACTTTTTGAAGCAGTGGTACTTTAAAAAGTACATGATTCTCTAACCACTTTGCTGTACACTTAAAACTAATACAGAATAATATCGGGGGGAAAAAGACTATATCCTTATCTTCTGTAAAAATAACCAAATTGAAAAAAATCAACATATTAATATAAGCATATTGTTTAGGGGGAAATATTCCTAAATATTTTAAATAAATTTAAAAATCGAAACTTAACCCTTTGCACTCGCTTGCTTTTTTCTCGATTCCTTTATTCTAATGCTAACCGTGTCAAGTCACACTCGACATCCGAGTGCAAAAGGTTAAAAAATATAAAAATTACCCATATACTCACAACCATTACTATTAGTTGCTTTTCTTATATGTACTTTGTTTTTAAAGAAAGCTGTAATCGGTGTACAATTTATTTCCTATTGTGTTACAAGCGATCTCTACCTCATTGCAGCATATTGACTGTTTAAAGACATAATGGCCCATCATCAAGTGTTATTCCTAGGCTTTACTTAGCCAATCTCCTATTGGGGTTTAGGTACGTACAAAGTTCTATTCTTATAATACTGTAAGGAAAATCTTTACACATATGGTGTTTTTTAAAACAATTTTTTTAAATCTCCGTAGGAAAGATCTTCAAAATAAGATGACTAGACCAAAAGATTAGATCAGTTTCATGGCTCAATATATAATACTAAGTTGCTTTCTAAAAAGGGTGGCGGCATATTAGAGTATAATGCCACCAATCATACCAGTTTTAGCTCCTACTCCAGCATTGGATATGTGGAAAAAAAAAAAAAATCCCAGTGATGTGAATGAGGAACCTCAGGGTCTCTCTAATCTGCATTTCTTTGATTACAGTTTGGCCACAGTTAACAGTGCTATTTCCACTTTGGTGAGTTGCCTATCATTTATATGTACTGGTACTGTATGTATTGTACCCACTAGGGACCTAATGTTGTCAATTCGCATGAGACTTTTATAAAGTATTTTGTTTATAGCCTAAAACAATTTTTGTATATAACTTGTACTTTTTGCTAATGACAAATACTGCATCGCTATTCGATAGAAAGGATATTTAAGCCATTAGACAGAAACTCATACACACACAGTATTTCTGTACTCTCCACTAACTTTTCCTTGGAGCCTAAGGAGACTGATAAATGAGACTACACTGTTTTCACTATCACAAAGGTAAGACTGAAAACTATTAAGCAAATCATGACTGCCCCCTCAACATGCACACACAAGAAATTACTGTGCATATCCCTTCTCTCTGCTGCAACCATCCCCATGTCCTTATGTCCTTTTGCCTGCACTAGGGCATATTGCCATCTGAGGAACTCAGCATGGAAGCCTCGCCTCCATCCTCACATGGCTCCCTCTCGATGTCACTTAAGGAGAGCAGCTGTCTTTAACCACCCTGACTTTCTTGCCTGTTCATGTGTTGTCTGCCCAAGGCTCCTCTGGAATGTAAGGACCTAAGTTACAGGTAGGGGCTTGTCTTGTATAACACTGTTTGTCCTATATCTGGAATGGTGCCCAATAGACATCTAACCACTTCAGTGCACCTAAAACCAATCAAGTCTCTCCCAATTTTCCTATATCTTCTATAGTTTCATCAAATGCTATCTTTTGGTTTATCATCTAAGATCAGCATTACTTTCAGATCTTAGAGTAGTAGTTATTCAGAATTAAAGACATAAGAACCACAAAAGCCAAAAAGAGGTTTAATGTCCAGTGAAAATCAATGGTTACTTTAATTTGGGCTAAGAACATTTAATGTTAAAATGCCTTAACTATAAAATGACATCCTAATCCTATATAATAAAGGGTAATATGCAAATTGTCCCCTTGACTGGGAGTTCCACCAGAGTTCGACCAGGGGGCGGGGCCAGCCTGCCAACCACCTGCCTGCACCCGCCCCCCCCCCCCCCCCCCGCCGGGTGGGCCAGCATGACCCCACCCGTGCACAAATTCATGCACCAGGCCTCTAGTTAAGTTATAAGAAAGAATACTAGCTGAATTCTACAGGGAAGTACAATGAATCCACTTTTATCTGTGCCCCCAGAATAAAGCATTATTATGGGATTGTAAGAGGTTTCACTTTAAAAGTTGGTCAACCATAAAGGATGGGTAAATGAATGATGGTCCGACCATTTGATGGTACACTGTATAGTTATGAAAGGGCATGCAGTTGGATGGAAATGCATCCTGGAGCACTCTCCAGGTGTCAAACGCAATTCCTGGAGCTATAGGTCATTACTTCTCTTTATAACAAAACATTACAAGCAGCATATAAAGAGTGACCTCCTTTTCATAGAACAAACAAAATGTGTTTATGTGCATACATAAAGTTCAATTCCAAAATATTAATAAAAGTTCTTGATATTCTGAGTATAAGTGAGTGACTTTTCTGGATTTTCTAAATCTTTTACATCAAATGCTTATTAATATTGTCATATAAAAAAAGCAAAAAAGAGGGTTTAAAATAGCTACTGGAAAGAGGAGAGATCTGTTGCTCAGAGGTTTTTCCACATAATATTGCCAATTCCTTCCCTACTCACTTCTAGGGGTAGGGGGAGCAAGGGGTTATCTGAGAAAACACCTTTAGCCAGGAAATGAGCAAAGCTCAGAAGGTCAGAACATAAAAGGCTGTATAAAAAGGTGATGAGTAATAAGTTGGATAACAAATCTTAAGTGTTTGTGTGTGTGTGTGTTACTGATACTACCATCAGTTATATTATATATACTAATACTGTTAGATAAAGGCAAGGTAGTAGAAAATTATTATTAAGTCTTGGAATATCTCTTTGAAATGGCTTGAAGAAATCATGTTCTTGTATTTCAAAGCATCATTCATGTATGATTTTTGTGTAAGTAACCAAATAATTCAATTCTCCATTGTAGAAAAGCTGAAATAAGTAGGTATTTCTTGGTTTCCAGGGAAATTGATATAAAACTGTCTGAAATAAAGACATTAAAAGAAAACTTTCAATGTGCTTGTCTTTATATTTGGTGTTTTGACCTTGTTTCTATGGAAACTTAATAGCAAATGCTGAAATTTGAGGTTTCTTGTATCTTTTATTGAATTTCCCAAAATTAAAAACAAATTGAAATGAAATTTTAACTATCATGTTAAACATAAAAAGGTAAATTCTATACTCATGAACTCTATTTTTTCAACTCTTCTGATTTAACACTCCTGATCATAGTCCTATGCTTAACCCTTGTTACCTTACCTGCTCTCTTATCAGTTTCTCTGAAAGTCCCTCTATACAAGGCGTTCTTGGCTTCAATTTGAAGTCACCAGAACAAACTCTTTAAAATATATCAACTCGTTTACCTGGTAAATTCATGCTATTTCATGACTTCTACTCTTTTATTCTTATTCATCATAAGGAATTTAGAAATATAGAACGGAGCCCTGGCCGGGTAGCTCAGTTGGTTAGAGCATCATCCCAATACACCACGGTTTTAGATTCGATCTCCCTCAGGGCACATACAAGAATCAACAAATGAATGCATAAATAAGTGGAACAACAAATCAATAGCTCTGTCTCTGTCTCTTTCTAACATCAATACATCTTTAAAAATATAGAAGAGAGGTAAATGTTGCTTCTGAGTTTGTACAATAATGTTGATGGAAGAGGGCATAAATGGTATGGAAAAAATAAAATAATTTTGATGGAAAAATCAAGACTGGAGTAAGTTAAGATAGGCTCACTCTATGAAGAAATTATAAAATACTGGGGGGGGGGGGGGGTCCCTCAGCCCGGCCTGTGCCCTCTTGCAGTCCAGGAGCCCTTGGGGGATGTCCACCTGCCGGCTTAGGCCTGCTCCCCAGGGGATCGGGCCTAAACTGGCAGTCAGACATCGCTCTGGCAGCCCAGGAGCCCTCAAGGGATGTCTAATGATTTAGGCCTGGCCCCATGCACTGGCCAGCCATGAGCCAGCTTCTGGCTGAGCGGCGCTTCCCCTGTGGAAGCGCACTGACCACCAGGTGTCAGCTCTGCATTGAGCGTCTGGCCCCTGATGGTTAGTGCATGTCATAGCAACCAGGCGTTTCTGGTTGTTCTGCCCTTAGGGTCAATTTGCATATTACACTTTTATTATATACTAGAGGCACTGGGGGGGGGGCAGGGGGGGGCGGGGGGGGTCCCTCAGCCCAATCTGCACCCTCTCCAATCTAGGACCCCCTCGGGGGATGTCCAACTACCTGTTTAGGCAGTCAGACATCCCTTTCACAATCCAGGACTGCTGGCTCCCAACAGCTCGCCTGCCTGCCTGATTGCCCCTAACCGCTTATGCCTGCCAGCCTGATCACCCCCTAACCACTACCCTCCCAGCCTGATCGATGCCTAACTGCTCCCCTGCCAGCCCGATCATCCCCAACTGTCCTCCTCTGACAACCCGGTCACCCCCAAATGACCTCCCTTGCATATTCCCTCTTTATTAGATAGGGTTTTTTCTTTAACCCTTTGCACTTGCTTGCTTTTTTCTTCCATTCCTTTATTCTAATGCTAACCGCGTCGAGTCAAACTCGACATCCGAGTGCAAAAGGTTAACATATTGGACAGCCCTAACTGGTTTGGCTAGGTGGATGGAGCATCGGCCTCCAGACTCAAGGGTCCCAAGTTTGATTCCGGTCAAGGGTATATACCTTGGATGGGGGCACATACCCAGTGGGGAGTGTGCAGGAGGCAGCTGATCGATGTTTCTCTCTCATAGATGTCTCTAGCTCTCTGTCCTTTCCCTTCCTCTCTGTAAAAAAATCAATAATATATATATATTTTTTAAAAGTAACATTTAAGATTCCTCCATATCTGCCTGGCTGGTGTAACTCAATGGTTGAGACCCCAGGCTGCCGCCGCTGGCAGGGGATCACGCAGTGTGGGTGCGCGCCCCTCCCAGGCTGAGACCCCAGGCTGCCGCTGCTGGGAGGGGATCCGGCCATGGGGAGTGAATTTTTGTTTTTTATAAAGGGTCAGGAGGTCCTCTGGGCAGCATTCCGCCAGGCCACTTACTTTGCAGACTCTCATCGGCAGCCCTCCCTGAGCCTGGGGGACTCCGGCGGAGCTGAGAGGACTGGGCACCGCCATCTTGTGGCTATGGGCGCTGTCATATTGTTGTGGAGTGATGGTTAATTTGCATATTACTCTTTTATTAGGTAGGATTGGGTAGGATGATGATAAGCTGCATTCTAAAGAGGTTTTTAAACACCACAAGAACTAAACTTGGTGTATCTATCACCTTCATGTCAGCCTTTCTGTCCAGTAGTTGTGTTACACAGATCTCTTTTTTGAAATATATTTTTATTGATTTCAGAGAAGAAGGGAGGGGGACAGAGAGCCTCCTGCATCAAGCCCACAACCTGGGCTTGTGTCCTGACTGGGAATCAAACCGTGACCTCTTGGTTCATAGGTCAATGCTCAAACACGGAGCCACCACAGCCAGGCTCATTTCAGATCTCTTAAGTCTTGCTTTCTTCACTGGTAATATAGGGAGAACATATGCATGGGTCTTATTTGCAGTTAGAAGGGGCAAATGAGATATACATGAAAATGTATTGTAAATCTTAAAAGAATAGTTCCTATTTTGGTCTCTCACCCAACACTACCCCTCTACTAACTGGTTCGTAAAATCACTAGGAGGCTTACCTTACAGCACCTAAGAGCAGAAGTTTTCACAAGCACTTACTTGCTTTGTGTTTAAAGGTACAATTAATTCACATAATTTGTTCTTTTTTTCCTACAATATTTGAATATTCTGAAAAGGAAGTACTTCCCAGTTATAAAGCCAAATCCACTATCTGGGTGAATCCACAGGCTTATTATCCTAACTTTTAAAGAAATTAAAAGCTCAACTGAAGTTTAAGTAGATTAAGAACTATAAAACATTTTCTCTATGAAATAAAATAACCTCTGGCATTTAAATGAAACAAATGGGCCTTTAACATCTCATACCTCATTGTTTTCTACTTCAAAGAACAGGCTTTATGAGCCATGTTGCTACCCAGAATTATTTTAAAACAGACATTTCCTCTCTTCTCCCTCCACCCTACCCAGCTGTTTGGTCTTGACAACTTTTACTCAACATTCTTAAAGGTGAACTGGATCCTATGGGCAGGAGGGGAGAGGAAGGAGAGAGAACCATGGAGACAAACATTCCTGCGCAGGACCTGGCATCTTCACTCCCAAACCTCTCTATTACAAACTAAAGTCTCCATTTAAGTTTGCTTTTTCTCTTTTGAAACGTTGACCAACAGTCTCTTGAACCACCCCATCTCTCCCTTAGAGCAGACAATGTGAAAGTGAAGTCTGTTAAGTCACTGGAGGGAGACCAGGCATAGATAGTCGTATCCAAGTGGGAATTTAAAGTAATCAGACGCCGTGGGTTCTCCTTTTTGGGGCGGGGCGGGGGGGACACGTATTCTCTACGGCACTGGCAGTTAACATTTCACATCTTTCAGTTCTTTTAAGTTCCCTCTTCCACATTTTCTTGCCTCCCGTATTCAAATGATAGTTGGAAGAAAGAAAGCTGCTTCTATTAACTGAAAACTGCCTACTTAACACATATAGACCCTCCTATGCCAGTCTCTATTCTGAATTTAAATAACCAGCCCTAAAATGTCTGCGTCTGAATTGTCCCGGGTATCAACCAACCACCTCCGTGGGTGGGAGGCCAGGGTACCGCCAGGCCCTCCCCTGGTCCCTTCCCTTGGGCGCCATCGGGGTAGGTAACGACAGGGGAGATCGGGTGAACACTCCGAAGTTGCGGTGTTCACGCTTTCATTGAGCCAAGGGGAGAACATATACCCAAAAGTCCTCATAAAGTCCCACCAGGCATTAAATGAAGCCATCAACTGGCAGGACCGAGGACTGGAGGGTCCCCGGCGATGTGGGCTGAGAACGGGAACTGAGGAAAGAACCGAGGGAGATCGGCCCGGCAGGACCGGGAAAGAATGAGGGGTGGGGACGCCAGGCAGAGCCAGCCTTCCCCACCCCCGGGGCCGGCTCCGGGCAGGAAGGAGCCCGAGGCGGCAGCTCCCTCCCGGGGGACCCTGGGCGCGACGGGAGGCCGGGGTACCCACCCCGAGAGCCCCCGCCGCCAACCGCCTCCTTACCGTCCGGCATCTCCCGGTCGCTGATGTGCTGCAGATGGTGGCCCTCGCCGGTGCCCAAATCCAACTCGGCGGGCTCCAGGGCAGCCGGCGAAGGCGCCACCGCCACCGCGTCCCCCGCCGCCGCCTCATAGACCTCAGACTCGTAGTCCGGCTCGGCCGGCCCCGAGCGCCGGCCCATGCTGGGGCTGGCTTCGGGCTTCACGCAACAGGTCAGAGTGTTCCCCATGGGGTGTAGACACTCCTCGCCGCCGCCGTCGCCGCCGCCGCCGCCGCCTCCGTTCGACCCCCGGCTCCGCCGCGCTCCGCAGTGCCCCCTCCCCCAACAATGGCGCGGCCGGCACCGGCAGCCCCGGGCTGCGCCGCGCAGGCAGGCTCGGCCTCGCCCGCTGTCCGCCCCGGCCGCCGGGCCGCCGGGCCCCGGGCAGGGCTCCGGGCCCGGCCGCACCCCCCGCCGCCGCGCTGCTACCGCCTCCCCCGAGTTGCCTAGTCTGTGAGGGCTGCGCCCAGCCCGACTTATTTAAAAGGGGTGGGGACCAGACCGGCGCTGGAAACTACAACCACTGCGAGAGGAGAGCGCAGCCCAGGCTCCTCCTCCGCCCGCAACCGCCTCTCAACTGAAAGCCGTTGTCCGAGCTGGCACCAGCCAACCGGAACGCGCCCTGCGATCACGTGGTTACGGGGGACCAATCGCGCCCAGAGTCCTCTCCACCGCGGCCCGCCTCTCAGAGGAGGCGTGACTCAGAAGGCCCGGCCCCGCCCCTTCCCCAGAGGCCCCGCCCCCAGCCGGCGCGCTGCGGACCCGGGTGTCCATTCACCGCGCGCCGCCCGGAGCTCTCGGGTCCGGCGGGAAGCCAAGTGAAGCCCGCCGCCACTGGGCTCTACGGAGCCCCTGTTAGTGAGAAGCCAGTCTAGGTTAGCAAGTCGGATTCACTGGGTCTGACAGCTGACTGCTGTGATGTATTGCTCAGGAGTGAACTTAGTTTACCCTAATTAGTTGACCGTTATTGAAACTAAATGCTCCTCCTCTCTGCCTTCCAAACGTGTTAGTGTTCGCCGGCAACTTGCCGTAGCGGCCCCCGGGGGCCATGGTCCAGCTCTCAGAACAGCTCTGACTGTGTGTCTTCAATGAGACTCGAGGACACGTCACCCTGCCACTTCCTCATAAGTCAAACAGGGACCCAGCGAGCCCCTCCCAGGAACGCAGGGAGTCACCGATTCGCTTTTCCATGGCAGGAGTTCCCAGATTTTCTCTCTCTCTCTCTCTCTCTCTCTCTCTCTCTCTCTCTCTCTCTGTAATATTTTCAATTTATCTTTTTTTTTCTTTGACAAAATCTGCAAACTCAGAACACCAATCCATCAACCAGCTTGTCATTCGGAAAATTCTGAAAAGAATCGTTTTCTTTCTTTTTTTTTTTTTTTTTACATGTATCCATTCTTGCACAAAACAATTTTAAAACAGAAAGGAGTGTCTAGTTTTGAACACATCCTCTGAAAGTGATTGTAACTGCATGAAGCCGATGTCAGGGAAGCCCAAGTCAACCTTAGAATTGGTCGTTTCACAAGACTTCGGTTTCGGTTTCTGGAACACTCCCAGGCTCATTGAACTCGATTATTGGTAGGAAGGCTGTGTAATGATTGGCAGTCAGTGGCAACAAGGATAATTAGCTTTTCTCGGTTCTTACGGCACATTTGCCCCCAACCCTCACAATAATACCAAGTTCTGCTGCTGGTTTTATCCTCAAATTAACCCAGAACTAACCAGGGAAGCCCCGACTAGATGCTGTTACCCAAGCACACACTGTCTGTAAGCTTCAAACTGCTTCTTCCATATTATTTACAAAGGATAAGATTTCCATACATTTTCTCCCTTGCTAGAAAACGTTGCCTTCCATCTACTTTAAAAATATTTATTTTATATTGATTTTTATTGTTAACAGGTGTCCCCATTCCCCTCCCCCGCTTTGCCTGCCTCCACTCAGTTCCTGCCCCCCCCCTTCCCTGCCTTACTGAAGTTAGAACCATTTTTCTTGCAATAATTTAACTTATTCTCCTCTGTTTCTTCTAGGAGCCTTTTTGACAGCAGCCTCCTCAGATCAAGCTGATGTTAGAAACGCTGTAGGAGTTTCATTAAACTTGACAGCAGGGCAAAGCTTGAAGAAGTCTTTTTAACCAAGTTTGTCCCCTAGAAACAATGCTCATAGGCTTTAGGACAATCGTTTCCTCATGATGACCCTATTGCCCTACTGTGCAGATCCCCCACTGGGGACTGAGCTTACAGCCTACAAACCCGATGTGTGCCCTTGACCAGAAATTCAACTGCGACCTCCTGGGTCATAGGTAGACGCTCAACCACTGAGTCATGCTGGCTGGGCGAGACAAATCTGTTTTTATCCTCACAGCATAGCATCCACCCTGAAGTACCTCTAGAATTTTTCTATCAGAAGGGATTAGGACAGCAAACTGGATGGATGGAGAAGCCAGGAAACCTATTTTAAGAGTCATACTACATTTGACACCTGAAACTAATACAGAATATTGAGTATAAACTGTAATTGAAAAATTTAAAAAGTCATATTTGACCAGGAAGCACGCTTTTAAAAACAAACCAACAACTTCGTTTGCATTGCAGTGGGGGTAGGGGTGAGGGGAGTGGACATCTAAGGTCTTGGCTCCTCTGCTGAGCAGGCCAGGCTTCTGTAGGGAGCTCATTCTATGAGCCTAGGTTGACTAATCCTCCACACCCAATGAGCTGTTCCTTCTCAATCGTACTTACCACACAGATAGAATACTTCTCTAAAAAAAAAAAAAAAAAATTGGTTATGCAAGCAGCATTCTTCCCAGGAGAAGCAAAGGAAAACTGAGACCACAGTGTCCAAATCCAAACTGCCCTGTTCTTTGCAGCCATAGCATTAGTGCCACCCCACCTTGGCCAACTAGTAAACCTCTACTTGTTCTTTTCCTAAAATTTATCTTTATTGTTGAAAATATTACAGATGTCCCCTTTGTATTTTCCCCCCATTGACCCCCTCTAACCCACACCCACCCCTCCCAGGCCTCCACCCCACTATTGTCTGTGTCTGTGGCTTATTCTACTTGTTCTCTGAGGCTTATCTCAAGCAGAGCCTTGTCTGCAATGCTTCTCTGATCCCCTCAAGGCTGGAAGATTCTGCATCTTCAGTGCCATTAGTTCTCTGCAAACCCTTACGGAAGAGCAGCCCCGAGTCATACGGCATGGAAACTGTTTACTTGTTTGACACCCCCGTTAAACTAGACACTCCCCAAGAACAGACCTATTTTATCCTTTTTCTGAATCCCCAGCACAAAGTATAATCTCTGCCTTGTAGCTGTCTCAATACAGTTTTCTTGAATGAATGAATGAATAAAAAGTGGAATTGAGAATACCAACAATCAGAATTGGAGAACTGTTATAACTATTCCTTATTTTTTAGTGTTCTTTATTCTTGTTTGTGCCTCTGCTTTCTGTATCTGGGCCTCCATGGCATTTTGTTAAAACAACAGCCATTTTATAACGCTCACAATTTTGTGGGTCAGGAAATCAGGCAGGGCACACGGGGGATCGTTTATCCCTGCTCCAGGATGCCGAGGGCCTCAGCTGGCGTGTATCTAGCAACGGGGCTTGGCCCAGATGGCTCACCTGGAGCCATACCTCTGGAGTGTCAGTTCTGGGTGGATGTCAGCTGGGTTCCTCAGTCCTCCTCCATGCCATGTCTCCTGCGTCCATAACGGCTTCTTCCCTCACATGTCAGGTGCCTGGCCTGTGAAAGCTGGAGCATGTGCGGCTGGCTGGACCTCCCTCACAGCCTGGTGGTCTGAGAGTAGTCAGATTGCTTACTGGACACAAATATACAGGGTGTCCCCCCAAAAATGTATACATAAGCTAACAGCTGATAGCTCATTTTGAAAATGAAATGTATTTTAGTAAACACTGCCTTTAAAATTATTCAAAGTGTGTGTATACATTTGGGGGGGGGGACACCCCATATAATCCGAGTGTTTCACTTTTATTTTTTCATGTAAACACATGAATCTAAAAAGGGAAAAGTGTGGTGAGCACCGAAGCCGGTTTGGCTCAGTGGATAGAGGGTTGGCCTGCGGACTGAAGGGTCCCGGGTTCGATTCCAGTCAAGGGCATGTACCTTGGTTGCGGGCACATCCCCAGTAGGGGGTGTGCAGGAGGCAGCTGATCGATGTTTCTAACTCTCTATCCCTCTCTCTTCCTCTCTGTAAAAAATCAATAAAATGTATTTTAAAAAAAGAAAAGTGTGGGGAGCAACATTCCTTCAATTAAAGAAAAAAACTTTCAAAGCCAGTTTCTTCACCGTTGTGAAGCTCATCCGGAACATCGCCTTACAAATGGATGATGCTAAACTTACTGTAAGTCCTATACACCACCTGGCATCCGAGGGATCCCCCTTTCCTTCCGGTCTCTGAGTTTTTTAGTAGCTAGAAACAGATTTCTGCAGGTACTTTCAGAAACAAATCTGCCAAAGGTTAAGTTTATTCCGTGATGCCTCGATTTATGTGTTTGAGAACAACATTTATGTTACATCAAACTGAGAAGAGAGCAGAAATTTTCTAAAACCTACATGCTAAGAACATTCTATTTTTCTCTAGTGATTACTTCAATAGAGCAACTTAGAATCCATGGTATCAGCAGATGAATTGTCCCCTGTCAAATAAAACCATTGCATTGAAACCACGCTTTAAATGTTACCTTTGCTCCTTTTAACTCGCAATTTCCATGTGAATGTGCACCGTGAAATGCTTTACACGCATAAACTAATACCCACAAAATCCCACGATATAGTAATAAGAAAGGCCCGCAGGGAAGCTCTCCCCAGGGAACCCAGCTGACCTCATCACAGAAGGATTTTCCCTTCTCCTGGGAAAAAGATGGAATGAGCACGCTGTTTGCTGTTGCCTATTTTTGAAGCAAGGTATGCCAAGGTCAGTGTGCCCTTCCCCAGAAGTGGAGGAGTCTGTAACATCTGCAAAGTCTGCTTAGTGCTCTTTTGGGTAAAAACCATGCTTTGCTGGCACTTTATGTTTCTATAAAAGAACAGGAAAAGCTTTGCCCCTCGGAGTCCTCGATGAGGTAAGAAGGCTGTGATTAGGTAGCAACTGTGATTAGGTGTCTGTAGAGCAGAAAGAAATGAACGGGGTTAGAAAAATACACATTCCCTCCTGGCACCCTTCCAGGGCCTTGACTGAAGGCCAGACAGTCAGAGAGTGAGCCAAGCCAGTTCTGTGGCTCAGAATAATTGGGTAATTGATTGTAATTAAGTAGTAATTAATAATGACTTGAATTATTGAAGGTTGCCCTACCTTCAGGCTATGGCTGGATGGGGTGTTGTCCTGAGCCGTAATGGAACTTGAGGGATAGGAGAAAACAGTAACACTTAGCCTGTCTTTATTACGATTTTTGATATTTTGCTCATGGTAGATTTTAACATGATTTTTAAAAAAATAGTCCATTAAAATATTACTGGTCTTGATTACTAAGTTTTTTGGTGTCTCCTTAAATTTGGCACCTTTCGCAAGTGCCTTACTCACCTCCCCGCAGTCCAGGTCTTGAGCCCAGAAGCAATGTGATGGGTAGTTGGATATTGCTTGGCCTGCCCTTTAAAAGAAATAAAGGGAGAGCCAAATACTTGGGCTGCTCTCTCACTCTTCATGTCCTCAAATTTCCAAATCACTGATATCCAATTACAGTCTGCTCCAGAGTTGAGAGCCTCAGTCTTGCATGTACCATTATCACCCCAATCTATGGACGAGAGACTTAGGTGCAGTATGCATGACACATATGCCTGAGAAAGGGGCAAGGGAGACCTCAATGCAGCCTGGCTGATTCCACAGGTTGTGATCTCAGCCACGGGGCTGTGAGAAATTGCCCACCTGCTGTGTATCCCACCGTTCCGCACTGAAAAAGATAAACCATGTATTTTTTTCTCACTTATTAGTTAAAAGTTCTGACAAAACATTTCCTAATAACTTAACAAGTTGTATTGTCTTTTTCCTCTTATGGAAGCAATATATAATCACTGATGAAATGAGAAAATACACATAAAAGAGAGAAATCAAACTAAATCAAAATCCCATTCCAAGAGCCACCTACTGTTAGTATTTTGTTGCATATCTCTCTAAGCTTTATTTTAATAAAGATAAATTATATGTATATGGTTTCAAAATGAAACTATGCTACACATGCATTTTTTTAAAAAACTGCTTTAAAAAGAAAAATAGTACACCTTTAACATCTTTCTCTGTCATTGCTATTTTGCAGAGTGATTTGTAATGGCTTCATGAGATGTATTCATTTGTTCATGAATATTTGAGGGCCTGCTACTCTCCAGGCTTAGGGAAGCTAGGCGCTGGAGATATATCAGTTAACAAAACAAAAAATTGGGACCTCTAGGGTTAACATTTAAGTAAAGGGAGGCCTTCAAAAAAATAAGTGAATACAGGTGTGTCAGTCAATAGGAACACTGTTTTGAATGTATCTGAGAAGAGGCTGCTATGGGCTGAACTGTGCCTCCTCCCCACCCTTCCACATTCCTATGTTGAAGTCCAAACTTCCAGGACCTCAACGTATGGTAATAAGTTAGAATGGAACAAGTTGGAATAAGGTAATCCCTTATGACTGGTGAGCGTCTAAGAAGAGGAAGTGTAGGCCCCGGCCCACAGAGGGGACCCGTAGGGCCATCTACAAGCCGAGGAGAGAGACCTGGAGCAGGTCCTTCCTCAGGGCCCTCAGGAGCGACCAATCCTGCTGGCGCCTTCATCTTGGATCTCCAGCCCCAAGAACTGGAAGAAGATTAATGTCTGTTGTGTAAGCCACCGAGTCTGTGGTACTTTGTACGGCAGCCGTGTCTAACACAGGGGCAGAGAAAGAGGTCTGAATGACGTGAGAAGGTGCGCGCCCTGCGGTATCTGAGGCACAGTGAGGGCAAAGGCCGGAAAGTGGAGTTTGGTTCTTTGCAATAGAGGAAAGCGGAGCCAGATTTCCGGAGGAGTATCTCAGGGGAGAATGGGAGGCGATGAGGTTAGAAGAGAAGCAGGATACCACTGGGTGCAAAGCACCCTAAAGGCCTTAGAAAGGACTTCAGATTATATTCTGGGGAAATAGGAAACCACGGGAGAACCATCAAACCTGACACTTTAACAGAGGTCCTTGGCTCCTGTGAAGCCCAGACTAGATGTACCAAAATATTTGTCACCCTCTTATTAATCAAGTGAATTATTTAGCAGTGCATCTGAAAAGTTTGCCGTGAGAAGCAGGGGGAGGGGCATCAGGGACATTGGCCCCAAGTGCTAAGCCCTCTTGGTACCCCTGGCATCCCACTTGGCCATCCTGCTGCCCAATCTGATAAACAGTCATTTAAAATAAGCCCAGACTTTTCAATGAGTCCTTCTCCACAGGATCACTCAGCGGGACCTCTCCTCCCCTATTTTAAGGCCAGCTGGTTGCTACCCCTCCCCTCCCTTATGTCTGTTCCCTCTCCCTGTGTTTTAGACCCAAGTTCCAATCTTCACCCCAACTCAAGCCTTCCTAATTCAATCGTTCCAACTGCCAAGATTCCACCTTACTCCTCTCTCTCTCTCTCTCTCTCTCTCTCTCTCTCTCTCTCTCTCTCATTTCCTCATTCCTGACTTCCCAGGGAATGGAGAAATGAAAGCCTCATCTGATATCTGCAAATAAAAATTCAGGGAAGTGGACAATCTCCATTACTCAAGTATGGGAATAAAGTTAATGGCTACCCCGCCCAATGTGGACATCTCCTGATTTCCTATCAAGTCAGAGGGAATGCTGCATGAGCAATAACATAGCCCAGTGCTGGACCGAACTTTGAACTGCATGCTCCTCTCAGGAGGCTTTTGTTAGTTTCTGACCCCCTCCTGTTACTGAGGAGTCCTCTCCCATGGAAAGAGCCCCCATCAGTAACTTCCTTTAAGAGTGTAAGTGACTGGGTGGGTGGGTGGGAAGAGATTAACCAAAGAACTTGTATGCATATATGCATAACCCATGGACACAGATAATAGTGTGGTGAAGGCCTGGGGTGGGGGATGGGGAGCAGGCTAGAAGGGGTCAATAAGGAAAAAAGGGGACATCTGTAATCCTTTCAACAATACACATATTTTAAAAAAGAATGTAAGTAACTTACTCTTGCCTCCTACTTAGTCTTTCCATGTTCTGCACAGCCCCCCACCCAAGGCCTACTGATTCTATTAACATTTACTTGTCATTCTCCTATAGGCTGCATTTTGATTATTATTCATTGAAAACAAGAGACCAAACTGATTATCTTTCTCAAAGAGCAACAGACCCATAAAACTGATAACAACAAACAAACAAACAAAAAACAAGGCCCTGGCCAGGGAGCTCAGTTGGTTAGGACATCCTCCCAATATGCCAAGGTTTTGGGTTCAATCCCCAGTCAGGGCACATACAAGAATCAATCAATGAATTCATAAATAAGTGGAACAACAAACTGATGTCTCTCTCTCTCTCTCTTTCTAAAAAAAATCAATACATGAAAAATTTTTAGAAACATAAACAAAAATAATGCCATAAGTAAGTGTGCCAGTTCAGCCTAGGCTCTTGGGCTGACTCACTCACTCGACCACAGGCGAGAGTGGACATTACAAAGTCAGGCAGTGGTACTTCTATGAGCTGGACACTCAGAGACGGGCCTACGAAGGGGAACAAGAGGAGGGCCACTGGCCTGCGTCCTCGTTGTCACCAAAAGCCTCAATGCACCAGACTGTACCTATAGCTACGGGAAGGGTTGGAGGGTTGAAGAAAGACAGTATCACTGTCCAACTTAATTCATGACTTACCATCTCATTACTGGGTCACATCTGTCATGAACTATGGACCAATATTTTTAATAAATCCCCTAATGCCCTGGCCAATTGCTCAGTGGTTAGAGTGTGAGACCTCGAATTGAAGGGTCGAAAGTTAAATTCCAGTCAAGGACATGTACCTCAATTGTAGGCTCAATCCCTATTCTGGGTCAGGGCAGGTGTGGAAGGCAACCAATTGATGTGTCTCTCTCACATTGATGTTTCCTTCTCTGTGTCACTCTCTCTAAAAATCAATGGAAAAACCATCTTCGGGTGAAGACTAACAAGTAATAATAATAATAGTAATAAATCGCTAATCACCTTGGGGATAGTGTAATTATATTAAACTAAATGTGTTTGTGTGGGCATGTGTGGGTTGAATTGTTTACTTACTAGATATTGACATTTAAAATATACCACAGCCCTAACTGGTTTGGCTCAGTGGATAGTGTCAGCCTTCGGATTGAAGGGTCCCAGGTTCAATTACAGTCAAGGGCATGCACCTTGGTTGCTGGCACATCCCCAGTAGGGGGTGTGCAGGAGGCAGCTGATTGATGTTTCTCCCTCGATGTTTCCAGTTCTCTATCCCTCTCCCTTCCTCTTTGTAAAAAATCAATAAAATATATTAAAAAATAAAATCAAATATACCACAGCCCTAGACAGTTTGGCTCAATGGATTAAGCGTTGGCCTGTGGACCTAAGGATCCAGGGGTTCGATTCCGGTCAAGGGCACGTACCTCAGTTGCAGGCTCTTTCCCACCAGGGCCCTAGGCAACCAATCGATGTGTTTCTCTCACATCGATATTTCTCTCTGTCTTTTCCTCTGTCTTCCACTCTCTCTAAAAATATCAATGGAAAAATACCCTCGGGTGAGGATTTAAAAAATAATAATAATAAAATAAAATATACCACAGAGGAGCATTTGATATCTTGCTTTTGGGCATATGTCATCAGTTTGGCCCAAACTCTTTTTTTTTTTAATGTATTTTTATTGATTTCAGAGAGGAATGGAGAGGGAAAGAGAGAGAAACATCAATGATGAGAGAGAATCATTGATCGGCTGCCTCCTGCACGCCCGACAGTGGGGACCGAGCCTGCAACTCTGTCATGTGCCCTTGACTGGAATCGAACCTGGGACCCTTCAGTCCACAGGCCGATGCTCTATCCACTGAGCCAAACCAGCGAGGGCCCAAACTCTTATTTAAAAAAAAAAACAAACAAAAAAAACCCCACAAATTTAGTAAGCCTCTTTTGGAATTTCTTTTTCTCTTCTTTTTCTTTCTGCTTTTGGATTGGTTTAGTTTATTATTTCCTCTTGGCCTCGGAAAGGCCTTCGGAAAACCTGAAACCCAGGCAAGGTGACAAAGTCGGGCTATTCAGCACTAAGGGCTCCTGTGTTACTTCTTCACTTAGAAAAACACAGAGTTCTTGTAGAAGACCCAGAGCCACACGCGTTCTTCCCAGGCTGATCGGTTTCTGAATTCTTAGACTTTTAGTTTAATTGCACCATTAGGAGATTTTCTGCACCAGAAATACCGAGGCAAGACCAAAAGAAAACCTCGTGTGACCCCACATCTTCCAGGATGAGTGAGTCAGATATGCCTCCGGGATGAGGGAAGGGAGGGAACTGATTTTCACCAATTCGCAAAACTAGAGCTTAATCTTAGTAACTGCTAACTAGACACTGACATGACCCTGTGTTCAGTATAGAAATGATAGCACACAACTTTTTTAGGCACATTTGTACTCCATAATAATACTGTCATCTTGGGCTTGAGGGAGCATGACATTGTTTGTCCCTAGTTTGAAATTCCCCCGGTGATGCCAAATATATTTCTGTCAACAGACTCTGTTTCAAAGTGCCCGAGCTCACTTTAGCTGATTACCAGGGCCTGACTCAAATCACTGAAGGAAACAAATAGATCTTTCACTCACTCAAACGGTAAAACGTTGAAAACTCAGAAAGTCTGTATTACAGAGCCGGGAAGCAGTAAAATAAGGCATTTCAAGAGAGGCTAATCCATGTTGTGTTTTCTTTCATTATATTATTGTAACTCTTTTCAGTTCAGATC
Source organism: Cnephaeus nilssonii (assembly GCF_951640355.1). Taxonomy (NCBI): domain Eukaryota; kingdom Metazoa; phylum Chordata; class Mammalia; order Chiroptera; family Vespertilionidae; genus Cnephaeus; species Cnephaeus nilssonii. Next base: position 14,299,125 of record NC_137081.1, on the reverse strand, counting down.
TTTTCTCAGGCATATATGAAAAACACTGTTTATACCAGGGGTGGGGAACCTTTTTTTCTGCCAAAGTCCATCTGGGTATATATAGCATCATTCGCTTAATATAATTCACTTATTATAAATTCATGTTGCTATGAAGAATCTCCTAGATTTATTGAATTTCGGGTATGGCCTGCGGTTGCCTTGACAGGGTCAGACCAAATGATTTCTCGGGCCTTATACAGCCATGGACCAGACGTTGTCCACCCCTGGTTTATACCAACTCATGATAGCATCTAATTAATTACTAATAACACAGCACTGTTGGTAGAAATGTAAAAATCTGTCTTATACTACATAACTATGCAATATAGTAAAATACCAATAATCATAGAATAATCACCAAAGTATTAATCTAACTTTGAGTACTTAATATGAACTAGAAGCTTTCTTATGTACTTTTATGGGTTGTTTTATATAAATCTCCCAACAACCTTATGAGATGGGAAAAATAATTTGCTAATTTTTATTATAGGGAATGGCTAAGATTTTTATTGAGGACTTATCGTGTGCCAGGCGCCATTCTTAGTGCTGTCCACGTATTAACTCATTCTTTCTTCACATCTCCCCACAAAGCAGGTGCTCTCTTTATTCCCATTTTAGGGATGAGGAAATTGAGGCACAGAGTTGAAGTGGCCTGCCCAAGGCCACACAGCTGTTAGTGACAGCCAGCTCTCAAATCCTGGCAGCCTGGCCCCAAGCTCAGTCTCTTCCTTACTAAGCAGCCGCTCAATTATTGTGTGCCAAGCACTGTGCCAAGTGAGCTTCATGTGAAATTATCCTTCCTCGAGGAGCTCACTGTTTTCCCATTTTTCAGATGAGGAAAGTGAGGCACAGGCCACTTGTTCAGGGCTTAAAACCTGGTCTTGCCTGCCCCCAACTCCATATTCTCTCCATTTTAGTGCACAGGGAAAGTGGGTATGGGTTTGAAAGGTGCATACTGACTCCAAGGAAAAAGTGAACACATTGTGAGAGTCCAATTAATCGGGTTTTGAAACAGGAGAAACACCCCATAAACATACGAGACAGAGGAGGTAAGGAGGAGACAGCACACGCCCTATTTGTCTCTGCACCTTCCAGGGTTCTGGCCCCGAAACAGAGAGTAAAGAAGCTGCCATCTTCAGAAATCTGCCGAAAAGGCATCCACCGGTCTCCAGCAAGCCTCACTTTGTATGGACTTGCCCGGGCTCGGAGACATGGGGTCAGCATCTACCCTCGTGGCTTCTGATTCCAGCCATTTCTTAGATCTTTGAGTCGTCACAGGCTAGTGGTGGAAACAGAAGAGAAACTATTCCTGAAGAATGAAAACCAGCTTGTCGTTTTCCTGTTATTCATTTTGAGTTTCCTCTTCCTCACCATTGAACATTGTTAAGGAACATTACAGTATTTAAGTCCTAAATTGCAGTAATTTCTATATCTTTTTCCCTTGTGGAGTATTCTTATTTTTCAATTATAGTTGACCTACAATATTATATTAGCTTCAGGTATACAACATAGTGATTAGCTATTCCATAGATTTCTATTGCTTTAAATTACCTTTTGACATACATTCATTGCCTCATCTTTTGACAGAATTTGGCAATAGAGCCGGCCCCACCTGGTGCAAAAGACATTAATTTTTTTATTTTTTAAAAAATGGTTGCTGTGGAGTAAATTTGGTTCATTTGATCACAGGGTCAGTGTTGTTTCTCTCAGTTGAAATATATAAGAGATGGAGCTTGTGGCTCTAATAGGTGGGTTTTGGTTGAGTAGACATTTTGGTAAGCTAACATAATTGTCAAAATGTAGCTACAAAAGTTGTCATCAAATCCTAGAATTATAGGAGAAGAAAGTCTGGGAAGGAGGTAGTCTGATTTGCCTTGCTGGGTCACTGCAAACATATTTTTAAGGTCAAATGAAATAAACCAACACTCGGTCATCTTTGCATCTAACCAGCAAATTTGTTTTGCAAATGTTGTAAGTGCCCAGCAAATGCTCTTCTAATTGTAGTTTTCTATTTGCTGGTTTAGATCCTATAAACTGAATAAGAAGACAGCTGAATTCCCTCATTTCTATGCTTCCTCTTTTACACACACACACACACACACACACACACACACACACACACACCAAATGTTCTATAGTGCATGTAATGATTTTTTTTTGTTGTTAAATATATTTTACTAGAGGCCCAGTGCACGAATTTCATGCACAGGGCGGGGAGGGGTCCCTCAGCCAAGCCTGCACCCTCTTCAATCTGGGACCAGTTGAGGTATGTCTGACCATGCGTTTAGCTGGACAGTTGGACATCCCTCTCACAATCCAGGACTGCTGGCTCCCAACCGCTCGCCTGCCTCTGCCTGATTGCCCCTAACCGCTTCTGCCTGCCAGCCTGATCACCCCCTAACCACTCCCCTGCCAGCCTGATCAATGCCTAACTGCTCCCCAGTCAGCCCGATTGCCCCTAACTGCTCTCCCCTGCTGGTTTGGTCGCCCCCAAAACTGCCCTCCCCTGCAGGCCTGGTCCCCACCAACTGCCCTCCCCTGCAGTCCTGGTACCCCCCCCCCCCCCAACTTCCCTCCCCTGCAGGCCTGGGTCCCCCCCCAACTGCCCTCCCTTGCTGGCCTGGTCTCCCACAACTGCCCTCCTCTACTGGCCTGGTCACCCCTAACTGGCCACAACTGCCCTCCCCTGCAGGCCATCTTCTGGCGGTCATCTTGTGTCCACATGGGGGAAGCCATCTTTGACCACATGGGGGTGGCCATCTTGTGTGTTGGAGTGGTGGTCAATTTGCATATTACTCTTTTATTAGCTAGGATTGCTTTTTTTACAGAGAGGAAGGGAGAGGGATAGAGAGTTAGAAACTTCGATGAGAGAGAAACATCGATTAGCTGCCTTCTGCACACCCTTTACTGGGGATGTGCCCACAACCAAGGTACATGCCCTTGACCGGAATTGAACCTGGGACCCTTCAGTCCATAGGCCAATGCTTTATCCACTGAGCCAAACCAGTCAGGGCAACATATAATGATTTTGACAATGAGAGGAAAAAACAACATCATAGGTTTATAGGGAAAAGCTGTCTGGCATGTAGTAGATACTCAACAAATTTTGTTGAATTAAAATAAAATATATTTAAAAACATAAATTGTAGAAGATAAAGCTTGATTTTAAAAAAATCCTAGATATAGTCCTTATATGCCTAAGGACATATAAAAAGACATGTACAAATATTTCTTGCAGAGTTATAGCAATGAAAAATTGAAGCAATTGAAATATGCAATATGAAATACATGATATATCCATGAGAAAATATTATGTAACCACTTAAGTTTTGTTTCTAACAAGTTTTAAGGCTATGGGGAAATGATTATGACATGTTATATTTATAAAATAAAGAATATACTACATGGTATTTCAGTATAAGTTCAGCCCCATAAGGACACATTGCTCAGCAAGAACTGGAAGGGAACATACTAAAATGCTAATCGCCTTTCAGGATAGTGAGACTATTAATTTTTCCAGATTGCAGAATTTGCCTCAAATAATAAAGATTATTTTTATAATTAGAAAAAAATTAAAAACTAGAAAAACATTTCTATGAAAGTAATTTATTCATATAGCAGCTGAAAAGTCAGTGAAATGTTTATGCATTTATGACCTAAACTAAACCCATCAGGTGCTTTTAAATATAATCTTATGAGAATCTCATAACCAAGTTTCCATAAACCCTACAGATAATTTTTTCTAAAGTATAACAATAAAAAATGTCAAGTTTACTTTCAATTCTTTGATTTCAATTTGAATCCATTATGAATTAGTGACTTTGGAGGAATATATGTCCATTTATGTCATATTCTAACATCTCTTTCTTTTACTAAGCAACCCAATTCCTTTCATCTTTTCCTCCTTGTGTTTTATTTTCTTGTCACTTGGTTGTTTTATTTACTATTATCTCAACTTCTTGGGGTGCTAATTCTCCCATTTATACTGTCCTGACCCTCGCGGTTTTCTCATGAAGTCTATAATTTTTAATTGTGAGCACATCTTTAGCAAGGGGCCTTGAGTCATTGAAGTGTTGCTGAGAGAGATTTTGCGTTTGCTTCTGTCACAGCTCTCAGGGGTTCCTTCTATTCAAAATCTATTTTATATTAATATCTGGGCTCGGTATTCTCATGCCATGTGGACAGGACAAATTTAGACCTTATACCTTTTTTTTTTTTACAACCTTTTATAAACCTTTTTTATCCATTCAGAAATAACCATTATTGGAATTATTTAATTTCTTGTCCTGCAAAAATGTCTCTCTATACCTTATGCCTTTTATTATTAAATCCATATAATTTCTTTCCAACTTAATTTGAAAATTTTTACAGTTGTTTTTAATTTGTCTTTATTGTTGAAAGTATTACAGATGTCCCCTTCCCCCCGCCATTGAACCCCCTCTTACGCCCCCCCCGCCCCACACTTACCCCCAAACCTTCACCACATTATTGTCTGTGTCCATATATGCATATAAGTTCTTTGCAGGGAGTCTTCATTTCTCAAAGGAAATGACTTCTTATGCACCAAGTGCCCAAGGCACAAACTTCCTTTAGGCCAAGGATGTGGTCTGTCTGACGCTCTGGTCACAGAGGGTCAGTATTTCCAGGATTCTGTTCTTACGCAGAGGTCTTGGTTCCAGCTACTTACCTGGAGTGAGCCCTCTGTCATGGCCTTCATCCTTGTACCATACTAAAACGCCAGCCCACGGTCACTCCGACCTGTGATTGGATGTAGGACCCCCAGCACTTCTTTGACATCATCTCATACACATATTGCTCTAGTCTTGAGTTCCATCTTCTAGTTTGGCACCTAGGTAGTATTTCCTGTCGGGACTGGGGGAGTTATCCAGAAATCCTACTGTTTGGAGTGGGAACAGCTCTGCAGAACGCTTGCAACTCTGAAGTGGGAAGAGCGGCCTCAGCTGGATTTTGAGTCTCAAAAGTTTTCTAGACAAGAGTGTCTCATGCTGTATTATTAGCTCACCTGGTGTGTTGCCATCTATGTTGAGGAGAGTCACAGAGATTAGTCATTAACAAGAATTAGAGCATGAAAGGTTTTCACTTTTTCACCTTTGAAAATAAATCCAAGGCTCTTCCTGTTCGATAACATGATCAAACTTCCTTAAATTATTTACTAGCAGAACTGCTCTAAGAACATCATCCCTCATGTGTGCTGAGGTGGGCAAAAGAGCTAGAAAGTTACTCTGGACTGTACTCACCACCCTCCACACCAAACCATTATGTGATTCTTAAGAAGTAAGCACCACGCTTCATAACGACAAACAGAAAACTAGATTTACTTTCTGTATCTTTTCCAAGATTTTTCTTATGATTAATTCTTAAGTGCAGCTTCAGCCCTATAAGACATAATTTGTAAAGTATGTGCCATGGTTGCCTAGTTACCAGAAGAGGGAAATGAATTGAGCTTCTTCCCTCACAAAAAGTCCCGCCCTGAACCTAGGCAAAGAGCACACGAAGGAAAAATGAAACCTACCTTAATGGGGCACCCTCACCGGTGCTTCTCCATGCCAGTGGCCACTCTTGTGCCTGAGATCTCTGGCATTTGCACCCACATTCTCCACATTGGTGATAGCAAATTGAAAGTAGAGCGGGGCTGAGTACAGATAAGCACAACCCACCGACGATTGTTAGGTTCTGATTTTTATCTTCATCCCTAAAAATGAGTTTTCCTCAATTATATGACACCTCAACAGGGAGCCATGATAGGAATTATCTTTTTTAAAATATATATATTTTATTGATTTTTTTACAGAGAGGAAGGGATAGGGATAGAGAGTTAGAAACATGGATGAGAGAGAAACATCAATCAGCTGCCTCCTGCACACCCGCTACTGGGGATGTGCCCGCAACCAAGGTACATGCCCTTGACCAGAATCGAACCCGGGACCTTTCAGTCCACAGGCTGAAGCTCGATCCACTGAGCCAAACCAGTTAGGGCAGGAATTATCTTTTTACACACACACACACACACACACACACACACACACACACACACACAATTTGTTTCTTGCTGTGTAGGACATCACCAAGATTTTTGTAAGTTCTTTTTAAAAAATACATTTTTATTGGTTTTTAGAGAGAGAGGAAGGGAGAGGGATGGAGAGATAGAAACATCCATGAGAGAGGAAGTAACTGATTGGCTGCCTCCTGCACGGCCCCCACCAGGGATTGAGCCTGCCACCCAGGCATATGCCCTGACTGGGAATCAAACTGACAATATCTTGGTTCCTGGGTCAACACTCAACCGCTGAGCCACACCAGCTTTTGTCACCTGTCACCTCAGTGCTTTCAGAGGGTCCCCTAAGGAGAGGAGAAGGAGTTAGTACTCATTTCACAGCAGAAGCTACCCAGTGCCGAAGGCCCTCAGGTGTCGTTGGGCAAACCTTGGCATCCAGGCTAGCACTGATCTGAAACCTTCAGTGAGTCAAGTTCTCCCTTTTCAGCCAGAATCTTGATCCAGTGGTTCTCTTTAAAATCTCCTTCTCTTAGCTCAGTAGGTGGGTCTAACCTTCTCATTCCAATTCCTCCGCGTCTCAACTCCACGGCTACTGAAATTCCCACACGCATCACTGCCTTATGATCATAAATCTTCCTGTTATTTCAGAAATGGGTGTACATGTGCTATCACTTACGTTTATGTTGACCCTTGGCCAGAATCTTCTAAACTATAACAGATGAACCAGTGTGATTCATGCAGGGACGGTAGGAATGAAATGGGAAAATAGTCTAACATATAAAAGGCATCTGAATTTATTAGGTTGGTGTAGTTATAATGTAACTACTAATATAAGGGGCTTTTCTCACAGACTGATAACAGCTTTATTGCATGATAGCGCTTGTCATTTATTGCTTCCTATGACTATAAAAACGAAAAAGAGTGTGTTATGGCTTGACTGGATGACTTGAATTTGTGGCTTTATTTGATCAGAAATATGTCCTCTAATGATGGCACTTCAATTTATGGTCATAGTTAGTTTGACAGTAAATTAAAAAACATACTTAGAGCTCGGCTGGTGTGACTCGGTTGGTTGAGTATTGTCCATGCACCAGGAAGTCTCCAGTTCAATTCCCGGTCAGGCACATGCCCAGGTTGTGGGCTTGATCCCCAGAAGGGGGCGTCCAGGAGGCAGCCGATAGATGTTTCTCTGTTTCCCTCTCCCTTCCTTTCTCTGAAATCAATAAAAAATAAAATAAAAATATATAACTAGACACTGACACTCTCCCAGAACCAAACTGGAAATACAACTAAAATACAGAAAACCACTCTAAAAAAATCAACTGAAGACTAGCCGGAGAGAACCCTGATAATCAAGGATGGAAAATGGAGACCGCATAGAGGCTGTACATTAAGTCCCCAGAACTTATTCACCTTATAACAGGAAGTTTATATCCTTTGACCTATATCTCCCCATGTACTCCACTACTCAGACCCTGACCATCATTAATCTGTGTCTTTAAGAGCTGTGTTTTATGACACGTCTAATCCAGTGCTATGGAGTAGTTCAGGGAATATATAACAATGATGAAAAGATAAAGAATGTCCAGGAACCCCAGAGAGGAAGAGTTCCAAGAATCCCTTCTGTTTCCTTAGTTTATTACAACACCCACTTATCTCCTGCAAAAACATACCTAGGACAAGGGCCTTTCTTCTCTTTGGGCTGGTGTCAATGACAACTTTTATGAAGGATACTTCCTGCCCAACTTGTCATGCTCTCTTCTTTAGATTGCCATGTGTCTGGCCTACAGAAACACCTACAGAAATCCATATAGCACCTCTGAGGAGGGTGGGGTAGCAATGAAAAGTGAGAAGACTCCTTAAACCTTCTCACTCAGGATGACATTTTTCAAAAGGTATATGTAGCGTTCCTTATCCCCACACTCCTGGTAGGTTATTCACTGGCCAACTTCTTTTCTTTTCTTTTTAGGGTTTTGGGGAGTGGGCTCAGTGATATTGCTTCTGTTATTCAGTCTTTTTAGTTAATGATAGCCACTTTCTGTCAGTAGAAGTTTTTGCTTTTCTATTACTATTTTGAAAAGATATCTTTACCAGAATTTCTTTCCCCTTCAGCTAATAGTTTTCATTGAGCTCTTCCTCCCAGTCTAAGAAAAGGGTTAAGGAAACTTCCGGGTTACTTGTGGCCTTATGATTCTAACCACCAGCCTAACGTTCACATCCATATCCACATCACAAAATGCTATTTGTTGACTTACACTTTTGACAGATAGTGGAAACCTTTTTATATAACTCAGCAAACGTTTTATATAGGGACACTTTGCTAGGTTCTTGTGAAATAAGTAGGTGAATAAGAAACAGTCCTGGCCGTCCAAGGAAGATAAGACATGACACAGATAACGACACATGGACTAGTTCAGACATGTCCTCTGACTCACCACTGGCAATGGATCAGGCCTTAGACAAAGAAAAACTAAATCCAAGATTTAAAATTAAAAAGTTCTTCCACCTTACTGGACAAACAATCAAAACTATGAGCTTCTCAGGTTTTAGATAACAATGCAAAGGATCTTTGCTGATTGTAAATGTGCTCTTCTAGCAACATAGTATTTTTTCTGTGTTTGTAATTACAGTGCTGTTTCTGTGACAGTGTTTTATACTTGGGCACAGATGTGGAATTCTGCTTGTGTCCAATTGTAGAAGATAAGTGTATAACTTTCCCTCTTCCCATCGGGAAAACAAAAATCAGGAAGGAACTTAAATACAAGTCTTTCCTCCAATTTTATATTCAAAAACGTCTCACAGGAAATGAACAAATAGTGAGTCTCAAATATGACATTGTGCTTCTATGTGCTGTTCGGGAAGCTGAGATTTTAAGGACAAATGTGAAACTTGGATTTTCACTTCCTGCAGAATATAAATGCCCAATTCATTAGACTAACACTCATGATCTCCAAAATCTCATCCCAGCTCACTGCTGGCCTTATCTGTGTCCATCTTCATTCCATGAACCCAGCAAATAACCTACTTATAAATAACTGGAAAGGAGCAAAGGAAGGCCAGATATTATAGTCATTTGTGCGGTTTTGCCTGGAGGCTGCTGTGTAACACTCCCCAGGCGGCCGCCGATCTATTCCTCCGGGATCTCTGGGGGAAGGGACTGGATGGGGGAAAATAGAAACATGCCCAGTAAAGTCCAGGTGACTTGTCTGTCAGTCACACCTGGGAACAGGTTATTGGCCAGGGTAGGCATGGCTCCTGCAAGCTCAGGAAGACTCGAGATATTTAATCTCCTAAACAACGAAGCTCGCACTCGTGTTTTCAGGACTCTTGGGACTCTTGTTGCAGGAGCCTGCTCTCTTGAGCCTCTGCATTCGCCCACATAGCTCATGGCCACGTGGGCCCCACACAAGGGACTGATGGGCTGTGACGAGCCTGATGCCGTGCGGATCCGTTTCCAGCACGGAAAGAAAACCTTGAGCACCGGCTTTTCTTTTAGCTCCTGAACCCCCGGCTGCACATCTTCCAGGACCGGACTAAGGGAAATGGGGCTTTAGAGACACAGGGATGTAATTCCACGAAAACAAAGCTTTCTACTATATCTTGCCCCCTGGTGGGGGCCTCCGGAAAAGCTTTTCCCAGCGGTACCCCAAGAACCCCACTCCCACAAGCAATGGAGAAAGACCATCCACACTTTTCTCTGATAACACTGTGAACCATGTTGAATATTTTCATTTCCACACCACTGCTTCCACCTTTGGAGTGCCCTGCTATCGCCCCTTCCCCCTCGCAGCCCCCCCCCCCCCCGCCCCAGTTCCACTGTCATAAGTTCTTAAAGGCACTTTTTTTTTTAAAAGGCATCCATAAAGCAGCTGGCTCACCATTCTCCAAATTGGAATTTCCCCTTCTTTCTTGGGTTTTTATAATTTTCTATGGCTAAGGGTTACTGCTTATATTTAGAACTAAAAACTAAACATTACTTAATACAATATCAAATAAAACTTGAACCTAGTTTTTTGAAAAAGGCAAGAAATTCCTCATAACCAAAGAGGTACGCTCCTACCTTTAAATGCTTTCACTAACAAGAAAAGATAGATATAAATTCCCACCAACATACAAAGTAGTAAGAAGGATTTTCTATGAATCTCTGACTTGAGATCCTGCTTCTCGTTATGCCTATTGTGCCAATTTGGAGGGGTGGGGGCGGGACTAATCAAAGAGGTTTCTGTAGACAAATGATGAAAGATGTCTCTGGCGATAGATAACTAGATAGAATACTATTTTGGATAACTCTAGGATCTAGAATCTTAATCTCAAGAATAGAAAGTAAAAGAAAAATGCGTGATGAAGGACTGATGATTCATATTTTCTGGGCTTGGGAGGCTTGTTAAAAACCTCAATTCAATTGTTAGTTATGAAACACTCACGGGGATATAAAGTATAGCAGAGGGAATACAGTCAATAATACTGTAGTAACTATGTATGGTACCAGGTGGGTACTGAAAATATTGTCAAATATATGACTGTCTAACCACTGTGCTGGCGGTGTAGTCACATGGCTTCTGAGGCAGGGGTCACGTGATGACTTCCTCACTCACAGATTAGACACTTGGACCAGGGTGGCTAGAACAGCTGGGTGCTGGTTAGGCCTCGGTTTCTCCACAGGACCGCTCCGTGGGACCGCTCCGTGGGGCTAGCTTGGTGACCTCACAGCAGGATGGCTCAGGGCTTCGAGAGTGAACCTTCCAAGAGACAAAAAGTGGAAGCGGCCAGCCTATGAAGACCTAGGCACTGAAACTGCTCCTGCCATGTACCCTATTGATCAGGGCAGTCACGGAACCTGCCCAGGCTGAAGGGAAGGGACACAGACTCCGCTTCTTGAATGATGTGATGAATGACAAAGAATGAGGAGCCATCTGACATCTGCCCAGCTCAGCAGCTCCTCTGAGGCAGGGCTGGAGACCTCCAATAGGCATAGTGCAGGGGCTGATATCGACAGACTTAAGAATAACCACCACTCTAGCAGAAGAGAACATCAATGAAATGTTAACTGAATTAAGCCTATGTAGGCTCATAGATATAGACCTTTATTAGCTTACTAATATTTTTTCAGTGCACTAAACAAAATAAGAAATTCAAAAATTGCTTTTTCTCCACTGCCACTCTGCCCACCCTCCAGCAGGAAATGTCTTTCTGTTGACATCGCCTGCTTCCAATTACTGACATCAGATTTGGGTGTGTCCTTCCACCTTGGCTATGTAGGAATGTCAACTAAAGGTGATTGACCGAAATAGTAAAACACATCTTGCTGATGGCTCTAGAAAGAACGTTAACATATCATAATCTCTGATTTCTTCTTGGAAAGTTCTTTTGTGTGTGTACGATTGTCTTGTGGTATTACTTCCAAGTCTTTCTGAAAAAATACTAGTTTCCCCTTTTTGTTTAAGTGCCAGATGGTTAGGAAATATCTTCTTCATTCTTATAATTATTTCCCTAGTTTTTCTCCATTAAAGAACAATTACCCTCATGCGTAATCTTTCTAAGTAGTTATTTTCTAGCTCCTGAAGAGAATAATCACAAGGAAGGCACTCATCTTATATATGTCATGGCTTTTCTTAGCATGAAACGTCTATTGAGTGTAATTTGTGCCGCAGTAACTAACACAGACACTTAAATAAGTGCTTGGTAGTTAATTTGTTTCTTAAGTGGACCAAGTTTTCAGGATAAAACATTCATCTGTTTTACAAAAGAGTAGTTTTCCTGGATCCTATCCAAACGTACCTCAAAAGAAAATTAGTTATGGGACTACTGTACTTGAAATATTTTCCAAGGCAAAACATTTTTTCCTCTGGCCTGGCTGGTATGGCTCAGTGGTTGAGTGTCAACCCATGAACCAGGAGGTCACAGTTCAAGTCCCAGTCAGGGTACATACCCAGGGTGAGGGCTCAATCCCTAGTAGAAGGCATGCAAGAGGCAGCTGATCAATGATTCTCATCATTGATGTTTCCATCTCTCTCTCCCTCTCCCTTCCTCTCTCTGGAAGCAATGAAAAATATATATATTTTTAAAAATTTTCCCTTTGGCTTAAATTCCCTCACATTTATACTGTGTTTAGTACTTTAAAAAATATGCAAATTATCTACTTTATGGAGAAGTAAAACTCCTTCTGGATTTATTTCTGGTTGCTAGCAATATTGAAAAACAATTTAATTTATATTATACAAAAAAGCTTTAGATAGATTTAATAATAAAAATATAAATCAAGTCATAGCAAAGCAGCAGAAAACAGAAACAAGCAGTTATGACATCTTCAGAGGAATTACAATTTATCTAAACTTGAAGCAGTAAATGAAATAACAAAGGACAAAAACAAGGAATTTGATGGTTTGTAAATTGTAATACGAAGGGTGATTTTAACAAGCAACATTATTTACTGAAGGCCATTCATGATTAATTTAGAAGAAATTCTTGGCCTATGGCATTCAATAATTTCCACATTTCACAAAGCCAATGACATAAAGAACTATGTTACTCTGTTGAGTGAAAATTTGAATTGTGCCAAGAGTGTGGTATGCCTCACAGTCCCTCACTGGAAAGTACCCTGTGTGACCCCAGCACCTGAATTTCAGGGTAGCCTTGTTTTTTTTTCATCCCTTATGACGCATTCTCCAGAAGTCACATGTCAATGGCATTGATACAAAGCAAGCATTCACTACAACTGTTTTTCTCAACTGGGGAGATGCAAAAAGGTTTCACCCAGGATGCATTTCTGGAGAATGATATCACTGCTGGGAAATTTCATGGAATGGAGATAAAAGAAAGATAAATAGAAAGTTACTGAATTTCTAGAGATATTCCCTGAATCAGTACTTTCTCTAATTGGCTTTAAGAGAATTGCAACTTTGAATATGAATGACAGTATTCAAGAGAATCAATGCTACTGTTCAAGAAGAAGAAGAAAAGAAAAAAATAAATAAAAGAAAGAGCGGGAGGGGAGGAGGAAGGGGCAGAGAACCCCATCCCAGAGTTCTACAGGGTAACCATCACAAGCAGTCAATGTGATCCTGACTCTTGAATCACATGATCTCTCTGGGCAATATTAACCACATGCCAAGCTGGGAAATGCCCAGGATTCCCAGGGGGACAGTGTCCACCGTTATATACTCAGGAACAAAGAACCACGCCTGAATTCCCAGGCGCCGTCACACCTCCTTCCTGTTTCTCTGAGCTCATCCCACCCTCAGCTACCCAGGTCTGGACCATGAAAGGTCCTCCGCTGCTCTCCCAGGCTCCAGTCGTTCCACCACCAACCCTGGAAATCCTTTCCCCAGAGGCTGCTGTCTGAAATGCAGGTGTGGCCATGTCCCTCCCAGCTTTAAAATGCCCACTGCTTTCAACTCTTTCTTTTTTAATTGTGGCCAAGTCTGGCCGACGTTGGCTCAATGTTGAGCGTTGACTTATGAACCAGGAGATCATGGTTCAATTCCTGGTCAGGGCACATGCCCGGGTTTCGGGCTCGATCCCCAGTGTGAGGCATGCAGGAGGCAGCCGATCAATGATTCTCTCTCATCATTGATGTTTCTATCTCTCTCTCCCTTCCTCTCTGAAATCAATACAAAAAAAAAAAATTGTGTGTTTTTTTAAAATTAGACCCAATAGCTTATTTACTATTCAAACTCCGACGCCAAGCATGGACCTGTCACGTAATCTGTATTGCTGTTTTCTGAAGGGAGAGGAGGAGGAAGAAAGTCTGGTGGGCAGGTGAGTAAGCAGGCACAAAGGAAAAGCATTTGCTCAGGTTCGCCTGTGCCCTGCTTGATTCCCTGTGCCGCCTGGTTCCCTCAGCATGGTCCGGAGAACCCCGAAGGCCGGGCCACACGTGCTGCTGCACCAAGGTCCCACCTGACCCCTTGTCCCAAGTCTCAAAGCTGAAGTGGCTCAGTCCTCACAAAAGTCCCCCTCTACTTCCAGCTGCAGGGCTCAGGATGGGGGTCTAGACCCAGCGCCTGCAAACCGGTGGTCCAGCGCAACCCAGCAACATGCTGAGCGAGTGTTGGATTACTGAGAAAACGATAATTTATGAAGCAGGTACTCCATGCCAGCCGACATGGGAAGGCCTTCCGATTTGTTAGCACATTTCAAACCCTTTCAAATCTTTTGAGAGAAGGGTTATTATCCCCACTTTTCAAATGAGAAAAATGAGACACAGCCAGGATACTAACCAAGTTTTTTGTTGTTGTTGTTGTTCTCACTGAGGATATGTTTATTAATTTTAGAGAGAGAGAGAGGGGGAGGGAGGTAGAGGGAGGGAGAGGGAGAGCAAGAGAAACATCAATGTGCAAAAGATCAATCGGTTGCCTCCCCTATGCACCCCAACTGGGGAGTGAACCCACAACCTAGGTCTGTGCTTTTCAGAAAGTTTGTTCTTATTTAAATTAATAGCATCAGTAAATGAGAATGTCCATCTCACAATATCCTCACCAACTTTAAATATTATCTTTTAAAATTTTTGTTAATGTTATAGTGGAAAATTGTCTTGAATGTGAATTTATAAAAAATTGATTATTGTGAAAGTTATTACTTATAATTTTTATTTTATGAAGCCAATAAGATTAAATATATAATATTAAGAGCTCTGTATAACTAAACTCTGTATCATGCCTACATCGACTATTTTAAACCAAAGTAACAATGGCTTAAAAACAGTTTTGCAAAACTGCATTACATTAAATGGAATGGAAAGAATAAGAAGGTACCAGGTAAGGTCAAAGCACCTAAAATAAGACTTCTGTGGCAGAGACGAAGGCAGCATTTCTCTGAAATCTATTTCTTTCTTTCTTTCCTACCCTGTTCCAAAATGGGAAGACAACAGCGATATATCAGCACAATGCAAATGGTCCGACCCCACTTACAATCAGAATTTCTTAAGTGTTCTACCTGGGTATATTTTAAAGCCACCACTGACTTGGAGAAATAGACATCAAAGTCACAATTCACAGAACAAAGTCACAATTCACAGAAACCTACACACCTTCAGAAAAAGGTCACTTTCTAGGCCAGGTCCCTTCCTAAGGCTCCCCATGCTGTTGTATATGCCCTTCCTGTCTCTTTGCACCTGAATATTTCTAAACAGATATTCATTGATGCCTGTTAAATTTCTGGTCTGAATCGCAGGCCATTGTTGGCCCTAATATTGTGGCCACATGGTCTGCTGAAGGAGAAGGAGATCACATTTGTGGAATGTGCAGGGTTTGGTGTCGGCATTCAGAGTTCACAGCCCTGGGAGGGTCCTCTGTCCCTCCCGAGAGGAGGCACCCCTGGCTGTGGAGTCAGTGCGTCAGGCTTCCCCTGGCATCTCTAGATAACTATGTGAGATAAGCCTGGGAGAAGGAGAAAGACTGCAGTGGGAATGTGTAGATTGCATTTCCCAAATATCAAGACACAGGGGAACAAACGCAAAATTCTGAAATCTATCACGGCCTGTACATGCAATATGATGCGGTCATTATTGTTGCTATCGGAAAATGAAACCCCTTCCTACTGAATGTCTTGTCTGTTACTTGTCAGGGATGAATGCTGTCATTGTTCGGGGCCCAGTGTTCAGAATGCATGACAATCGTGATAACGGAGGCATGGGATTCACTTTCTCCTGACAATCAAGGCTTTACACAACAGTGACGTTTCACGCTTGCTCTCTCCCCGATGCAAAGCTTCGTTCCAGGAAAACTAGGTACTCAACGTTCCCTCCCCACCTCCATGCCTTGTCAGTGCCCTCACGCCATCGGACAGCCCCTCTTACCAACCTGTCTGGCAGTTCTGTCAATCGAGGATCATCTCAAACGCCACCTCTTCCATAATATTTCTCTCCTGTGAACTTTTTTCCCCTGCTCTGGCGAAGGTTCTCTGCAGGTAGAAGCTACACACCTTACACAATGTGGACAGAGACCTCAAGTGTGTTCTCTCCCTTCCCGAGGGTCAAGTTGTTGCAGGAAAGTGCGGCCCCGCCAGGGACTACATTGGCCGACATGTCATACATCCAAGTTACATGTGCCTAAGTGACTTGCTGTTAGCAGTTGAATGTAAGTGGGAGTGATGGGTGTCACCTCTGGTCTGGGTGTTTTAAGAAGCATGCACTGCCTTCTTTACCCTTCCACGTCTTCAGCAGCTTGAGGAAGAAGAATCTGCCAAGCAAAGGAGCATGGCAGTAACTCCAGATGGAAGGAGCCCGCCCTGCCGTGTGGCTCAGAGGCTGAGCTTCGAACTATGAACCAGGAGATCACGGTTTGATTTTCGGTCAGGGCACATGTCCGGGTTGCTGGCTCAATCCCCAGTGTGGGGCGTGCAGGAGGCAGACGATCAATGATTCTCTCTCATCATTGATGTTTCTATCTCTCTCCCCCTCTCCCTTCCTCTCTGAAATCAATAAAAATCTATTTAAAAAAATAAAGATGGAAGGAGCCCTATCCCTGGATCTCCAGGTACAACAATGTGTCTGCTGACCTAGAACAGCATCGTTGAGCTGGTAAGTAGGCGTGAACTTAACTTCTACTGGATTAAGCCACGGAAATCTAACTCTTACAGAGTTAGAGTCATTTCCGCCTTTACAACCCACCTTTTAGTGCTTAGCTCATTCCATTTCACGTAGCAGGAGTTCAAAAGGTATTTGTTAAATTACATTAAAAATTCAGGGACCAACACAAAGAAATATAAATTAGGTTATACTTGAGAACATGATTTGAGATATCTGATGACACCAAAATGCTCTTCCAATCCTATTTTCTCAAAAAAATGCCACCCTCAAGTCATTTGTTTTACTTAAGTACTTACACTTTGAAATCAGTTGTTACTTCGTTTTTGGCAAAGAGAAAATAAGATGTTTTGAGAACTGCTGGCCATTCTGGTTGAATGTGGGTGCCAAGTTTTCTTCTGGTAAAATGAGCCAGATGGCATAACTGTGGGGGAAAAAATGACAAGATGGAAGATATTCGTCTTTGTCAGATATTTGGGTCAGATTTTCAAATAAGACATAAGCAGTGGATACAGGCCCTTAGCCAATAGCACTTTTATTCACATTCCAATTAGACTTTCATTGTAAAATGCTGGTATTATTTCCTGGAGATACTCAGCTCCTCCCAAAATGTCATCAAGACAAAATAAGATTGGGTCACCATCCCTCCGAATCAAATTTCGGTCTACTTCGGTAAGATTGGATATTGCAGTAGAACACCAGAGTGAAGCTTAAGTGTAAAAGGAAGGTGATAATTGGCCCACAGCTTTTCTTGAAATTACTGTCTCCTCTCCTCTCAGTGTGCTTCCTTTTCCTCCTCCTTCACCCATTTTATTTCTCCTGCATCTCAATAAGCAAGCATCCCCATGGAGCCCCATTCCTGACTCTGTTCGGAGATATTTTCTTCTTATTTATCTTTATGTCTACATTGTTTGACTTACTTGGTTGGCCTACACTGTACCATCTGATTATTCCCCATAAAAATGCTAATGAACATGTATACATTGTTTTTGATAAATTTTCCAAATACTTTTTTTTTCTAAAACAAAAAATTGAACGCATACTTTCTCATAGCAAATGAACTATGATTTAGACCCACTTTTTAAAAATATATATTTTATTGATTTTTTTACAGAGAGGAAGGGAGAGGGATAGAGAGTTAGAAACATGAATGAGAGAGAAACATCAATCAGCTGCCTCCTGCACACCCCCTACTGGGGATGTGCCCGCAACCAAGGTACATGCCCTTGACCGGAATGAACCTGGGACCCTTGAGTCTGCAGGCCGACGCTTTATCCACTGAGCCAAACTAGTTAGGGCTAGACCCACTTTTGGGGGCCGATTAGTGGCACATAAAAATAAATTTATTGAGTCACAACCAACATCTCCAAAAAGTAAATAGAATAAATAAAGGTGTGTTAGAGGGCACTGCATTCTGTTTACGAAACAGCAGCTTAAAGTGCCCTCTATGGCACCCCACAGAAAGTGCTGGTCTATTCACCATCTGGTCAGTGGTGGAGGAAGTCTGCCTCCCTAAAACTGTGGAAACAACCCTCCTGCCAGGACAGGAGACAACCCATTTTCCTACAAACACCTGAGAGCAGTAAGCTCTAAAGTGGGGGAGCCCGGAGGAAAAATCATTGTGCAAGAAGGAACGTTAGAACGGCCAGCTGTGTATTTCTCTTTAAATCTTACTCTTTAAAATGTCTTAAATTTAAAATTTCTATTGCAAAAAGTCTCTGTTCTATTTGATCATTTCCAAGTCTATAAGGCAACCAAGTGGGTTTACCTCTAATGAAAGTGGGTACTGCTTCAGGTTCTTCCATAATACGACTGCATCAGAAGTACCTGTAGCATCATTTGTGCCGTGCCAGCACAGCCAAGGGTTCGGCAAGCCTGAGGGAGGGCCGGCGAAGGATGAAGACAAGACAGAAAAGAGAATAAGCTGGGTCTAGGTGGACCTTCTGTGCCTGGCTGAGACCACAGAACAGATCCAGACGGCAAGCTGAGCCTTTATTTTATAGTCAGAGGTAAACAAGGTAGTGGTCACCATAGTTACAATGTTCTTGTGAGTTTCACTTGTTTTGGCAGCACTTGCTGCACCTCCCATAGCCCATTAGCTACCCAGGAAAGATCTAGGGAGCAGTCACAAGATCAAGCTTAATTATGCTAAGAGGGCTGTGCCCTCTAAGCTGGGACTTGTTTTTGGCTTTGCAAGCAGGTCAGTCCGAGGCTTAACCCTATAGCCGCTCCCTACAATCATTAGCAGATTTTTAAAAAATTACAGGTAACTCTAGTGTTCCAGAAATTCACACATACAGCAAAATGAACATTCACACCTGCTAAAAACAAACAAACAAACAAACAAACAAACAAACAAACAAACCTGTTTTAGGAGAAAGTTTCTCCATTCAGCTCTTTCTGTTCAGGTTTCCTTTCTGCTTATTCAGTTCTGCAAATACAGGTCTATATTTAGCCCGTCTGATTCTCCATACACCCTTCTGAAAACATTTCCTATTAAGGATCTTTCAATAGTTGATCTCTTGGAGAACTACGGAGTGATACAACCCTGTGCAGGTGTGGGCTAATTTGCCTGCCAGTGGTATCACGACTAAATCGGGAATCAAGAAGGCCCCTCGGAAAATGTGCAGGCGAATGATGTTTTGCTCTCATCGATTTTCTATCTCTCTTCCTCTCTCTTCTCGAGTCAATAAACACACATTAAGTAATAAAAGAGTGGCCTTCCTTGGCCACCTCACTGACCTCAGGCTGCTCCTGCTCTCAGGGAAGTCGGCACAAAAAAGGGGCCACAACCCTGGCCAGTGTGGCTCAGTTGGTTGGGTGTCATCCAGTGCACCGGGAGGTAGCTGATTTGATTCTTGGTCAAAGTCACATGCCCAGGTTGTTGGCTTGATCCCTGGTGGGGGGCATGCAGAAGGCAGCCCATCAATGTTGCGCTCTCACATTGATTCTTTCTCTCTCTCTAAAAGTCAATAAACTAGTCTTTAAAAAAGGAGGAGAGGGCATATACTAAACCTGACAAGCTCAGGGGAGGGGAGAAACTTAGGTCACCATAAAGGATGGTCTGACCATAAAAATTCCTAACTAAAAGCAATTCATGGCGGGTGGTCACATCCGAGGCCTGTAGCTTCCTAGACAAAGGTCAAATTTTTCCCCCCTACAAAGGTCAATCTTTACCGTAAGTGAGCCTGTCTACTGTCTTTTTGCATCTAAGATATATACCTTTGAAATGTCAGTGTTTCTCCTTTCCCAGACCCCTCCAGGCAGGCTAGCTGCACCAGAGCAGAACACAGACCCCCTCACTGCTATCTTACTTCCTCCATACCATCTCGCTGTGCTATAAATGTCCATTATAAACTATCCCATACCCACCAATGTAAAAGAAGTGTCTCTCCATTTTACTCTTTAAAAAATATGTGTATATATTTTTATTGATTTCAGAGAGGAAGGGAGAGGGAGAAAGATAGAAATATCAATGATGAGAGAGAATCATTGATCGACTGCCTCCTGCACGCTCCTTCCTGGGGATTGAGCCTGCAACTTGGCATGTGCCCTGACTGGGAATCGAACCGTGACCTCCTGGTTCATAGGTTGATGTTCAACCATTGAGCAACACTGGCCTGGCTTTCCATTTTGTTCTTGATCCAGTCCCAGTGATTCCCTGTTTTGCTTTCTTCTGCCTCCATTTGTGGGCATTTAGACCCACTTTCCCCAGATATTTCAAAATTTCAAGGAAAGCCAGGTATCTTGATTTTTATCTGACATCTTCCTACTCTTTAAAAGTTGACAATAAAACTAAACAAACAAAACACAATTAGGGCCAAGTTGGTGTGGAACAAACAAAATATATCCCCAGCCCAAATCTGTCTGCCTGGCCCCTCAGGGCTGCATCCTCCCTAGTCTCACCTGCATAGGCATCCACTCCCATCATCTCATCGGAAAAGCTGAACTCCAAATGCCCTGTGTCACCTGAGGAGGGGCCCTGCTGTACGTACATGAGTTGTTTTAGAACTAAAAGCTAGCATTTTTAATTGATAATTTACTGCTCTCTTTTTGATGGTATCTTTTGGTCTGACTTACTTAACAGGAAACACACTTTTCTAGTTACACACAAATTAACATGCCGGGTATGCAAAGGCTCTGAGACAACGAAATGCTTGAACCCTGCATCTTGTTGAAGCCTGCTTTGTTCCCTTGGCCTTCAGGCTCACGGCTTCCGCTCAGTCTGGCATATAGACAGGCTAATCGTTACAGGAATTCTGCTTGTAGCTCGAGGAGATGAAGGAAGTATGAACCGGTTAGCAAAGATTTACAGGAACTTGTTTTGACTCACATCGATTAGGACAATCTTCCTCAGACCCCGGGGGCACCCGGATGTCTGCTTTGGCCGATCACCTCTTACCACTCCCATTTCTCTTTCCCAGGGCATAAAAGAAGCCTGAACGCTGTACTTTCTGAAGATGAATTTGAGGTACCACTAGGGCTCCCATCTTCTCGGTTGGCGCCTTGAGAATCAATAACCCTTCCCTTACTCCAAACCTTTGACATTTTGGGTTTTGGCCTCTTGAAGCATCAGGCACATGGACTTTGAACAGGTAACAACGCCATCCCTTTTCTTGGCAGCATCAAAAGATGAACAGTCAATAGCTTCTTGCCCAAATGGATAGCACACCTGCGGATTTTACTGACCCCCCAGCTTAATGAAACATGTACAAAAAAAATGCAAGTGATGACTAATTCTTCAGCATTGTTGACTCAAAGGCATCGAATACGTGGAATTTGAACTTAAAAACTCTTACAGTGAGGTGGCAGTAATTTGGTGTGATGGCACCGAATCTCGGCCTTTGGGGAGGAGGAACAAACTTCCCTCTGCCCTCAAGGCTCCTCTGGCTGGTCCGATCATTTATATGAGATGAGACAGATCAGCAAGAGAAAATAACCACGTTTTAACACATACATATGTATGGGAAACCCACATACGTGAGAGCCAGAGACCCCACATGCAGAGACAGAAAGGGAACATGGGCACATAAGACATCCTGAGCTGGGGATGAAGGAAGGTGCCTTGGGGGTTCCAAAGGGTCATTGTGGGAAGAAGAGCAGAGGCTGAACAAACAGAACTTTGTCCTGCCCTACAGAGAGGTCAAAAGAAGTTCTCTCTGCTCATCTCTTATTATGGGCAAAGCACCAGGGTTCTTCCAGGTGGTGACAGAAAGGGAGGGGCAGAGGTTGATCTAACATTTGAAGCTAAAATTGCCCTTAGCTCAGAGTAATCTGTATACCACTGAGGCATAGCTTGGAGTGACTGGTTCTGAACACCCCCACACGTTCATCAACAAACATTTACTCAGCACTTCTCTGAAGAGCACGGCTGTGACTGCAAACCCCACCAGAACCCGAGCCTGGACACGTGTGCCCACGCTGCTGCTTCTGCGGTGCCGCTGAGCGGGAGCCTGGGCAGCAGCTGCCAGGCAGCTGCGAGAGCCTGAGGGCGCTGGCCAAGCAGGGAGTCCAAAGGCTGCTGTTGGTGCCGCACGGTCCCTCCGGGCAGTCCTGGGCGGCTCTGGCCTGTCCTCAGGGAGGGAGGTCTATGAGAGCGCTGACATTGAGAAGCTAGAGGAGAACTTAGGGAAAGGGTGGTGAAGAGTTATGCCAGGCGGCGATATATGGTTCCCTTTCTGTGGCACCAACTGAGCTTTATGCCTTAAGCTTCTTCTTTTTTTAAAAAAATATGTATTTTATTGATTTTTTACAGAGAGGAAGGGAGAGGGAGAGAGAGTTAGAAACATCGACCAGCTGCCTCCTGCACACCCCCTACTGGGGATGTGCCTGCAACCAAGGTACATGCCCTTGACTGGAATTGAACCTGGGACCCTTGAGTCCGCAGGCCGACGCTCTATCCACTGAGCCAAACGGGTCAGGGGGACCTTAAGGTTCTTGAATGTCCCGAGGACAATACCTCTTTGGCTGCACATTAGTGTCAGCAAGGGCAGTCGGCCTCGCCCCTGGGGTTCCCTAGGTTTCCTGGACTCACACAGAAGACTTGGTAGTGATAATGCAGACATGGGTACTTCCAAAGCTCCAGTCCTGGGTTTGAGTTCCCCTGGCTCACGGCTGCTCTCTGGATGGGTTCTCTCTTCTGCCTGCAGGTATTTGCATTTTCTATTCCCTTGTTTGGACTGCCTTCCCCTCTCCGACCTACCCTAACCCTTTTAATCTTTTAAATTTCTAATCTTTCCAACGCCGCTCCCTTAGAGCCCTCTCCTTCCACTGCATCCGAGGACCTGCCCTTGTGTGTTAGCGAAGACAGGCCAGGCTACACTGCGACAGGGAACAAGCTCCAAATCTCAGTGGCTTACCCCAACGAAGGGTTGTTTCTTGCTCATGTCACAATCCAGTGACGCGGGGACCCGGCGCCTCCAGCTGGTGCACCTCTCGGGGAGGAGGGCTTTCAGGCAGGGGCATTATGGCCGCCATCCTACTGGCCAGAACACAGGCATGCCCCCCCTCCCCCCCCCCAAAAAAAAAATCTTCCTTTACAGAGATTGTTTCAATGACTGACGGCTCACAGCAAGCCTCCGAGGTAAATTCCAAGAGCCTTCGAATCTTACAGATGGGTGGGACACTGTGGCTGAATGAGGTTAAGTGACACCCCCCGCCCCCCCCCCCCCGCCCCAGGCACCAGCCTCCAGGAGCCCAATCAGAACACAAACTCTGTGCTGCCTGCTTGCTCATTTACCAACACCACCTCCCAACTGTCCAATGACATGGGCATTACTCTTGTTTTTACAAAAGGCAAGAAAGTGATCTTTGCAGGATTTAAACTCATGTGCTATATGATTCAGTGGCCCATGCTCCCAACTACTATCCTACTCTGGTTTCCACTTTAAAATGGTTAATTTAAAGCAAAGCCATAGTTTGTTTGTTTGTTTGTTTGTTTTAAAGAAGGTATTTTCATTAAAATGTTGCCCTCGTTTATTTTTCCTTTCTGCTTTGGTTGCTAACTGCTGTGGGCTGAATTATGTCCCCTGACACGGCATGTTGAAGTCCTGACACCCGGTACCTGTGAATGCGACCTCACTTGGAAATCGGGTCTTTGTGGATGTAATGAAGTAGAGAAGAGGTCACACTGGATTAGGAGGGGCCCTGAATCCAATGACTAGCGTCCTAATAAAGAGCGGGAGGTTGGAGAGGCAGACACGCAGGGAGAAGACCGCCACGTGAGGATGGAGGCCGAGCTTGGGTCACGTGGCCACAAGCCGAGTGCCAAGGACAGCCAGAAGCTGGAAGAGGCAGGGAGCGGTTCTTCCCTCGAATCCCTGCCGGCAGGATGGCCCTGCCTGCGCCCTGACTTCAGACCCCCAGCTTCCACACCTGTGAGCATGGGTGTGTGTTTTATAGGCCGCTCGGTTTGTGGTGCTTTGCTATGGCAGCCCCAGGCCACACATGCACTGACTTCATGGGCTGAGCAGCATGCAAGTCCTTCACAGCATCCTCTGGCCGGAGGCAGGCCCCAGAGCGAGCGGCCTGGGCCGTGGAGGAGTCAGGAGAAGGCTGAGTAGAGGGGCAATCGGGACTCTCCCAGGGGGCGGGGGGTGGGGGATGACTATCAAAGCCAGTCCTTTGAAGACACTTTGGTCACCACAGCCACCTGAGCGTGAGTGAACAGACTGAAAAATATGGGTCCTGAGCCCTGGCTGGGTGGCTCCATTTGTGGAGCGGCGTCCTGTGCACAAAAAAAGGTGGCAGGTTCGATTCCCATTCAGGGCATATACTTAGGTTGAGAGTTTGATTCCCCGGGTTGGGGCACGCGTGGAAAGCAACTGACCCATGTTTCTCTCTCTCTCTCTCTCTCTCTCTCTCTCTCTCTCTCTCTCTCTCTCTCTCTCTCCTCCTCCTCCTCCTCCTCTTCCTCCTCCTCCTCCTCCTCCTCTCTCTAAAAATCAATAAAAACATATCTTCAGGTGAGGATTAAAAGAATTAATTTTTAAAAAGAAAAATATAGTCACTGAAAGGCAGGGAGGTTACAAGTCTTGCTGACCGGAAAAAGCTAGAGCAGCAGACAACAACGAGGAATTAAGCAACAGCAATCATTTAGTAAATGCTCCCTGTGCGCCCAGCACTGGTCTAAGCACTGAGCGTGTGACAACCTCCCTCCTCCTGACATTGAGCCCGGCAGGGTCACGTGTGGGTAAAGAAGGGGCCACGTCCCAAACCTGACAAGCTCGGGGGAGGCCTGCATGGCAGCCTTACGAACTCAGAGGCCGAAGGTAACCACGGGTGATGGTCTGCACACAGAAATTCCTAACTAAGCATGAGGCAGGGCAGGAAGTCACGTCCTAGGCCCATCGCTTCCTGGACGAAGGTCCATCTCTGCCTTCAGTGAGCCTGCCTGTTGCCTTTTTGCATCTAAGATAACATCACCATTGAAATGTCAGAGGAATCTGCTTTTCCAGACCCCTCAGAGCACCAGAGCCTGAGGTCACACAGAACCCCTCATTGTTGTCTGCTTCCCCGCATACCACCTGTCTGTGCCGTAAATGAACTATCCTGTACCCACCATTTTACTCTCTACCCAGTCCCTGAGATTCCCCGCTCTCCTTCCTCTCTTAATCTACCACCAATAGATTTCATGTAACCCTTCTCCTTTTATTCTAATGTGAAAATAAACTGCCATTCTCGGGAGTGTTTTCTCAATCCATTGAGATTGTGCTTCCTGGCCATTGTCGTCAGTTTGGCTCAAATAAATTCATAAAAATCCTCTGCAGGCTGGGACACTTCTTACGTTGACAGTGGTAAGACCCTTGTTTTGCAGATGACGACAGTGAGGCACAGAAACACAGCACAGAATTCACTAGTTGCGGTCATACAGGCAGGAAAGGATGTCGACGGGGTGGAATCAGCCCTCTGACTCCCATTTACAGATAAGGAAACAGATACGGTGAAGGAGTTGCAGTGACTTGCCCAGGGTTTCCTGATTAGGGACGAGCAGAAGTGGGGCTGGGGGTCAAGTTGTGTAATCTCAAACTCCCCATTCTTCCACTGCACCCCGGTGGCTGCTCAGCAGAGCCCTGGGCTTG
This sequence comes from Cnephaeus nilssonii, assembly GCF_951640355.1. Classification (NCBI taxonomy): domain Eukaryota; kingdom Metazoa; phylum Chordata; class Mammalia; order Chiroptera; family Vespertilionidae; genus Cnephaeus; species Cnephaeus nilssonii. Next base: position 14,273,483 of record NC_137081.1, on the reverse strand, counting down.
AGTGGAAGTGATAGTTTTTTTGTTTTTTTAATCCTCACCAGAGGACATACTTATTGCATTTAGAGGGGAAGAGAGAGAGAGAGAGAGAGAGAGAGAGAGAGAGAGAGAGAGAGAGAGAGAGAGAAACATTGATCAATTGCCTTCCCATAGGTGCCCTGACTGGATTGAACCTACAGTTTAGGCGTGTGTCCTGACTGGGAATCAACCCTACAACCTTTCAGTGTATGGGATGACGCTCCAACCAACTGAGCCACACCAGCCGGGGTGGAGATGGTACTTTTGAATACACTGAAGCTGAAGTTGCAGGAAAGCTGGTAAGCAGGCAAGAGGGTAGGAAGAAAAGGCCAGCTTTCTGAGGAGCTGCAGTAACCAGGGGAGCTGAGAGGCAGAGTGGAGGCGACAGAGAGGGGCAAGACCAGAGGCTGGTGCCCCAACACCCTGCACAAAAGCCCCCATAACTTAAGGCCCTCTTTAAGTCCAAGGCCGCAGAGAAGCCTGGTATCTGGGACCAAGGCATTGGCCAGAAGTAGCTGTGAGGTATTATCTCAGTAGGGCCAGAGAGCAGAAGGCAGACAGCAGTGAGAACCAGTGGGGGTTCAGGACGAGGAACCCCAAGATGTGCCCCCGTTGCATGAAGGCTGTTTTGAGCTAAATGCACATTAGCCGCAGGCTCAAGAAATTTCTCTCTTAAGTACTTAGACCTTAAATTAGGAGCCGTGACTAATCTATACGGCACAAAAACGTCTATTTACTAAGCATCTGTTCTTATCATCCTGCAATGATCCTTTGTGGTCCCTAAAGCACCCAACCTCATCCCTAACTTGAGATCTTGAGATGTCTTCTACACCTCAGCCCCCCTTGCTATCTCTGAACCTCTTGTGCATGTGTGTGTGTGGGGGGGAGGTCTCTGACTCTCTCGTGTATGTAAGGTTCCCATCCATATGCATGTATTAAACTTGGTTATTTTCTCTTGCTGCTCTGTCTCATGTCTGTGTGATTATTAGATCAGCCAGGAGAACCTTGAGGGTAGAAAGGTTGTTCCTCTCCCACAAACCCAAAGGCAGTAAGCATGCACCCCTCTTAAAACCCCGAATTTTGAGATAACGGGACTCTTGGAGTTGTTTGGCAAAAAGAAGTCATTGAAGGAACAGGTTGGGGACAAGCCTCTTCAGGACTGGGGAGGGGACAGAACTCCCAGGCTGGGTGTGTGGAGGTGCTGGGGGGACGAGAAGGGGCCGGTTCTTCATTCTAGAACAGACAGGAAAGGTGCAGCCAACTCATGCTTCCAACTCAAGTTATCTGCTGTGTTAGCTCAAGTTATCTGCTGACAGTGAGTCTGAAGAGGAGACATTTGTCGTTCAAACACAGGCCCATCTCTTAGGATCAAAGTTGCTGTTTGGCAAATATGATAGAAAGTTCGCCATCACCAAATTATATACAAGGACCTTACAGAATATTTGTGTTTGTCTTCATTACTTCCTAAGGACAAACAACAGAAAACATACTGGCCGTTAGAATTCTGGTTGCCTAAATCAGGCATGCAAGCCAGCTTAAGCAAGAAAGGGAAGTTTATGATCGGGTTACACGGTGTCCCATAGGTCCTGGGAGCCCAGGTGCAGCCACGAAAGGCTCGGGACAGGAGCCACCTGGAGCGCGGCCCCTCTGCTCCGGCTGCTCTGTCCCATACTCAGCACACGGAGGGACTCGCACACAGCCACTTCCCATCCCCTCCGTTCAGGGACCAGTCCAGACGGAAGGAATCAGAATCAGGGGACAGTAAAAGCAGCGCAGGCCGGCTTAAGCTCATTAGGGAGTTTAATGGTTCAAATAACTAAACATCCCCAGCCAGCTGGGTCCAGGTGCTCACAGGGCACGAAGGAGGCCGCTTCTCCCTCCACTTGCACCTGTGCCGGCTCCGCTCGCTGCTGGTTCAGCCCTCTTGGGACAAGGTGACCTACAGGAACGCTGGCTTCTATCCTTCCCGGACACTCGGGTTCTCTGAGAGTCCCAGCGAGTCTCGGGATGGATGGCGGGTAAGCCCAGCTTTGGTCACATTGCCCACTTCGGAACCACCGGGGGCCAGAGACAAGGAAATGCTCATTGGCCAGGCCTGTGACATGCACCTGGGACTGGAGCCCGGGCTGAGGGCAGCCCCACCCAAACACCTAACAGGAAGAGCTCCTGCTGCAGGACGTTTACTGTTTGCTGGGCACCGTCTTAAGCACTTTAGATAAAGTAACTCATTTCAACCTCGGTTTACTATCTGTGTACTAATTTAGTCAGCACATTATCCCCTTCTTATTTATTTATTTAAATATATTTTTATGGTTTCAGAGAGGAAGGGAGAGAGAGAGAGAGAAACATCAGTGATGAGAATCATTGATTGGCTGCCTCCTGCACACCCCCTACTGGGGATCGAGCCTGTGACCCAAGCATGTGTCTTTGACAGGAATTGAACCTGGAACCCTTCAGTCTGCAAGCTGACACTATCCACTGAGCAAAACCAGCTAAGGCACATTATCCCCATCTTATAGATGGGGAAATGGAGGCACAGGTGAGCGTGTCTTACCCACAAGGCCTCACAGCTAGGGAGTTGCAGAGCTGGGATGTGAGTGACGTAGACTCTTGGGCCCCAGATACTGAGCTTTTGACCATGAGCCGAAGAGAAATGCTACCAACACAATGGAAATCGATGTTGGGCTAATAAAGATCATATCAACAACAGATGTCCAACAGCCGCTCTGAATTCTCACTCTGCGGAGAAACTGATTTACCCAGCCTGGGTTAGGAACCCACCCCTGGCCGAGGGTGGGGTCACCTTGTACCAAGGCGGCTGCTTCTACTGTGACCTCAGACATAGACTGGATCCAGAAGGCAGGAGGGAGAGAATATGTGCCTTCTACCATTTTGCTCTGGTGAGGTGCCATATGATTGGGGAAAGGCCAGTTTAGCTGGGGGATAAAAATAGAAAGCTATCCACCAAAGGTTCTGGGTGCACTCTTTATAGTCTACCGCCACCCTAAAGCCTGCTCCCCCTTCAGGGCTGAGGAGGTAGGGGGAGTCCAATAGCCCGAGGGTGCCCAGGGAAAACACGAGGATGGAGATGCCCCCTCCCGCCCCCTTTTCAGTTGTCTGGGTCCAGGCGAGGAGCAGGGGAGAAGCCCTGTGCCCCTGCTAAAGGAAAAAGCACATCATTTACAGACTGGTACGTTACGATTAAGCTGGACTTGGGAATGACAGATAACACAAAGGGTGAGCCTACCTTTTCCCACATCCCAGCAAGACTGTGAACTGTCTTCAAGCCTTAGAATCACAGCTGGATAAAGGTGGTCAGTAGTCTTAGGCCGATGCTGGCCCTGGGGGCCCAGGTGTAGGGCAATGAGGAGTCATGATGAACGAGGCCGAGCTCCGAAAATGAGTCTCCTTCGCCGAGAAGCTAAACAAAGCCACCCATCCCGAAAACTTCTGCCTGGTTTTTGACATTTCTTTCACATCTGTGTTCTGTCAGCCCCTGCTGAGTCATCCTGCAGTGGTGACGCCCAAACCTCAATGGTTACCTCGACAAAGGTTTACCTGTCTCTCACGGCTCACGTATGTCACAGGTCAGCTGCAGCTCTGCAGCTGGGGGCCCAGGGTCAGGGAATACCCCGATCTGGGACACGCAGCTCTTGGGCACAGGGAAAAGGAGCAATGACTCCGCTTTGCCCGACACCTCATGTTACTGCTCAGAGGAGACAGAGGTCATTTCCACCCACATGCCATTGGCCAAAGAAAGTCACATGGCCAAGCCTAACCTCAACAGGACGGGGAGATCTCCCTTCCTCAGGCAGGGACACCAAGGCCCATGGAGAAGGTGGACTGCGTGATTGAATAATACAATCTATCTTATACCCAGCTTTTTTTGAGGATTAAAAATTTTATTTTCAAGTATTCACAGGGAACCACGGGCTATTCTTGGTTTATCTTGATAAAAACAGAGCTCCACTCAGTGTCTACACTGCCATACAAGCTGCATATGTTTCTAAGCATTCTATTTGCTGCTCCCGGAGCCAATTGGTACAGGCAGTTAGAACCTCTGCTGGACTCAGGACATGCTTGCCTATTATGGTTGAGAAAAAGTAAATAACTTTCCAGATAAACTGCAAGTAAATACGATGAGGCAAATGTCCTACGTTTGTAGAATGCTGGAGAGGCTGGGAAGGTTTTGTCTTATAAAGTCCTATGGATGATTTCAGCAGAAGCAATGGAGACGGGGAGAAGGATGGAGGAGGGGGGGGGGGCCAGAATCCCTGAGCCAGGCTTGGTGGGTGAGGGACCTGGGATCCAGGAAGGTTTAGTAATTACCCAAAGTCATCCCAATTAAACTGTCAGAGGCGATATTAAAATTTGCTTTTTCTCTGGCTCCAAAGCACATACTTTATTCTTGTGTCCCAGGATGGCTCCCCAAAGGAAAAGGACAAAACGAGGGAAAAATAAGAAAAAGAGAGGTTAAAAAAAAGAAAGTTGAGAGGGATAAGCAGCACAGAGAGGTAGAGGAGGTAAGAGAAAGACAATACTAGGAGAGAAAAAGGAAAGAGAAAGAAGATCAATAAAGAAAAAATGGTAACATCAATGGGGGGGAAAAAGGAGATATATGTACTACTATATGTAATACGTTAAACAATAAAAAAAGAAAAAGAAAAAAATGGTAACATCAAATGCGAAGAATCAAGTTGGAGGACTGATACTACCTGACCTCAGTCTTCCTATGAAGCTACAGCAATCAAGTGTGGTATGAGTGAAAGAACAGACAAAAGGCACACCACCCTGGGAGGAACCATCTGCAAAATACACATCTGATAAAGGACTGTTATCCAATATGTACAAAGAACTCTTAAAATTCAGTCATATGAAGACAATCAGATTTTAAAATGGTCCAAACCATTTGGTACGTGAAATGGTGCTTAACAGATACACGAAAAAGGTACCCGAAAAGGTTATCAACATCACTAATCACCAGGGAAATGCAAACCAAAATCACAATGAGCTGTCACCTCATGCCTGTTAGAGTGGTTATCATAAAAAAGACAAGTGAAAACAGTGTTGGTGAGGGTGTGGAGAAAAGGGAATCTTTGTGCACTATTGGTGGAAATGTAAATTGGTACAACTACTATGGAAACCAGTATGGAGATACCTCAAACAATCAAAAATAATTTACTTTTAAATTGTGCCCCAGCATGACTCCCAGGTGGCTCAGTTGGTTGGAGCATAATCCTGTACGCCAAAAGATTGCAGGTTTGATTTCTGGTCAGGGCACATACCTAGATTGTGGGTTCTATCCCCAGTCAAGGTAGATAAGGGAGGCAACTGATCAATCTTTCTCTCCCTCTTTCTTCTTCTCTCTCTCCTTTCCCCTCTCTCTAAAAATCAATAAAACATATCCTCAGATAAAGATTTAAAAAATATTAAAAACAGAATTAACATAAGACCAGCAATCCCACTTCTAGGTATATATCTGAAGGAAATAAATTCACTATCTCGAAGAGATATCTGCACCCCTATGTTCACTGCAGTATTATTTACAATAGCCAAGATACGGAAACAATCTAAGCTCCATCAACAGATGAATGGATGAAAATGTGGTGTGTGTTGCCTTAGCCAGTTTGGCTCAGTGGATAGAGCATCAGCCTGCGGACTGAAAGGTCCCAGGTTCTATTCCGGTCAAGGGCATGTACCTTGGTTGCAGGCACATCCCCAGTAGGAGGTGTGCAGAAACCAGCTGATCGATGTGTCTCTCTCATCGATGTTTCTAACTCTCTATCCCTCTCTCTTCCTCTCTGTAAAAATATCAATAAAATATGTTTTAAAAAAAAGAAAATGTGGTGTGTGACACACACATACACACACACACACACACACACGAGTGCACGTGCAAGCGTGTGCGCATACATGCACACACACACCACACAGACTTCCAGCCATAAAAAAGGATTGTGACAATATGGATGATCTTGAAGGCATTATGTTAAATGAAGTAAGTTAGAGAATGACAAATAGTGTTTGATCTCACTAATATGTGGAATCTAAAAAACACACACCCCTAAAACAAAAAATCAAACAGAAATAGAGAACAGATTAGTGGTTGTCAGTGGTGGAGGTTGGCGGGTGGGGGAGATGAGCATAGGTACAAACTTCCAGGTATAAGTTCTGGGGATGTAATGTATAGAATGGTGACTAGTTAACAATACTGTATTGTATATTTGAAACTTGCTATGAGTAGATTTTAAAAGTTCTCAGCCCAAGGAAAAAATTGTAACTGTGAGTGATAGATGTTAACTAAACTTATTATGGTGATAATTTTGCAACATATGCATATATCAAATCACTGTGTTGTACACCTTAAACTAATACAATGTTATATGTCAATTACATATCAAATACTGGAAAAAAATGCTCCATATCATATGTCATTAAGGAATTGCAAAGTAGCCCTAGCCGGTTTGGCTCAGTGGATGGAGCATCGGTCTGTGGACTGAAGGGTCCAGGGTTTGATTCCAATTAAGGACACATGCCTGGGTTGTGGGCGGGATCCCCAGTGGGGGGAGCGCAGGAGGCAGCCAATCAATGATTCTCTCTCATCATTGAGGTTTCTATCTCTCTTTCCCTCTCCCTTCCTCTCTGAAATCAATAAAAATATATTAAGAAAACAAAATAAAAACAGCAATGAAATACCACTACAGACCTAATAAGGCGGCCAAAATCCAAAACACTGACACCACCAAATGCTGGTGAGGCTGAGGAGCAGCAGGAACTCTCATTCATTGCTGGTGGGAAGGCCACACGGTATGAGCACTTTGGGAAACAGTTTGGCAGTCTCTTAGAAAACTAAAAACACTCCTACTATATGATCCAGCAATCATGCTCCCTGGTGGCTCCCCAAAGGAGTAAAAGAACTTAGGTGCACACCAAAGCCTGCGCATGGATGTTTATAGCAGCTTTATTCACAATTGCCGAAACCTGGAAGCAACCAATATGCTCTTTATGTGGTAAGTGGATAAACCGTGGTACATCCACACAATGAAATGTTATTCAGCACTAAAAAGAAATGAGCTACTAAACAATGAAAAGACATAGAGGAACCTTAAATGCATACTACTACGTTCACGAAGCCAATTGGAAAAGGCTATGTATTATATATGATTACAACTATATGACATTCTGGGAAAGGCAAAACTATGAAAAGAGTAAAAAGATCAGTGGTTGCCAGGAGTTGTGGAGGAGAGAGAGCTGAAGAGGCAGAGCACAGAGGGTTTTTAGGGCAGCGAAACTACGGTGCATGATAACATAATGGTGGGTATACGTCATTATACAGTTGTCCAAGCTCATAAAATGTACAACACCAAGCATGAACCCTCATGCAAACTGGTCTTGGCGTGTTAATGTGTCTGTTAGGTCCATGGATTGTAACAAATGTACCTCTCTGGTGGGGATGTTGATAATGGGAGGCTATGCACGTGTGGGGGCAGGGGGAGTGCATGGGAAATCTCAGCATCATCTCTCCAGTTTTGCTGTGAACTTAAAGCAGCTCTCAAAAAGATACCCCATAAAATATTAAAAATAAATAAAAAGAAACTCAGCAAAGCAAAAAATTAAAAAAAATAAGGACCTTCACTGGAGACCTTCAAAGTTCAGTTGCGCCCCAGGCCCAGCCTCCGGCTGGACCGTTAAGGAAACCGGGAGAGGCCTGGCGCGCCCCCTGCGGGATGGGAGAGGGGGTGCGTCAGGCCTCGCGGCGGCTCCGGAATCACCCGGAAAGCTCTTCAAAATACCCGTGCGGGGTCCCAGCGACACCACACACGGCAGGAGGCGTTCCCGGAGCTGAGTACCGGGGGTGGAAAAGCACTCGCGTTCATTCCCTCTAACGTTCAGCCCGGGTGAGACTCCGTGAGAGCGGCGGCGGGTGGGGTGAAGGAACCGGGGGTCAGGGTCGAAGCAGAAAAGGAAAGCTGGAGTCTGCCCCCCTCCCCGTGTGCTCACACCCTGGGGTGCTCACTGCAGCCTCCGCCGGGGCAAGGTCGGGGCCGGGTCCCAGTGGCACCCCCGTTCTACAGACAGCCCAGGCCGGGCGCCCAGGGTCGGCTACGCGTCTGCGCTCTGACCTCAATTGGTGCCGCGTGTGAACCTTGTCCTACACCTGCCAACGGCCACCTGTCCAACCAAGGCATGCCCGCACCCAGAGACACGAGAACGCGCGCACAGAAGCGGGGAAGCAGCACGCGAGCGCAGCCAGGGCCGCGCTGGGGGCCTCCCTCTCACCGGCCGCCCGAGCGTCCCCAGCCCCTGTGCACCTCGCTCTCCGCCAGCGCTGCCCTGGCGGCGGACACTGACTTGGTAGCCGAATACCCTGGGCCCCGGGGTGCGGGCCGACCACCCCGCAGGCAGCATCCCACGTCCCTCCCGCCCCTCCCGCCCCTCCCGGTCAGCGCAGCGCGCGCCGGCCTCGCGCCCCCAGCGACCGCGGGCACCTGTCCCAGCGGCTGGGAATCCGGAAACGCGTGTCGGGCCGGCCCGCCCTCCGCCGCCGCCGCCTGCACCGCCCCCGCCCGGCGTCTCCGCCCTTCGCCCGCCTGCCCCGGCGTCTCCGCAGCCGCTGGGGGCGGGGAGCGCAGCGCGCACCGCGCGGGCCGCTCCGGAGGTAAGTAGCGGCCAGGCCGCGCCTCGGGACCCAGTGTGTCCGGGCCCCGCTCCGGGGCGGCCTGGCGCACCTTTGGCCCTTCTCCAGGCAGCTCCCGGCACCCCGGGGTGGGTGGGCGTCCCGCTTGGCCTGGGGTCCCCAAGGGCCCTGTGGACCCCTCCGCCGCCTCCCACCTCCACCCCGATTCCGGGAGCTCCGGGGCCCGCGGGAAGGAAGTGCGCGCCTGTGGGCGCTGTAGAGGGGCGGGCGGCGGCCGGTTTGGGGGCCCCCGGGGAGGCGACCGAGTCTGTTCAGGACCTAGGGCCGCGCTCTCTCCGAGAGCGACTCGGAAGCCGCCCGTGTCTCCCTGCCAGTCTCCGGGAGGTGGGAGTGCGTGCACCGTCCTCCAAAAAGTAGGACCATGGAGCCGGTCTCAGTGCAGGCGCGGTCTGTGGCTGTCACCAGTGAGCGCACCACCGGGGCGGGGGTGGAGGCAAGACCAAAACAAAACAGCAGAAACACCCTGCCGCCTCGCTCACCCTCAAGCCCCCCCCCCCCCCCCCCCCCCCCCGCCCCCAAGTCCTGACAGCGAAGTGTGGAGGGCATCCTGCAGGAGTTGTGCCGTTCTGGGTTCTTTTGCCAAAGACACCCTTTGGGATGAATTCAGAGCCACATCTCACTTCCCATGAGACCGGAAGAACCATGTAAAAGGAATTCGACAAAAGCTTTCCACATCTCTGTTTATTCCTTTGAATCCATAAAACGACCTTAAAGAAAGCATTCAGGCCTGCGAAGAGAGACTGCACTTTCTGGCCAGAGCACGCAGGATTCTTTTGCCCAACAGGTTAAAGGAAGCAGAGAGCTGGCACAGTGAAAATGGCCCTGGTGCCCTATGAGGAGACGGCGGGAATGGGGTTGCAGAAATTCCACAAGCCTCTTGCCACCTTCTCCTTCGCAAACCACACCATCCAGATCCACCAGGACTGGAGGCAACTGGGAGTCACAGCCGTGGTTTGGGACGCGGTAAGCAAATCCTAGGGGGGGGGGGGGGAAGTGGGGGGCCTCTGAAAACATCTGCAATTGATTACAAGACTGGTCTTTATTTAAAAAGAAATAAAAGAGCAGCTTTGTTGAGATATAATTCATATACTGTACATGTCAACTAAAGTGTACATTGAACTGCTTTTTTAAAGTAAATTCAGAGTGGTGCAACCATCACCATGCTCAATTTTTTAAATATCTTCATGACCCCATCCCCTCCAAAAATAATCTCTCCACTAGACTCACTTTCCTGATCGTCTTCCCCAAAAGAGACTGCATTTTAGGGGTGGGTAAAGGAAAGTTGAGGGAAGTTAAAGTACTGCACAAAGGATATTGTAAAATGACAAAGCCCTAAGTGAAGATCATGTGTTTTCTTTTTTAAAAAATATTTTTTTATTGATTTCAGAGAGGAAGGGAGAGGGAGAGAGAGAGAGAAACATCAATGATGAGAATCACTGATCAGCTGCCTCCCGCACATCCCCTACTGGGGATCGAGCCCGCAACCCAGGCATGTACCCCTGACTGGAATCAAACCCGGGACCCTTCAGTCTACAGGCCGATGCTCTCTCCATTAAGCCTGCAGTCCTGGTCCCCCACAACTGCCCTCCCCTGCAGGCCTGGTCCCCCCAACTGCTCTCCCCTGCAGGCCTGGGTCCCCTGCAGCTGCCCTTCCCTGCAGGCCCGGTTGCCCCCAACTTCCCTCCTTTGCCGGCCTGGTCACCCCTAACTGTCCTCCCCTGCAGGCTTAATCGCCCCCAACTGCCCTTCCTTGCAGGCCTGGTCTCCCCAAATGCTCTCCCCTACAGGCCTGGGTCCCCCGCAGCTGCCCTTCCCTGCAGGCCCAGTCGCCCCCAACTTCCCTCCTCTGCCAGCCTGGTCACCCCTAACTGCCCTCCCCTGCAGGCTTGATCGCCCCCAACTGCCCTTCCTTGCAGGCCTGGTCCCCCCACAACTGCTCTCCCCTGCAGGCCTGGTCCCCCCCCAACTGCCCTTCCCTGTAGGAAGTATTAAGGAAGTTAGAGGCACATTTAGAAATAAAAATCAATATGTCCTAACCGAGTAATACTTCAAGGAACCTAGTCTAAGGTAACTACATGAAAAGTTTTCCTAGACCAAGTAGTAAAGATAGACACTAGCGAGGAATGGGTGCACCTCCTAAGTGCTCACGGATAAGAGCAAATGCTGACTAGACCAATAGTAAGTGGCCATGAAAACCAACGATTTTAAAACCATGTCAGCAGTGGACCGTGCTCCTGTAGCATTGTATGCGAATGCTGACTCACAGGCCAGGTGTCCAGCATGTGGCTAACACTCACCCTTTGATGCCCAGTAACGCGTGGCGAGGGCTCCTGCCGGGTGATGCCCAGAGGGAGGCACGCGGCTCCGGGAGCCTCGGGTGCTGCTCCGCTTTTCCTCCTGGGCGGCGGCGTGGCCTTGCTGCCTTGAGCTCGGTTTAGAAACTGGACATGCCCTTCGGCAGAATCACAGAGACTGTTCATGCCAGGGAGGCTCGGCAGCCTCGAGTGTGAGCAGTGACACCTAAGGAACGAATCGTCCCAGATTCGGCAGCACCCTGTGTCCTGTGGGCGGTGTCGTGGACCACTGCCGTCCCCGTCACCGGGGCAGCCGCTCTGTGGGACGCTGAGCCGCGCTTGCTCTGGGCGGTCACCTCCCTGCGTGCTGTTCGCCTGGGCGTTGACCCTGGCAGAGGGAGAGGGGTGCGAGGATGTCTCCTGCCGGCGCAGAGCCCCCCGGAAACTCCAGCACTTGTTGACGTCCTCATAACCCCCTGTGTTTGGACGCAGGCTGTCGTCCTCTCCACGTACCTGGAGATGGGAGCCCTGGAGCTCAGGGGCCGCTCTGCTGTGGAGCTGGGTGCTGGAACGGGGCTGGTGGGCATCGTGGCTGCCCTGCTGGGTGAGTGTGGCGCGCGAGCTCGAGCCCTTGTGAGTGGAGCTCGTCGAGAGGTGCGTCTGCTGTTTTCTTGATGTAAAACCCACTGTGTGTCACCCCAGACTGGATTCTTTTTCTGCCCCCGTATTTCTTTATTAGGAGTTATGGCCTACCCGCTGGTGCGTTTAACTCCAATCTAACAAGGCTAAATTCTTCTTTCTCCCTCCCTCACTCTCTCTCTCAAAATATATTTTTATTGATCAGAGAGGAAGGGAGAGAGAGAGAAATGCCAGTGATGAGAGAGGATCATTGATCAGCCACCTCCTGCACTCCTCACACTGGGGATCGAGCCCACAACTGAGGCATGTGCCCTGACCGGAAATTGAACAGTGACCTCTTGGTTCATAGGTCGACACTCAACCACTGAGCCCTGCAAGTTGCCCTCCCCCCCATCTTATCTTGTTATTTACACTTCTCATGAAGATTGCTTTGCCCCCTCAATTTCATGATGCTGATAGTATGATCTGAAGGTGACTTGATTTCAAAGAGAATTGTCTTATTCATGTACATAGTTGTTTTTTTTACAATTTAGGTGCTTTCCCATACACTGTTGGATTTAACCCTGGAGGTGGTTAGAGCAGGTAGTCTTTTTCCCCTATTGCAAAGTTGGCCCTGCTACTAAAAAATTGTTTTAATGGTATACAGTTTTGAATTAATATCAAGGTTTGTCATTTGTTTGTTTGTTTGGTATACAGACATTAATTTAGGCCTGGAGTATTTTTAAGCCTCATTAGTATTTGATTTTTCTTTATTCATTATTCATCATTATTTCTATAACATCTGGCTCATATAGTTTGCGTTAGGCAATGATGGAATAGACCAGCTTCTGAGATTCCATGTGTAATATTCACACTTCAATATTGTCACTTGGGGCTCCTGTTAGAATGCAGTTCTAACAGGAAGGTCTGGCCCGAGAGCCTGCAGGTGAGGATGATGCCGACACCTCACTGATTTCTGCCCTCCTCCTATCTTCTTCTTCTGTATTCCTTTCTCTGTTGAAATTTTCCTTCCAAAATGTAATGGGGAGCCTGGGCAGGTGGTGGGTAAAGTACTTGGAAACCGATGTAGGCTTCTGTCTGGAGACACAACACCTGGCCACTGACGAGCGCTTGCTGCTACCCTGCCTTTTGTTCTTCGGGGTTAGCCCTGAGGCAGTCCCGTGGGTGTTAGGTATTATTCTTCAGTTTCATCTTTCACATGAAACGGGTCCCAGGAGATTAAGCCACTCTCTGAAGTCCTGATCCTCGGGCCCCTGAGGCTCAAATGAGGCTCGTCAGACACGGCAGCCCACGTTTTCTTCTTTCCACGACACGGACGTCCCTCTGCTGCTAGTAACAGAGGAGTTGACCCGGAGGGGAGCTGAGGCCGCGTCTGTTTCCTCCGGGGAACAAGGGCTTCATGCAAAACTTCACTGGCTGGCCGCCCTCGCTAGTGTGGAACAGTGGATAGAGTGTCAGCCTGTGGACTGAAGGGTCCCAGGTTCGATTCCGGTCAAGGGCACATGCCCAGGTTGCGGGCTTGATCCCCAGGAGGCAGCCTATCAATGATTCATCATTGATGTTTCTCTCTCTCTCTCTCTCTCTCTCTCTCTCTCTCTCTCCCCCTTCCTCTCAAATCAATAAAAAAATATATATATTAAAACAAACACAAACTTCACTGGCTGGTATAGTGACACAGTGTGGTGAAGCCCACAGGTTTAGAAGGATACTCGGTTTTGACACGTCTTTTTAACTTCCACTAGCTGAGTGACCTTGGGCAAGTTGCTTAACTTCGAAACTGCAATTTCCCTCTAACACAGGGAAACAGTCGCACTCATTGCATACTGATGATCAAATGAGATGTGTGTGGAAATCTGTTAGCTCACTGATTGGCACAAAGTAAATGCTTCACTAGTGTGACTGGCTCTCTGAGTATTTTTGTTTCTGGTCTAGAAACCTGCACCTGTGGGGCGGGAACGCCAGGATAAGGCTCTTCAGAGACTATCACAGAGCGAGTCGGGGAGTGCTCCCTGGTGGCGGGCCGTGTCTGCAGGTGGCTTGAGGGTGTCTGGGGTGGTTTCAGCCAGATGCCAGCCACCAGCCTCCACCTGGATATTGTGTTGGCCTCCTCACTGTATTGTAGTCAATAATATACTCAGGTATTACTGACTATATTTCCTATGCCGTTCTTACATCCCTGTGACTATTTTGTAACTACCAATTTGTGCTTAATCCCTTCACCGCTTTTGCCCAAAGCCTTTTCAAAACAGGACCGACGAGGCCCTGCGTGATCTGCCTCCCTTCCTGTTACTTTCGTGACCTCATCTCCTTCTGCTTTGTTCCTCATTCACTCATTCCAGCCGCTCTCGTCTCCTCCTCCCCCCCCCGCCCCCCCCCCCCCCCCCCCCGGGCCTTTGCCCTTGCCCTGTTGCCTGCCAGGAACATCCTTCCCCCACGTGCCTGTGCCCGGGCCCTCGGCGACTCCTCCTTCAGGCCTCGCCTCAGTCTTCTCAAGGCCTTCCCCTTCCACCCCGCCTCACATTTCACACCCGCCTTCCTGACTGCCTGACATTTCACATCTCTTTCCTGATTTATTTTTTTCCTTGGTGCTTATCTCTCACTAACGTACTGGATGGATATTCTTTTTTTAAAGCCTGTTATTGTCCATATCTCTCACTAACGTACTGCATGGATATTCTTTTTTTAAAGCCTGTTATTGTCTGTTTCCTCACTTGAATGCAGGCTCTGGGAGGGTGGGGTTTTGTCCGGTGGCCACTCGAATGTTTGTGTAGTTGATAGATGTTACAGGGGAACGGTCAGCTGTCCTCAGGATCTTATTAAGACTCCTGGAACGCCGAGCAGGTCAGAAGCAGCCTCAGAAATCCCCGAGACAGGCATTAGAGGAGGCCTACATCGAAGAACTATTGAAATAAACACCGAGATGATATGCAAATGACTAGATCGCCCCATATGGCAAGCACAGTGCTCTGTGACTGTTAAGAAATCCAGAGCCCTAACTGGTTTGGCTCAGTGGATAGAGCGTCGGCCTGCGGACTGAAAGGTCCCAGGTTCGATTCTGATCAAGGGCATGTACCTTGGTTGTGGGCACATCCTCAGTCGGAGGTGTGCAGGAGGCAGCTGATCAGTGTTTCTCTCTCATCGATGTTTCTAGCTCTTTCTCCCTCTCCCTTCCTCTCTGTAAAAAATCAATTTTATACACACACACACACACACACACACACACACACACACGAAATCCAGAGATAGCCCTAGCCAGCTTGGCTCAGTGGATAGAGCATCAGCCTGCGGACTGAAGGGTTGTGGGTTCGATTCTGGTCAAGGGCATATAGGTTGAAGGCTCGAAACCCAGTAGGGGGCGTGCAGGAGGCAGCCTATCAGTGATTCTCTCATCATTGAAGTTTCTATCTCTCTCTCCCTCCGTCTTCCTCTTTGAAATCAATCAGCATATATACTGTATGTAAGAAATCCAGAGATAAAGTTCTGAGTCAAACTGGGAAAGGCTGGCTGTGATTTCAGGAGAGATGAAGGATCACTGACTCCCGCTCCCAGGCAGCACGCTGCCTAGCAATGGATAGACAAAGCGGTAGGTCTGTGCTTGTAACATCTAACAACTGGAACATGCTCACAGTCTCACACTCAGGATTGTAAATGTCAGAATGAATTACATACCGTCCTAACCTAGTGTTGCAGCTCAAGATAAGAAACCTTAAGTATAGCTGCCTCTGAAATGGTGCTTACCACAGCAGCTCCGGAATCCGGGGAGATTACCCGTGAAGATAACAAACTGAAGAAGGGGGCAAATGGGAACTTTAGGAAAGAATGAAACAGAATTTCAAATTCCAGAATTGCTAGGGCCAAAATTAAACAGGATTATACATGCCATGTTGTTGTTCTAATGTAGATGAACAGGGTCGTTTCAGGGCTGAATTTTTGTGGTGCCTCATTTTAAGGGTTCAGCCTCTCTCACATATATTGGTTCAAAAAATTGGTGGATCTTTTGTTCACAGTGAAAACCCACAAGAAAGAGATTAGTAAAATATTGCCTCACTAATTTTATACACTGCATGTGGAAACCCAGCACTTAGAGGACATGCTCCCACATTGTAACCTACAGCACTTCAATACAACCTAGTAATTTCTTTTCAAATTGCAAGAGAATGATTATTTGGAAAGTTACAGAGGTAGTAGAAGTGAGCCAGCTGGGCTGCGTGGGCTCAGGAAACAAGTTACAGAGGCAGGAGAAGGGCCCTTGGATATTAGGAAAGAGAAAGGCAAAAGTAAAAGGCCTGGGGGAGGGGGGGGGCAGGCAGGGAGAGGAGGAAGGGGAAGTCAGGGGTATGCTTCTGAGAGCCAGAGAGTACACCACAATCTAGTAACTTCTAAGTTTACCATCCTACCTAATAATAGAGTAATATGCAAATTGACCGTACTTTCACTATGCCCACGATTGGCCAGGAGGACTCGGGGTGGCCAATTGGGCCGGCGAGATGCTGAGCTCGCGTCGCCAATGGCGGCGCAAGCTCAGCATCTGCGCCATGGCTGTGCTGCGGCACAGAAGGGGCCTCTGGGGCAGCGAGCCCACATCCCGCCGCCGACCATCAAAAGCGGGGAGCTGGGTGTCCGCTCCGGCACCAGCGGACAGACACCCAGCTCCCCGGCCATTGAAAGTGGGGAGCTGTGTGTCCGCTCTGGCACCAGCGGACCCCCTGCCATCAAAAGCGGGGAGCAGGCTGCCAGCAGTGTCCGCGGAGCGTGCTAGGCTTTGTGGGGCAGTGGATATGGCCTGGATGGCAGGTTAGGCCCAGTGCATTTAATCATGCACTGGGCCTCTAGTTTTTCAATAATCACACATGTGCGCTTGCGCGCGCGCACACATACACACACACACACACACACTCATAACATAAATACATATAGGTTAGCTGCTTTATAACAACATAAGGAGAAGTAGACTAGAATTTCTTAGTAGCCAATTAATCTCCTCCTTGATTCTTTTTAAAGCTTTAATCCCAGAAAGTAGCCCTGCCCTGTTTCTGCTATCTTGTCATCTTCATAATCGTTTGCTCCCAGATTTTTCATTGTTGGACTCCGTTTCACCCAGAAGCCTTCTGGCTCTGAGATTGCGCCCTAATGAACGAAACGTAGAGGTAGACGCCTCTGGAGGGCGGGCCAGCTCTGCCTGCAGAATCAAGAAGCCCCCGCTTGCCGTCACTTGGGACCCTGCATGTTATAAGGTTCACTTTCACAGTAGGCTGTGCAGGAGCCACTGGTCATTGTTCTAATCGGCAGCCACCCTGAAGGGCATGATCTGCACATCTGGTGGCGTATCTACAGACACCCACCCTGCCGTTTAACTTGACCGAGACCTATTAGTTGTACTGATGTGAAATTACTTTCTCTCTGTCCCACGTTCTAGGTGCTCAGGTGACTATCACGGATCGAAAAGTAGCATTAGAATTTCTTAAATCAAATGTTGAAGCCAACTTACCTCTGCATATCCAACCCAAAGCCGTGGTTAAGGAGCTGACTTGGGGACAGGATTTGGGGAGCTTTTCACCTGGAGAGTTTGACTTGATACTTGGAGCTGATATCATATATTTAGAAGAAACATTCACAGACCTTCTTCAAACTTTGGTGCATCTCTGTGGCAACCACTCCGTGATTCTTTTAGCTTGCCGAATCCGCTATGAACGGGATAACAACTTCCTAGCGATGCTGGAGAGGCAATTTACCGTGAGTAAGGTTCACTATGATCCTGAAAAAGATGTACATGTTTACAAAGCCCAGAAGAGAAACCAGAGGGAGGGCTTGTAGTTGGCTGTAATTTATAGGAATGTTGTCATTAAATGTGTCAATTAAGGTCGTAGCCGGGGGAATCTAACCATGTTTAATGAAATGGCTTACTGTACAAAAAGTCTAACCAAAGGTTCTCGAGGAACAAACTACTGTGAGTTTATAGTTATTATTTCACTCACTCTGAAACTCAATTAACATTAAGAGGAAGTGTGAACTTTGGTTCGTGTTGTTTCTGTATCCCATACGCTCCCTCCTGATTAGCGGTTTTCACTGATACCATGAAGGGCTGGCGTAATGGCATCTTCAAAGCAGTGAGCTTGTTTTGCTTTAGTGAGAGCCTAAATCATGCAAATCACTTTAAACACATTCTGAGATATATGTTTATCTCATTTTTCTAATTTTTGAATATAAAACAAGGTTTAACATACATTCCCTGAGCTGTTAATGCTGTTGAAACCTTTTGTCTGCCCGTTTTGGTCTTAAATACTTTTGGTTGTTGGAGATTGGGATGCAAGTTTTCTACAGTCTCCATAGCATGCTTTTTGGATTAATTTCAGATGTAGGTATATGAACAAAGGAACCGGTAAAAGTAACATTTTAGTTACTTTTGAAAGCATGTAAAATCTTGGACCTCCATGTGCTGTGACTAGGTTATCGTCTAAGCCGTAGCTTTTCCCTTCACCTTGCCCCTTCCTCAAATGTTTTTGTAGTTCTTTCTTAGGCTTTCCCTGCCTCCTCAGAGTGCATAGGATGACAATGAAAAAGTTTTAAATCTCACCCCTCCATGAGAGGTTAGTCTCCAAGGATAAGTTCCTTCCGTAGTGTACTTGTCATTGCTTGTTTAGATTCCTCAGAACACTGTCAGCTTCCTGAGGACCACGGATGCTCTGCCTTTTGCCTCCCCAATGTCTAGTAGTAAATTTGTTGAGTGAAAAAAAAGATACATTCCATTTAGATGATATTGATCTTTGGGTTAAATGATTGCTACATTGTTTCATGATTATCTCTGATAGACTTGATGGATGAACCAACATCCCCCCGTCCTTTTTTATGATGTAAAAGCTTAACAAATGTAGACCACAAGAACATTATAATCTCAGTATGGTATTTGATATTATAGATTTTCTTTGTAAAACATCAGAAACAAGACCTCCTCCTTCCTTTTAACCTTTGAAAGAGTATCTTGGATATGAAAATACCTGCTACATTATTTTCTGCATATTGTAAATAGAGGATTTATTTTAATAAAGGTGAATTAAAGCCCTAGCCGGTTTGGCTTAGTGGATAGAGCGTTGGCCTGCAGGACTGAAGGGGCCCAGGTTCGATTCCTGGTCAGGGCACATGCCCAGATTATGGGCTTGATACCCAAGTGGGGGGCATGCAGGAGGCAGCCGATCAATGATTCTCATATTTGATGTTTCTCTCTCTCCCTCCCTTCCTCTCTAAAATCAATAAAAATATATTTAAAAATAAGGTGAATTAAAAGTTCTGAGTATTCTGTGATGTATCAGTTCAACACAATTCTGATAGATGCCCAAGAAATAGAAATACCCATTGTTTACCAAATCCACAAAATGCCAGTATTGTACATGAACGTGGAATTTTAAAACAAGTAAAACAAGAGCCCTGCAATGTCAGCACTAACGAAAGGCCAATCACATTCAGCCATGCTATTAGAAATCATTGTATTAATTGGAATTCACCTCCTTTGCTTTAAAATCCCTAAACTTTGGCCTGGCCAGCATGGCTCAGGTTGAGCATCGACCTATGAACCAGAAGGTGACGGTTCAATTCCTAGTCAGGGTATATGCCCGGGTTGTGGGCTTGATCCCCAATGTGGGCATGTAGGAGGCAGCTGACCAATGATTAACGATTCTCTCATCACTGGTGTTTCTCTCTCCCTTTCTGAAATCAATAAAATAATATATACATATCTACACACACACACACACACACACACACACACACACACACACACACTCTTTGAATGATATATGTAAAATGATTTGAGGTGGAGAGCTTCAAGATGCCTAGATGCTCTACCAAGAAAGCACTGATAGGGTTGTTTTACATTTTCATAAAGCACTAGAAGCCCTGGCCAGGTAGCTCAGTTCATTCATGTCCATTGTCCCTATTAACATCACCTTTTCACTCTAAAAAATGTCTGTCTGTATAATAAATTATGTGGTGGCCACTCTTCGTAGAAGAAGAAAAAAAAGTCAGATAATTCCTTTAATACAATGGCAGGTTAACAGGCTTCATAAACACATCGTGACAATTTAGAAGTACTTAGAATAAATGCAACTGCTGTTTTCAGAAACTGAGTCAATAGTATGAGTCTTTTATTCATATGCTTTAAGCAAGGAGCAGATTAAACACATTCCCTCCTTTTATATGATCACAGAACTTCAGAATTATAAGGGGACCTGAGAAGTTAGCATTATTGTTCTTCCAATGCAAACATGCGTTTTATGACATCAGATATAGTTGGTCACATGTCTCCCATTGGTTGTCTCAATAGAGCAGTAACATCTCCGAATCTTCAAATAGGCACTGTTCAATCTTACTGAACAAAGAAATCTTGTGCTAAAAATTAGGAAGACAGTAAAATTAACTGAAGATATGTTCTTGTTGAATTAGTTTCCTGCTGCTCTGCAACACAAGCTTGTGATATATTCTAACATAACTTTTGCTCATTTAACAAAAGTAATAAACGTAAGTCCAAGAAAATATAGCTTAACACGACTAGCAAAAAACAAGATAGACCCCATCCCCAAAAAAGAGACTTTGAGTTTTTAAAAGCAAGTTTTATGTGACTGCACATAAATGTGTGTAAAAGGGCAATGACAGTCTTTACCACAAAGATTACAGTAAGAAAAAGCACTTTATGACAATATTTCACAAATTCACAAGGATCACTTTAATATACAAAGCAATGCTACCATTCTGAACACAAAGCAGCTATGTACATAGTGTTAATAAAATGCTTTATAATTCAGTACATTTTATTTCTTTACACAGATAAAGCACAAAAAGATTTAAGTAAAAAAATTAAAACAGGGATGTTTCTAGAATGTAGGAAATTGTATTAGAAATGTATTTTCCTCATTATAGTTCTTTATTTAGTATTCAACTCCAATAGCAACATCAGAGTTGAAAATCAATACCCTGTTTTGTGCTGATAATTTTTGGGGGAGGTATTTGTTACCCCAGTCCTCAAAGGAAAACCAAAAAAAAGCAAACACCTTTCTCTCTAGAAACTTCCCTGATTATTGTTTCTAAAAATTTTCAAGTGATACATCCAGGTTAGGATAATTCCTTTTTGGGGTGGGGATGATAACCAACATGTGGACAAATCAGTTAGGGACAACTTTACATTGGAAAACTGCTAACTAGCACTCTTCTTTGCCACCCCTAATCTATACTCACAGAAAAATGCTGACAAATTATTTCCCACTTTTAATATAAATAATTTTATTACACACACAAATTGGAGTGGCACCTGGATAAAAATACGTCTATAAAGCATTTACCGATTCAGTTTTAAAAACATAAGAAAATAAAACCTCCCAAACACAATGCTAGATCATTTCACTTGGTCAAATAACGTAAGATCGTATCTGCAGGGATTTTCTCCCGTCCTTACCAATTTTTCAACTATCTCAGATTTACTTTCACATCTCTGAAATGCTTCTCAGACAGAAGCTTGGAAATGCTATACTTCTGTAGGCAAGTATTAAATAATGCCTGTATAAAGTAGGTAGCATTTGAATTTCCTACTGCTGACCTTTTTCAAAGACATTTTCTGAAAACTGTTCCTTTTCCTTTTTCTTGCTGGTGAGAATTAAAAATGTATCGTTATACCAAGCTAGGACCTGCACCCACAGTACCAGAATGCAGACAGGTCAATATTTTCTCTGTGCTAAACAACTCTGCCTGTTTTATAATACCAATTTTGCTTCACAGGCTTTGTTCTATCCCCCCCCCCCCCATTTTTATTTTTTTAAAAAATAAATTTCAAGCTAAAACACCTGAAATATAATCCCTCCATTCAAACGTTATCTGGTCCCTCTTGAAGTCTGCCCCTGAGGACACATACAAAGGCTTAAGCTACATTCACTAATCAGTAAGAACTTACCATGAGCATGAGACAGATGGAACTGCAGCACCCTGTTTGATTTATTTGAAATTCTTCCATACTGACTCAGCTTCAGGATATGTTCAACCCCGCAGGGATTAGTGCCTCTCTTAGCCAATGATTCTAGAAAGTCAAGGAAACCAGTTCCTAGTACATACAGTGACTGTGCAGTCAACTTAAAAAAGTCAACACATCAACATTAAAAGTATTCAAGATGTATGAAGTCACTTCAAGTAAGCCACTCACAAGTTCTGGTTGTGCTTTGTACAACGGAGTGAGCAAATTTTATCCCACCACTCTTCATCTAAAGGCTTACTAAGCACACTTCTTTCTCCCTCCTCATCTGAAATCAGTCAAATTTAGGCAGCATCTCTTTGATGTTAACCAGGCCAATTTTAAGTGAAATAAATTTAGTCAAATGATTACATGTGGCCTCCACTATGACAATAATTGCCTTGAAAATTCTTTTACCATTCTGGACAAATCCATGGATATCTTGGCATCTTATAGACAGTATTAATGTTGGGGTGAGGATAAGACACTCATTTAAAATTGGAAATATTTATTCACTTGAGTTGCTTTTCTATATTTATCCAAGATGAAAAAGAATAAAGGCCTCATCTTCTAATTAATGGGGCTAGACAAATCTAATTTACTGGTATTTTTCTTTTATAACTATAAGGCTAGACTGTAGGTGCTAAAATACTTTAATCAATGAAAATTTTTCATTTAAAAAAAGTCCCATTATTTGAAGAAAGGAGAAAGACATAAAAAGTCAGTTGACAATTAATTGATGAGGGAATTTCTCAAGTTGATAATACCCAAACCGGGTAATTTTTAAAAGTGCAAGTTATACCAAACATTTACAAAGAATATAATGTCAATATAATCCAAACAAATATACAACTTTTGTATTAAGTCAATGGGAAACAATATACCAACAGTCTTCAGGGCTACTAAGGCAATAAAATAAAGCCTCTTGAAAATAACTAAAAATGTATATAGTCACTTTCTAAAACACACTTTAATGAAAAAAAATCTTAACTTTAAGATATAAGCTTTATTTAATCCTGCAAAATGAAGCAGCCTTTTTTATCTTCAAAATAGAGACAAATTTATGCTGACTGTATCTGATCACAGAATTTAAAACATCTTAAAAATGAAAAGAAGAAATCTAGATTGAAGTCACTTCAAGTAAGTAAAAGCATCCTGGTTTAAACAAACTTACTTCTTCCTAAGCCTTTGTATGATTCCACGTCACCCGAATGGTCAGAATGATACTAGGGATTAGGCCTGAGAGACAGAGAGAAACTTCAGCCAGATGACTTCTGATTGGACAGCCGGCCTGGCTGGCATTGTGCTTTCAGATACTAGCACTGCTGCTGACCTTCCATCAAAACACCTTTTCTGACAAAATCCCTGCTCAAATGAAAAGACCAAAATTCCTCCCCCAGGATGATTTCTGAAATGAGTGGTACCTTCTAGAAGCTATCTTCAAATGTTCTTACCACTGTTATAGCTGCCAGAGACAAAGCATAAAAACCAAATACTCTGGGGTGGAGGGAGTTTTCAAGTGACTAGTAACATGTTTAAAAGTATCAAGCCAAAGAAAACGAACAATAATAATAATTAAAAAAAAAAAACACTTGGAAGAAAATTAGAAGACAAAAATCAATCATGAGTGCTGGAGTAATGCAGTCCAAGAAACTATCAAAAGGTATGCAATAGAACACGCAAAAATGTAAAATTTCACCTAACCTCAATATACTATAATACTCGGCATTCCTGACTTGAGCTCTCAGAGCTTCAGATTATATACTGTATGTATATATATATATGTACACATATATCATACAAATGCCATTCCCCCCCAAGAAATTCGAAAGAACAGAGCACCTATGACAGTATTATGGTTGCCAATATGGTACTTGAGTTTGAAAATGAATGAACTTAAAATTACATCTGATATCAATTTTTTAATGTGAACACATTGGATCTAGCCCTTTCTAAACCACTTTTCAGTTAAACACTATCAAAGCTTGAAAACTAATAAGAGTAATATCAAAAATAAACCCCTCCCACTTCATTTTTATTAGTTAATCTGTCCTATAGATAAAAGTGCCACATGGCCCTATGTTTGCAAAGTGATACCAAACTATTTTCTAGGCAAATCAGTAGCATATGTACAAATTCCTATGATAGCATTTCCATTCCCTTTTGGCCAATATGAAGAGAAAAAAACAACTATTACTGGTAAGATGGCCATTTATGTTCTTGGCTACAATATTTTTTTCATTATGTCATTTTCTTAACAAAAATTCTCAAAGTTGCATGCATAAAAACTAACCTTTCCCCCAATTCTTGTTTAAAAAAAAAAAAAAAAAGGTCTGCACAAAAGATGCTTAATTTCTATAAACTGAAATCTTCAAGTCTCTCCAAGGGTCTAAAACAGATTTAGCAACAGAATACATTTGTTATCTCACCATTTAAGTAACTGACTTCAAACCAGTGCAATCATCCTCAAGGTATAAAGGACCCGGTCTTTATAACTTACAAATCCAACCATCTAATATGGAAGTGATTGCCTTGATTCATCAGGGACTAAGAGGACCACCAAATTTCTAATTAAATAGAAAGCCTAACTTTTGAAAAACGTATAACTTTCATTTACAACTTGCTAAATACTAGGCAATTTTCATTTATAAAGCTATGACATTCAAAATGTTCACTTGGACTAATTACGAAAGAATTCTAGTTGGTGAACAAATTTGTGATTTTGCTTGGTTTCTGTTAAACCAGTTTTGGAAAATGACATCTCTATACTGGTATAGAAGTAATTTTTATACTATAACATTCCCCATTAGCTCAGCAGGATAAACATCAATCTTTACAATTGTTTGAAAGCCTTCTTGAGAATATGGAATATTGTCCAAATACACTACATCACTCAATTCTTAGAATGATGCTCCTTCATAAACTCTGTTCATCCTTGAAAAAAGACAGTGGTTTGTTACAAACAAAAATATACCTTTTACAAATATTAATTAAAAATTTTACTTTTAAAAATGGACCCAATAATTAACACCCATCTGCATATTTTAACACATTAACAAAGTAAACTTTAAAAAATAACCCATAACTAAACATAAAATATTAATTTTCTTGACTCTCTTCTAAAAGAAACAACCTTCTCAAATGAGAAATGATATCTAACATTAGGTCAGTCTCCAATTTTTAAAACCCACCTTAGTTTTATTTTTCTTTTATTAGTCTTATTTTTCTATTAAAGAATAATTTTTAGATTTATCAGGCTTAGTGATCAAATCAATAATTAACAAAAAGTAGTATTGGAAACAATGTATGATACATACAAGCACAGACTGTTCTAGTCAGGAGTTAAAAAAGGTATCTCCTTTATAGAATGACAAAGACTATACTAGTATAGCTACTGGAAACTAAAAGCATAATTATCCTTTTTAGAAGAAAACAAATGCTTTGCAAGAATGATAATCTAAATGTTGTAGAGTACAGCAGTCATTCAAACATGTCTGAAGAAAATTACTTCCCTTGTCACATCTAATAGTATACTTTTCTGTCACATCTAATAGTGTACTTTTCAGAGCTATATTCTTACAACTGCATTAAAAAAATTCAGTAGAGATACTCTGTTAAAGTATGTTAATACGGAAAAGATTTAAAATAAGTATTTTCCTACACATTTTATAAACAAACACCGCTTTGCTTTACTTAACATTTTGAAGGCTTTCCTATTGGTGGTATAATGTAAGTGCAAATGGGAACAGTTTAATTAGAAATTGTTTTTAAGTAAATGAGTGACAATATAAATATTTTTGAAGGCGATGACAAAAACATTTATTTAAAAACCTTGCTATATAACTCAGAGGGCTGGTTTGAGTAAAGCATCTTTTTACTAAGAATTTTGAACTAACTAAAACAAAATTTGTACTTACATTTATTTCAATTTAATTTAAAATTAAAATACCATGCCTTTTCATTCAGTTGGTTACTTCTCTTAATGTATTCAAAAATGTTGAACACATACAGAACTAAATTAAGAAGCAACAACTGCCCTATAGAAGAGCTGTAGTTAATACAGAATGTTTTTAAGAATCAAGGATGTTTTCAGTATTGAAGAGATTGTACATAGAAAGCACTCCAAATTCATTCTTACTTTCTTCAACACCATTCTTTAGAGGGTATTTCTTTTAATGATTTTACATAATTCACAATGAAAATGTAGAAACATCAATTTGGCAATCACTTCTTCATTGCACCTTACTTACTTTATGCATGTGGCCCACACATTACTTCAGCTCAAGAGGCTGGGGTAATTCTGTCCCTAAGGCAATCAAGGCGCTCAGCACAAACCTTGAAATTAAAAAAATTTTTCTTTTCCTCATTTCCCCCATCAATTTACAAAGTCAATCAATTATTACTTCTTGAGGATGGGGGATGAACTGCAAAAGTTTCTTCATGATTCCTGGTGCTGAAAACTTCTTGAAGGGAGAAGTGGAGGCAGGTGTAGGAACATCCACAGTTTAATGCAAAAGCACAAACGAATGAAATTCTGTAGTTGCTTTCAGGCAGTTTTGCGCATAGAAAAAAAGAAATGTTTAGAAAATAAAATGTTTATTTTGTCTTTCTGGTTGTGGCCAAGCCAGTTCTTTGTCCAATGTAACAGGTGAGATTTAAATCCCAAATTAATCTGATTTGTGGCAGTAAAGGTCCTTAAGTGCTTTTAGCTCCTCAATCAGTGTCTTGTTTTGGTTTTCAAGCACTGCCACTCTGTTTTCTAAACACTTCACATATTCTTTCTTCTTTCTACGACACTCTCGTGCTGCTTCCCTATAAGCAACAAAAAAGGAAATGTTATGTAACATTTCTGTATCACTTATTTTGGGTTGGAATACATTTCTTTTTTAGAAAGTTAGCTCATGTTATTTTAATATATTATAAATTTAGCATTTGAAAGAAATACAGAATGTTTTATTGATATGAAAAAACTAGAGAAAACTTTCCATTTGACCCACAAAAGCTATGCTTTTGGAAAACTAATAAATAGAAAAATTCAATTATAAAAAAAAAAAAAAAGAAAGAAAGAAATACAGAATGAATTGGAAATTGCCTTACATAAAACATTTAATTTTAGTATACCACAGAAATTTGATTCAAAACACCCCAAATGTAAAAACTCCACAACCAAAAGGGCTGAACAATCCCTTAAAAATTGTATTTTTAAATGTTTATTAAAATGTTCTGCATCATACGTATAAAACCTGAAATTCTATCAATATCAGTAACTATCAAGTGATTAAGGCAAATTTTAGTGTGAAAAATCATCCTTTAAATCAGGGGTGGGGAACCTTTTTCTGCCAAGGGCTATTTAGATAATTTATAACATCATTTGCAGGCCACACAAAATTATCAACTTAACAATTAGCCTGCTATATTTGGTCAAATAATTAATTAACTCACCCTTAATGCCTTGGCAGGGCCAGACCAAATGATTTCATGGGCCTTATATGGCCCGCAGGCTGGACATTCCCCATCCCTGCTTTGAATAGAAAGATCTCACAAACTCATTATTTCAAGGCATTTTAAAAAATCTAACACAAGTCTCTTCAACAAATGATGTTGGGAAAACACACAAAAGAAGACAGTTGGACCCTTATCTTATACCATATACTAAATTTAAATAAAAATGGATTAAAGACCTAAACACTAAGACCTAAAACTACAAAACGTCTAGAAGAAAACAGTGGAAAAGCTTTAAAACAACTGGGTTAGGAGTGATTTCTTGGCTATGTCACCAAAAGCACAGGCAACAAAGTAAAAGTAAGCAAATATGAAAATGTGACTACATCAAACTTAAAAACTTCTGCACATCAAAGAACACAATGAACAGAGTAAAAGAGCTACCTATAGAATAGGGGAATATTTGCAAATCATATGGAGTTAATATTCAGAATATACAAAGGACGCCTACAACTCAACAACAAAATAACTGGATTAAAAAACGGGCAAAGGATTTGAATAAACATTTATCCAAAGATATACAAATGGCCAACAAGCATATAAAAAAATGCTCAATATCAATCTAATCATTAGAGAAATGTAAATCAAAATTACAATGAGGAATACCCTCACAGCCATTAGGACTACTATAAAACAACAACAATAACAACAACAAAAAACAAAAGCAAATAACAAGTGTTGATGGGGATGTGAAGAAATTTGAAAACTTGTGCACTGTTGGTAAGAAGGTAAGATAGCACAGCCAGTATAGAAAACACTATGGCAAATCCTCAAAAAATTAAAAAGAGTATTATCATATGGCTCAGCAATTCCACTTTGGGGAATATATCCAAAAGAATTTAGAGAAGGATACTGAAGAGACATTTGCACACCCATGTTCCTAACAGCATTGTTCACCCACCATAGCCAAGAGATAGAAGGAAAGCAACCCAAATATTGATTCACAGATGAACACATTTTAAAAATGTGGTGTATATATAAACAATGGAATATTATTCAGCCTTAAAAATGAAGGAAATCCTGTCACACGCTACAACATGGATGTATCCTGAGGACATTATGCTAAGTAAAATAAGCAGTCATAGACAAATACTTTATGACTGCACTTCTATGAAGTATCTAAAGTAGTCAAACTCATAAAAACAGAAAGAAGAATGGTGACTGCCAAGGACTAGAGAAGGAGGGGGAAATAAGGGAAGTTGTTTATGATGAAGTATAAGTTTTGCAAGATGAAACAGTTCTGGAAGTCTGTTGCACAATAATGTGAATATACTTAACACTATTAAGCCTGTATACTTAAAAAATGGCTAAGATGGAAAACTTCATGTTTTCTTACCAAGATTAAAAATAAATTTTTAAAAAAAATCTAAGATATTAAAAATAATAAATATTTTTTAGCAAGCTATTAAGTCACTAGTCTGTGAATATGTTATCTGACATGGTAAAGGAGAAGTATGGTTGCAGACAGAATTAAGGTTGTTAATCAGCTGATCTTAAAATAAAATTATCCTGGATTATTATCTGAGTGGGGCCAATGTATCAGAAGGGTCTCTAAAAGTGGCAAAGAGGCAGATGATCCTATGTAATAGAAGAGTAATATGCAAATTGACCATCACTCCAAGACAGACGATGGCTGCCCCCATGTGATCAAAGATCCTGCCTCCATGAGGATACAAGATGGCCGCCACAAGATGGCCAGCAGGGGAGAGCAGTTGGGAGGGATCAGGCCTGCAAGGGAGGGCAGTTGGGGGCAATCAAGCCTGCAGAGGAGGGCAGTTAGGGGTGACCAGGCCGGCAGAGGAGGGCAGTTAGGGGTGACCAGGCCGGCAGGGGAGGGCAGTTAGGGGTGACCAGGCCAGCAGGGGAGGGCAGTTAGGGGTGACCAGGCCAGCAGAGGAGGGAAGTTGGGGGCAACCGGGCCTGCAGGGAAGGGCAGTTGGGGGGGGGACTCAGGCCTGCAGGTGAGAGCAGTTGTGGGAGGGGAAACAGGCCTGCAGGGGAGGGCAGTTATGGGTGACCAGGCCTGCAGGGGAGGGCAATCAGGCTGTCAGGGGAGCAGTTAGGCATCAATCAGGCTGTCAGGGGAGTGGTTAGGGGGTGATCAGGCTGGCAGACAGAAGCGGTTAGGGGCAATCAGGAAGGCAGGCAGGCAAGCAGTTGGGAGCCAGCAGTCTTGGATTGTGAGAGGGATGTCCCAGATTGGAGAGGGTGCAGGCTGGGCTGAGGGACACCCCTCCCCCCATACATGAATTTTGTGCACCGGGCCTCTACTATGACTATAAAAGGAAGACATAGCAAGATGCTACACTGATGACTTTGAAGATGGAGAAGGAGCCATGAGCCAAGGAATGTTAGGTAGCCACTAGAAGCTGGAAGGGCAAGGAGACACTCTCTCCTGGAATCTCCAAAAAGGAGCAAAGTCCTGTATGCTGGAAAATGGAGTATATATTGTGTTCATAGAATGAAAGCATCAGTATTGTTAAGATGCTCCTCAATTTGACCTATAAACTCAACACAATCCTAATAAAAATCTCAGCAAACTTTCTCATAGACATCAACAAACTGATTCTAAAATTTATATGAAAATGCAAAGGAACCAGAATGGCTAAAACAATTCTATAAAAGAACAAAGTTGGAGGACTCACATTATCCAATTCAAAACTTACTAATAGTAATCCAGACAGCATGATATTGGTGAAAGGGGAGACACAGACCAATGAAAAAAGCTAGATAGTCCAGAAACAGACCCACAAAAATACAGTCAGTTAATTTTCGACAAAAGTGCAATGGCAATAGAGAAAGGACAGTCTTTGTAACAAATAGTGCTAGATAAATGAGTGTCCATATACAGAAAATGAAACTTGACACACCTCACACCTTATACAAAAGTTAACTCAAAAGGGATCATAGGCCTAAATGTAAAACAATTTCACATTTGACATAGAACAATTGGATCTCGTACATTGTTGGTGGGAATGCAAAATGGTACAGCCATTCTGGAAAACAGTTTGGCTGTTTTCTTATAAAGTTAAATATATACTACTATTCCACTCAGCCAGACCACTCCTAGATATGTACTCAAGTGAACTGAAAGTTCATATAAAACCTGTATGTAAGTATTTATAGTAACTTTATTCATAATCCTCCAAAGCTGGAAACAACTAATATGAACTTCAGGGTAAACCAGAGTACATATATACAATGAAATATCAGAGATAAAACCAATTATTGATTCATGCAACACTAGTTAATGAAACTTAAATGCATTTTGCTAAATGAAAAAAGCCAGATCCAAAAGGCTACATACTGTATGATTCCATTTATGTTAGATACTGGAATATGCAACCCTGGGTGGGCTGTGGGTTCCTGTTTTATAAGAGAAAACTGAGATTTAAAAGGTTAATATGTTCTTCTAAAATCACAGTAAAAGGGGTAGATACAGGACTTGAATCCAGATCATTGATGTTCAATCTCTGTTTCTTTCGATTTATTCATAGTATTTGAAGATAGTTGGGGTGAACAGCAGAGGCATATTTTCACCAATTTATAACTTCTATCTTTATATACCTCATTTTCATTTTATTAATATTAAAATCCTAAGGTAAATATAAGCAAATAAAAATGTTTTTTAATGACAAAATCATTTACAGCTATGAATTTACTTTATGATATGTAGCCTTTTTATTGTTGATGACTAATTCTATTTTAAGATTTTGTCAATTACAAGGTATTCTTAGACAATCTATTTTCAAAGAATATTTAAGTATTAAACTATTACTATTTTGAGTAAAGGTAATAGTCATTAAGCCATGGATTAGCCATCATACATTTACTGTATTACAAAAAAAATTTAACATTTAATTTTAATAACATACATGAAACTATTGATCTTGAAACATACTGCTCATGAAAAGAAACAAATTTTAAAAAATATATATTTCTAGCCCTAGCCTGTCTGGCTCAGTGAATAGAGCGTCGGCCTGTAAACTGAAAGAAAGGTCCCAGGTTCGATTCTGGTCAAGGGCACATGCCCGGGTTGTGGGCTCGATCCCCAGTGGGGGACTTGCAGGGGCAGCCGATCCATGATTCTCTCTCATCATGGATGTTTCTATCTCCCCTTCTCCCTCCCTTCCTCTCTAAAATCAATAGGAATATATATATATTTTATTGATTTCAGAGAGGAAGGAAGAGACAGAAACATCCATGATGAGAGAGAATCATTGATCAGTTGCCTTTTGCACTGTTGAGGGTCGAGCCATAACCCAAGCATGTGCCCTTGACCAGAATTGAACCCAGGACCCTTCAGTCCCCAGGCTGATGCTCTATCCACTGAGCCAAACCATCTAAGGCAAAAACAAACAATTTTTAAATAAACTAGCCAGTTGGTTAAAGCATAATGAATATATAGCAAATTGTGCACTAAACCTTTCATGGGAAATTGCAGGAGAGAAAACTACTTTATGATCAAAGATTAATCCATAATACTGCTAGCCATTTTGTAAGTGCAGTTTATTAAATAAAGAAGTTTTAGCAAGATCCATCAATTCTACCAGAAAAAAATTCAGCACAAATATCTTATTGTCAGCAAATGTAAAAGACACACATCTGGAAGAATGTGAAGACATAGCCGACTTACAACAATCTCAGTAAATACAACATATGTACCTGTTCTTCATTAGACGAACCTCTCTCTTTCGTGCGGCTTCTTCAGCAGGCTGTGTAGGAAGCGCTGGAGAGGAAGCCATAACAACTCCAGGGGCGATGGTGCTAGTGGGTGCTGTGCGAATCTGGTATGTTTGTACATCTCCAGAGGCCGCTGAAAAGAAAACAGGTGAATGTGGTGTAAGACACTGAAGCACTGTGCCCTGGTAAAACTAGGTATGCAATCATCAATCTAAACATACATTTTGGATTAAAAGGGGGGGTGGGGAGGAACAGATGATTCTGACTAAAATGGTGAAAGAATCAGCATTACTGAGAAATAATTACTGAGAAATAATTCCCAACTTAATGTATTTATTAGTATAGACCCTTGGGGGAAAGAGGTCTTAACCTACATCTGCTGGATTTTTAATTTATATTTCATTGGAATGCAGTTCTATTCTGTTAACATGCTTACCAACCTTAAGTCTAAAAGGTAAGCAGGGCACAGCTTGGTTCATCTTCCTAGATATAGTCCTCAATGTCTTCCTTTGATATGGTAAATTCATATTAAAAAATTTCAAGTAGACTCTTGCCACGACATAAAAACGACCATGATTTTTTCATCAAATAGCAAAATAGAAGAAAAAATAAAGCATTATGGTCAACTATTATAAATTTCTAATTGACACAAAACTAAGTATGAAAAAATATACCAAGTGATGACAATTATATCATCTGTAAACATCGCTTAATGTATTAGTTATTCTTCTAACTAAATGATCTATTACTTGTGAAAAGAAATACAATCACTACTGGTCAAACTGCTTCTAAAAACAGCTTAGAAATATGCCCTCCTAAGAATAAGGAACCTAACATTATCTGAGAGAATTTGAAGGTCTTTATAAAATTATCCATATTTGTTAATATCAATTAAAATGTGTAGTTTGAGTGGAAAAGATTTATATACTAAACATGTTACCATCTTCAAACTGACGTTCAGAATTCAAATTCACTGACATCCTGCTTTACAATTTTTGAGTACCTGCATGTAAAGTGAAAAGGTGTTTTACTCCCATTAACAAGCAAAGTATTATCTTCTTCAAATATTATTTTTTAGTAACAGAATATATTCTGTAAATACATTAGGGCCCTTTAAATAAATTATGACTCTCTCTAGTTGAGGTTTTAGAATTATTCAAAAATTATCTTCCATGATGAGGGGATGGGGCACAACTGTCATTACCTAACAGAGGCAAAACATATTATTAATAAAAACATTTTTAGAAACATGTTTTATTTCCTCAATATGCAAATTTCCAATCTGGTATAAACCATATATTAAAATATTAAAATAATTTAAAAGAAAAATGATCAACTCTTATCCATAAAGATTCCTGAAACAAATCGGAAGAAAACAAAACAAAATTAAATTAAATTAAACAGAAAAAAGCTATTTCTATAATTCATCAAGGATTTTACTACTACTTTTCTACACAAACCAGCAGAGTTACATACCGGTATAAGCTTTTTCAGAATACAATGCTTTCATTAAAACAAAAAATGATAATCTTAGAAAATGATGATGTAAATTTCTTTTGAATAAAACAGCAGAGAATCAGAAATTTGAATCTCCAGTTTCTTATCAGTACAACTCTCTCATTTGACACATGAAAAAAAATGAGCCCAGAGAAGCGGAGTCTTATTCAAGGTCACATAGCAAATCTATGCAGAATCTAAGCTACAATCTAGCTTTCCTAACTCCTGACTTCATTGTCTTTCCATTTAACCTACCCCGTTTCTCCTATCCCCAAATTCTAGAGGTGTTAAAAATAGAAGTTATATTTTTAAAACTGAAAATAGTTGTTTTTATGCCATGACATTTTGGTCTAATTAGAATTATGGAAGAGTTAGTGGAAAATTTATTTATAATGAAGAAAAATTTACATTTCAACAGTGTTTTACAGTATCATACTTACTTTTTCTGAGCTTATAAAATTTCAAGCTTTCAAAGAATGTACCATACCTGTGAAATCTGAATTCACTTACCTTGAACAACAACTTGGTTGCTGGGCACTAAGATCTGCTGTCCATCAGTGGTCTGTGCATACTGTAGAATGGTAGTACCCGGCTGAGTGGCGGCTGCGTTGGTCATGGTTAATGTTTGCAGGCCCTGTACCCCATCGGTACCATTGTTAGCCAGTTGTATTGCTCCTCCCTGGGTAATGGCAACTAAAACCCAATGAATTTTATTGTTACAAGTTTAATTATTACCATATAGGACTTTTACAACACACTAAATTCAAAGTAATTTGTGAGACATAAACTCGGAGAAATTATAACAGCAAATAACACTGGTAAGAAGGATTTGGTACTCTGAAGTACCTTTCTGCTCAGGAAACCCACAATCAATTTCTATAATATAAATGCACTCTATGTACCACATTATAATTTATAATAATGTCTGTTAATTTTTTAAAAAGTAGTTAAATGAGAAAATATTAGAATTCCTTTTGAAGTTTTTTGGTTTAGAGGAGGTACCATTTTGTGATCCATACTTCCTTTATTCTAGCACTACCTACCTAATATTCTGTTTAGTATTTGCTATCTCACTAAATTTCTTGAGGATAGGAAATGTGGTTTTTCTTCTCTACTTTCATATTCTTAGTGCAATAATGGGCATGTAATAGGCACCCAGTAAATGGTTGTCTTAATGCATAATTAATAAAGTAGCTCAGTAGTACATTCTTTTCTCTAACCTGCTAGCAATGCACAACCGTAACAAAAGTCCACTCAGTGAAACAACTGAAATGTCCCATGGAACTTAATTATCAGAGTCTCTCATGGATTTTAAAATCAGAGCTTAAGATCATCATCTAGAGAAAAATAACTTGACTGCTATTTCTAAGTTACTTATCCATATTCTCATATAGGATTTTTTAAAATATTATTTACTAACTAACCACACATCATTCATCTGTTTCAAAGTAATCAACTTTGGCTCATGCTATTAGATATTTCACTTTATAAAAGCAACTAGAGGCCCGATGCACAAAATTCGTGCAAGGGGGAAGGCCACCTCCCTCCCCCCCCCCCCCCCCCGCCTCCGTGGTGGCCGCTAGCCTCTCTCTCGGCGGCTTCATCCGGTCTAATTAGCATATTATGCTTTTATTATTATAGAATTATTATAGATGAATTCACCTTTATGGTAGATAGATAAAGTTAATGAAAAGAAATAGATCATTATTTTATTTGGAAAAAGCAATCCTTTGGATGCCAGCATTGAGATAGTTGGATCCTTTTCTAGACTCTCTCCCTGTTTGAGTTCAAGTTTTCCAAAGAGACTAAAAATTACATTACATATAAAATTGCGTAACAGATTTTTAACTAAATAAGTCAATATGTCTGACTTAAGCACGTTACTTTTTGTGTGTTAGAAAGGAATTAACTTGGTATTAACTGTCAGCTAGCTCTAGTAACTAATATCCTGAGTCATCTGAATATGGAAAATTGATTATCAATTGTTCAATCAAGAAATAATAACAGTTAATGGCTTTCATCTGGTTTACAAATGATACCTGTGGAAATTAAGATACTGGCAAATACAGCCCATTCACTTTAGCTAATCCTGTAAGTTTTACTTATTTCTGACAATGATAAAAAAAAAAGGCATATGTAAGAACTATTCTGAGATTAATATAGCAAGATAACTTGAAAGAATCAGAAGGTTAAGAGAACCAAACCACAATTTTTCATATAGAGTTTATTAATAAGCAAATTCTATTGTATTTAACACATACAGCTTTCTTGGCTACCTACCAATGAACTCAAGATGGGAGAAAGAAGTAGAAAACTAGATATCAGGAGATCTGGGGTCTAGTCCAACTTCCATCACTAAACTGTTATTTGAATCTGTTATCTCTTCTGTAAAAATAAAAATATCTGGTTCTAGCCACTAAAGTAAAATTGTTGTAAAAATCAAATGAGATAATGTATATGAAAGTACTCTGAAAACTTAAGTCTGATTCTACCAAACATGGTTTTTCTCAATATTTATTATACAATAATTATTTCTTAATTATTCCAAAAGGATTTCAGATAGCTTTCAATAAAACTAAATTCATTAAAACAAGAAGAAAAAGATAGAAGTCAAGTGACTGATGTGTCTCTAGGTGTATAGAATAACCCTACCAGAAAATCTAGATGGAAAGAATGTAATTAAACATAAACTTAGCTGAGATTCTCAGTAGCCAAAATAAACAGGAAAACAATATGGGTTATAGTTTTGTTCAGTGAAAAAAAAAATTCAAGTTCAAAAGGATAAACACATGTTTTCTAACTAAAAATAGAATCTTTCAAGACTTTATTACCAGAGACAGTGAACCAAGTATGAATTAAATTAGTAACAGAATTAATAAAAACCATAACCAATTTATGGAAGGAACAAAAATTGGTGCAGCCACTGGGAAGGGCAACTGGGAAGGATTCAACAATTCTACTCTTTGGATGCTACTTCACCAAGACATTACAACATATATAAGAATGTTCATGTAGCATTATTTGAAACACTAGAGATGTTCTGTATGTTCATCAGTATGTGTGTGTGGGAGACTGTTTAAATAAATATTCTATTTATACAATAAAACACAATATAGCTGTTAAAGACACAATACACATAACTAGTGTATATAATGTCTATATAAATAATGTAGTTCTCACTTGTATAAAAATACATGATAACAAGTATCTGTATAAATAGAAGGAAAAAGAATGAAAGAATATATACCAAATTCTTACTACTGGGAAGGGATGAAAAAGAATTTTACTTCTTATTAATACTATGAACCTATACCACTTGAATTCTCACAACATGTGTTTGTTTTATAAGTTAAGAAATACAAATAAATGTTGTGTATGTAAGCAGGCATTATATTGGTTCTTAATGACAATCAAGAACATAACGTTAAATCAGTTCCATCAAGGCCATGTGTATACGTACACTCAGAATAATAAAGATAATGATGAAGATTTAAAAACCTCAAAGCATTAACCTTTAAAAACTAGTAATCTCAGTTGCTGGAGGAGAGCAGTTTGCCCAATTAAACATAAACATTGACTTTTCTGAACTTTGCTTTCCTATTCGAGATTCTGATATCCCTCTTTCCTAAAGAGCATGCTTCCCAGTTCAAGTCAGACTCGCTTCACTAAGCAAATCACTGTCACTAAGAGGAGCATGCTATCTCCCCCAGGTGTGCTCAAGCAGGAGAAAAATAAAGGTCATGTATCTATGTCTTAGAATACACATCTTGAATAACACAAATTACACGTACATGTACATAGATAGCACCTGTTTATCTCTGCCAACAAAGAACTTAAGGAGGAAAAAGATAACTGAACTCTTATTAAATTTACAGAGTGGACAAGAAACTTAATAAAAAAATGCCTTCCTTCTACTTACTATGAAAAGTTTCAGCTTTGAGAGAGCTAAAAAGTCTGCTACTTGCAAATTTGTT
This sequence comes from Cnephaeus nilssonii, assembly GCF_951640355.1. Taxonomy (NCBI): domain Eukaryota; kingdom Metazoa; phylum Chordata; class Mammalia; order Chiroptera; family Vespertilionidae; genus Cnephaeus; species Cnephaeus nilssonii. Next base: position 14,236,193 of record NC_137081.1, on the reverse strand, counting down.
GTTAATCCAGCTGAAATGCAAACCAAGTTTGAGTTATAACTGGAAAACTATTAACTTGGGAGTCAAACTTTTATACATATTCCTGACATAGGCTTCCCCAGGGCATTAGAAAATTAATGCAGGAAGGAGTTTCAAGGTGTACATTTAATTTATAATTAAGGAAGGGATGGGAGAAAACATAACGGGCAGTACTGAAGTTAATGAACTTATCAAAAGGAAGATATCATCAATATGAGGCACATTGAGGAAAAAAGAACAAAAAGTACCACTCACACAAATGCCTTTGATCAAACAAAAGCAGAACTCAAAAGTACTTTATAACAGATTTAGGTGAAAGATAAGTATTATAATAGAAATGGAAACTTTGAATTTTGCAAAAAAAACCTTTGCTTTTTATAAGCCAAAAAGGATGTAATTCAGCAACCCTTATGCTTTCATTATCATAATTCACTACACTTCCTTTCATATTAAAAGAAATAATAGCCCCACCGCGGTGTCTCAGTGGTCAAGTGCCAACCTATGAACCAGGAGGTCACAATTTGGTTCGATTCCATTCAGGGCACAAGCCTGGGTTGTGGGCTCGATCCCCTGTGGGGGCATGCAGGAGGCAGTTGATCAGTGATTCTCTTTCATCATTGATGTTTCTATCTCTCCCTCTTCCTTCCTCTCTGAAATCAATAAAAATATATTTTAAAATATTTTAAAAACCTGAAGTAGTGGTTCAAAAAACTTCTAAGACTCTCCATGCATCGGCATAAAACATAGAGCCATCTAAAGGGCTTACATACTTGAGCAATCCAAATTAAAACCCTGAAGAAAAGAAAATACTGCCGTTACAGAACTTTGCATATTGAATAGTAAAGGAAATATAATAATGACAGCGAGACTGAGAAAAGAATTGGCATTTTTATAATTCCTTAAAGGAAAATGCAGACATTAGTTTTTCATCTCACTTTCCAAAACAGAAATATCTATTACTCACTATACTGTCCACTGCTAGTTTGGTAAATCGGCGTTGGCACCGTTACAGTGGTGATGGCGGGTGCTGAAGTCTCCTCTTCAGACTTCTCTTCTTCAATTCTTGGCACTCCTGGTGCATCAGAAGATAAATCATTCAAAATTTTCCTAGAAAAATAGAGAATTATATTAATTAAAAGTGACATTTACTAGTATTAGCAAAATACAGTAATAGGAAAAGGTCAGAAAACTGGGAAGAAGAGGCTAGTGCAGTGGTTCTCAACCATTCTAATGCCGCGACCCTTTAATACAGTTCCTCATGTTGTGGTGACCCCCAACCATATGTGGGGTCACGGCATTAGAATGGTTGAGAACCACTGTGCTAGTGCATAGGACTAAAGTTTAAAATATAAAAATTTATAAGAGTAAACTAAAGCCCCGGTTTGTCTCAGTGGATAGAGTGTCGGCCTGTGGACTGAAGTGTCCCGGGTTCGATTCCGGTCGGGGGCACATGCTTGGATTGCGGGCTCGATCCCCAATGGGGGGCATGCAGGAGGCAGCTGATCGATGATTCTCATCATTGATGTTTCTGTCCCTCTCTCCCTCTCCCTTCCTCTGTGAAATCAATAAAAATATATTAAAAAAATAAATAAAAAGAATAACCTAACAAAGGATCAGGGATCTATATGTCAAAATGAAACCAGACAAGGACCAGATAAACACAGATGAATTTTTCTTTTTCCCCCCAATATATTTTTATTTATTTCAGAGAGGAAGGGAGAGAGAGAGATAGAAACATCAACGATGAGAGAGAATCATGATGAGCAAGAATCATGGATTGGCTGCCTCCTGCACGCCCCCTACTGGGGATGGAGCCCGCAACCTGGGCATGTGCCCTTAACTGGAATCGAACCCAGGACCCTTTAGTCTGCAGGCGGACGCTCTATCCACTGAGCCAAACCAGCTAGGGCCAGATGAATTTTTCTTAAACCTGAATGTAAACACTGTGATTCAAAAATCCAGGTATAAGAAGAAACTAATAAAAATAATTAATGAAATTAATTAAAAATCATTTTGTGTGGCAAAGAATATAAAAAATTAAGTCAAGAGATATCATCAATACTAGGAGAAAATGTTTACATATATTACATACAAAAGGGCCAATATCCCTGATATATAAAGAACTCTTAAACATTGATGGGGGGGGGGGGGGATCAAAGCTGTGAGAAAACAGACACTCATACACTAATGCTGGGAGTATAAAATCAGAATAACCGTTATGGAAGGAATTTGTTAACATCTAACAAAACTATATGCTTACATAGCAGTCTCCTAGGAATTTACCCTTAAGATATACTTCCAACAGCATGAAAATATGTATGCATAAGGTATTCATGGTAGTACTGTTTGTAACAGCATATACTGGAAACAATCTATATGTCCACACATAGGAGTATGGTTGAATAATTATGGTTCATCCCAATAATGGATACACATGGTATCTTTAGTATATGAAAGTGAAATAAGAAAATATACATGTATCTCCCTGTCTGTTCGAGAAAGAGAGGGGGGGGGCGGGGGAGGGGGGGGGAGGACAGAGTTTGATGAAATTAGTATCTACTGGAGATGGTTGGGGAAAAAAGTGTAGAAGAAATGAGTGAGCAGGGACACTTATGAGTATATGTATATATTTTTGGTACAAAAAACTTTCAGAATCATGCCAATGTTTCACATATTCAAAACAAATGAAAATAATATCAACAAGGATGGGGGAAATTCTAAAAATGGAATATAAACAAAAACAAATGAATTTTACCATATTTCAAATTAATAACATAATGACATAAGAGAAAAAAAAAACCCTAACCCAAGTAATTTTTGACATCTTAAATTTCCAACAAATCAGTCTGCATTAGTCTCAGATTGGAGAGGGTGCAGGCTGGGCTGAGGGACACCCGCCCCTTCCCGTGCACAAATTTCGTGCACCGGGCCTCTAGTCTAAATAGAAAAAAAAAATGGTTTGGTCTATCTTGGAGGCAAGGCATGGACCAGGTAACTTCTCTAACTGAATATTAAAACTACAGTAAGGTGCCCCTAAAATTAGGGGATATCAGCAAAGCATCAACCTGAAACAACTATTAACTTTTTGCACTCGGATGTCGAGTGTGACTCGACACGGTTAGCATTGGTAGCAGCTCTTTTTATACTCTTTGAATGTATCAATAATTTGAAATATAAAATAATCCAAATAAACAAGTTTGTATGAAAAGAAACTCCAGTTTTTATTCTACTGCCGCGCTTTGTAAAATCTGGGGTATTTAAAAAATTAAATCCCGAGTAGAATAAAGGAATCGAGAAAAAAGCAAGCGTGTGCAAAGGGTTAACAGTTATCTGCCAAGTACCATTGCACAAGAAAATGGTTGGCAAATGTGCTGCTAAGTAGATGAATAGTACAGTGTCAGAAGTGATATGTAACTAAAAAATACTATAACCTTATTAAGTGTATTTCCAACTTTTAAACAGAAAAGCAGTAGCCAGCATAATCTACAAAAACAGAAGCAGAAAAAAAAAAAATCAGTGTTTATCCAGGACTGTTCAGAGTAAGAAGTGCTCTTATCCTGTACAATAAGCTTCCAACTTCTTTTACTCAAGATGAAGGAAAGTAAGCTACTGGATCCTGAGCTGAGCAGCTAATTGTTTTCCCGACATCTCTGATTTTAAGTTCTTTTGACTATTAAATTCCATACCTGTAGGAAGGCCTCCTTGAAAGAATCTCTCTTCGTTTTTGGGAATCAGTTACACTATCCACTGACTCCTGTGAATCTTCACTTTCTGCAATAGTTGAAATCTGAAAATAAAGAACTTTATCTTGATAATCAAATTTCATTCCCATAAAATATTTATGAATTTCAAGAAAAAGTCAAATAAAAAAGGACATACATAAGCCTTATACATGCTTCAGTAGATTAACAAAATCCCTTTTTGAGAGACCTACACCGATCACCTTCCCCTCCCATTTACTTATTTTATAAAAGTCAGAGGACCTAAAAAAAATTGTCAAAACCACACTTCTGTGATATCCAAATTCAGCTTAATCTCTTCTAGGACTTCATGTAATCAATCCTGAATGCATCAATAGTACCTGTCAGTTGTTTTCTTACAGTTAGAAAAAGTTTACCAAGTAAAATAAAGTGTCTGACATGAAGGTAAGAAAAAATGACTAAATATTTGGTCATATAAGTCTATATAGTGACTATACAAATACTTTCCTTTAACTACTGTGTAAACACTTATAAATATATTTACAAGTGTACAAATAAGATTAGTGATACCCCAACACATTCCAGATGGCTAGCTAGTAAATTAGGAAGAAGCTCTGTTACATATAGATATGGTTCAAAATTGGTAATCTACAATTTTTATTAAGCAAACTCAAAATTAAAGAACTGTGCATTTCTGGAAAGTATCCCTGAACTGAAGAGTAATGAAGTTGAATAAAGATTTTACATGGGATTTAAAGTAGCAACTAGTATTCCTTACTATGTGCCAAGTGCTCTGCTAAATACATATATTATTTAATACTCACTAAAACAGTAACATTGGGTGCTGAATAAGTATGATTATTATATGTATTTTATAGACAGGAAAGCTAAGGCACAAAGAAGTAACTCACCCAAGCCACAAAGCTAGGAAGTAGTGGAGTCACTGTCAGTACTTGTCATCTCAGTTTTAGACATCCTTACTGGCACCAAAATCCTATTGGTTCCAATATCAAACCAGTTTTTTCAGAAGCAGCAACCCAGAGGTGTTTTTAGACCATTTTCAGACTAGAAGTTCATTCACCTAGGCAAGCTTTCTGTCAGATTTACACTGCCAAGTTTCCCTAAGTCTGCTCCAACAGGAGCCTCCTGCTCTCTCCTGAACTAGGTGTGCACGATGCTGTCAGAGTGAGATTTAGATTTAAACAGGGCAAAAGGGTCTATGTGGGTTAGCTCTCAGTCAAAATTTATGGCAATAACAATAAGAAAAAAACATATTCAGAGGAACAAGAGAAATCCCAAAAGTACTATGTACATCAAGCATGTCAAACTCAAAGGCTAACACGGACCAAATAAACAAGGTTTAAGTTTATATGGGCCACAAAAAACAAAAGCTTCAATTTTCATAAAAATGAAGATTTATTTTGAAAAAGACATGCTGAATACAAAGGGCTGAAATAAATGAGTTATCATTAACAAAATAATAGAACATTTTAATAAAAGTTAATATTTTTTCTTGAACATTAACTTACCAGACACTGAATAACAGTACAAACTAATAAGTGTAACGCAAATAAGCCTATTTTTCTTGTTCTCCAAAAGCAAAATATTTCCTGTTGCGCACGCCAAACAAGTCAGTCCAAGACTAATGACGTGGCAATCGGCTGCTAAAATATTCACTGCTAGTATTAGTGGAGAGAAATGGTGCGCCTATGCGTAAAGCGTGTAAGGGAAATGAATGCAACACTATTATAGTAATCAGTCATTAGCGAACGTTGTAGTTCATTACTAATAATTATGTATAACAGGATATTGTGAAAATTAAGTTGCGAAATTTTTATTAAAATGTTTCTTACATACCGTTATATTGGCTAGGCTGCAAAAATATTCGTTGTGGGCTGCAAGTTTAACATGCTTGATGTACAGGGTCTGAGCCTAAGAGTTAGAGTGCAGGCACTCGTTTTGACAGGGCTTTGTGATATGCACTCACTTTAAAATATAAGTATAGTCCTTAAGACCTAAAATATAACAGGAACATTTAAGGAATCCAGAATGACAGATAAAAAGATGGGTAAGGCTGAATTTACTCTGTGATTCTCTGCAGAGTAATAACACTAGTTACTGCCAAAGGAGCACACAGAACAATTTTTCACTAATCTGGACCTGCTGTAACTAGCCCACTCAGTGTAGTCTGCACAGACTTTCTCACATAGGTAGAGCAGATGAGAAGCTGTGAAAAGGCCTTAACAGAAGGTCAGAATTTCAAGAAATAACAAGACAGAACTCATACTGGACAGTATTTTGTATCAAAAGTGTTTACCTTCATTAATATTTCTCAGAATCTTAGGTCTTCTATTATTCTTTCTGCCTTGTTTGACTCTCATCCTTACAACCTTTTTTTAAGGATATACAGTGACTCAGGCACACTCTCCCAGGTTGAACGTCATGAAAACAACTTCAAAACATGTTACGTAAACCACCCATGTGACAGTTTCAAAATGAAATAAATTAATGTTACTTTTTGTATGTAGCCTTTAATTTTTTCAAACTCAGTGGATCTATTGCTCTTTGTAGGAGGAATAAAACAACTCTTCCTCTGATCTAAAAGATTTTGTAAATTTAGACAGAAGGAATTAACTTACCATATTGTAATTACTTAGAACTATGAGGCCAATTGCTATGAATCATCTACTCAAAATAAAAAACCGCCGAAACCGGTTTGGCTCAGTGGATAGAGCGTCGGCCTGCGGACTCAAGGGTCCCAGGTTCGATTCCGGTCAAGGGCATGTACCTTGGTTGCGGGCACGTCCCCAGTAGGGGGTGTGCAAGAGGCAGCTGATCGATGTTTCTCTCTCATCGATGTTTCTAACTCTCTATCCCTCTCTCTTCCTCTCTGTAAAAAATCAATAAAATATATTTAAAAAACAAAACAAAAAACCAACCAAACAAAAACAAAAACACCCAGTGGACCCACTTTCTGAGACTAATAAAAATCATGTCAAAAAGTCCTTTTTATGAGCCCTGGCTGGTGTAGCTCAGTTGTTTGGGCATTGTCCCATGAACCTCAAGGTTCATTTCCCAGTCAGAACACATGCCCAGGTTGTGGGCTCGATCCCTGGTGGGGGGACATGCAGGAGGAAGCCGATTGATGTTCTGCACTCACATCGATGTTTCTTTCTCTCTCCCCACAACTGCCCTCCCCTGCTGGCCATCTTTTGGTGGCCATCTTGTGTCCATATGGGGGCAGCCATATTGTGTGTTGGAGTGATGGTCAATTTGCATATTATCCTTTTATTAGATAAGATTAGTAATTATAGTTGAATATACTTAACAGGCTATTAAAAATAACCACATGAAAAATTACATCCCAATTTTAAATATCATAGACTACTTCATTCCAATGATAGACCACCTCCTTTGAGCCTCACCCTGTATCACCCCACTTATAAACGCCTTCTGGAGCTCCTTAAATAAGTCTTTAACCTTTGCCACTTATAAGTCAACTAGAGGCCCGGTGCAAGAAATTCATGCACGGGGGGGCGGGGTTGTCCCTCAGCTCAGCCTGTACCCTAATTTGGGACATCCCTCTCACAATCCAGGACTGCTGGCTCTTAAACACTGCCTGACAGCCCCCTAACAGCTCCCCTTCCAGCCTGATTGACACCTAACTGCTCCCCTGCTGGCATGATCATCCCCAACTGCCCTCCCCTGCCAGCCTGATGGTCCTCAACTGCCTTCCCCTGAGGAGCTGAGGGGACTGGAGGACTCTGGCTGGATGAGGTGGGGCTGAGTGGACTGGGGGACTGAGGCTAGATGAGGCGGGCCTGAGGGGACTGGTGGACTCCAGCTGGATGAGGGTACTGGGTGCCGCCATCTTGTGAGGGGTGTGGCAGTCAATTAGCATATTCTATCTTTATCGGCTGTGGGTGGCACCATCTTGTGGGGGTGTGACGGTCAATTAGCATATTCCCCCTTTGTTAGATAGATACATGTTCAAAAGCCAAACTATCACTTGTAGATGTAAAGTTTCTCAACTCTCTTTTACTTTGTTAAAAACTTTTACCTCCTATTCATATGGAGGGGGAAAACTTCCTATTTTGATGTTTTTTTTTAATTTCAAAATAAAATATCAGTGAAAATCAAAGCACTGATAATATTATATGCTTTCTCAGACTATACATAGTCCCCTGGAAACTTAAATACTTTTCCTGGGGGGAGTTCACACTCATGGCTCAGGTAGTTTTTTATTCAGTGGATCAAGACGTTTAATAAAAATCTAGAACAATAACTTCCAAGCACTTTTGATCTGCAGATCTCCCTTATAAATAAGAAAAATTTACATAAGCATGTATTTCTTATTTGTAAATTTTAAGTGTTATTTTACATATAAAACAATATTTTAAAGAGATAGAGCAAGTATAAATATTAAAATGTATCTGTAAATTTCTTAAATCATTTCATTTTTTAATAGTCAATGATTTGCTTTAATGTGCTTTGTCAAAAGTCATTTAATAATTTGTAACAGTGACTCAAAAATATGATTCTAAGCTTGGGCTTTTGAAATATGATTTAAAATCTGCTATTGTTGAAAAAAGAGACCTCTTGAGATGTAGTTATAAAATAAGTGAATTTTTGGCTGCGCTTACTTAATAAAACAATCATTTTTCTTTTTATTTATCAGTTATACAAACTTTTTATGAGATTAATCTAGTATATTTTCATTTTGCTGGTTCTCAGTTACTATATGCTAATAAAAGGTATTATGGTTTCATATTTTAACCAGTAAGTTCAACACCTACTGAAACTCTAGAGGACTTCTAAATAGTCTGAAAAATTCTATTTCCAGGTTTTAAAAGTATATAGATTTGACTTTTTAGGTGCCAAATGTACAGTTTTACAGTAAATTTTTATTGTTTGCAGTTTTTTTTTAAAAAGGTATGAAAATATTTCCAAACTTTTATTTTCAAAATGCTCCTGCCATAGCACAAGTTTCTTTCAAAAACTAGTTACTATCTCATGCATTAATATGTCACTTTCTCCCAGAAAGGATAGTTAAGAGATTTTCTTTCCAAAAATATATTAGGTAATATGTCCCTTACACATCCTTGCTTGCCATCATTAAAAATACCAGAAACTTTAGAACACGTGTCTTAAGTAAAAAAAAAAAAGTAATTCATCCTTTCATTAGATAACTCCAACACACTTTGCTATATGATAACCACTAAACCTCTATGTTGCACAAGAGATTTTTATCGTTGCTCCCATCACATTACACAGTATTGTAAAGATTCTACCAAAAATTCCATCTCCAACTACTCTCCCCCTTGCTCACTCACTCTGAGTTACATCTTCTCACTATTCCTCGCTATTCCATACTCTCACTTCTGAGCCTCTGGACTTCCTTTTATTATTGTACTAAAGGCCTGGTGCACGAAATTCATGCACAAGTAGGGTCCCTAGGCCTGGCCAGTGATCAGGGCCAATCAGGGCCTTCCTTCCAGCTGCTGGCCAGGGCCTTCCTTTATTCCATGCCGCCCCCTGGTGGTCAGTGCATGTCATAGCGAGCAATCGAACTCCTGGTCTCCAGTTGAATTCCCGAGGGGACATTGCATATTTGCCTTTTATATACAGTATATAGATGGGCTAGCCTCCTTCACTGCCTTCTGCTTACCATGTTCCCTGACCACCCGACATAAAACAGAACACCCTTCTCACCAAGTCATTCTCCACCACTTTCACTTGCTTTAATCATCTTCCCAGTACTTATCCTCACCTGACATATTTTATTTTTTCATTGTTTCTCTTCGCTCAAATGTGATCTTCATAAGAATAGGAAAGTATTATTTGTTCACTGCTGTCTTTCAAAGCACCTAGAATAGTGACTGGCACATAACATCTGATCAATAAAAATTTGTTGAAGGAATGAATGTAATAATTTAAGGTAATTTACAAATCCTCTGACATGTTTAAATTACACTGTATTTAAAATGCATCCAAAACCAACAAATAAAAAGTGAGGACGCCACTGTTAACTTCTATACATTTATGTCACTCACATAATATGTGAGATTTGACTCTTATTTATACATAAGATAAAGTTAGGGTACCAACGTCAAGTAATAAATGGAATATTACTACAGCTTAGTTTCTGATATTCTTAGATTAAAAAGTATAAACGTAAGTCCTAATATGTTATTCTCACACCTGAGAAATGTGCCTTGTATATTTTGTAAATGCTGTTCTAGAATAATACTATTCTCCCATCTAGAAGTTTGAGAAACCATTTCTCTCCTGTTGGATCACCTTTTTTGAGGTAAACTATTTCCCAGTTATTAATACTACTTACTGTTAACCAGCTGAAGTGACTATTAAAATGTAACAGATTCTCCATGGTTTAGGCCCTTTTTTAAAAATACTATATTTATGTCCCTGTTCCTAGAATTCAGGCTTTCAATTATAGGCATAACTCACCTTAATGGAAAAAAAGTGTTCTTGAAAATATGAACCCATTTCTACAGTTAATGGCCATGACCCCCAGGTCTAAACTATTATTATTATTGTTGTCACAAAGTAAAGATTAAAAACAAGAATAAACAAATATCGCATATTATTACCAAAAACTGTAATCTTAACAATTTTGTGGGTATAATTTTGGTAATTTTTTGGTGTTCTTTATAGAAAGATCTCCTACTATTAAGTGAAAAAGAAAAAGATTAATGTGAGCCTTGGAATCTTTCTACTATTATCAAGAAGAAGATATGAGTAGGGAATTAGTAATGGCATAGGGTGGAGAATGTAAGGTAACATTAATGAAATAAAAACGGAGGCAAAGTATAAGAGACTATAACTCATCCACTGTGATTCCACAGAAATATCAAATTCTTCCATTTTTAACTGGGCAATACTGACTCCTACTTGGTAAAAAATTCCCTTCCAGGTATCTTTCAGTATGGAAATTCCCACAATTTAATGATTTCATAGAAAAACACCCTTTTTTCCCCACTAAGTGTTGAAGCAAGCTAAAAGCACAAGGACATAATGAAACATGGTTGGGGGATAAGCCGGGGGAGGGGGGTACGGGGGGCGGGGGGCGTTAATAGCAGCTCAATACACAAAAGTATAATATGACAGACAAGATCTAACAAGTCCTTTCAACGTTAACAGAATGCTCCCAGGACAAAGGAGGCACTTCTCCCCTCTATAAACACCCATCAGTCTGGCTACCATGCCCAAGGAAAACCCAAAGCTCACCCACAAGAAGACAACGAGGATGGTGATGAGGAATCAAAGCTACACCATATAAGAAATGACTGAAGAAAAATAGGCAATTGTTTGGTCTGATCTTTTTTTTTTTTTAAATGGGAAAGGGGTGGGAAATGGGGAATAGGAAGCAGTCTAACAGAAAGGAGTTAAAACTTGCTTAACTGGCCCTAACCGGTTTGGCTCAGTGGATAGAACATTGGCCTGTGGACAGAAGGGTCCCAGGTTCGATTCCAGTCAAGGGCATGTACCTTGGTTGTGGACACATACCCAGTAGGGAGTGTGCAGGAGGCAGCTGATTGATGTTTCTCTATCATCGATGTTTCTAGCTCTCTATCCCTCTCCCTTCCTCCCTGTAAAAAAATCAATAAAATATATTAAAAAAAAAAAAAAAAAACTTGCTTAACTGGGATCACCTGGTAAAAGGCATGCCTGGTCTCTATCTGAAAATCAATGGAGAATATATCCTCAGTGAGGATTAAAAAAAAAAAGAAAGAAAGAAAAAGAAAAAGAAAGGCATACCTAGTTCATCACATGGAACAATATTTTAGCAATTATCCCTAATTATAAATCTGTTACCTCAGGAGATAATATGACCCTCCTTCCTTTGAAAGCAATGCCGGGTTCAATTCAGAGGAAGGAAGAAAAGACATATAGGGAAATTAAGCCACAGACTAAGAGCTGGATAAGTAACAAGTTTGGCCTAGACTTAGAAGATCTCTAAGATTTTTATTCAAAGCTGAATCCCATGTTTACAGAGAAGGACAAAGACATAAAGAAAAATTTCTCACCTTCCTTTCTAAAAATAGTTCTCTCCAAATCTAGGACCTAGGACTCACCTGAGTTCCGGAGAAAAGTCTTTTTAAGTCCTTACAGGAAGACTGTGAAGCAAAAAAATATGAAATGGGAGGCTGGGGTTATGGCCTACTTGAATGAATGTTCAAGTTTTTTTTTTTTCCTCAATAAGCTCACCGCAAAGATGTATACTGCTCTAAGTTTTCCCTACAATTGAGTAGTCACCTTCAGAGGTCTACATGCCTCTATTTCCTTTGGATCCAACTCAAAGGAACAATCTCTCTAAAGAATGAGATAATGTGTAGTATAATCCCTGACTCTTAAGGTGCACTTTCTGAAATATCATTATTTCAAAGTTATATTCTGTAACTTAGAACCCTAAACATATGCTTTATGTAATCTCTAAATTAAAATAATATCTTAGGTAAGGTTATTAGTTAATTTTTGGCAAGGGTTTATTTTTTTAGTTGCATGTTTAGAAAATAGTTACAAAGATATTAATTTTTATTTCTCAATTTTCCTTAATTGAGGTACATGAGCCTTACAGTCTCTCCCAAACATTTTCATTTTATCCCATGTACTTATTAAAGATTTCCCCCAATTAATTCTCTTTCTTCTATAGCTTAAGAAAGTCTTTTTCTTCTATGTCTATTCTTGGGTATATGAATTCCTATAAAGGTGACTATACAGATGCAGCATATTCCTTTATTGTAAAGTAAAATAAATTCTGAACTACATAATGCCCCTATTTTCATAACTAATGAAAGAGAGATATGACTATAAATCACAGTTATAAAAATAGATGCAGAACTTTTTATACACATACCTGAACTGTTTGGACTTGTGGAGACTGAATAACTGATGGCTGGGCCGCCTGAATAACTCCATGGACTTGAACTGTCTGCCCATTGGGCAGTTGTACTAATGTTACGGTGGGAGCAGATGATGTTGCATGAGCTGCTGGCATAGATACCTATTGTGTTGAACATGGAAAAAAATTACCATCACAGATACCTTCTTGGGAGTACTCATGTTCAATATAAAGCAAAATTTAGCAGCAAAATGATGACCTTTTTGCTACGTAAGTATTTCACTGGTGTGAAAGAAACTAATGATTAAATTTAATATTATTAAAAAATAAAAAGACTTCAAATACCTTCCCCATCCCCACTTTTCAACTGCTCCCAAATGACAAAAACCAAAATACTATTTTAATGTAATATCAAAATATATAATAGACTTCCTTTAAAAACTAAATACTACTTTATTTGTATGGGGCTTTACATTTTCCCACCTGCTTTCATACCCAATTTCTCATTTTGCTCTTCAAAAATATCAAGCCTGGGTAATCAGGATTCTATTTATTTTAGAAAGAGATCAAGCACTCAAAGAGATTAAGTAATTTACCGAAAGTCAAGCAATATGTTAGACTTAAACATAAGTCTTCTTAATATCATGTATTAAATAAATCATGTTCTCAAGTATAATTGCTTTCAAGCTTGGGTAAAACTTAGCTACTAGTCTGTAACAAATACACATTTTATAATACACAGCATAGTTTTACCTTAAACTAATTATAAGTATGCCTTTCATTAATGAGAAAGTATTAATAGTTATAATAATCTAAAAATTCTACCACCCCCCCTCCCAAATAAATCACTAAACTGGTAATAGTTGATATTTTAAGGATTTATTTTCCTCTTGTAGGAATAAATGAGCAGAGTTTAGAAAATATAAGGGAAACCATTTTTCCCCGAGGCACAAAAGAAGGCACTATTAATCAGTCAATATGTAGGTACAAAGGGCTCTTATTCGATGTCTATCAGATTGTACTTAACTATTCCTATGCTAGCACAAATTTGGGGGTAGGAATTTTATTTGCTCATTTGGTAAACAGTTACTGGGGACCTATATGCCAAGAACAATGTTAGAACTGAAGCTACAAAAATGAGAAAGATATAGATTGGGGTATGTGTGTGAAGAAATGGGGAAAAGGACACAAATAAATATAATTCAGTGAAATAATGAGGTTTGTAAAAGATAAAAATCAACACATTGAGAGCTATCCCATCCCACCTAAGAGAGGAGGCTACCAGGGAAGAATATAAATTTGAAACAAAGAAAACAAGTTAGACATGTTGCTATAAGTATAGAATTCCAGGCAGAGGCTAGCTCTGGCAAAAGCAGAGAAACGGCACGATCTGTACATGGCAGAGAGGGATGACAAGCAGTCAGTACTACTGGAGACGTGTTTTACTCTAAAATGTAGGAAGTGAGGAGATGAAATAACAGAGGCAGGCAGGAGTGAATATGCTAGTCATGAAAACTCTTATATATGTCATATTAAAGAACTTGCACTTTATCTTGAGGAGATTGGGAAAGGCAATAGAAGGGTTTTGAACTCCTGAACATTATGGTGAGGTTTGCTAAATTTTAGACAGATCTCTCTTGTGCGGTGTGAAAAATATTTATGTCACAGGAAGAAAAAAGTGAGGCTAGGAGACCAATTGAGAAAGCCTAAATAGTAGTTAAAGTGAGATGATGACGGCAGAAAGAAGGTACTAGATGTGGTAGGGAATGAGAGAAGCAATTTAATAAAAATTAGGAGGCAGACCAGAAGGGCTTTATGAATGATTGGTTGAAGGAGGTGAGAGGAATCAAAGATGATCCATATATTTCATGTTTGGGTAAGAAATGGTAGATTCTGCTATCAACTGAACCAGAGAACACAAGAAGTGAGGAGAAACTTCTGGGTGGTTGGGGTGGTGGTGGAAGATGGAAGAATTGATCTGATATTTGACTGTGAAGCCTGTGGAGGAGATTTCTGTTGAAGGTAGAGGTTAAAACCATCTTTGGACAGTTAGAAGTCCTTGCTAATTAGTCATTTTTCTCTCTTGTTCAGTTTTATCTGGTTCTCAAAATGTGGTCCATGGACTACCCCTCCACTAGTTACATAGGGACGTGTTTATAAACACTCATGGACACAAACACGTTTCCCTACACTGAACCACAACAGTCTTAAGTTATTCAGAATAATTCAATTCCATATGAAAGCTCTTCTAATATTTGAATTATGTTCTCTTCTGACTATTCTCTAGGGCGAATATAACATGCTAAGTAACTCAATGAATAATTCCTTTTCTACCTTGACCATTCTACATAATGGCTCCCCTCATTTTAAGTTTATAAAATACAGATACACAAAAATAAAATATAAGACACTTATATTCCTACCACTCAGAGCTAATCACTTTTTATAATTTTTCTGTAGATCTAGGTGATTTTAAAGGTACACATACACTCAATTTTTATAATACATTATCATGGAATCTACTTTATCATATGAATCCACTATAAATATTTTTCCATTCCATTAACAGTCTCCTTTGTTTTAATGGCTGCATAATAGTTAAAGTATATAATTTATTCAATAAATTCCTTATTATTACATATTTAGGTTTTATATATATATTATTGATTTCAGAGAGGAAGGGAGAGGGAAAGAAAGATAGAAACATCAATTCTGAGAGAAAATCACTGATTTGCTGCCTCCTGCACATCCCCTACTGGGGATCAAGCCCACAACCCCAGGCATGTGCCCTTGACCAGAATCAAAACCAGGATCCTTCAGTCCGCAGGCTGACGCTCTATCCACTGAACCAAACCAGCTAGGGCCATATTTAGGTTTTCAAATTTGCCTATTTCAAGAAGCTACAACAATTACCCTTTTATCCAACTCTTAAGTTCATAAAAATTTACATTCTCATAATCAAAACCAACAATATGTTCTTTTTCACTTAAAAAAATTTCTGCAAATTCCAAAAGTAAACTAAGACATCTCATTATTGTTTTAGATTTTCTTCCTTCATTAGTTAGGCTGAAATGTTTTTTCCTGTTCACTGATCTTGGATTTGACTATTTTATTATATTTTTCTAGTATTAACCTTTTGCACTCGGATGTCGAGTGTGACTCGACACGGTTAGCATCGGTAGCAGCTCTTTTTATATTCTTTGAATGTATCAATAATTTGAAATATAAAATAATCCAAATAAATAAGTTTGTATGAAAAGAAACTCCAGTTTTTTATTCTACTGCCACGCTTTGTAAAATCTGGGGTATTTAAAAAATTAAATCCCGAGTAAAATAAAGGAATCGAGAAAAAAGCAAGCGAGTGCAAAGGGTTAAAGACTGACAATAAGTACTGGCCGGAGTGACTCAGTTGGTTTGGAGTCGTCCCGTGCACAGAAAGGTTGCTGGTTCAATTCCTGGTCAGGGCACACACCTAGGTTGTGGCTCAATCCTCGGCAGGGGGTGTGCAGGAGGCAGCCGATCAATGTTTTGTTCTCACATCAATGTTTCTCTCCCCCCTCTCCCTTCCGCTCTCTCTCAAAATCAATTAAAAAATCTTTAAAAAAAAAAAACACAAAAAAAAACAACTAAGAATGGAAACAAAAGCAGATATCGGAATGACAAGAGGAAATTATGTTGACAATGTATGATGTGTTACAGACTTGGATGAGCAAGTGAAAACAACTGTAATTAGGGATAAAAAGGACAAAAAATATACAAATGGGAATTAGCTTTTCTAAAACTCAAATATCATGCCACTCTGTTTTCAAAAGTCTTAAGTGCTAGAGGACTGCTTGCTAAGAATGACATATTGAACATGTGTGGAATAATTTTGCTCCTTCCTGAATCTCCAATTAAATTTCATGAAACTGATTTTGTTTTTACAGGCATAATCATGCAAGCATGAGAATGGAAAAGAATAAGAAATTTGGAGGCTGGCCCTAGCTGGTTTGGCTCAGGGGTTGGAGCATCGGCCTGTGGATTGAAGGGTTGCAGGTACATACCTCATTTGCAGGCTGGATCCCCAGCCCAGTCAGGTGGGGTGGGGATGGGCAACCAATCAATGTGTCTCTCACACATCAATGTTTCTCTCTCTCTGTCTCTCCCCTCCCTTCCACTCTCCCTGAAAATCAATGGAAAAAAATACCCTCAGGTGAGGATTAAAAAAGAGAAGAAATTTGGAGGCTGGAAAGCAGATGGATGAATGGTATTACACTTAGAAGGCTTCAGAAAGCCAACTCATAGGGTGGAGGCAGGGAAAGCATGGTTTGCACCATAAAATCCTTAAGGGCTTGGTATCTAAGACACCCTGGAAGGTGGAGTGAAAGGAGAGGCTGAGGATAAGGAAGGCTGTTTCAGAAGCAATTGAATTCCCTCCTCACCCCCTGTGGAGAGAACAACTAAGGTATCCCACTTTGCCAGAGAAGTGGAGATTTCCTGGATAGAGAGTGTCTCTAGACTTGATGGCCTAATACCAGGCATTGCTGAAGGTGGAGTACCAAACCTCAGTCTTCTCTCACTTGGCTTGTAGGCCTTTAGCATACAAGCAGAGTATTAGTGAAGCTTTCTCTGGGGAACTTGACCAATGCCAAGGGGCAGAAAAAAGACCTAAAATATACTGCCAGTCACCCTAAGTGAAGCTCACAACTCATTATGATAAGCCCCAAACATATCCACAGAGCTTCCAATGCAGCTTTTTGGTTTCCTACTTTTAAATCTGAACAGATGACCACAAATCATATTCTAATATGAAAGATGAAGAGCAGAACAAATGGAGGGGGGGGGGAAAGCTATAAAGGAAAATCTATGTGCAGAGATGAAAACTTAAAACCTAATTAATATCCTGATATAAGAAAAAATATTTCCTTTGTGAAACATAAACAGGATGCTATTAAAACACAAAAGGACTATTCCGAGAACAAAAGGAACTCTTAGAAACATGACAGAAGAAATAAAAAATTCAACAGATGGGTTAGAATGTGAGTTTAAGGAAATCTCTCAGAAAACAGAACAAAGAGATATAAAACAGGAAAGAGATGAGAAAATTAGAGAAACAGTTCTATAGGTATAACATCTGTATCACAAGGATCCTAGAGAGAAAAGAGAGAAAAGGCCATCAACCATATAATTTAAAAAATTGAAAGCATGAGTTCTCACTACAAAAGGGCCCACTGAATACATAGGACAATGGATGAAAAAGTGTCCAAATCAAGGTCCTAATAACCGATTAATGAAATAATGAAGCACTAGGAACAGAGATGAGATTTTTTAAAATACCAGAGTTACAAAATAAGAAATGCATTTAGTCTTTCAAACTGTAACACTAGAAGTTGACTTGTTTTCAAAATTTGAAAGAAAAATGATTTCTTTACCAAGAATTCTTTACCCAAACTTGCTCAAGAAACCACTGGAAATCATGCTTTACTATCTTACTGGTAAGAACACGAACTTCTCAAGAAAGTCAGTAGGGGGAAGGAATTTCCAGAATGACATCAGGCCTGAAAGAATAGTGTGATGTGAGAGAGAGACATGTTGAGCGCTGTCACCATCAAGATCCCTGGTGGCATTGTATCTTCTTACTAGAGGGCCAAATGCTTGGATGAGCCCAGATTCTTATCTGTGCATGTTTTTCAACCATGTACTGATAAAGCCCTGGTTCTCCTGGTTTGTTCCTGCACCTGCCTCATCTGAGTACATTTACTTCATCCTCAAGTGTCTTCTATTCCTAAAGGCCGGAAGTGGGCCTGGGTGCTCTCAGGAGAACACAGATCAACCCAATTATATTCCTGCTGGAAGTCCAGTTTTTGGCTCACACTTTAACTCAGTGTGGTAACCATCTATGGTTAGCCATCTATTTCCCAAGATGCTATTCTTGCTCAGTGACTCCTCTGGGAAAGCTTTAAAATTCTTTGGGAAGCTGAGGTACGATATCCCAAAGCCTCTGCCAGGATTATTTTCTCCTGGAGACTTCACATGAAACAGGCAATATCATACTCTTACCTAGCATTTTTATTTTTGCTATTTGCTGTTTATATTAGCAATCTTTCTCATATATGTTCAAACAGTTGTTAATAAAATAAATTATTTAAGGAAAAATATCTAAGAACAAAAAATAAGGATGAGAGAATACAACCTTAGAGACAGACTTTCAGACAAAGACAAAATGAAAGAATCATGGCCCTGACTGGTTTGGCTCAGTGGATAGAGCGTCGGTCTTCGGACTGAGGGGTCCCAGGTTCAATTCCGGTCAAGGGCATGTACCTTGGTTGCAGGCACATCACCAGTGGGGGGTGTGCAGGAGGCAGCTGATCGATGTTTCTCTCTCATCGATGTTTCTAATTCTCTATCCCTCTCCCTTCCTCTCTGTAAAAAATCAATAAAATATATATTTTTTAAAAAGAATCACGAATTATATTTAAAATATACAGGAAATAAAAACTATCATCCTTGAAATTTACTTGTGTGTCAATTTATTTACTTATCCTATATTTTTAGTTTAAGCACATATAAACTTAGCCTTTCAGATTA
This sequence comes from Cnephaeus nilssonii, assembly GCF_951640355.1. NCBI lineage: Eukaryota > Metazoa > Chordata > Mammalia > Chiroptera > Vespertilionidae > Cnephaeus > Cnephaeus nilssonii. Next base: position 14,217,044 of record NC_137081.1, on the reverse strand, counting down.
TCTGCGTTCCTATGTCTCAAAATAAATTTGCGTGATATGAAAAAAAGCAGTTATAAGGTTTTCTTCCCTTGTTTAAGAGAGACAATTAATGATTGTCTGAATCATGTTGTTACAAATAGGGTATCAGTGTTTAACAAATCACTTTCTTTCTGAGATGCAACTGAATTAATACTATCATTTCTAAAATTAGTCTAATACTAAAATAGGAATTGTGATATTCTAAGAATGTCTGTGCTCATTCTATGCATATCTCTGTAATAAAAACGAAATTCTCTTGTCTGAAACATATTCCTCTTAGACGAGAAGCAACTTGGAATCTCTCCATGTATTTAATACCTGGGCTAATGTGGCAATCTGTGGCTGGGCTTGAACGGTCATTTGCTGGTTTTCAGCTTCTGTTACAGCTGCATCTCCACTCTGCTGGTTCTCTGCTCCAGATTCCATGGTCATTTAGCCACCTACAATAATATGGAAGAGTGTTACAAGCACTACAGTGCTTTGTGCTTTTAAAGGCAAATTTCAAGTTAATAGGTATTATGTGGTGGTTAGGTTAGCAAATACACTAAAAAATCTAGTTAAAATATAATGTAGCTTAATTATTATAAAACTTGTCCAAATTTGCTGAGCTGTAAATGTTTGTCCCTTCAAAAAAGAAAAACACTTTTTCCTTGCCATTTCTTCCCAATGAGAGATTACTCTAACTAGACTATTCCTCTCTTCCATGAATCTCCCCTACTGACAAGGGGAGGGAGAAGAGCAAAGTTGTAATTGTTCAAACTGTACCAATCAGGTATGAAGAGAGAGTAGAGAGAAATGAGTTGATGATAGGGTCTATGAGATACTGGCTTCATGGTACCTCCTATAAGAGTATTCCCTCCTATTATAGGGGGGTGGGGGGGGGGGAACACAGAAAAATTATAAGCTACTCCCATGTGAAATTACTGGATGTAGGGCAAAATCAGCCCAATTTCAAGAGCCCAAGTTGTGGGTTATCAAGATAGAGAGGTGGAATAATTAGCCACACAGCCAAATTGGAGGTTCCAAACAGTGAAAATGTTAATGTTCTGATTCCTCTCACTATGTATAGTATGCAACACCATGCATACACACACACTCACACACACAAAATAAAAAACTTTTGAAATTTTAAATTACAAAATTGTGGATAACTTAATTAGGCTAATGTTTTTTTTTAGTTTTGAGCCCTGCTTTGCTAAAGACTTAGTATATTTGTTGGGTTATCAGAACTGGATGGCAACAGCAGCTACCTAGAGATGAGAGAAGTTTCTGATAACTGGGGAAGCCATCATGTGTAAAGGATTCACAATGAAAGGGATTACTTCTTACCTCTGGAATACTGTTATCATTCAGTGCCTAGCATATTACTTGTCAAAATGAATTTATTAATAGTAAAAATTACCTACAATGATTGTATAAATAACATAAAACCCAAAATGCTTTTCCAGACTTCATTACATATATTTTGTAACTCTGAAACTGATAAATCAAAATTGTCACTGTTCCTTAAGTGTTTACTACATGCCATCAGAATGTATCACATACTAATACATTTTGCCATCATTTACAGGGTTCTATAAAAAAATGTTTTACAAGTGACAGTTAAAAATTAAAGTGAAAATATCTCTGGGAAGGAATAAAAGTAATTTAGAAATTCAGAATCCATAAAACAGATAAAAAAAGAAAAAGGTCAACTGACTTAACTACATAATTACTTAAAACATGGCAAAAGCCATCAAGACAAGTGCACAGGGAGAAAATATCTGCCACATATAATTAACACAGTAACATCTAGAATACAGAGAAAGTACTAATCAATAAAAAAATCGTACTGTATTGACTAGTTCACAAAAATATATGTTCAAGGATATTCACTGTAGACATTTTTTATAATAGCAAAGAACTGGAAACAAGTATTATCATTAGGAGGACCTTTAAAAAAATTATAGCAGTAAATACAAATAAAATCTATAATGTATTGACATAAAACTTTCCAAACAGAGTGAAACAGTGAGCCATGGAACATACTATAAAATAGACCCGATTTATGTTTAAAACAAGGAAAAATATTGTCGTAAAGGTATATGCACAGAAAAAGGTATGGGAAGTTATCCTATATAATAAAGAGTTAATATGCTAATTAGACCGAACAGCAGAACAACTGTCCGGAAAACGAAGCTGGGGCTGTGAGGGCCGGCTGAGGCAGGCGTGCAGGGCTTCGAATTTTGTGCATCGGGCCTCTAGTATACTATAAGTGGTAGCTCTAAACAGAGGAAGATTTGGTAGACATGTATAGGATGCTGACTTTTACCTCTTTTTATATTACTTTTCTCTTCCCATGATCAAAGATTCAGGAATACTTGTACAATGTAAAAAAAAAAAAATAGTAGCAGAAATCATGGATAACATTTTGAAACTATGAACCAAAAACTGTATTTCAATAATTTTGAGATACCTGTTGACAATTTTTTTAAAAATCCCAGATACTTTTTACATGAAATTACTATTTTTGTTTAAATTTTGCCTGTTTACCCTATATTTCCAAAGAGTAAAAATAATTCTTTTTTAAAGTTATCAAATAATTTTATCATTTGTGATAGTTATTGAGTTGTATACTTAATGATCTGTGCTCTTTTAAACTAAAGAATTTAAGAAAGACATCAAAAGTAATAGAAAGCAACAGTAACAATTTACGTGCTTTAAACGTTGTACATACTTTTCGTCTGGGAGAAAATGGAAGTGAAAGTAATAACAATATTACAACAATTTAATAATAATAGGTAAATGAGTTCATTTGAAATTAATACTAAGTCAAGCCAAATAAAAGCAGAAATCCACAAACTTTTCTCCATCTTCTCCCATCATTTTAATGAAAATGAAGATAAATAAAATTTATCATCACAGTACTTCCTTTGTAGACAGGGTGTAAGTAACCATTTTTATTTATTTTAATACATTTTTATTGGTTTCAGAAAGAGGAAAGGAGAGGGAGAGAGAGATAGAAACATCAATGATGAGAGAGAATTATTGATCAACTGCCTCCTGAATGCCCCACACTGGGGATAGAGCCTACAACCTAAGCATGTGCCCTGACTGGGAATCAAACCGTGACCTCTTGGCTCATAGGTCCATGCTCAAGCACTGAGCAATGCCAGCCTGGCAGCAACCATTTTTAAGACTTTATTTCAAACACCTCCTCCTTCTTTCTTTCTTCTTCTTTTTTTTTTTTTTTGCCTATGCTATCATTCATTATACTTTCACGCAACCATTTGATTAAAAGCAATCCTATATAATAAAAGGCTAATATGCAAATTGTCCCCTCAAGAGTTCGACTGACCAGAAGTTCAACCGCTTGCTATGACATGCGCCTACCACCACTGGCCGGCAGCCAGGTTTGATTCCCAGCAGGGGGCGTGCAGAAGGCAGCAGATCAATGATTCTCACCATTGATGTTTCTATCCCTCTCTCGCTCTCCCTTTCTTTTTCAGAAATCAATAAAAAAATGATAAAAGACCAGAATACCTGGAGAGGGTCTTTTACTCATTACATAGCTCTTGTCTTAACTGCTATTATAGTTATTAAATAGTTTAATAGCCCCTTCTCCTAATTTTCAGAGAAGATAAAGCAGTTTTTCCTTTCTATCTTAGAAGCCTTCAAGAAATTTATGAATAGGGCTGTATCACTTTACACAGTAAAGACAGTAGATATTTAAAAGTTTAAAATGTAGTTTAATTAAACATCCCAATAAATGTCAAACGAGCACTTCCATGACATTTAAAATAAGAGAATGTGCTCTGTAATATAGTACTGATAACTGTGGGGGGAAAGGATAACTTTTCTGATAAGAAAAATGGTAGGAGCAAAGTTTTATTTTTAAAATACCTTTTATTGTTGATAGTATTACAGATATCTCCCATTTCCCCCCTTTTACCCTCCTCCTCCCAGCTCCTCACCACTCCTCCCCCAGGCCTTCACTTCCCTATTGCCCGTGTCCATGGGCTATGCATATAAGTATATGTTCTTTGGTTATCTCTTCCCGTCCCCCCACCACCACATCAAGGTATGTCAGTCTGTTCCACGCCTCCATGCTTTGGGTCTTATTTTGTTGGTCAATTCATTTTGTTCATTAGATTCCACAAATAAGCGAAATCATGTGATATTTGTCTTTCTCTGATTGGCTTATTTCACTTAGCATAATACTTTCCAGGTCCATCCATGCTGTTCCAAAGGGTGGGTGAGATCCCTCTTTTTTACAGCTGCATAATATTCCATAGTGTACTATACATTCCTCCTGAACTCTTACCAACTCAAAAGTCCAAGGATTTAAGGAAATCACATAAGCATTAGTTTAGAATACCCAGGGTAACCATAGCAAAAGGCACATTTGGGCACATGACTTTAAAACTTAAATAACTATTTTGCCATACTCAAATGTAGCACCAAATATATTTTGCAGAAGTATACCTAGAAACATCTATGAGCAACACATAATACTCTCTACAGTTATTTGGTACTTATTATTTCGTTTTTAGGGTATCATAACTGTTTGAAAGCCTTGCTAACACATTCTTAACACCTTCAACATGTCTTTATTAATTTTCTAAAGTGTTAAGATTAACTTACTAAAGAAAGTGGTAAAACGCTGAGGTGCTAAACAACAGACTTCAGCTTTCCACTAATCAATAGTTCAGAAATTGATTTTCAGTTCCACTGAAATCAGGTAGTACAACTGCCTTTGCCATTACTTTTTTCCTTGTACAATTTTTCTTTTGGTTGTTAACCTTAAATACTTGTCATTTACCTTTATCACTAGAGGCCCGGTGCATGGATTCATGCACTGGGGGGGAGGGGGAGGGTCCCTTCAGCCTAGCCTGCACCCTCTCACAGTCCAGGATCCCTCAGGGGATGTCCACCTGCCTGAAGCAGAGGCAGGAGAGGCTCCCGCCACCGCCGCTGCGCTCGCCAGCTGTGAGCCCGGCTTCTGGCTGAGCAGCGCTCCCCCTGTGGGAGCGCACTGACAACCAGGGGTCAGCTCCTGCATTGAGCGTCTGCCCCCTGGTGGTCAGTGCACGTCATAGTGACCAGTCATTCCTCCGTTCTGGTGATTTGCATATTAGGATTTTATTATATAGGAGGATACTAGAGGCCCGGTGCACAAAATTCGTGCATGGGGGGGCAGGGGAGGAGTCCCTCAGCCCAGCCTGCATCCTCTCTAATCTGGAAGAACCTCGGGGGATGTCCGACTGCCTCTCACAATCCGGGACCGCTGGCTCCTAACCGCTCGCCTGCCTGCCTGCCTGCCTGATTGCCCCAACCCCTCTGCCTGCCTGATCACCCCTAACCACCTCTGCCTCGCCCCGCATCCGGGACCCAGGATTCCCTCCTCTGGCTGGTCACAGGCACCTGGGACCCTGGTTGGCTTCGTTCGGGCCGGCCGCAGCTGCAGGGGACCGTGGGCAGGCGGCTTCACCCAGGCCACAGGCGCTGGCACCCGGGACTACGGGTCAGGTGGCTTGTCCCTCTCCTGGGCTGCAGGTGCAGCCGCTGGCGCCTGGGACTGTGGGGTGGGTGGCTTGTCCCTCTCCCGGGCTGCAGCCTGGCTGGTCCCCATTCCTCTCTCATGAGCTCATTTGTGCCTGGCTGGTCCCCATTCCTCTCTCCCCAGTGTTGAGTGTCTGAGCCATTATGGTGTGATGACCATTTGCATATTAGCTCTTTATTATATAGGATGTCCAATCTAGCACAATGAGATTTATAAAGTCAATACTGGAAATTTAATAATGCTCCAGGTTTCTGATGCTAATAATAGTCTTCTGGTATTAAATACAATGTATCTTCACTGAAATCAGGTAGTTATACCACATATTCAAATTATGTATACACATACATATCAGTATTTATATAATGTACACACACTCAATACACATATCAACTTCAACTATAAAAACTTTATTAGATTATACTGATCACACCTTAACAAAATGAGGTTATATACATTTTTAGGAAAACAGTAAAAGAACAGGCAATGTAATAAATAAAATAAACTTGGTGTCTTTATCAAGCTAAGTATTCTGACATAATTTTCAGAAATAATTTTCTCTGTGCTCTTACCAAGGGCTTTCTCCTTTAATTGAAGAACAAACCCATACCTCAGAATCTAGTCTAGATATTAGAGCAAGCATGTCAAACTCAAAGGATAACACGGGCCAAATAAACAAGGTTTAAGTTTATATGGGCCACAAAAAAACAAAAGCTTTAATGTTTATAGAAATGTAGGTTTATTTCGATAGAGACATGCTGAATACAAAGGGCTGAATGAGTAATCGTTAACATAAAATAATAGAACATTTTAATAAAAATATTTTTTCTTGAACATTAACTTACCAGACACTGAATAACTGCACAAATTAATAAGCGTAATGCAAATAAACCTATTTTTCTTGATCTCCGGAAGCGAAATATTTCCTGTGGCACACACCAAACAAGTCAGTACAAGACTAATGACGTGGCAATTGGCTGTTAAAATATTCATTGCTAGTATTGGTGGAGAGAAATGGCACGCCTGCACATAAAGCCAGTAGGGGAAATGAATTGCAACACGATTATAGTAATCAGTCATTAGCGAACATAGTAGTTTGTTTGTTATTAATAATTATGTGTAACAGGATATTGTAAAAATTAAGTTACAAAATTTTTATTAAAACATTTCTTACATACCGTTATATTGACTGGGCAGCAAAAATATTCGTTGTGGGCTGCGAGTTTGACATGCTTGTATTAAAGGAAGGCAAGAAAAGTTATATATGAAGTTAATTCTCTATTACTTGAATTGGTAAGATTTAATCATTTATAAGACAAATAAAATCTGAAAATGTGTTTATGTATTTTTATAAATTCTTTGTATTAATAGAAAATGCCGCCCTGACCGGTTTGGCTCAGTGGATAGAGCGTCGGCCCATGGACTCAAGGGTCCCAGGTTCAATTCCAGTCAAGGGCATGTACCTTGGTTGCGGGAACATCCCCAGTAGGGGGTGTGCGGGAGGCAGCTGATTGATATTTCTCTCTCGATGTTTCTGGCTCTCTCTCCCCCTTCCTTTCTCTCTGTAAAAAATCAATAAAATATATATTTTTTAAAATGCCTGTATCAATGCTACTCAAAACGAAGGCAGCATACAGCAAAGGGGAATCTTTTCAGTGTTATTCTTCATAATAAAAAGGCAATATGCAAATAACCATCACTCCGCTACGCCCACGATTGGGCGGTGGGAGGCTGGGGGGTGGGACTCGGGGTGGCATATCCGGCCATTGAGAGGCGCGGGACTCCCGATCCCCCCCCCCCCCCCCCGCCTCTCAACGGCTGGATTGGCGGCCGCTGAGGGGAGCTGCCTCGGACACCCTGGACACCGAGCTCCGCTACCATCGGAGGCGGGGAGCCGGTTGTCCGCACCTGGATCCCCTGCCCAGCTCCGCTGCCATCGGAGGCAGGGAGCTGGTTGTCCACACCCGGATCCCCTGCCCAGCTCCCCTTCGTCAGCGCCTCAAGCCCCAGCAGCAGCGGCTGGGGATGAGATGGTGATCCCAACAGCCTGGCAGCTCAGTGGCGGCGGTGGAGGCAGCATTGGGCCTGGTGACTGGCGAACAGGCAGAAGATGGCCCTGATCGCAGGAGGCTAGGCCTAGGGACCCTACCCGCACGATTGAATCGTGCGCTGGGCCTCTAGTTTAATAATATTAATTACCTATGTACATTTACTGAATTGAACTCAGAGAAACTGCTTTAAGTTCAATGTTTATATTTTCTAATTTATTGCAATTTTGTGAATACCAAATTATTTGAATGCTATTTTTAATAAACCAAGTTATTTTTAAATGTATAGCATGCACTATAGGAAAGATACTGTCCCCTCAAAGAAAGTATTTAATACTAGAGGACCAGTGCATGATTTAATCATGCACCTGGTGCACCATCTGGCTGGCTGTCCGCTGGTGCACCAGGCCTTCCGAAAGCCTCCGGCGCAGCCATGGCTCAGCGTCCTGCTGGCCCAATCAGCTACCCCGGCCACCCTGAGTCCCGCCCCCTGCGCCTCCTGCTGGCCCAATCGTGGGCGTAGCGGATGATGGTAATTTACATATTACCATTTTATTATGTAGGATAAGTGAATTAGAAAAATGTTATTTGATTTATAGAAATGTACTGCACAATTTATGACAACCACCTAGAATATGTGGCTAATTAATTCATCTATAGTACCTTTCAATAAGAAAACTTTAGTACTTTCTTAAAACAAAGTTGTTATTTTTTAAGTATTGACAAAATGTATATGCTTTGTTTTCCTGCAAGTAAGACTACTGCAACCATGACTATGCATTATTTCAGATAACCTTTTATCCCAATTATTTTAGATAACCTTTTATCCCATTTCTTCCCATTCTCCTTTCTTTCCAAACACCCACCTGAAACTATGTTTCCAGATTTTTACACCATAAGCCTTTCAAAGAAGTGATCCTATATAAACTTCTACATATGAAATTCTACTAAATGGATTTCTGGAGCTGAACTGTTTTTCAAGGAAAGATACACCTCCTACATAGTTACTTTTAGAAAAGCAATTTTTGTGTTGACTAAAGAGTGAAACTGTCTTCATATTTTAAATTCTGCTTCATAAACTACCTCAATGCTGAAACTGTAAAGACCCACAGAAGTTGTGACCTATTCCACTTACTCAACAAAACCAGAGGGACTTTGTGAAAATCATGATTCAAATGGGAATCAATGTCCAAGTGCTTTTGAAAAATAAGTTTATAAAATCAACAATTTATTATTTTAATAGTTCTGTTTTAAACTAATTTAAAATGCTATATTCTTGGCTAATTATTTACAAATTAGACATGGAAGATTGAAAATTCAGTTCTCCTGAAGTGAGTCAGCACATTATAGTAGGAGTCGTAAGACAAGAATTTTGGTTTTAGCTCTGACTTTAGATAAAGAACTAGAGATGTTAAAAGATTTGTAAGGAATTTACAATACTGTTCAGGGCTATACCACATAGCCTCCAATATTAAAAAAAGTTAAGAGTTCTTTGCATTTGGCAATGGAACTGCATGGACTATTAAGCAACATCCTAATCATTTTAACTATTTCTTTCTTACTAGAAAAAGCCCAAGCATTCATGGAACCAAGGATATATTGAGACTATATTTAAAAATTAGCCATGGTTAATATATAAAGATGATAGATGGCATGCAGACAATAGCAAAGCGTTTATGAACAGTTTTGATAAAAGGCTCACTTCAAATTTAGGTACTTTATTTTTAATGCTAAAAGAATCAGCATCAAGTCTAAACTTTCAGGTAGGTGTACCATTTTTTACCAGCCTGGTAGTGATTTCTGGTAAGGTCATTTTGATTAATACAATCTCATGTTATTTCTCATGTCTCAGAGATGGGACAGGATGAGTTAATAAAGCATCAGAGTTAATAAAAATTCAAAGTATGAAAACTTTTTAAGCAATGGATAGTGAACCTAACTTCCTTGTCTTAAAAAAAATAAATCTGTAATTTCAGTACATTTTAATTATATGAAATTTATATTTCTACTTCCTTTAATCTGTGCAACTCTAAAGGGACACTGTTTTTAATCCTTTGAAATTTGTGACCCTGCAAGAGGGAATCATTCATTAAACAAATACATGTTCTGTGCCTGTTACATATGTAAAGTGTTCTGCTAAAAACTATGGGAACTAAAAAGAAGCAGACAAGAACCTTTCTCTCATTGAGCTTACAAGCTAACAATGAATAAAATATAGGGTGGAACAAAAGGTTTACAGTTTTGAGCATGGAAAAACAGTTTATTCTGGTATTATTTTATTTTTATTTTTTTGTTAACCCTCACCCAAAGATATTTTTCCATCAAGTCTGCAACCGAGGTATGTGCCCTTAACCAGAATCGAACCTACAACCCCTCAGTCCAGGGACCAATGCTCTAACCACTGCACAAAACAAGCTAGGGCAGCAATAAATTATTAAAATTCTCCAGGGCTCAATTTAGCTATATGTAAAAACAAAGGAGTTACTACCCTCTTCATGGTAAAAGTTTGTAAAGAATGAATTCCCCAAATGCAGTAGAATTTATGAGTCATACACTACACCCACACAAGTGTCATAATAAATTCTCTCATAACAAATAATTTTTAAATGTAGTACGTAAAATGTTTCACTTAAAGTTGTCATTTCTTGATTTTTGTTTCTGATGAAAAGAAACATCATCAGTTACTCTAACTAAGGGATCTGGACACAGAATAAATGGAAGCCCAGAGGAGACATGGTACAAGTCCAACCATGCATTAGTGGCGGAGTTGAAGATGGCTGCCGATGGGAAGGCAGACTGCAAGATAGTGTGTGAGAGAACGAAAGGAGAGTGTGTGGTCGCAGGGCGGGTGTTTATTTGTGAGTTGAGGGACAGCTATACGCCAAGGGACTGTTGGGGCAAATATGCATTAGTGACTTTAGTTATTTTCATCAAATAATGGTGTCCTGTTTGTCTGGGCTTTCAGGGATATTTAGAAAATGTTGTAATAATTAAATAAGAATTTATGATGTCCCAAGATAGGGACACCATAAGCACAAGCAACACAAGGAAAAATATATGAACTGGAAACCATCAACATTACAAACTTTTGTGCCTCAAAGGGCATCATCAAGGTGAAGACCTGGTCAGTGTGGCTCACTGGTCAGAGCCTTGGCCTGTGCACTGAAGGGTCCTGGTTTCAATTCCTGGTCAAGGGCATGTACCTGGGTTGCAGGTTTGATGCCCGGCCTGGTTGGGGCATGTGCAGGAAGCAACCAACAGATCTCTCTCACATCGATGTTTCATTCTTCCCCTCCCTCCTCCACTCTCTAAAAATCAACAGAAAACATATCCATTGAGGATTAACAAACAAACAAACAAAAAAAGAAAGTGAAAACACTGACCAATCAATAGTGTGTGACCCCAACCAGGACCCTAACTCCACTTCAGTCCTCTGTATCACCCATCACATGGAAGCCACCAGGAAGCCAGGTGTCTGAGCATGAGCTCACCTGTGACTCTGTGTGTGGCACCATTTCCTTAATTGATAAACCTTTACTTCCTCACCTGGGAAAAAAAAAGTAAGAAGACAATTCACAGAATGAAAGAATATTTCGTAAATCATATATCTTGTTTCTAGAATAGTAAGAACTACAACTCAATAAAAAGACAACTACCCCCATTTAAAAATGGGAAAAGGGCCCTAATCGGTTTGGCTCAGTGGATAGAGCGTCCGTCTGCAGACTGAAGGGTCCCAGGTTCGATTCCGGTCAAGGGCATGTACCTTGGTTGCAGGCACATCCCTAGTGGGGGAAGTGCAGGAGGCAGCTGATCGGTTTCTCTCTCATGTTTCTAACTCTCTATCCCTCTCCCTTCCTCTCTGTAAAAAAATCAATAAAATGTATTTAAAAAAAAAAAATGGGCAAAGGATCTGAATAGACATTTCTTCAAATATATACAAATGGCCAATAAGTACATGAAAAGATTCTAGACATCATTAGTCATTAGAGAAATCCAAACTACAGAGATACCACTTCTCACCCACCAAGATGGCTATAATGAAAAAGAATAACAAGTGTTGGTGTGAATGTGAAGAACTTAGACCCTCATAGCCGATAGGAATGTAAAAAGGTACAGTAGCTTTGGCAAAGTGTGGCAGTTCCTCAAATGGTTAAACAGTCACCATATAATTCAACAACTCCTAAGTATATACTAGTATCCAGGAGAAATAAAAACATCCTAATAAAGAGGGAATATGCAAACTGACCATTACACCATCACAAAGATGGCGGTGCCCATAGCCACAAGATGGCAGTGCCCAGTCCCCTCAGCCCTGCCGGAGTCTGGGGTTGGGGGTTGGCAGGCAGGTGCCCTTAGCCCCCCAGCCGCCCAGGGCCGGCCCGAGGTGCAGGCAAGCTGCAGATGGCGGCTGCCCAGCCAACACCCGAGGTGCAGGTAACCAGGGCCAGCCGAGGTGTGATGGGAGCATTGCCTTCCCCTGATTGCTGGGTTGCCTCCCGCTCCTGAGGGCTCTTGGACTGTGAGAAGGGGCATGCCGGGCTGAGGGACTGCCCCCCTCCAGTGTATGAATTTTCATGCACCAGGCCTCTAATATGCAATAAATGAATATTCATGGCAGTTTTATTCATAAATAGCCCCAAAGTCTAAATGTCATGAATTTATTGATAAAATGTGTATCCATAAATTGGAATTTTTAGCAATATAAAGAAATGAAGTACTAATACATACAACTTGGATGAACTTTGAAAGCATTATGCTAAGTGAAAATGGTTATTACAATGAAAAACTTACTGTATAAGTCCATTTATATGCAATGTCCAGAATAAGTAAATCTATAGAGACAGAAAATAGATTTAGTGGTTGCCTGGTGCTGGGGGTATGAAGAGATTGAGGGGTGATAGCTATGAGATGCTAAGTTTCTTTTGGGAGTAATGAAAATAACCTAAAACTGACTGTGGTGGTAGATGCACAACTTTTTGAACATGCTAAAAACCAATACATTGTACATTTGAAATTGGTAGATTGTATGGTATGTGAATATTTAAATAAAACTAATAAAAACTATGATGTGCAATGTTTACACAGCAATATAATCTACCATGAAGGAGAGTGAATTATGAGTCAGGAAATCTATGTTGTAGCCCAATTTATCATGTCATTCCTGTTTATATTGTTCCTCCTCTTATATGAAATTTAAAGCTTCCTGCCTCACACGCAAGGTTCCTCATAATGAGAGATTTATAGTTAATGGAATACTTTCTTCACCAACTTGTGAGCAAGTTAGGTTTATTCTACTTTCATGTCTTCATTTTTGTTGTCCATGCTACAGCCTAGAATACACACCCTTTTATCTCTATTTATCTAAGTTCTTCAGTATTGTTTAAATTCTTTCTCACAAAACTTTTCCTCACTAAACTGTTTCTCTTTTAAGCTCCTATAGCCCTTCAACACAATAGTGAAAACTGATATTCTGCCCTGTATAAATCATTCCCTCTTACACTATTTTCATCATTTCCACTACACCTAAGTTCCTTGAGGGTGGGAGGCACATAATCAGGCTTTAGTATTTAATAGCAACTACAGCAATCCTTCATTTAATATCTATAAAAATACTTAACTGAATAAATTTTCTTGTGATTATTTCACCAACTACAAAAAGTTTTTTAATAAATGTTCATTGAGCCCTAACCAGTTTGGCTCATTGGATAGAGCGTTGGCCTGCGGACTCAAGGGTCCCAGGTTCGATTCCAGTCAAGAGCATGTACCTTGGTTGCGGGCACATACCCAGTAAGCAGTGTGCAGTAGGCAGCTGATCGATGTTTCTCTCTATCCCTCTCCCTTCCTCTCTGTAAAAAAATCAAAACAAAAAATGTTCATTGAATAAAGGACTAGATTGATAAAAGTAATACCAGTAATTACTATTACTGGTCAGAGCAAACAATAAAGCTGCTGATATTATATAAAAAAAATACCCGTTTAAGAATACAAAGTGAGAACAAGCAATAATTTTTGCTTCAGTGATTGAAAAAAAACACACAAGATACTTCTCAGTCTCCTACTGCCAATCACTTAATACAAACAGAGATAATGACCCTAAAAAATAATGTGTATTCAGCTTTGGCTAAACTACAAACATTTTTAGCTATATCTAATATTGTCATACTAGTGGCCCGGTGCATGAAATTCGTGCGGGGGGGGGGGGGGGGGGGCTGTTCCTCATCCCGGCCTGTACCCTCTCCAATCTGGGACCCCTTGGGGGATGTCCTACTGCTGGTTTAGGGATCGGGCCTAAACCAGCAGTTAGACATTCCTCTCGCAATCTGGGACCACTGCCTCCTAACCGCTCACCTGCCTGCCTGCTTGACCCCAACGACCCCCCCACCAGCCTTCTCACCCCCAACTCCCCCCCTTGCTGGCCTGATCACCCCCAACCGCCCTCCCATCCTGGTCTGATTGCCCCTAACCGCCTCTGCCTTGGCCCCGCCACCATAGCTTTGTCTGGAAGGTCTCCTGGTCTAATTAGCATATTACCCTTTTATTAGTATAGATAGTTATAACCAGAAACTCACATGCAGATAACTAGTTCATTAGGAATACACTTAAAATTAAAAAACTAAATCTTAGTTTTAGAGAAGATTCATTAATATTTGCGAAAAACATTTTCTATTACTACTGGCAGAAGTCAACTTTCAGGATCACCCCCCACTCCTATCCAGGTCACTACCTAGCTATTTTAACTTCTGCTAAATTCTCTCTTCTCCAACCAAATGTCAGCCTTTGCTTCTTTCTTTTTGGGAAAACACACACACACACACACACACACACCCTCAACATCCATCTCTTACACTCCCAAATCTTTGCCCCTTGTTAGATTCTTCAGAGATCCTAGATAAATTCAGCAGCAGGAAGAAAACTCTTAATGTGCTTTTCATCTTGGTTTAGGCAGCTCATCTCATTTATGGTAAACTCCTTTATTACCTTACCTCAACCCTGAGAAAAAGCAACTCAGGCATTTAAAAGTTTTTCAAGGAGTACTACTGTGGTGTTTTTTTGTTTGTTTGTTTTCTTTTAAAGTTGATATTCATGTAACTAGCTTCAAGAATAGATTAAATATATAAAGGTAATTTTTCATCACTGGACAACTGTCTTCTCCTTCTCTGTTAGGATAAACACCAGAATATGAATGATTAATCTTGTCCCCTCTTCCTGTTGGTAACCTAGTAGACAAGTGAACAAAACTCTGGGTAAATTATAACAACACATCTTTACAGATCCATGTCTGGCAGATCTCAAAGAATGCAAAACAAAGCAAACAGGACACAAGACATGAGTTATTTCTCCTGGGCATATATACACTGAGTGGCCAGATTATTATGATCTCTGAACGCATAATAATCTGGCCACTCAGTGTATATCCTATATAATAAAAGGCTAATATGCAAATTGTCCCCTCGACCAGGAGTTCGACCAGCAGGCAGGCCGGCCAACTGCTCATGGCCCCTCCCCCTGGCCAGGCTGGCCGAACCTCATCCATGCACGAATTCATGCACTGGGCCTTTAAAACACACACACACACACACACACACACACACACACACACACACTCTGAGTGGCCAGATTATTATGCGTTCAGAGAGCATAATAATCTGGCCACTCAGTGTATTGTATATTAAGAGGAGAAAAGCATTCTGAATAAGAAAAATAAATGGCTCTTCTTATCTAAGTTTCAAATGTCTCAGAAACCTACATTTATAGATATAATTGTGTAGAATAAGTTTAAAACCATACTTTCTTCTTAAGACTTCAGAAAGTTGACCAGGGCAACCTCTATACAATGACTGATTTAGCATACACATCAAATGGCAGAGGAAAACAGCCATTTTCTCCTTATCAGTTTGTTACTTTAATTCATTATCTTTACCTCCTCTCCAAAAGGCAATTCAACGATTCCATATTCTGAGAAATTATTTAATTCCCTGGCAACACACAGATATATGTTCCAGAAGAAAAATGTTTTGCCTTTACAAACTTTAATTAGCCCCCCAAATCTTTAAAAGTGCTTTGTAAATGTTTCAGATAAAAACAGCACATATCAGCCCTAGACCAAGCTGCTCAGTGGATAGAGCATCGGCCTGCAGACTGAAGGTTCCCAGGTTCAATTCCAGCCAAGGGCACATGCCCGGGTTGCAGGCTCGATTCCCAGTAGGGGGCATGCAGGAGGCAGCCAATCATTGATTCTCACTCATCATTGATGTGTCTCTCTCCCCCTTTCTCTCTGAAATCAATAATAAAAAAAACACTTAAAAAAAAGCACATATTAGTATTTTACATAAAACACCAATAAATCCTCAAAATAATAGTAAGGCAATATTTTTACATTAAAAACTTCAGCATGTGTAATTGTCAACTTGAGTACACAAAGAATGAGATGCACCAAGACAGCATCAATTAATGATTTGTTTTTTGGGAGACAGGGAGCTTATCTATGTCCCTTCTGCTAGATTATTAGTTATCATTTTTTTTCTAACTTTAATCAACTAAAAAATGTATAGCATATGTATTTTAAAGATAAACAGCACGTTTATTTAAAATGTACTATGGTTAAATGCTGCTTAGAAGAGCCAAAAAAAAAAAAAAAAAAAGGATAGAGATGCTGAAACTTAATTTTGTGCTCTATTTGAAGTATTACTTGGTCTAATTGGTTGACCAAAGACTTCTGGGGGTGAGGTGGGATCATCTAAGCAGCAAAATCTCAGTACAGAATCATATAGGTGAAACTGTTTATTTAGGCATCTATATTCTATATAGTAAAAGTGTAATATGCTAATTAGACCGGACGTCCTTCCAGACGACCTTATGGATGAAGCCGGGGCTGTGAGGGAAGCCCGGGTCCCGGGTGCCAGAGGGAAGCCAGTGCGGGCAGCCGGGGGAAAGAAGGTCTACTCTTGCACAAATTTCGTGATTGGGCCTCTAGTCAAATATAAAACTGACAATTACACTAAAAAATTTAGAAAATCATTGAAGAATAAGTTAATGACTATGTAAAAAATAAGTACAGGAAGAAAGCTAGTATCCTAATCGGCATTACTGGGTCATAATTTCCCATGAAAACAGTCTGCTTAAAAAAAAAAGACTGCCCAGCTGAGCCGGCTGGTGTGGCTCAGCAATTGAGCACCAACCCAGGAACCAAGAGGTCACAGGTTCCATTCCCTGTCAGAGCACATGCCTGGATTGAGGCTCGATTCCCAGTAGGGGGTGAGCAAGAGGCAGCCTATCAATGTTTCTTTCTCATTGATGTTTGTTTCTATCCATCTCTCTCTTGACTAAATTCACTTTCACAGTTAACTCTTACACAGCTTACTTGCCTTTTCATGCACTAATAGCTAACAAGGTAATGAGGAAGTTCAAATGACAATTCCCTGTCAGAAACTGTTATCAGTCAAATGAATTCTCTTCCATTTAAAGAAATAAATGCATAATGATAGATTCCTTTAGTTTAAAGGGTCAGGTAAGACCTAAAAATAAAATCAGCTCACTAACTGGTTAATAAATACAGGTACATTCATATGATGCAATGCCTCACTGTTAAAAACAAAAATGAAGCTCTTTTTGCTAAGCAGTATTAAGTGGAAAAAAGCAAGATATATGATAGTGTATATAGTAGACTATCATTTGTATAAAAGGAGGGGAGAGTATGTACTTATTTGCTTGTGTATGAATATATACCTCTGAGAGAATAATTAGCAATTGGCTGGGGGTGACAGACACACACACACAGACTTTTTCTATAAATTTTGTTTTGAATTATGAATTATCTGAATGACATTAAAAAATAAAACTGAAAATATAAAATTGTAATATTCCTCTTTTCCATTATTTCACCAAGTATGATCCCTCCTTCTTTTGATATTCTGCCTTAGTCATGGCGTCCTCAAAGTTCCTTTAGGGTAGCGACAAAACAGTGTAATTCATCTTTGGATTTGCTGCAGCTTCTACTCCAGTGTATTAAACATAGTAATATTAATAATGAATAATTTAAAAATAGAAAACATCTGTTGGGCACTTGTGAAATGCCTGGCATTTAATATGTATTAACTTATTTAAACAGTTTACATGTGTTAATTTATTTAATTCCCACATTTCTATGAGGTGGATATTGTACCTTTATGACCAAGCAAATTGAGGTATGGAGAAGAAACTTGCTCAATGCCCCACAGCCAGGAAGTTAAAATAAAGCCTAAAAATGAGTATCCCTGAGTCTCTAAGGAAGTACTTTATCTCATGACCCTATTAAAAAGGTGGTATTATTCTAATTTAACAAATAAACTGAGGCTGAGGAAGATCAAGAAATTTCCGGGTAAGTCACAAATTCCCTTGAGGGTAGGCACATGACAATAGTGTCAGCAGGGATTCTAACACCTAATGCTCTTTCCACTAACTACATTCTGTCACAGTGAATGCTAACTAAATACCTGAATTACCACAAACTGTTGTCTCAAGTGATACTGCAGTAGAAATGAGTTCACACATAAGAAAATGAAAATCCTTGACTTTTTCTATTCCCTATCTACTATATCCTTACATTCAGATTTGAGCTCTTAACTATTCAATTAAAAAGCAATCACTGTAAGTGACACTGTACATCAAGAAAGATATGCTTATAAGACTGTGTTACAGGCTGATATAAACAAGTGCATATAACTGAATCTAGTAAGGTATTTATAGAATAAATGAAATTATAAATTTCAGTGATACATTGTAAGCATTAAGTTACAAGAACATTTTTTCTTCTGTAGAAGAGGAAAAATATTTTAAAACTGACATGAAGTGGGGCATACATACATGTGGGACAAAAGTAGGTTGTTACTCATATGGAAAATGACATAATAATACAATAATTAATAAATTATAATACAAGAATAAACTCTTTCTTGCACTCACAACTATAAACCTATTTTTGCCCACCATATACTTGGTTTTACTATAACCTCACAACTGTAAGCCTATTTTTGCCTCACCCTGTACTTGGTTTTAATATAACCATATTATATTCCAAAACAACAAAACACAATGTCTTAAAATGTGACAAAATAAAGTTACTTCTCTTTGAAGAAAATTTTCTATTTATCAGATCTAATCAAGAATATAAATTTTAGAAAGCAGAAAAAGGAAGTTGCCATTTTATAAATTAGGTTTCTAAGTTTCCTTAGGCTCTTACTTGAAAAAAAAAAATCATTCAAAAGGGGTACTAGCTTTAAATCCCATAAGTGCCTTTTAACATTTTTCAGTCAATTTGTGTCAAAGATTCATTCATTTTCTGAATACATGTGTCCATTAATAAATTAATCAAATTTAACTGAGATTTTTTTTACTGGTCCGTGAGAGGGGGTAGAAGTATAATTTTTAGTACCATGCTCCATGTGAATGTTCACATATTTAATTAATACAAAAGTTTGAAAAGTTTCACCTGGAATTGCTAAGAATTAACAGATTATGAATTTATAAATCAAGTTTAAATTTTCACAGAGGAAGAGTTGTTATCCTATATTCTCTGTAGGAGAAAAACATTACTCAACTGATGCTGGGTTTCAGAAGATCTTTCTTAAGGAAAAACAGTAATCTATAACATCAATACTATAATTTCCTCAGTGTTTGTCAATAAAATCATCTTCTCAGTTCTTATGAAAAAACTCTTTATTGCATTTTCTTAATTTTTTCAACAATGACAAATTGCTAATGTGTTTTGTTTTTTTAAAAGACTTCCGTGTGTTTTTTTTAAACACTTGTAAATCTGGAAATAAGCAGTGAGTGTAAAAGATTTCAATAGCTGGCAACCAAAAGTCTCTCTTATACTAAACCTTTAGGAGGTAGAACTGCTGTAAGCTAAGGCCAGAGTGAAATTCTAACTTCTAAAAGAGGGTATGACAAACCTAAATAGGTCAGACTGCAGGTCCTCTAAAAATTATCCTTTAATCTTTAATGTGTCAATGACTTTTCTGCCATGCCTTTTCCTAACAAAGAAAAAAATAAGCCTTGTGGCTTCAATGGTCAGTCTCCGGTTGGGGTTACCCACCGCATGGGAGACAAATAATGGGTATTTTAAAATAGCCTGTTTTTAGAATTAGTACTCATCAATATGTTTAAGTTTAGACAGACATGTGTGGGAAACACGGCAGCAGGAGGCGGGGTGGAGAGATCCAGAGGACCCAAACGCGTTGGCATGGTTGGCAAAAAAAAAAAAAAAAAAAACACAAAAAAGTGATGTAAAGCAAGAGTACACCGACTAAAAACGAAGTGTTTCACAATGATAGATCTCCAGTGATTACCTTATTGAAAAGGGTTAAAAGCGAAACTGTTTTTCAAAAACACCAGCTTCCCTTTTACAAGATCCCAACTGTTTCAAACTTATTAGAAATGTTTTTCTTAGCAACCCCTTCCTCCCAAAAAGAATGCATTTCCATGACTACTGCCTTAAAAAAAAAAAAAAAAAGAGGTGAGGGGGGGAAAAAGGAGTCAAAATGATCTAAAAATGCACAAGCCCTCTCATGGCTTCCCCAGAGCAGAAAAGAACAGTGTTCCCCCCATGGCGTGGAGCAGGGGGCAAGGGCACGAATAAAATACAGAACGAGGAGAAACCGTGGGTTTCGAACTTTATTGCACAAAGAGAGCGGGGAAGAGCGGCTCGGACGTTGCCGCGCTCCTCGGCGCGCAGCGGGCACGGCAGGCACGGCGGCTCCCGGGGAGGCAGGCGCCTTCACCTCCCCTGCCCTCCGCGGCCGCCTTCCTCCGCCGCCACCCCCCGCGGGCACCCGGCGGCGCAGCCGGGAGGACGGCCGGGCCGGGGGCGAGGCGAGGCGGGCGGCGCGGGGGGCAGCAGCGCCAGCCCAGATCGTGCCGGCCGGCCGGGCGGGCGGGCGGCCTCCCCCGGGGCGGCTCCCGGTTCCCGGCTCCGCGCCCGGCCCGGCCCGGTGGCGGCGGCGGGAACGCGGGCGCCAGCTCGCTGCGGCCGGCCGGCCGCTCGCACGCAGCCCGGTCCCCGGCTGCCACCCCGCCCGCAGCCCGCCGCCCCCCGCCATGAGCGCCGCCGCTGGCTGCAGGCAGAGTCGCTGCCGCCCGGCCGCCGCTGGCTCCAGTCCGCCGCCATTATTCTTTGTTCGCTGCGAGCGGCGGCGAGGTTGTGGGGCTCGGGCGGAGGCTCCATCTTTACCGCGGCCCCTCCTGCGAGGGGAAGGCCCGGAGCGCGGGTGTCCGGCGCCTCCCCGTCCCCCCTCGGTCCCCCCGGCTCTCTCGGGCTCCTGCCTCCTCCTCCTGCTCCTCTTACCGGTGGTACAAGCTCCTCCGTCACTGCTTTCGTTCGCGGCCCGGATCTCGCTGGAGTTTTATTCTCTCCCCCACGTAACACACCGCGTCAAACTACACCTCCGCCGCGTCACTCACCAACACTCCGCTTCTCCCAGCCGCCCGGGCCACAGGCAGCAGCAGCCGCCGCGGACTGAGGAGCCGCAGCCAGGGAGCCAGCCAGCGCCGCCCAGTGCCGAGTGCGCAGCGGCCGCGCACGGAAACAGCCGAGTCGGCCCGGAGGAGTTCGAGCGGCCCCGCCCCCCCCCGCGCTGGAGGCGGAACTTGCCGAAGTTCTTCGGTTTCCTTCGGGCGAGGCGCAGGGGTTCTCCCGGGAGTGGGAAGGCGAAGGTGGGCTGGGACCCGCGCGTGGCGGGGGGGGGGGGGGGAGTGATCTAAGCCCCATCGCCGCGTTTCGGTGGCTAAAAACCGGGCGGCGGAAACGTGAAGGAGGAAGTGGGGCTTGTGTGCGGCCGGCTGGGGAAATCCAGGGGGGTGTGGACGGCTGGATGGAAACTCCCGCGCGGCTCTGGCCCTGCGGCGGTAAGCGGCGGGCTGTAGGGCGGCTGCGGGCGGCCTCGGCCCGGGAACTTTCGAACGCTGTGGGGACGCGGGAGACGCACCGCTGAGTCTGGACCGCATCCGCGTGCGGGAGTCAGGCGAGCGGGGGAGGAAGGCAGCTGCCAACGCCCCCAAGGCCCGGGGCAGGGCCTGGCTGGGACGCGGTGCCGCTGAGCTGCCCCGGCGCGGCTCGGGAGCCCCCGCGGGGAGGGTTTTCCGTCTCGGCTCCGAGAACCGTTTGAGAAAGCTGGCGGCCGCCGGCCTCACTGTTCTATTTCGGGGGTGGGCTGGGGCTGGGGAGGCTCTGGGACCTGTGGCAGCTCGCGGGGTTCAGCCCGGCGGCGTGGGCAGCCAGGGTCATCCAGGGCCTCTGAGCAATGACCTGCCCTGACCCAGGTTGCTCTTCCACTATTTTTCGAAATGTCTTCTCCCCGCCCCCCGCCCCCACCTGCCCGCCTTTTTTTTTTTTTTTTCTGGCACCTTCCTGTATCGCTTTCTTTTCGCAGCCGGTTTTCTACAGCGAGGTTTGCACCCGCTGCACCCTTTCCTTCACCACCCACTCCCACTCTGAACCCGCCAGTGTGACTTCCGTTGCCTCAAAGCTACTGAAATCGCGCTTTCAGAGGTCACCCAAGGCCACGATACTGATTTCTCCTTCTCCTTTGTATTGAACTCTGCAGTCCTCTTTCATAATTGTCTTTCTGCCCTTTGAAAAGCAAACCTGCCTTTAGGAAGCGGCGCCATGCTGTTCATCTACCTGGTACAAGTCTGAGCTCCGCCCCTTACTGGCTTCCTGTTAGAAACAGTTGCCCTTCTTGGTTCTCTTGATCCATCACCTGCTGCTTTCTCAGGGGGACTTTGGGCCAAAGAAGAGCCACCTTTCCTTCTGTTACTCAGCCTTTTCTAGTCTACCGGCTTCCCCGCCTGGTATATAAACATGCTTGCCTGGCCGGCCTGGCTGAGTGGTTGAGCATCGACCTATGAACCAGAAGGTCACGGGTTCGATTCCCTGGTTAGGGCACATGCCCTGGTTGTAGGCTCCATCATCCCCAGTGTGGGACATGTAGGAGGCAGCCAATAGATGATTCTCTCTCATCATTGGTGTTTGTGTGTGTGTCTCTCTCTCCCTTTCTAAAATCAGTAAAAATATATTTTAAAAATAAATCAATAAACATGCTTAAGTCTCTCATTTCTTTAAAAAGATATATGCATAACCATGTACACAGACAATGGGGTGGTGAGGGCCTTGAGGGGCAGGAGGGGGCTGGAAGATATTAATGGGGGGCGGGGGGAGGACCTATGTAATAGTTTAAACAATAAAGATTTCTAAAAATAAATAAGATTTATCTCCTTAAATCCTTCTCCAACGGGTAATTCCAATGGTCTCTTACCCTGTGGACATTGTCTCATATCCCACTACTTATCCCTTTCCTGTCTAGCTTCTATTCCAATCATTCACCAGAAGCAGCTTCACAGACAGGCTTCAGTCATCATATTACAAGACTTGATTCTAGCATTTGGCACTACTGACCACACCTTCAACCCAATATGCTCTTGCCTCTGCTTCTCCTCCTTTATCCAACTCTTAAATATCAGCATTCTGCTGAGCTGAGTCCTCTTCCTGAGTCCCACCCTGTATACTCTCTTAGGTGATCTCATCCTCTTCCAGCAGCTTCACATACCCTCTGCCAAAGACTGTCCATCCCGTAACTCAAATCTAGATCTTGCTCTTGAACTCTAGGTTCCTATTTCTAACTGCCATTGCTACAGTTTCGTTTGGATGACTGGGGCATGTCAAACTCAACCTGTATAGTACAGTCCCTCCAAAACCTTCCTCCCTTAGCCCTGGGATCAGTAAAGGGCATCCTGTTCATCTACTGAGTTCAAGCCAGAAACCTAGCATGCCTCTGACACACATCAGAATCACCTAGACCCGTGGTTGGCAAACTGCGGCTCGAGAGCCACATGCGGCTCTTTGGCCCCTTGAGTGTGGCTCTTCCACAAAATACCACGGCCTGGGCGAGTCTATTTTGAAGAAGTGGCATTAGAAGAAGTCTAAAATATTTGGCTCTCGAAAGAAATTTCAATCGTTGTACTGTTGATATTTGGCTCTGTTGACTAATGAGTTTGCCAACCACTGACCTAGACCCCTGTGCCTTAAAAAATGGGATTGTGGCCACTCTCCATTCCTATGGCCACTTTTCCACACCCCGCTCCAGTCTAGCCACCTACATCTCTTGCTTGAAGTGCTGCACATAACTACCATGCAGGTCCTACAAAACTTCTTTCACTCCAATTCAGTTGCCATGCTGCAGCCACAGTAAATTTTAAAAATACAAATCTGATCAAGTCACTACCCTGCTTGAATTCCTTCAGTGGCTTCCCTTTGCTTACTGAACACAGTCTGAGCTCCTTATCATGGAGACCAGGCCCTCCACCATCTGGGCTTGTCATTCTCCAGCCTCCCTATCTGCACTCCAGCCATATTAATCTTTTTTATATTAGTCTTTTTTCTTTTTTTCTGGGCTCTTTTCTCTCTCTCTCTCTCTCTCTCTCTCTCTCTCTCTCTCTCTCTCTCTCTCTCTCTCTCCTACTGTAGGCTCTCACCTCAAGTCATTGACACACACCATTCCCTTCCCCTGGAATTCAGTCACCTACTCTTACCTAATTGCAACACCATTTTCTTTTCTGATATATCATATTGTAATTACTTGTTTAATGCCCATGTAAGGTCTGTGCAGGTGGGGACCATGTCTGTCATATTTGCCTCCAGCTTTTCCCTTCCTTCCCTAGCACCAGCACAATGTCTAGAATGCAGTGGTACTCATTCAATATTTAATGAATAAATAATATGTGTGTGGTCCCAGGATGAGTTCCTTAATATTTTTGGAATCAAATCCTGGCTCATCCACTTACTAGCTGTGTGAGTTTGAGCAAATTGTTCACTCTTGTGCCTCGATTTTCCCATCTGTAATATAAAGATGATAATAGCACCTACATCATAGGTGATAATTATTGTGATAATTAAATTCATTCATGGAAAACATACTTGACACAATGTTTGGCACATACTAAGTGTTAATTGAAATGTTGCCTATTCCTAGCTTTTATTTTTTTGGTTTTTTGTTTTGCTTTGTTTTTTGGTGCCGAAACCCGGGAACTATTACTAGCTTTTACATGCATAACTCATCCTTGTGTCAAGTACATTTCAAAATTGAGTTTATCATTTCCCTGTTCTTATGCTGGCCCTATACATGATACCAAAACCTTGGAATTATTTACTCATGGCCTATATTTATCACCCACCAAATATGGTAATTTTTCAGTTTAAAATTGCTTCATATCCTTCCTTTCTACTCATACTGACCTTTCTTTAGGTCCCATCTCTTCATGTCTTAGTGACTTTGCTAACTTCCTAGGAGCTTTCTGACTCCAGACCCACTTTCCGCATTCACCTGTGCCCCACCTGTCAGACCAGAGGGCCTCAGTTATTAAATCACGTATTCTCCTTGACTTCTCTCCTGGCCTCAGTTTTCGCTTCACTTTGTTCATTCACTTGTTCATTTAATCATCCAGGCACTCAAATGCAATTGATCTTATTAAACATTTTGGATATACTTCAGATTTGAAACCTAGTCTCCCAATTTCATATATTCTACTCTAGCATCTCCATAAACCATAGAAATGTCAAACTTTTAGCATCTATTTTTTGTCTCTGGGACTTAGAAATTACCTTATTTTTTTACTCTGTTTTTCAGTCGAAAAATATGGTCAATATTGGGGAGATGAAAGTAGAGAACAGCACGTGGATATAATTTGACATAGTATAAGGTAAGTGCCTGAGAGAGGTCCAGAAAAGGTGGCGGTCTCATGAGATGATTATAAAAGGCTTCAAGGAGAAAGTGACATTTGAGAACTTTCCTCTAACCAGGGCTTCCTTTTCCTGTTATTTTTCTCTCTTGCTTCCACTGTTGAACCTAACTTTCACTCTCACTACAATCTCAAGTTCCACAAACCCTGCCTCCTCTGGTGCATCACCTCTCATGACTCAGTTTGCTTTCCTATCTAACCCCAAGGCCATGGTGACCTTTCTCTTTAATTCTAAAAATATCTGTTGAGCACCTGCTTTGTGCCATGTACTCTCAGAAACTGGGCATCAGTGTTATCAATGCTCATGAAATAATCTTGTGATTTGAATTGTACTTTTCGAATAGTTTTTCAAAGGAGAAGAGGGAAGCACCGATCTGTTACAACTATTCCTGATCTGTTTACCAGTTACAGTTCCCACGTAAGTTAATATACACTGATTGGCCAGATTATTATGATCTCTGAATGCATAATAATCTGGCCACTCAGTATATATCCTATATAATAAAAGGCTAATATGCAAATTGTCCCCTCGACCAGGAGTTCGACCAGCAGGCAGGCCGGCCAACCGCCCATGTCCCCTCCCCCTGGCCAGGCTGGCCAATCCCCACCCATGTACGAATTCATGCACCAGGCCTCCAATATATATATATAAAATAATCTGACCACTCAGTGTATTTGCTTCTTGAAGTTAATCTTACACATAAGAACCACAACAAAACCCATCTTTACTTCCACTTCCTCTTCTAGCTACTGCCCCATTAATTTTTGCTCTCCTTACACTAAATATCTTTGAAAGAGTACCCTATTTACTTCCCCAATTCCTTTTCTTTCATGTTCTAACTAGCTCTTGCCCCCAGCATTCCACCAAAACTCTCCATGTTACTTAATCCAATGGCTTGATCTCAGTCTTCATCTCACTTGACCTGTGAGCAGCATTTGACACAGTTGATCACTCTCTCCTCCCTGGAAGGCTTCCTTCACTTGTTACATTTGTTTCTTCTGTGTTTCAGGACACTTCACTCTCCTGGTCTGTGTCCTACACTCCTGTCACTGTTCTCAATCTCACTGACCTCTTAATATTGCATGTCCCCGGATTCCTGGACCTGTTCTGTACTCTCTCCCTTAGTGATCTCATTCAGTCAATGGCATTCAGTCAAGGGCATTCGATATGATAAATATGCTCACAAGCCCCTAGTCTCAGATCCACACTTGTATATCCAAGTACCTCAGCATCTCTACTTGGATGTTGAATAATAGTTTATTATGTCCAAAACTAAACTCCTAATTGCCCTCCCCTCAAAAACCTCTACCTACAACCTTGTCTATCTCCGTTTATGGCAACTTCATCATTCCCACTGCAGAGGCCAACTCAGCAACTCTTTTACTCCCCACACCCAATTTGTCATCAAATCCTGTTCTTCCCTTCTCCACTGACACCACCTTGGTTCCAGCCACTGTCACCTTTGACTAGGATTTTATATAAGCCACCCTTAACCTTCATTCTGTTCTCAGTACAGCGGTTAGCGTGATCCTTTCAACACATAAAGCCAACCACCCCATGATTCTGTTCAAAACCTCTAGAAACTCCCTATCTCATTTAGAAAAAGCCACAATTCTTACGTTAGGCCTACAAGACCCCATCTCCTCTCTGATCTCCTGGCATTTGGTTAGCTTAAACAAACAGGTCTTGCAAGTGTTCAAGTAACCTTCATTTTACTTACTGCCACATTCACATAACTTACATTACAGTGTATTGTTATAATTGTTTCATTTTATTATTATTTGTTGTTGTTAATCTCTTTTTCTGCCTATTTTATAAACTAAACTTTATCATAGGTATTTATATATAGGAAACAAACAGTACACATGGGGTTTGGTACTCTCTGTGGTTTGAGGCCTCCACTGGGGGTCTTGGCATACACCCCCAGTGGAGAAGGGCGACTACCGTAAGCTGAACGAGATGAGGACTTCTTTGAAGCTTTCAGATCTCCCCACGTCTCAGGGTGAGAATTGAAGAACCGATCAGCAAGATTCTGGTTGCTTTTAATTTCTATTTTGATGATGACCAAATGGTAAGCTGCAGTCTCATCTTTCTTGTGACTGAAAGCAATGCCACGTAAACAAAGCCGGCCTCTTCTCCGTCTAGAAATTTCAAAAAGGCCAGTGGTTGGCAGTAAATCCAGGAGCAGGAACCAGTGAAGATTTACTGAGTGCTTGCTTTGTGCCAGGTACTGTTCTAAACATTTCTGATGTGTTAACTAATTTAATCCTCATAATAACTCAATGAGGAAAATAGTACTTTTAGAGGCATTGTATAGGTGAGTAGGCTGAAGCACAGCGGGTGAAGCAATGTGGCAGGCAGTCTGGCCCCAGAGCTTACATTCTTAGCCAGGGTGCTCCACTGCCTGGTTGTGGAATATAAAGCGGGGAGGGGGGAGGGCTTTGCATTGAAAAGAAAGCAAAATAATTATAATTCCATCCATGTAACTCTGTCATGCTGAAAGCACCATAGTAACCCAAGTACTGTTTTCTGCATCAGCCTTACTACCATTGTCATGCATGACACAGGAATCAGGCTAAGTTGCTTCCAAGATACCTTTTCACTCTCCCCAGGCAAAGGAGTAGGCTCCTTGAAACACTGCCAAACCGCTCCCCTTCATCTCTGCCTCCCTGGCTCCTACTCTCTAGCTGAGCTCTGAATGGTATGGCATTGCTTCTGAGCGCCTTGCCTAAGTCCCTTTCCCCCATTTCCCCGCCCCAGGTCCCTAACAACACCCTAGTCTGGTTTAGGTGCTTGAACTCATGTTTTTGTCCCATCAAAGTGCCTATCACAACTTCCTGCTATTTGTTTAATGTCTAGTTCTCCACTAGGTTGCAATCTTTGTGAGGGCACAGTTCAGTACAGTTGTTTCAAATGAATAAAAGTTGTATTTCTATAGAATATCTTCAATTATAACCATGCATTAAGGTGATTTTTCTTGTGTCCAGGCTAGTCCATTTTTTTTAGAAATGGAAAGGGTAATTTGCCTTTAATCTGCCTTCCAGTTGTTGGGTTTTCATGTTATCACTGCCTACGCCCTAATGCTGGTTTTCAATTAGTGCCTCTCTTGGCTTCAGATTCAGCTAACATTCAGTTGCTATGTGATATGTTTCCCTAGGGTCTTTTATCTATATCTGCTCCTTTAAAGTGAGATAACTTCTTAGGGTTTCAGTTTCCTCAGCCATACAACCAAGATACCGGATTAACTTGTGGGAGATCAAGCTGAAAGTCTGAGAATTGGGGTTTGAATTTAGAACTTCCGAGTCTAAATTTAGCTTCCTTTATTATATATATATATATATGTGTGTGTGTGTGTGTGTGTGTATATATATATATATAAATACACACACACACACACACACACACACACACACACCCCTTCTTTCTGTTCCCATCTCTGATCTTGGCTACTAGTTCATGGCTATCACACATATTACTGAGTAATAACCATGTTTCATAGATGCATTATATGTACCTCCTTCAAAAACTTTTTCTCTTGTTCCTTTGTTCTGTTTTTCACTTTTATTCATTTTCTTTCCATTTCCACTCTGCCATTTTTTATCCCAAACAGTGGCACTCAGGGCCTTTGAAAACATTTTTGGGGCCTATCCTAATCCTGTGTATGGATTGAAGGCTTTTGTAATATTTGTTTATTTCTATCATTCCCACACTATCATTATATTTATTTCAGAAATAGATATACAAGTCCCAGGGAGCCCTGGCTGGTTTTGCTCAGTGGTTAGAGCATTGGCCTGCAGACTGAAGGGTCTCGGGTTCAGTTCTGGTCAAGGACATGTACCTGGGTTGCAAACTCATCCCTGGCCCCAGTCCCTGGTCATAGCATGTACAGGAGGCAACCAATCAATGTATCTCTCTCTCTCTCTGTCTCTCTTCCTCCCTTCTATTCTCTAAAAATCAATGGGAAAAAATATCCCTGGGTGAGGATTAACAACAACAACAAAAAAGGCCCAGGGATTGGAACCAGGACATGTACTATTTGGGCTTCTGGTTAAGCAAGGTGATTGAACACATGCTTTTTGCTTTGCTCATTCCTGACACCTCACAGTAAAGGAATAAGACAAGTATAAACCCTTTTGGTAGATAGAGTATGGTTCCCCATAGATACTCCTGTTCTAATTCCTGGAACCTGCAAATATGTTATTTTACTTGGTAAAAGGGACTTTGCAGATATAATTAAGATAAAGATTTTGAGATAGTCGATTATCCTGGATTATTTGGGTGGGTTCAATGGCATCACAAAGTTTCTTATAAGGAAAAAGGGAGGCAGGAAGAGGGAAATTGGAAGATGCTTCAGTGTTGGCTTTGAAGACAAAACATGAGGTCATGAGCCAAGGGATGCAGACAGCCTCTAGGAGCTCAAAAAGGCAAAAAAACAGTTTCTTCCCTGGAATGGCCTCAAGTATTGCATTCCTGCCAACAGCTTGATTTTAGCCTCCTGGACTGATGTGGAACTTCAGACCTCCAGAACTATAAGATCATATAAATTGGTGTTGTCTTAAGCCATGAAGTCTGTGGCAATTTGTTACAGTGGCAATAAGATTCCAGTACAGCAGCCCCTCATGGAGCAAAATAGGAAAGGAGATAAAATAGTTGAGAGAATTCAATGCATGTTTAGAAGATGGGATGGATGGAGGAAAGGCAACTGACTTGCAGGAAGAGGAAGTGGATACCTAAGTGCCTGCAGGAGGGATATCACTAAGAAGGAAGTCAGTTTGCCCTTTAGAAACCCAGAGCAGTTCAGGGAATTAGAGGCCATGCCTCTCCCTCTCTCTAAAAATCAATGAATATCCTCTGTTGAGGATTTTAAAAATGGTCCTTTGCCACAGATAATTTTAGAAGCACTGATTTGGGATATAAAGGTAAGGCTTTGGGCTGAATATATTTGGGGAATTATTGTGCTAGAACAATCAGCAAATGACCAATGCTACATTTTCCTCCACAATTATATTTTGAGAATTTTATATAGAACGAACAGAAGCATATGGAGGCCAGCATTCCCCATGTTCATAACATTCTCCTCATCCTCCATTTTGCTTGTCCTCTCAATAAAATATCTGGAAAGAACCCAAAGGAAATATTGGCATTTTCCAAGACTTTGTAAGGTTCACAAGCTTTCATTCTTGCAGTCCTGTCCAAATTCTCATTTTTTTGACTGCATTACTCTTAGGCGAGTGTTGCTAGTCAAATAGTAACAATAATATAAAAAAGATAGGAATTCTCTCGCCTTTAAAACTGTCTTATTAGTTTCTTACTCCTTTTCCTTCAGGCTTTACACCCATGCTACCCTGTACTTATTCAAAGGAAACAAAACATTTATACTGAATGTCTTTGGGGCTTAAAAACTGATGCTTTACTGTGATAAAGTAGAATACAGTTTGTCAGGGGAGGTATTTCAGAAGTACCCAAGCACAGTTCTTCTCCAGAAGAGTGACATTTCTTTCAATGTATGAGTAAAAAGTAGGAAGTTGTCATTAACTGTCAATCCTAAGGCTGAGGTTCACGTGCATCTTTTTTTTTTTAAGTTTTTAGTAATCTTTTAGAAAGAGAGCACGGGGGGGGGGGGGGGGATAGAGAGAGAGAGAGAGAGAAACATCGGATTGGCTGCCTTCTGTACAACCCCTATTGGGGATTGAACCTGCAACCGGGCATGTGCCCTAACCGTGAAACGACCAGTGACTTTCTGGTGCACGGACAAAAAACCAATTGAGCCACACTGGCCAGGACTCACATGCATCTTGGTTAAACTTTTCTGGTCTCTGTTTAGTTGTTCAGTCATGTGTGTTGTCTTGGTGACACTGGAAACAACACAGCTGACTCATGCCCTTCTTGTTACCGCAGGATACAGCGGTTCCAACCACGTCCCAGCAAGCATCCCCCGTTTCTGCATCATGAAGGGCTCTCCACGCATGGGTGGCGTCTGAGGTCGGAGTCACTGTAGCTCCTACAACGAACACATTTACATTACTAACATCCAAAGACGGCGTGGGGGTAAGGACCCTGTCTGTTTTCAAGAGCTCCTTCCACCCAGACTTTTATCCCCTCCTCGTCCTCCTTCTACAAGGAATTGAGAAAGAGGTGACTTGTTTGGGTGATGGGGAAGGAGAGAAGAAATCTTTTCATCTGTACCCATCCCTAGTCAGCACGTGAGAAGAAGAACCCAATGTCATGATTGCCAGTGGCCCTTTTCTGTATAGACTTTTCTAGCAAGAGATCTAGCCCTGTCAGCTAAATTCTTGCAGCATGGTATTGGACATGCTTTTAAAAAAGGGACCTGTCAGAAATGACAGTGATTCGGTATAGGTTTCTGTGTGCTGCAGTAGCTCCAGTGTTGCTTCTTCCAGGAAGCATTTCCTTGCCAACACAACTCAGAGGGCACACACATGTCCACGCCACCCCTGCCCCAGCACATTTTATAGCATTAGGGTCTTGCGTCTGTAGACCAGGAAGAAAACTGCTTCTGAGATCCTCATAGGATAAGAGGTCCCTGCGTACCCATATTCTCAAACTGGGCGTGAGGGTTATAGACAGCAGTGAAATGGAATCGAGTTTGCTGGGATTTGGTTTGCTCACAGCCCTGGCTCTTAGCAGGGTGGCTTTTTCCTCCGGGTTCACACAGTCTCTCTAGACTTGTCTTTTTCCAGGACTGAGTACACCCTTTTCTTCCTCCTATCCCCTCCTCCCCAGTACAATTACCCTGTAGAGATTCCTGCAATGAATCCGTCAGTGTTACTGTCCAACACGTCCCCGTGCAATACTCTGTAAATGTCACTGTCTACTATCTGGTCTATGGCACAGTGCTAAGTAGTTTTTGTAATTGTCGTTTTGAGTGGAACCGGAGAATGCTTTTGTAATTGTGTGTCAGAGTTTCTTGTGCTTTTTCCGGGTAGCCAGAACGGAATCATTTTTAGGGCTTATAGCCTATCGTCTTTAGTCCAGTAGCACATGCCCTTGTGGCCTGTGTGCCAGAAGGTATGAAAAGGCTGTCACCAAAACACTGCCTAAGTGGCTTGCTGCAGCTCAAGAATGTTTACTAGAGCTGCCCGAAGCCAAAGGGGTTTAAAAAAACATCCTCTCTTTCTTTCCATTAGGGCTTGCCCTACGCTGTCGGTTCCCTGTCGGCGCTTGCTGCACCCACAGGCGGAGCACCCGTCGCGTGTTATGAAATATATCGCCCATTCATGTACTTGTCCAGCCCATTAGACTTCAAGTGCCTCAAGGCCAGGGATAAAGTTTTACTGATCCCTTTAGCTCAGCACCTCCTTCTATGCCTGTTTATTGACCTGAACGGAGGGAACCAAACAACATCGAAAACACGGGACAGAAAAGACTGGAAGGAGAGAGAGCAGCCTGGCTTGTAGCAGGCATGGAAGACCATGCTAAGGATTTCCTTCTTAAAATTCTTACAGGCGAGGAATTACTCAATAAGAGGCTGATCATTTTTTTCCAGGGGAGAAAAAATAGCAAAGTGCAAAAAGTTTTGGGGACATGCAGAAGACATTTGAGTTTTCTTTGCTGTTTTGAGCTTTCTCTGGAAAAGGGATTGGGGGTGGGGGCGGGCGTGGGAACTATGTCATAGGATTGTTATGGGGATGAAATGGAAAGTTTCATATATGTGACTTAGCACTGTCCCTGGCTGATGGTAAGTGATTAGTAAGTATTTGATATTTTTATTGTATTTCATTACATCCAGTTAGTGACAATTTTGTGTCACTAAGAAAAAAATGGTCTAGTAAACTATTGCACAATGATTTCTTATCATCAATATTATTTATTTTATTTTATTTTTAATCCTCACCCAAGAATATTTTTCCTTTTTTTCTTTAGAGCGGAAGAGAGAGGGAAATATCCATGTGAGAGAAACACTTTGATTGGTTGCCTCCTGCATGAGCCCCAACCAGGGCCTAGGCCGGGGAGGAGCCTGCAACTGAGGTACATGCATGCCCTTGACTGGAATCGAACCCAAACCCGGGACTTTTTGGTTCTCAGGCCCACACTCTATCCACTGAGCCAAACTGGCTAGGGCCAAAATTATTTTTATTTATTGAAAAACGTTTAGACTTATTTAATAGATGGCTTTTTAAAATCACTGAGTCTAGTTCTTCAGAATCCCTTTTTGATTTCTGTGTGTGTGTTTTTTTTCTCATAATGTTGCCTGTGATATCAATTGTGAGAAATGAGAAACGCAGCACTTTTAAAATGTCTTCTGCTAAATCCCAGATTTTCTTTCAAACCGCCGACACCCACTCTCCTCACGCTTGTCCCTTCTCCCCAGGAGGTGCCAGCAGAATATTTTCAGACAACCGCCACATCCACGTTCTGTTCTGAATTCCTGCTCCTCACACCCTAACCTGCTCCTTCCAGGGCCGTCCCCACGTCCGGTCACGATTGCAGCCGTTTCTCAGGGCAGCATCCCTGGAGTCCTCGGCTCCCCTCCGTCTGTTCCACCCACATGCCGTCCAGAAGACTGCGACTCGAATCTGGCTCCATCTGCCCTCCTCGACTGCTACTTCTCTAGCCTGAGGCCTCCTCAAACCTCACCTATAATTACCTCCTGACAGGTTTTTCTGCTTCTGTCTTGGCCCCCCTACAATCTTATTCTCAACACAGTGTCCCCAGTGAATCTTGCAAAAGTAAGTCTCCTCTATTCAAAACCCAGCATGGCTCCCCAGGAGTAAAAGGCAGAGTCTTTATACTGGCCCCTCCTCTGCCCTCTGGAGCATTCTGCTTTCCACTCACTGGCTTCCAGGCTGTTTCTCATCTCACTAGGCCTGCTCCTGCCTGAGAGTCTTTGGTCTTCCCTCTGCCTGAAAGCCTCCTTCTTCGGGATTTATAAAGTTAACTCTCTCACCTCTTTCAAGTCTTTGCTGAAATCTCATGTACTCACTGAAACCTACCTACCTTGGCCATCCTAATTAATACAGCCACCTGAACCTCCTTCTGTACCCCAGTCCATTCAATCCCCCTTAATCCACTCCACGTTTTCTTTTTCCATAGCACTTACCAGTATAACTACTATAAAATGTACTTATTTATTATAGTTTGTTATCTGTTTTTCCTCCCAAGGGTAGGCGTTTTTTTAAACCCTCACCCAAGGATATATTTATATTGAATTTTTAGAGAGAGAGGAAGGGGGAGAGAGAGAGAGAAACATCAATCAGATGCCTCCCGTACCTGCCCCAACCAGGGGTCGAACCCACAACCAATCCTAACTGGGAATCACACCCATGACCTTTTCGTGTATGGGACAACGCACCAACCAACTGAGCCTCGTGGCCAGGGCAGGCAGGAACCTTGGATTTGTTCACTGATGATTCCGATGTGCCTAGAGCAGTGCTGCATTAGCATTCACTCAAGGCTTGTTGAATTGTATTCAGTTGTGACAAATCCTATGACTGATGTCAGCACAGGTGCATGGGCGTGTATAGAAATGGCCCCCACTGAGCAGGTTAAGACTTTGTGAAGGAGCTAATGCTTCAACTGAACTTTTTTTTTTTTTTTTTCCTGTAAAAAGCTTTATTGTTTCATTTGGTCCAGTGCATGGGGAGAGAGTTTCAGGGTGGTTAAAAGAATGGCTAGCAGTTTCGGGAAGAGGCTCAGGTGAAAGCCAGACACCAGGGGATGCAGAGGGGCCCCTCAAAGGCCTCTGGGCTCCATAGGCTCCTAGTCGTGCTTGAGGGTGAGCCTTTAGAAGGGACACTCGCCCAGCCCAGCCTGGGGGCCGGCCCCCTGCGGAGGTGAGGCAGGTGTCGCCCATCTTCTTGATGAGTTTCACCTCCTCACCCCGGAAGTGGTTCTCCCGGAAGTCACGGAGCTGAGGGTCTGCGCGGTAGAACCAGGGCAGGCAGCTCCACAAGGGCCTGGGTCAGGCTCCTCTCCAAGGCCAGGGCGGCCTCCATGGCGTCCTGCATTTTGCCCACTCACCCTGGGGAGGCTCCAGCACGTCCTGGAGAGAATGCGGCCATGGAGCTGGTTTTGCATCTTTAAGAGCCACTCAGCGCCCTTCTGCTTCTTCTCCACCAATTCTTGGAAGAAGCGCCCAGGCCCCCGAGAGCCACATCATTGCAGTGGAAAGAGAAGCCCAGACAGAGGTAGGTGTGGAGGCCGCAGATGCAGGCTGGCCAGGCGGCTGACCGCAGCCTCCACGTCGGTGGGATAGTTCTGAGGAGTTTGGGAGCTCATGGTTGTTCGGCAATAAGGAGTTAAGGTGGAAAAAACCCCGGTGTGTTGGCTGGTCTCGGAGGTGGTTCTGGAGGTGGTGACTGGATAAGGTTGGAGGGTGGCTGGAGGCTGGAAGAAGGGGCGTCCCTGGGTCTGTTCCATCCAAACACTATTGAAGCAAAGACAGATCCTGGACCACCAAGGACACTGACCTTTTTTTTTTTTTAAGTGTAAATTTTTTATATTTAGAATTAGGCAGCTGGACTCAGTTTAGATGATCCCAGTTTTGTTGGCAATATCCAAAGCATCATAGTCAGTCGAACATATGCCTTCTTCTGTTCATCAGGCCTGATCAGGGTGTTGACCTTGGATACGTCAGTGTCACAGAGCTTCTTCAAAGCCTGTTTGACCTGGTGTCTATTGGGCCTTGACATGTACAATGAACACAATGTATTATCTTCTATCTGCTTCCTGGCTGACTGAGTAGTCAAGGGGAACTTGCTGATGGCACAGTAGTCAAGCTTATTTCTCCCAGAATTGATCTTCTGAGGATATTTATTTATTTATTCATTTTTATTTATTTTTTTGGTATCTTCCGAGGATATTTAGGCCTTCAGAGCCGCAGTGTCTTTGGCCATCAGAAGGTGGGTGACATGGGTATCTTTTTTCTTGGAAGTTGTGGACACCTTTCAGCACTGCCTTCTTTGCCATCAAAGCCTTTGCTTTGGCTTCAGTTTTGGGAGGGGCAGGGGTTCCCATCATTGCTTTCAGCACCATCTATCCTATCTAATAAAAGAGTAATATGCAAATTGACCATCACTCCAACACACAAGATGGCTGCCCCCATGTGGTCAAAGATGACTGCCCCCATGTGGACACAAGATGGCCACCACAAGCTGGCCAGCAAGGGAGGGCAGTTGGAGGGACCAGGCCTGCAAGGGAGGGCAGTTGGGGGCAATCAAGCCTGCAGAGGAAGGCAGTTAGGGGTGACCAAGCCAGCAGAGGAGGGAAGTTGGGGGCGACCGGGCCTGCAGGGAAGGGCAGTTGGGGGGGACCCAGGCCTGCAGGGGAGAGCAGTTGGGGGGAACCAGGCCTGCAGGGGAGAGAAGTTGGGGGGGACCAGGCCTGCAGGGGAGGGCAGTTAGGGGTAACCAGGTCAGCAGGGGAGGACAGTTAGGGGTGACCAGTCTGGCAGGGGAGCAGTTAGGCATCAATCAGGCTGGCAGGGGAGTGGTTAGGGGGTGATCAGGCTGGCAGGCAGAAGCGGTTAGGGGCAATCAGGAAGGCAGGCAGGCGAGCAGTTGGGAGCCAGCAGTCCTGGATTGTGAGAGGCATGTCCGACTGCCCTCGAGGGGTCCCAGATTGGAGATGGTGCAGGCTGGGCTGAGGGACAACCTCCCCCCCCCCCCGTGCACAAATTTCGTGCACCGGGCCTCTAGTCTTCCTATAAAGAAGGTCAGGGGAACTTTTAAGGATAAGTAGTGAGGCAGCTGAAGGAACCATAGGGTATTGTTTCAGATAGCTTATTAAATTGAACCTGATTGCTGTTCAGGGTATGGAAGTCAAAGCCCATAGATAATACACTCTGCAAAAAAAATTTCATGGCTTATTTATGTCCAGGTGTACCACATTATCAGTGAGCACTCATAACATTCTGTGATCAGACTGCATGGGCCAGGAATGTCAGCTTGACCAGCCCAAATAGTGGTCAGTAAGGAAAATGTTCAGGCCTGCTAGCCAAAATAGTGGCTAAGGAAGTTTACAGTATGTATCTTTAGAAAGGAATGCAGTGACATAGAGATCTTTCTCCTTCGAGGTGTTCTTTCAGTTTGGACCAGGGATTACCCTCAGAGATAGAGCCTTAGCTATTTTGGTACCTGGGATCAGACACAAATCCACTCTCGAATCAGCTATGTCACTTAGGATGTATGATTTATGTGTTCTTAACAACATGTGCCATCTGGTGGCTTCATATTTAAATAACTGTTCTTGGTAATTAGATGTCAAGCTTAGTTGTTTATAGCTGTTGGAGGAATGTATGTGCTGTCAATATATAAATATAACACATTTTAGAGTTGTGTACTCTACAATGTTTGCCTGTGCCCTTTAAATTTCAGTAGGCAGATACACACCCCTATCTGCCTTCCCAGTTTTGACGAGTCTTGCAGAATTCTTCATAGAATTCCCTAAGCTCAGTCTCTGGATGGCACAGTAACCATTACACATTATTTAAATGACTGAATCAAATGAATTTTGATCCAGGAAAAAAACAAACTCTAAGCCTCAGGACTTGGGGAAACTGAACTTTGTATACACTTTTATGTCTGTAAAAAAGGGCTCATCATGGTATCTATCTTAGTCTTTATGAGAATATATGTAATAGAAGTTAATATATGTAAGTCTTTGGCATATTTCTTTTATTAATAGACTTTATTTTTCAGGACAGTATTAGATTTACAGGAAAAGTGAGCAGGTGGTACAGAGAACATGTACTACTTATATCTTCTACCCCACCCCATGCCCAGTCTCCCTATTATTAACATCTTACATTAATATGGTACATTCGTTACAAGTGATGAACCAATATTGACTTATTACTGCTAACTCAAGTCTGTAGTTTATTTGGGTTTCCTTAGTTTCAACCTTATGTCCTTTTCTGTTCTAGGATCCCATCCAGGATGCTACGTTATATTTAGTATCTTGTCTTCTTAGGCTTCCTTGGCTGTGATAGTTTCCAAGACTCCCCTGTTTTTGATGACCTTGACAGTTTTGAGGAGTACTGGTCAGGTATATTTTAAGATGCCCCTCAACTGGAATTTGTACTTGGCGCAGGTTAAGGCATATAAAACTATTGGTTATTCTTGTTATTATTGCTTCATATTCAGATTAAAAAAGGGAGGGATAGTTTTACTGCATGTTCAATATGTAAAAGAAAGATTTATTTTGAGGCTTGGTCGAGTTATCAGTGCTGAAAGACTGTCTGGACAAAATTTTGTTTGCTTACATTTCTCTTCCCATTTGTCCATTTGATTCAGTAAATATTCACCAAGGCTGTACTGGGAGGGCACAAGTATGTTGGATGCTGGGGATTGAATGATAAAGCAAAACCACCCTCATGGAGCCTCCAGTCAAATAGGGAGACAGTTAAAAGAAGTAACTAGGAAATAATCTAAAAGATATCTTGTGACAAGCAAAGAAAAGAAATTTATTCTTAATTTTTAAAATATCTCAGGTGAGGGGAAGGGGGACTACTTTATTAGGATGGTGTAGAAGTTAGGATCATATTTAACAGTGAGGGGCAGGACTTTAAAAATCAGGGGTTTAAACAAATACAAGTGTCTCTCCCACGTTCGGAAAGTTAGGGAGTCAGACTAGAGCTAATGTAGCATGTCCATAGTGTCAGGGTCCCAGGCTCCTTCCATCTTGTTGCTCAGCTATGCACACATTTATTTCCCAGGATCATCTCATGATCTCAGTTTCTGGAGCTCTAGCCATCACATCTGAATTCTAGTGAAAGGGACAGGGAAAGGAGCAACTATTTTCCCATTTCTGCTTCTATGTGGCTAGAACTTAGTCATGGCCTTTACTAGCCACCTTAACTAGTCTTTATCCAGGTGGCCAGGTGTACCAGTTAAACATCAGAACTTGGATTGCTATAGAACAGTGCTTCTCAAAATTCAGCATGCACCAGAATCATCTGCAAGACTCGTTGAAATACAGATTGCTGGGCTCCACCCCTAGAGTTTCTCATTCAATAGTAGGCCAAGAATTTGCATTGTAAACAAATTCCCATGTTTGTTTGTTTTTAAAAATATATTTTATTTTTATTTATTTTTTTCAATTCTGGGTGCTCTTTATTTATTTTTTAAATTTCTTTATTGATTATGGTATCACATAATTGTCCTCATCCCCCCATTCCCATCCCAAACCCCTCCCCACGTATGCCCCCACCCCCTTGGTGTCCGTGACCACTGGTTAGGCTTATATGCATGCATACAAGTCCTTTGGTTGATCTCTCCCCCTTCTACCCACCCTCCCCTACCTTCCCTCTGAGGTTTGACAGTCTGATCGATGCTCCCCTGTCTCCGGGTCTGTTTTTGTTCATCAGTTTATGTTGTTCATTATTTCCCCTAGATGTGTGAGATCATGTGATACAAGAAATATACTTATAAGAACCGAAAATGAGACAAGCCATAATGGTTATGCTGAGAGGCAAATGAATCAGTCTGTAGTGAGTTTCTTTCTGGGCCAACAGTTCTTTTGAGTCCCAATTTCAAATATATGTTAATGAGTTTTTACAGAGAGGAAGGGAGAAGGATAGAGTTAGAAACATCGATGAGAGAGAAACATTGATCAGCTGCCTCCTGCACACCCCCTACTGGGGATGTGCCCGCAACCAAGGTACATGCCCTTGACCGGAATTGAACCTGGGACCTTTCAGTCTGCAGGCCGACGCTCTATCCACTGAGCCAAACCAGTCAGGGTCAAATTCCCATGTTTTGTTGACAATGTTGGTCCAGGACCACACCATAGAAGAAGGGGAGCATGGCTATTGGGGGAGCAGTCTGATTCAGAGCATGATTTAGACTTTAATCATTTACATTTTTGTATTGAGACATATTATGCTTTCTGAGGTCAAGTATCTCACCTTTTACGTGTCAAATCTAGATACTTTTACACAATTTAGTAATTTTTGTAGGAGGTCAATGTTTTGGTTATCTGCTGCTGGGTTGCAAATAACCCCCAAACAAAGTAGCTTAAAGCAGTCATTTGCTCATGATTCTGTAGATCTGCAATTTGGGCAAGACTCAGTGGAGAAGGCTTGCCTGTGCTCTACTTGTGCTGCCTGGTCATGACTAGGGATGGAGGATGCAGGATGGCCTCACATGTCTGGGGCTGTCAGCTGGGGCACCTCTTTGCTCCGCCACCTGGACTTCCTTAAGTGAAGTCCTGGGGCCCCACGAGAGCTAAAGGAAAGTCCAAAGGCTTCTTAAGGCCTAAGCCTAGAAGCCACACTCAGTCCCTTCTTCCAGATTCTCTTGGTCAAAGTGAGTCACAAAGCCAGCTCAGATTCCAGGGGATAGGAAGTGGACGCCATCTATTGATGGGAGGAGTGGCAAAGTCACATGGAAGAACAGCACGCAGTTGTATCGTGCTGTCTCGCAGTATCTACCACAGTCAGGAGTGAGAACGTCAATATTACAGTAGCAGTCCCTTATCATTGTAAGTGTGGACAGAAGATCTATCATTCAGGGGATTTTACCCCTATTAGGACCAGAGTGTGATCTGGGGAAAACATTTCCCACACAGTAGAAAAGACGCGTGGCAAGATCAAACAGGGTTTTAGAAAGGCTTTCTCATGCCTTTATTGATATAAAAGTTCAAACATGAGGAGGAGAACACAGATTCAAAAATAAATTCATACATATTTTTCTGCTGGCCTTCTTTAGACACGTGGCTATTTTGATTGAAAGTTGCGATCTCAACTTTGGAAAGTCAGCATTTTAAAAATAATGGTCTCACACCGATACAATGTGAATTAATGCTCTAAAAGAGGTCAAGTTTATAGAATATTTTAATAAGTGGTATCATTTAGGGCGTGCGTAAGAGACTCACCCCTTGCCCCCAAGGAAATCTTTACAAGCGCCTGAAGTTTTACCAGGAGTGATTCATTGTTTCAAGCCTTGCTCATTTTCACTGGATTCTTACATAGCAGATACTTCTGGGAAGGGACGGGTAGGAAGTCAGTTGCGCTGTACTATGAATAATTTAGAGGAACACTCTTCTCTCAGAGATGCCTAAGAGTCCTGGATGACTATGGAGGAAGCGGGTGCTGAAGGCAGGAGCTGGGTGAGATGGGATGGGGTGGATGAAGAGTAGACAGAGTCAGGTACTGAGCCCACATTTTATTTTATTTTACTATTGATGTCAGAGGAGAAGGGAGAGAGAGTGAGAGTTAGAAACACTAATGATGAGAGAGAATCACTGATTGGCTGCCACCTGCACACCCCACACTGGGGATCGAGCCAAAACCCGGACAGATGCCCTGATGGGTAATCAAACCATGACCTCCTGGTTCATAGGTTGGCGCTGAACCACTGAGTCACGCCAGCTGGGCCGGAGCCCACATTTTTTTACATCACACGGACTGCTGCTTAGGTGGCATGCATTAGGCTTACGTGATGTTGAAACAATAAATTTCATAACGGCTTTTTGTTTTGAAGAGAACATTCTGTTCCTATCATATGATACTCATGCACTCCTTGTGTTTTTTTTTTTTTCTTAAACATTTCTCCACAAAGAGTATTTCTTTACCCTTAAAATAGCTCCAACCAACTACTTTGAGGTCCTTCTCTCTCCTTTTTTTATTATTAAATATATTTTTATTGATTTCAGAGAGGAAGGTAGAGGGAGATAGAAACATCAGTGATGAGAGAGAATCATTAGTTGGCTGCCTCCTGCACACCCTCCCACTGGGGATTGAGCCCACAACTTGGGCGTGTGCCTTGACCATGGCCTCCTGGTTGACCCTCAACCACCGAGTCACACCGGCTGGGCAGTCTTTTATTTTATTTTATTTTATTTTATTTTATTTTATTTTATTTTATTTTATTTTATTTTATTTTATTTTATCTTATCTGAGATCCTTCTCTTATAATAATTTTTAACTTCTGTGATTCTTTCTTTGCAGTAAGTGTCTCTTCTCACCCCCTTTTCCAAGGTCCACTGTGGGAAAGTCCCGCTTGGGCGGAGGTACTATTTGTTCAGCAGGTGTGAATCAGCGCGAGGGGACCTGCCCACAGCCTGGGTTTTCCTCTTTTGAATAGAAGCTATTTACTTCTTTGACTGGCTTAAGGCCACTCTGTCTCTCCTTTGAATGTCCGCCTTTCCCCAGCGAAAACTAAATCCAGCTCACACATTCCCAAGAGTTACATTCCGGGAAGCTGCTTTTGTTTGAGGAGCCAATATAGAGCAAAGACTCGATTTTATTCTTCTCAGAGAGCAAGAGCCTGTTCTGCGGTTCAGATGAAAAGCTCTGTGACTAACAGGATTCTTTCTTCCTTTTTCCTTTTTTTGTGGGGGGAGGGGTGTGTATTCCGTTTCTCCCATTAGCAGCCTGGTCCTTTCATGACACACCTGGCCGAAGTGATCTATACTTACA
The DNA here is from genome assembly GCF_951640355.1 of Cnephaeus nilssonii. Lineage (NCBI taxonomy): Eukaryota > Metazoa > Chordata > Mammalia > Chiroptera > Vespertilionidae > Cnephaeus > Cnephaeus nilssonii. The sequence continues at coordinate 14,174,289 of NC_137081.1, read as the reverse complement.
GAGCGAAGGAGAAGTGGGGACTGTCTGGTGCCCTTTAACCCCCCGAGGAGGGGCTTCTAGGCCTGCAATCAGGACCGGCCAGTAGCTGGCTGCTCAGGTGGTGTGAGCTGAGGCCAGGAGGCTTGACTCACGCCCATTGCAGTTCTGGAGAAGTCCCAGACGTGGGGCAGCGAGCCAGGGTGCAGTCCGCCTCCCGGTCCTCCCTCCTAAAGCCACAGGCTCTTGGAAGACAAGATAGTTGTGCAGCCGAACTAGAGGTGGGCGTCCTGCGGGAGTCCCGGGGCCCGCTCCATACGGCTTCCACAGCGAGCTGAGCCCGCTGGAAACTGGACTGACAGCTGACCAGGCATTTGGCCTCTTTTCAGCCTCTGCGGCCGCTTGCTCCTTGACCCCAGCTGGTTGGCAGCATCCCAGGCGATACCCACAGGTTGTTGACGTTTCCTCAGTGTTGGAGTGCCCCGTCTTGCCCTCCTTGGTCCCTGTTAATCTCCCCAACCACCTCATTTGGACAAACGTGTTTTTTGAAAATATGTGGCAATTTGACAGATCCAATTAGTAGCTTAGTGTCATGACATTAGCTGAAGAACCGTGCGCTAATAGCGTCTCTAGTCTTGACAGCTTTCAGAGGTCCCCCTGAAAACCAGGTGAGCCACGGGCAATGAGTGAACTGGAGGAGAGTGCTAACTTGCTAGCAAGATGGGCCACCAAGATGTCAACAAGGTGTGGAGAACAACTGTTATGTGATCTCGCATCCTCTTGGAGAAATCTCTGCCTCCGAGTCTGCCACCTCCCAGCCTCTGTGAGGGGCCCCCTCCATACCCCAGGACCCCCCCCCACCCTCCCCCACCCCCAGTTTCTGAGCCAGTCCTGACCAGTGGGCAGATATCAGTGCACTATGAAAGTGTGACCAGGAAGAGAGACATCAGGCTGAATATTTGAAATGGGGAATTTAATGCAAATAACTGTTTATACAGGAGCTGGAAGAGCTGAGAAGCCAAACAGTGGATGGCGAGATAACCTAAAGAATAGCAGCAGCAGGAAGACGATGCTGCTTCTAAACTGGAGGGGAACAGAGAGGAGGTGCTTTCTGACCAGAGTGGAGGAGGGCTGGCGCAGGCGGGAGCCCCATGTGGGGATGTGGGGGAGATAGCTCCTAATCTGGGCTGTATCTCCGGGGCCAGGGTGACTCAGTGGCCTTACCTCCTGCCAGCACATGGTCTGGCAGAGAGCAATGGTTAGGAGTACACTATCGTTCTTGCCAGGAATGTGGATCACATAGATATATGCGTTTATTCAAACCTTATTAACTGTAAAATTTAAATTTTACCTCAATAAAATATAAAAATACACACACAAAAAGAGTTAGGCTCTGCAGTAAAAAGAAGGATCTCTTACCCTTTGAGACAGCATGGAGGGACCCGGAGAGCACTATGCTAAACGTATCACATGATCTCACTCCTACGTGGAATCTAATGAGCAAAATAAACTGATGAACAAAATAGATCCAGAGACACAGAAGCATAGAACAGACTGATGAATCTCAGAGGGAAGGCGGGGGGAGGGTGGGTGGGAAGAGATCAACCAAAGAACTTGTATGCATATATGCATAACCCATGGACACATAATAGGGTGGTGAAGGCCTGGGGTGGGGGCCAGGGGTGGGCTAGTATGGGTTAATGGGGGGAAAAGGGGGACATATGTAATACTTTCAACAATCAAGATTTAATTAAAAAAAAAAAAAAAGCTCTGGAGTCACACTGTCTGTGTTTGCTACCAACTAGCTTTTAGAGACTGAGTCGTGTTCCTACCCCCGCCCTCCATTCATATGTGGAAGCCCTAACTCCCAATGTGCTGCGTTTGGAGATAAGGCCTCGAAGAAGGTAAAAGGTTAAGTGAATAAGGGTGGTGCCCTAATCCCATTCGGCTGGTGTTCTTACAAGAATAAGGGAAACCAGAGATCTCTCTCCTCCTGTCCACTTAAGAACGGCTGTTCCAGGACAAAGCAAGACGGCAGCCTGCTGCCCACCAGGAGAGCCTCAACAGAAACCAACCCTGCTAGCACCCCGTTCCTGGACTTCGAGTCTCCAGACGCTGAGGAAATACGTTTCCTTGGTTTAAAGCACCCCGCCTGTGGATTCTGTTACAGCAGCTCGAGTTGGCTGAGCAAATCACCTACCATCTACCTACCTTAGTTTGCTCGTCTGGGAAACGGCAATGATAAAACTTGCCTTCTCACAAGGTTTTTGAGAGAATTATTTGAAGCATGAGTTTAAAGCACTCGGCACATGTAGTTTGTACCCCTGAATTTCTGCCTCAGTATCCCTGCCCGGAAGACAGGTCTCACCTATCGTCAGATGCTGCCTCCCACCCCCGAGCCTCACACGAGGTGTTGCTGGTCCTCTCTCTGTATTCCCCTCCTGGCATCCTCCAGCCACCATTGGGGTCCTGCTGCCATCACGCAGAACTGTCCCCTGCTTTTATTTTAGCCGCCTGGGCCTCCACATGCTGACCCCTTCCTACCCTGAGAATGTCGTGTCCCTACTGCTGTGGGCTTTGTTCCATCTTCCACGTGGTTCATGGTCAGCCCAGCTGTGTTCCTTTTCTATGACCCCATCTTTGGTCCTGGCTCCATCCCTCAGCCTGTGTGCTTGAGTTGGCCTGGTATACGTCCCACCCCCTTCCGCACTCCAGGCCATTTGCACAGACTTGAGGATTTTTCTGCCTGGAAGTGGGTTGGGGTGGGAAGGGATGAGTGGATGAGCTTTCTTTGGAGCCGCATGTGCATGGCAAGCACACTTTTATGTTTGTTTTTAACTCAGACTGTGGGCTTATTTGGGTTGGATTTTGGGAGAAAAAATGGGAATAATGTGTATGGAGGTAGTTGGGGGGGCTGTGGTCCCAGGCAGATTGGATACAACTTCCAAGGACCAGTCCCCGCTCTGGCACATTGTTACTGGGCTCATGTGGACGCTGCGTTTGTGGTTGTCTGAGCTTCGCTGGGTGTTCGTTAGCAGTGGTTCTCCGGTTTGTAATGACTCGTGTATTAGTTTTTAATTGCCATTATACGTCAAACTTAAATGCATAAAGTAACACTTTTATCTCAGAGTTTCTGCAGTTTTTTACAAAATAGATATACTTTTATTGATTTCCGAGAGGAAGGGAGAGGGAGAGATAGACATTTCAATGATGAGAGAGAATCATGGATCGACTGCCTCCTGCACGCCTCACACTGGGGATTGAGCCCACAACCCTGGGCATGTGCCCTGACTGGGAATCGAACCGGTGACCTGGTTTATGCTCAACCACTGGGCCACAGCAGCCAGGCTTCTCTGCCAGGCAGTTTTTAGCCTTAAAATTACAAAGGATACAAGTTGGTTAGAACCAATTTGAGCATCAATAAACTTATAAAGTGAAAATGATACATATGTCCTTCTTACTCCTCTCTAGTCCTACACTCCCAGGGAATTACTAACTACTGGTAGCCACTTAGTCCATTTACTTATATTTTATCCATGTTTACATGAACATACATACACACATGCACCAACATTTTTTTTTTTTTTAACAAGAATGAGCTCACTTAAATTAGGACTTTTGTTTGCAAGTGATAGAAACTCTGCATTAACAGTTTCAGGCAAAAAGAGGAATTCACTGGCAGAAGAATTTAAACCCAAGGATGTCTATGTGTTCCGTCTCTGCTTCTCTCAGACCAGCACTGTCCCCACACTGGACCTCTGGCTTCCGCCCCCCGGCTTCCCCACACAGAGGACGTAGCCCTCTGCCTTCAGCTCTAAATACAACGTTCCCCTGAAGGACTTTGGGCTGCAAATAACACAAAACCGAACTGCAGGTGACTTATCAGAGGGTTATTCTCATGGGACAAGATGTATAGAGGCAGTTGGTTCTGTAACCCAACGATGCCATGGTTTGGGGGCAAATTGTTTGCAGTTCTCTTGGTCTTCCCCCCCATGGTTGCAAGGTGGGTGCAGCAGCTTTAAACACCATTTTCTCACTCAACAGTGTCTTTAGGTGGCTTCTGTCAAAGGCAAAAGCCTGAGACCCAGGCTTGTGTGCAGCGACTTGGGGAAGTGATCACAGGGAGCAGAAGAAAGGACTGAGGAGAGAGAGAGAGAGAGAGAGAGAGAGAGAGAGAGAGAGAGAGAGAGAGAGCGAGCTAGCTAGCTCATATAAACACACCAGGAGTGGGGCAGTGCTGTGGTGATGTCTAGGTCCTGCTGGCACCTCCCGAGGGATCTTGTGACGTGTATCTCAGAACTGTCCCCTGGGGGCAAAGAGACCAGCATTGAAAAAACGTAAGTGTACTTCCCCCACAACAATGAACATAGTTTCCAGTTAGTGTATGCGTGGTACACACAGCTCATAGTGTATGGTTTTCCGTTAGCAGACAAGCCATCCTTTGTATAGTCTGTTAATGCGCATGCAGCCCTGGTTTCATATCAAATTGCCCTAAGCATTGGAAGGTCATCCTTTTCCTCTTTTCCTGATCCCAGGACTGAGGAACTTTTATCCCTTTTCAAATCTTCGGCAAATTGGAAAAATACAGCAGTAGTCCGTCTTGCCAAAACAACTATTTCACACTAACCTATTCAGAGCAAAAATAGAAACGAGGTAAAAATAGCTTCTAAGTAGCCAAATAGATGTCAAACTGTCACAAATTCCAGATGGAACCGGAGGTCCTGTGCGCAAAGTCACTCGGGTTTTGTCTTAAATCTCACACTCTTGTAAGAGAGAGCTTAATAGGGGCCTTTTAAACCTCATTGTTACTTAAACTTACTAGCTTGGTATCCTAGTTACTGTTTCCACAGCAAATGAGAAAGGGAAGGAAGCTTTTAAAGGAAGCCACACTGGCCAACTCAAAATCAAGACGTGACCACTGACAGCAACAGAGGAGGCAAGAGACCAAAACAACAGCAGTGACAAAAAAACAACCCCCTCACCCTTTAAAAAAGGAATATTGGTATTCTGTCTACTCTGTGGAACAGTAAAAGAACTGAGACTCACAGCCAGAAAGAATTGTTAACATTGCCTTTCGAGTACTCTTTACAAGGCAAGGAAATGAATAATTTATTTCATGCTATTATGTCCTCTTATGCAGTATTAACTCGGTATGGTTATTCTTTTTGTGTAATATATTTTAGAGAATTTCCCAATACATAGGTTTAAAATAACGAGAAAAGTAGATTCTAAAAGCCCCGAGGAACCTCACTCTAAATAAACTGTTTTCCAAAGTCAAGGGATTCCTTCCGGGTGGGGTAGCCACAGGGGACGGTTTCTCCGCTTCCCGGCACCAGGGGGCGATGTGGCCCAGCCTTCCCTCTGACTCAGCCAGCCGTGCTGCATCTCTGCAGGGCGCTTGGACAGTCCCTAGCTGTCCTTCTACAGGGACAGGCTAAGCAGGGCAGACAAATGCTGAGACGTTTATCCAGCCTCCCAAGCATTTTCCAGAAATATTAGAGGCGCTCTAGACTGGAAGGGGCAAGAAAATAATCCTTCTCCAGGAAGAAAGGAAGTTGAGAACATTTGCTACAAAAGTTCTGTAAACTAACATGTCAGTCATTTCTTGTTTAGTTTGTCTGATTAGTAAACAGTATTATCCCATCTGTGGCATCAGCTAACCAGGATATTACTGTGTGTGTGTGTGTGTGTGTGTGTGTGTGTGCACTTGAACTTAGCTGATCGCTTTGAATAGAGAAATTTTTTACTTTGTCCCAAAATGTTATAGTCTAATGTGCCAACCCTTATACTCTCTAACCTTATTACTGTTATTAATATTACCACCTCATTTTGTCCATTCATTGTCATTTCTTCCTCTATTCTTCTTTCTGTTTGCTTTCCATGCTGTGGTGGACAGAATAAGCCCCCCCGCCCCCTGCCCCTGCCAACCTGTGACTATGTTATGTTACCTGGCAAGGGGAATTAAAGTCATTCATCAGCCGGCTTTAAAATAAGATTATCTTGGAATATTCAGTTAGTCACATGTAATCACAGGGGTCCTTAAATGAGCAAGGCAGAGACAAGTTAGACATGGAGAAATGGCCTTGTGAGAAAGACCTGCCGTCGATGGCTCTGAAGATGGAAAGGAGCCGTGGTAGCCTCTTGAAGCTGGAAAAGACAAGACCACAGGTTCTGTCCCCGAGCCCCCAGAATGGGGTGTAGCCCTGCCAGCACCTCGACTAGCCCAGTGAGACCTACTTTGAACTTCTGGCTTACAGGACTCTGAGACGATACATCTGCATTGTTTTAAGTCACTAAATTTGTGATAATTTGCTCTAGTTGCGGTAGGAAACAATACACATGGTCATAAATTACATTTAAGACGTATTTATGAAGTGTTTACTATATGCTCAACATTGTACATGGGGAAAAGATACAAAAGTAGTATTAATGATGTCACACCTCACAACCACTGATATTTCAGAACATAAACTAGGGTTTTATTTCTATTACACAGACCTTTAGCCAGCAACATGTGATGCTCATAGTTGCATAGGTAACTACTGATTTCATCTACTCATCCACATTTATTAGTGGCTTCTCACTGCCAGGCATGGCGCATACAAAGATAAGTGAGGTACAGAGATGGAAAAGGTGCGCTTACTTAATACGACCAAGCAGAATTCTTCATCTCCACTGTGCCCCATCTGCTGCTCCTGCAATTTTTTCCTAGCCTCCCAATTCCTCAGACTTCAAATCCACAAAATAGTTGAGGAGCCGAGGTTTTCAACCAGTGATGTAAGTGAAAGTCTTCGCTGTGGGGTGTGAAGGGGCAGGTAAAAATACAATGCCTGGACCTGCCCCTGGGGACTCTGACTCAGTCGTCTGAAGAAGCATTTGGCTGAGTTTTTTTGGTAAAAGCTCCTTAGGTTACTCTACACCTTGTGTTAGAGAGTAAGATAAATATAGAGGGGGGAAAAACAGGCCAAAGAAATTTCAACAAGTTAAACATTTAAAAAAATATATTTTTTATTGATTTCAGAGAGAAAGAGAGAGAGAGAGAGATAGAAACATCAATGATGAGAGAAAATCACTGATTGGCTGCCTTCTGCATGCCCCACACTGGGGATTGAGCCTGCAACCCAGGCATGTGCCCTGACTGAGAATTAAACCATGACCTCATGGTTCATAGGTCGATGCTCAACCACTGAGCCATGCCGGCCAGACTAAACATTTTAAAATATCGTATAGGTGGTTGATTACAATGTTAGTTGATTACAATGTAATGCAATTATAAATTGACTAGTTGATTACAATGTAATGCTATTATAAATTAAGTAGAGGCCCAGTGCATGATTGAATCATGCACATCTAGGGTCCCCTAAACGCTTTCGCTTTCGATCACGGGAGAGCTGCGTGCCTGTCTGCTGGTGCACCAGCGGACAGGCACCCAGCTCCCACGCTTTTGCTTTCGATCGCAGGGGAGCTGGGTATCTGTCCGCTGGTGCACCAGGCCTTTCAGAAGCCCCCGGCGCGGCGAAGGGTTCTGAAAGGCCTGGTGCCTGAGCGGACAGGCACCCAGCTCCCACGCTTTTGCTTTTGATCGCTGGTGCACCAGGCCTTTCAGAAGCCTCCGCCCCGCTGGAGGCTTCTGAAAGGCCTGGTGCCTGAGCGGACAGGCACCCAGCTCCCTCACTTTTGATGGTCCGCGGTGGGATGTGAGCTCGCTGCCCCAGAGGCCCCTTCTGTGCCGCAGTACAGCCATGGCACAGACGCTGAGCTCGAGCCGCCGCTGGCAAGGCGAGCTCAGCGTCCCACTGGCCCAATCGGCCACCCTGGCCACCCCGAGTCCCGCCCCCCCTGCGCCTCCTGGCCAATCGCAGCATAGCGAAGGTACGGTCAATTCGCATATTTGTCTATTATTAGGTAGGACAAGAGAGCCAACCACTCAAAATCTATGCATCTGGAAATTAACAAAACACATTCCTAAATAATAAATTTTCTGGATAAAGAGAGTCAGGGTAAAATTGTAAAATATTCAGAAAAAGAGAAACCACAATGATGCTGGTGTTAATATTAACAGCTACTGTGAGGGGCTTATTATTATGAGGGCTGGGGAGCTAGAGAGAGGATCCTTCTCCAGCATATTCGGTGAGGCTCTTGGAAGAAGGCAGTACTGTGCACCTGTAGTAGGGATAGATTTGTGGTTAGCATCCTCGGCTCTTCTGGGGAGTAGGGGCACCACTGTGCATATTCATTTTTGGGTGCAAGATGGCCTAATGGTTAGGAACACGGGCTTTGGAGGCAGACATAGCAGCTCCATCATTTGCTAGTTGCATAACCTTGTACAAATTACTTACCTTGACCAAGCCTTGGTTTCTTCACCTGTTAAATCGGGACAGTGATGGCAATGATGGTACCTTTCCTTTATGGTTGTGAGGAGCGAGTGAGAGAATGCATGGAAATCTCATCGTGAGGCACATGATACACTCAGTAAATATTTAGTATTGTTATGACTGTTTTACTATTATTAAATTCTATAATTTAATAGTTTAGTTGAAGAGTAAGGGTGTTTTCACTCTTGCAGTCATGCAATTCTTGACTTCAACCCCTGGCTTTAAAATGAGAAGCCATGCCCAACTGGTATGGCTCAGTGGTTGAGCATCGACTTATGAACCAGGAGGTCTTGGTTCGATTCCCTAATCAGGACACATGCCCTGGTTGCGGGCTCAATCCCCAACCATTGATGTTTCTATCTCTCCCTTTCCTTTCCTCTATGAAATAAAACAATATATATATTAAAAATAAAATAAAAAGCCATTATTTTTTTTTTTCAGGGCTAAAGTATTCTTTTTCTTTTTCTTTATTTACTAGAGGCCCAGTGCATGATTTAATCATGCACCTGGTGCACCAGCTGGCTGGCTGTCCGCTGGTGCACCAGGCCTTCCGAAAGCCTCCGGCGCGGCGGAGGCTTTCGAAAGGCCTTGTGTGGGAGCAGACAGACAGCCAGCTCCCCCGCTTTGGCTTTTGATCGCGTGGGAGCTGGCTGTCTATCCGCTGGTGCACCAGGCCTTTCGAAAGCCTCCGGCACAGCGTCCTGCTGGCCCAATCAGCTACCCCGGCCACCCTGAGTCCCGCCCCCTGCGCCTCCTGCTGGCCCAATCGTGGGCGTAGCGGAGTGATGGTAATTTACATATTACCATTTTATTATGTAGGATTTTTCCATTCAGAAAGGATATATGCACCCCTATGTTCATAGCAGCTCAATTTACAATAGCTAAGATTTGGAAACAGCCTAAGTGCCCATCAGCAGATGAGTGGATTAAAAAACTGTGGTACATTTACACAATGGAATACTACACTGCTATAAAAAAGAAGGAACTTTTACCATTTGCAACAACATGGATGGAACTGGAGAGCATTATGATAAGCGAAATAAGCCAGTTGGAGAAAGATAAATATCACATGATCTCACTCAGATGTGGGATATAATGATCAACATCATTTGATGAACAAGAATAGATCCAGAGACAAATGGTAGGGGAGAGGGTGATTAGAGAGCAACCAAAGGACTTGTAAGCATGCATATGAGCATAACCAATGGACACAGACACTGGGGCGGTGGGGGCTTGCCGGGGTGAGAATGGCTGAGGAGGGGAGTGTCAATTGGGGAAAAAGGAGACTTATGTAAAACTTTAGACAAAAAAAAAAAAAAAAAAAAAAAGATTTAAAAAACCATTATTTCTTATGTGTTTATGTTTTTTTGACTCTAAGGAGGATAAGTCATCCTCTTTCTTTTTTTTCTTATTTTTTTTCTTGTCCATTTAAATCCAGTAAAACTTCTTGCCTAACGTAGTTTCACTCTACACCATCCAGATGGCAGAGGAAAGTGGTTGCTCCCTCCTCCATGTGAAATAGTGGAGTTGGACATGGCGGGGCCCTGCTGGGAGTTCTAGAGCTCTCGGGGGCTTGACTGCTGGGCTGGGAGGTCTCCCAGGGGAAAAGCCGGGGGAGCTGGAGGGAGCTGTTTTTGGTCTGATGTCCCGGGACGCCCCATGCATCTGTGCGACCTTCCCGGAGGCCTCTTCCTCCCGGTTAGTCATGTGCTGGGATGGGAGAGGGGCGCCGTCTCAGCCCTTGGCTTTTGGCAGCTGCGTGGAAGCTGGGAGGGTGAACGCCGGCCTCTGGCGGACACTGAAAGGTGTCAAGAAACGGGAGCCTGACAGCCAACGCGGGCAAGGTCAGCGCCAACGCTGCAGAGATCAAGGCAGGACGTGAGCGCCGGATCTCTGGCCCACATTATCTGTGGTTGCTGCATCACTTCAATCTATTTTTGTGAATATGTATTTTTTTTGCTTACAGGTTGCTTTCACATTGAGTAGAAAAACTGTCTCCCCGCCCTCCCCCCACACACACCCCCCCCCCATGTCTTTCCTTTCCTTTACTCTCACAAGTCTATCGCTTGCACAGCACCTCTGATACTCTGGTCACCGGATGTGAATGTATTCTCCCCCCCCCACCCCCCACCAAGGAAAAAAAGTCCTATAATTCAACCCAGTTCTGACACTCTCTACTTGAAGATAGTGTCAGATCCCACAGGTGAAGGGCTCAATCCCAGGAGACTACCCCCACTTCACAAGTAGTGGGTCCCTAGGTTACCCACAACGTCTGCCCACCTGGGCTATAAAGTAGAGGTTCCCGCCACCCCTTCCTCGGGTTCTGTTAATTTGCTCACAGAACTCAAGAAAGCACGTTTACCATTTTCTTAAAGGACATGAAACAGGATACAGATGACAAGCCAGATGGAGAGACGCGTCAGGCGAGGCCTGGGAGGGTCCCAAGCACAGGTGTTGAGGTGAGTGTGATGCAACCCGTGCTATTAGGGTTTTAGGGAGTCTTCACCACATGGGTGTGATCAATTATCAACTCCATTTCCAGTCCTTCTCCCTTCTCAAGAGGATGGGGGAACAGATGAAAGCTCCAATCTTCTAATCATGCTTGATCTTTCGGTGACCAGCCCCAGCCAGGAGCCCACGCAGAGTTGCCTCATTAGAATAAAGACACTCTGCCACCCAGGAGATTACCAGGGTTTCAGGAGCTCTGTGCCAGTAACTGGGGGGCAGAGACCAGTATATTCTATTTTCTATTACTATCTTAAACATATATACCGACTGGCATGGTCCTCAGAACAGTTTTTTTTTTTTTAATTTAAATTCTTTATTGTTTAAAGTATTACATAAATCTCCTTTCCTCCCCACTGACTTCTCCCTGGCCGCCCCCTACCCCCAATCCCCATAGGTTGGACAGTCTGTTCGATGCTTCTATGTCTCTGGATCTGTTTTTGTTCATCAGTTTATGTTGTTCATTATATTCCACAAATGAGTGAGATCATGTGATATCTATCTTTCTCTGACAGGCTTATTTTGCTTAGCATAACAATCTCCAGTCCCATCCAAGCTATTGCAAACTGTAAGAATTCCTTCTTTTTTATAGCAGTGTAGTATTCCATTGTGTAGATGTACCACAGTTTTCTAATCCACTCACCTGCTGATGGGCACTTAGGCTGTTTCCAAATCTTAGCTATGGTAAATTGTGCTGCTATGAACATAGGAGTGCATATATCCTTTCTGATTGGTGTTTCTGTTTTCTTGGGATATATTCCTAGAAGTGAGGTTACTGGGTCAAATGGAAGTTCCATTTTTAAATTTTTTAAGGAAACTCCATACCGTTCTCCACAGTGGCTGCACCAGTCTGCATTCCCACCAGCAGAGCAAGAGGGTTCCTTTTTCTCCGCATCCTCGCCAGCACTTGTCGTTTGTTGATTTGTTGATGATAGCCATTCTGACAGGTGTGAGATGGTACCTCATTGGTGTTTTGATTTGCATCTCTCGGATGATTAGTGACTTTGAGCATATTTTCATATGTCTTTTGGCCTTCTGTATGTCTTCTTTTGAAAAGTGTCTATTTAGGTCCTTTGCCCATTTTTTTATTGAATTGTTTATCTTCCTTTTGTTAAGTTGTATGAGTTCCCTATGGATGTCGGAGATTAAACCCTTATCAGAGATAACTTTGACAAATATGTTCTCCCATGCAGTAGGCTTTCTTGTTGTTTTGTTGATGGTTTCTTCTAGAAACCACTGAGGAACTTAGTGAGACCTTTAAGGATCTTAGTGAGAATGCCAAAAAAAAAAAAAAAAAAAAAAAAAAAGGAAAAGGACCAGTCAGAAATTAAGCATACACTGACTGAAATAAAGAATAATATACAGAGATTCAACAGTAGACTAAAGGATCCCAAGAATCAAGTCAAAGAGTTGAAATATGAGGAAGTAACAAATACCCAACCTGAAGAGCAAAAAAGAAAAAAGAATCCAAAAATATGAAGATAGTGTAAGGAGCCTCTGGGACAACTTCAAGTGCACCAACATCCGAATTATGGGGGTGCCAGAAGAAGAGAGAGAGCAAGATATTGAAGACCTATTTGAAGAAATAATGATAGAAAACGTCCCCTACCTGGTGAAAGAAACAGACTTACAAGTCTAGGAAGCACAGAGAACACAAGAGGAATCCAAAGAGGACCACACCAAGACACATCATAATTAAAATGCCAAGGGCAAAAGACAAAGAGAGAATCTTAAAAGCAGCAAGAGAAAAGCAGTTAGTTACCTACAAGGGAGCACCCATACGACTGTCAGCTGATTTCTCAACAGAAACTATGCAGGCCAGAAGGGAGTAGCAAGAAATATTCAAAGTGATGAATATCAAGAACCTACAACCAAGATTACTCTACCCAGCAAAGATATAATTTAGAATTGAAGGTCAGATAAAGAGCTTCACAGAGAAGAAAAAGCTAAAGGAGTTCATTACAACCAAACCAGTATTATATGAAATGCTTAAAGGTATTCTTTAAGAGGAGGAGGAAGAAGAAAAAGGTAAAGATAAAAATTATGAACAACAAAGTGACAACAAATAAATATCTATCAACATGTGAATCTAAAAATCAAATGAATAAAAAATCTGACTAACAAAATAAACTGGTGAATGTAATAGAATCAGGGGCATGGAAGTGGAGCGGACTGACAATTCTCGGAGGGGGGAGGGTAAAGGGTAAAGGGGGTGTGGGGAGGATGTGGGAAGAGATTGGACAAAGATCTTATATGCACGTATGCAGTACCTATGGACAGGGACAGTGGGATGGCGAGGGCCTGGGGTGGGGTGGGAACCGGGTGGAGGGGAGCTATTGGGGGGGGGGGATCTGTAATAATCTGAATAATAAAGATTAAAAAAAAAATGCTGCTGGGCTGCATTCCTTTGTGGAACTTGGCTCTTCTTCCAGCTCACATGGTGTTGGCAGGACTTGGTTCCTTGTGGTTACAGGACTGAAGGCTCCCGGGGGGCATGTTCAGTCCCGGCCACAGGCCCTCTCTGTAGGCGGTTCACATCCCAGCAATGTGCTTGCTCAGGGCCAGCCACGGGTTTTCTCTCGCGCGTCTCTAAGATGCAGTGTGGTGTAGCATAATCATGGGAGCGGCATTTTGAGGTTTTACCTGGAAATCTAGATCTTTCAGGGAATCTGGGCCCACTTTCTCACTGGGAAAGAGCTGGTGGGAGCTGAGGAGCAGCAGCAGCTGAGCAGCTTGGACAGTGGGACTGCGCATGCACACACACCCCCATCCCCCCACCCCTGCCCTTGTCATTGAGTCAGCCACTTACTGTGCCCTTCTGTCTGTCACGGGTATTTGAGTCTGTGACCCAGGATTGCTTTCTTGAAGAAACTGAGACATGGAACAGGAGGCTGTGATTGAAGATAGGGGGTGGGGCGGAAGCAAATATGACCTCATACCCTCCCATTTGTCTAATTATAACACAAAAGAAGGTGGGATTGAGTAGGTCTGGGTTCTGCACCTGGCTCACACACACATGAGGCTTTCTGAGCCTCAGTTTCCTCTTCCCCCAGAGTTTCTCACTCAAACAGCCTGGGGTCAGGGCCTAGGAATCTGGAATTTTGGCAAGTACCCACGGTGACTCTTCATGATCAGGCACTTTTCATGACGAGTCCATTCCCAACTGGACATTAGCCAGCAGCTATGGGCTCAGGAAGTAAGAGCCAGTTCTTGGGGAAAGGCATTGACGATCGGACTCACCTAAGCATGCTAGAATTCAGGGAAATATTTCAGTTCCAGAAGAAATATTCTGAGGGAGAAAATATTAGGAAGTTAAGAATAACCCAGGAAACCAAGTTGGAAACCAAACCATATAGACCGGGCTTCCATGGCAGAGTAGGGGAAGTATGTTATCTAGTATTCTGGGTCCGCCCCGCCCGAGCAGGGGCTCAGTGAGTGTTGGTTGGAGAAGTAAATGAGTAAGAGGTAAACAGGGTCTGGTGCTTGGTGCCACTCTGATGCACTCTCCCCCTCGTGGCCTCCCTGAGAGCATGGAGAGCAGCTCTCCTCTGTCTCTCAGCACTCCCTCCCGAGACCAGTGCACTCTGCAGAGGTATTACAGTTTAATTTAGAGAAAATCTTTTATTACTAGCCAAAAGCAAATTAAATGCCTCTCATGTATTGGTTTAACATGCAAAGCTACATTTATTTATTTATTTGTTTATTTATTTATTTATTTATTTATTTATTTATTTATTTATTTATCCATCCATTCATTCGTTCACTCATCCGACCGTCCATTTGTTATTTATTTGGAGATCTAACTGGCTTTATCGATTTGTGAGTCAGACAGCATCCCATCTAGCAACTAGGACACTGGCCCATTTTTTATTAAAAATAGAAATTCTTTTGGTTTCTGAATCTCAAGTTCTGGAACACATTTTCCCAACCAAGGGGAATTTCTAGTAAGTTACAGGTGTGGAAAGCCTCATTGTAGACATACTTGGATTTTATCATTACACTATCATTTCTTTTTTAATCCTCACCCAAGGATATATTTTCCATTGATTATTTATTTTTAAATCTTTATTATTGAAAGTCTATTGATTTTTTTTTTTTTTAGAGAGAGAGAGTGGAAAGGAGGGAGGGAGGAGAGAAAGAGAGAGAAAAACACCAGTGTCCGAGAGATACATTGATTGGTTGCCTCCCTCATGCTCCCTGTCCAGGGCTGGGGATTGAACCTGCAACCCAGGTACACGCCCTTGACCAGAATTGAACCTGTGACCCTTTGGTGCAAGGGCCTACGCCCTAACCACAAAACCACACTGGCCAGGGCTACACCATCATGTTTGAACATGGAAGAGAATTTTAAGTAGTCCAATATAAGTGTTAATTATTATAAAGCTTTGTGGTTTAAGGAAAGCTGTACAAACAAAGGGACATAAAACACAGAAGGACACACGTGCTTTATGAAGTCCCGCTTAGGGTGAGACTTTGCTTCCCCTTAAATATAGTTTGGTCAATTGGTTTGTATATTTTTTGGTCCTATCTCTTTATTTAAAAAATATATATTTTTTATTTCAGAGAGGAAGGGAGAGGGAGAGGGAGAGGGAGAGGGAGAGAGAGATAGCAATATCAATGATGAGAGAGAGACATTGATCGGCTGCCTCCTGCATGCCCACACTAGAGATCGAGCCCGAAATCCTGGCATGTGCCCTGACTGGGAATCCAACCTATGAACCTTCTGATTCATAGGTTGATGCTCCACCACTGAGCCACATCGGCCGGGCGGTCCTATTTTTAATACACAACATTGGTTTGCTTTAATAACCCAAGAGAGCCTTTAAATATTTCATGGCTGATTGTCCTGATGAGACGTAACTCGTACCAAAGCTATTTTTTATTTATGGGCTTCTGGGGCATCCACAGTGCTCCATGAAGCGTGGAAAAGACAAGTTTATGCTCTAGGCCTTCTTAGTGAGTGCTTAGCATTTAGATAGCAGTGACAGGGACGAGCATGAGCGGCTTTGTGAGTTATTTGGAATGATAGCCTCCTCGTAGGAATGACATGATGTCCTGCTTGGGGGAAAATGATTATACAGGGTATGGTCACCAGTCACTGCGTTAGGAGTCATTTTTCTACACGTAGTGATGAGCATTTAAGGGACAGGAGGATTGGGGAGGATAGATGGGGGAAAGAAAGGCATTTGCAAGGAGGGAAACAGCATGACCAAGACACCAAGGTACTGGATCTGGTATATTTATGGGACATACGTGGGGGAATAGAATAAATGAGGTCGAGTAGTGTGGTAGGCCCGGATTATGAGGGATGTGGAGAGGCAGGTCTTGGAATTCTATCAAATGGAAATAGCAGGGTTTCTTTCTATTGAAGGTTTCAGAATGGAGGAATGCCATAATAGTAATTTTTTGTTAGAAGGATCACCACACAGAGGTAATGGTATGAGTGCTCTTACATACTTGGACTCACATCCTGAGTTGCAGGTCCAATCCCCTATAACTATTTTCAGTATCTCGTTTTTTATTTATTTTATTATTTTTTTAAAGATCTTTTCTTGATTTTTCACAGAGAGGAAGGGAGAGGGATAGTTAGAAACATCGATGAGAAACATCAGTCAGCTGCCTCCTGCATGCCCCCTACTGGGGATCGAGCCTGCAACCAAGGTACATGCCCTCGACTGGAATTGAACCTGGGACCTTTTAGTCCACGGCCAGATGCTCTATCCACTGAGCCAAACTGGTCAGGGCAGTATCTCGTTGTTTAGATAAAGAAACTGGGCACAGTAAAGTCGCTGAGGTAGGATTTGAACCCAGGCAGTTCAGCTCAAGCCAAAACACTTAATCAGCCATCTATCTAGTACTCCTCAATGTGCTGAGTGGTATTGAAGGAAGGTTAATCTGACCCTAGCTGGCTTGGATAGAGCATTGGCCTGCAGACTGAAGGGTCCCAGGTTCGAATCTGGTCGGGGGCACATGCGTGGGTTGCGGGCTCGATCCCCAGGGCATGCAGGAGGCAGCTAATCAATGACTCTCTCTCATCATTGATGTTTCTATCTCCCTCTCTCCCTTCTTCTATGAAATCAATAAAAGTATATTTAAAAAAAATAAAGGAAGGTTAGTCTGGTGGTGTTGCTCAGGGTTGATGAGAAGGAGAAAAGCCTTGATGATGAGAAATCTAGTTAGGAAGCTATGGCAGTAGTTCTGCACATACCAGAAACGATTTTAATCTTCGCTTCCTGCCTTCCCATCACTGGATTTTATCCATCCCTTCTTGTCCTTTGCTAATTCCAGGCCCCGTTATTTTCTGCCTCCTGTGGTTGTTCCCTTGCAATCCATTCTCCTCTCTGTGGCCAGAGGATCTTTGTAAAGAACAAGTTGGAGCATGTCACTCTCTTGATTAAATCTTCCACGTAAAATCCAAACTCAGGTTAAAGGACCTTCCTGCCCTTGTGGTCTCCAGCCCCATCTCTAGGCATCTGAGTCCTTTCACACCAGTAAATGTTGGCTGTTGTTATTACCTCATCACAACCCACTCATTAAGCCATTGAATGAAGAAAGTCAGTGAGCAGGACTAGAGATTAAGCGATGGATGTGATTAATAGGCAGATGTTTGGTTTTAACACTTCCTCCACACCTATAGGCCTGAGGCAAAGAACCCCATTCCTGGGCCTGGCAGTCTTTCCTTCTAGAACCTGTCTAGCAGGTATTCTTCCTCTTAGTGCTGCCCTTTGGAGGGTCGGTTCCAGGCCTCCGTCCTGTGCATCTTCATTGCCTCCCAGCCCTGCTGCCGGAAGCCCCGGGCCTGGTCACGTTCACTGCAGTCCCAGTGCCAGGAAGCCAGCCTCAGAGACCTCCCTCCCTCTCCCCCGCCAGTCTGCAGCCTTGGGAAGAGAATTCACATCATTTCAAGGAAAAAGGGGAGGGTGATTCAAAGATGAGTAGATGGTTTCAAGGTGACTGACTCAGAGAATGACTAAGAGAAGAAATCTGGAGGGAGGACAATGCCTGGACCTTGAAGGGCAGGAGGACCTCTGGAGGCAGCAAGGCCAGACTTCAGTCCCAGTGCTTGACCTTAGCACCACCAATCCCCCTCCCCCTACCCCACCCCCCCCAGCCCGGCTCACTCCTGTAAAGCAGGTTCTGCTGTGATTGCCACCCCACAGCCCCAGCCTCAGCTCACTCCCCTCTGGTGGGGCTAATCACAGCAGTACCTGCTTTACAGGAGTATTCTAGGGCCAAAGGGAAAGTGGCTCTCAGGCACTGAGCATAATGCCCAGGGCAGGAAGCACCCTGAAAAGGCAGCTGTCATTCATTTAAGTGAGAAGTGACCACAAAAAGGTATGCCCTACGCCAGAGACTTCCACATTTTTTGGTGTCAGGAGGACTCCTTTACACTCACTCATATTATTGAGTACCCCAAAGAACTTTTTATGTTTATCTGGTGATATTTACCACATTATAAATTAAAACTCAGTATTTAAAAATATCTATTAATTCATAGCAGAACAATAAAAACCCATTATATGTTGACACATTTTCTAATTGTAGTATTCTATTATGTAAACATTATAATTCTCCTGAGGAGTGGAAGAGCTGGGTGGTAGGTATGGAAATTTTTCACTATTTTAAAAATATTTTTATTGATTTTGAGAGAGAGAGAGAGAGAGAGAGAGAGAGAGAGAGAGAGAGAAAGGAAGAGGGATAGAGAGATAGAAACATCAATAGGCTGCCTCCTGCACGCCCCCTACTGGGGCTCGACCCAAGTACTAGTATATAACCTGATGGGGAATTGAACCAGTGACCTCTTGGTTCCTGGGTTGATGCTCAATCGCTGAGCCACGCCAGTCAGGCTGGACATTTTTTATTTTAAAGAGAAGTTTGGTCATGTCTAATAAAGTGGTTGCACCATAAAAGGGAAAATAATCATGTTTTTCCAAAAGTGTTTGGAAGAGTGGCATGGTTGACGTTTGCCGTAGATCGCCTTAATGTGTGCTTAACTGAAGACGGCTGGACGGCCATGCGGTCTGTGGCAGCATCATGCTGAGTAGCCTCCGAAAAGCGCCACTGCACACTTGTGAGAGGAGAGTTAAACAGGCCAATGGTGTCTGGGTGCTATTGTGAAACAGCTGGGGCCTCAGTGACCGCCTCCAGGGTTCCCCAGACCACACTTAGAGAACCATCCACCGGTAAGGTCATTTTGAGAAACACAAAAACAGAGCCTTTTCAATCTGCGAATGAAGACCAGGCCCCAAATGAGACTGCATTTCTCCTCCATCACAGGAGCAGAATTCAGTCTGACTACATCAAATGTTTCTGAGGGTGTGGCCACGGAGGTGGTCGTGGTGGAAATGACAGCTTCGGTCGTGGAGGACACTTCAGTGGTTGAGGTGGCTTTGGTGGCAGCGGGGATGGCTGTGATGGATTTGGTCATCAGGGAAGCGATTTTGGAGGTGGCAGAGGCTGCAATGAATTTGGCAATTGCAACACACGATCTTCAAGTTTGGGGCCCATGAAAGGAGGGCACTTTGGAGGCAGAAGCGCTGGCCCCCGTGGTGGTGGAGGCCAATACTTTGCCAAACCACGAAACCAAGGTGGGTGTGGCGGTTCCAGCAGCAGCAGCAGCAGCAGCTGTGGCAGCAGGTTTTAATTACCGCCAGGAAACTGTTCAGCAGGAGAGGAGAGCCACAGAAGTGACAGGGCAGCTACAGGTTACGACAGATGTGTGACCCCAGCCAAGCTCAGTGGTGGCAGGGCCGCGCTGCTGCAAAGACGTGTTTCAGACCGTACTCATGTGAATGAGCGAAAGCCTCCAGGGCTGTGTTTGTGACTAATTGTATAACAGGTTATTTTGGTTTCTGTTCTGTGGAAAGTGTAAAGCATTCCAACAAAGGGTTTTCATGTAGATTTTTTTTGGCACCCATGCTGTGGATTCTAAATGTAATAGTCTGATCATGACGCTGAATAAATGTGCCTTCAAAAAAAAAAAAAGAAAGAAGAAGAAAAGAAACAGGTTAAATGACTTAAAAGCACATTTTAAGTTATATTACAAGTTTTTTAAAAAATGTATTTTTATTGACTTCAGAGAGAAAGGGAGAGGGAGAGAGAGATAAAACCTCAATGATGAGAGAGAATCATGGATCAGCTGCCTCCTGCTCGCCTCCTACTAGGGATCGAAACTGCAACCCCGCATGTGCCCTGACCGGGAATTGAATTGATAAAAGGACACTACTCATCATTCCAACCCAAATGCTCTCCTTTTTGGACATTCCTTTTCAGGCTTTATTACATTGACATGTTTATATGGCGGTAGATGATCAGGGCATATGCTTTTTATCTCACTACTAGGGGCCCGGTGCACGAAATTCGTGCACTGGGGGTAGGGGGTCCCTCAGCCCAACATGCCCTCTCTCACATACTGGGAGCCCTCAGGGGATGTCCTACTGATGGCTTAGGCCTGATCCCCATGGGAAGCAGGCCTAAGCTGCAGTCTGGCCTCCCTTTGTGGGAGGCAACCGGGCTGGTCAGGGGAAGGCACCAGCCCCATCACCCTGCTGCTGCAGCCACTGCCAGTCACCACAGCCACCAAGGTGTTTTCATCAATACGACCCCAGTCCCTTTACCAAGAAAAAATGACAACTTTCTTTAGGCATTTTCAAGATGTGTCTTTCATAGGATATGCATTTCTTTCTTTCTTTTTTTTTTTTTATCCTCGTCTAAGGATATGTTTCTATTGACTTTTAGAGAATGTGGAAGAGAAAGGGAAAGACAGAGAGAAACATCAAAGTGAGAGGAACACTTTGATTGGTTGCCTCCTGCATGAGCCCTGATCTGGGCCCCGGCCAGGGAGGAGCCTGCAACCTAGGTACATGCCCTTGATCAGAATCAACCCAGACCCTGCTGTGGGCAGGCCAAGGCTCTATCCACTGAGTCAAACTGGCTAGGGGAGGATATGACATTTCTTAGCCCTCCAGCAGCGGACCTTCGTTTTTTTCTCCAGAAGTGTGGTGGAAAAACCCTAGATCACCTTTTTGGATTCTTATTACCCAAGTTACTAAGAATATTAACAGTGGCATACAGGAAGCTTAGCCAACGTGCAGTCAGAAAAGGTGTTTCCTCTATAGTTCACACCAATCACCGGCTGTGCCCTGCCCAGGCCTAAAACCTCTGGCCAAAGCTTTAGGCCTGGGAAGGGGACCTCCAGCTCCCTGTGATCGCAGACACTGCCCATTGGGCAGGGGACCCCAGCTCCCTGCAATCCACCACAGGAGCAGACGCCCTCACAGGAGTGGACCCCCAGTTGCCTGCGATCCATCGCAGGCTCCCCGCTGGTGCCCAAGGCCACACTCCAGCGTCCCTGCGACGGATCGCAGGAGCCGACCCCCAGTTGCCTTTGATCCGTCACAGGCTCCCCGCTGGTGCCCAAGGCCGGAAAAGCCTCCGTCAGGATGGTTTCCTGGTGGGCGTGGCTTGTGGGTGTAGCGAAGGTATGGTCAATTTGCATATTACTCTATTATTAGGTAGGATTCTCACTACACATTTCTCTATGCTCCTTCCTAGTCCTCATACTTTTTTTTTTTTCCTTTTGGAAGCAGCTCTGTTTTTTTCCAGTTTTATTGAGATATTATTGACATATAACATTGTGTAAGTTTCAGGCAGACCACATAATAACTTGATATATAACAAAATGATTGCAATAATCGGTTTAGTTAATGACCATCATCTCACAGAGTTCCAATCTTTTTCTTGTGATAAAAACTTTTAATAATTATTCTCTTAGCAACTTTCAAACATACAATACAGTATTGTTAACTATAGTTACCAGGCTGTACCTTATAGCCCCAGAACTTATTCATCGTATAACTGGAAAATTATACTTTTTGACCACCTCCATCCAACCCCCTCACCTTCTGCCTCTGCCTCTGGTAGCTTCCAATGTGGTCTCTGTTTCTATGAGTTTTTTGGTTTTTGTTGTTGTTAATCCTCACTGGAAGATATTTTTTTTCTACTGATTTTAGAGAGTGGAAGGGAAGGCGTACAAAGGAGGGGGAGAGAAGAGAGAGAGAAACATTGGTGTGAGAGAGCCACATCAATTGGTTGCCTGTGGAATGCTCCCTAACTGGGGCAGGGAACCTGTAACCCAGGTATATGCCTTTGACTGTAATCGAACCCGAGACCCTTGGGTTTGTGGGCCGACACTCTAACCATTTAGCCACGTTGGCCAGGGCGAGTCTGTTTTTTTATATTCTACATGTACACACGTATTTTCTAATGCATGGCAATAGTCTGTTGAGTGCATATTAACGAGTTAGAGAAAGTGTTCTTTGTTCTAATTCAGGGAGACCATGAAGACCTCTTGGAGTCGAGTCAAGAATTAAAAGTTACAATAGTTATAGCATAGTTGTAATAGTATCTAGGCAGAATAATTGCTGACTAAGTGTTGGCTGTTATTATCTATAGCCATATCTTCACATGTGTTCTTTTAGGAAACCGCACCCCTTTAATAAAAGTCTGAAAGTCTGGGCCACTCCAGTGACACCTGCCACTGCTTTTTATCCACTGGGAGACAAAGGTAAGCATAGTTGATAACTCTGGATCTCAGTAACTCAATTAACGTCATCTTCCTTCTTCCACTAAAGAATAACTTTCGATGGGGGCGTGGGGCTAGAGCAGATGAGGCATTTTCAGAGGTCCCAGGGCCATTCATTCTCATTCATTTGTGCTACAACAGATATTTTTCCAGCAACACCTTTCCACCCCCCCACCTTCCCTGAGCCATTCACTAAGCAAGGCTGATAGGGCCTGAAAATACAAATGAAAGACGTTTTCTGCTCTCAAGTTGCTCACTGTGCAGAGAGGGAGATGTGAAATACAGGGGAGAGATGCACACCCTGGGAGCTCAGGGAGGAGCCGAACACACGCTGGGCTGGCGCTCAAGCTGAGCTGGGGAGGCTCTTCCTAGGAATAGTCAACTTGTTAGACGGAGACATTAGGAAAGATACTCAGGAGCCAGGTCCCGGGGGACCTCGTGTGCTGTGATAGGAGGCTCTCTCACCCCCAAAGGTGATGTAGGAAGTTGTAAGGGACAGAAGGAATGGATGATGAAGGTTTACTCTTTACTCTCTCACATCTTCTTTTGTTTCCTCCTCTACTGCCCCTACAGAGATTCCTGCAATAGCCTACAAGGGTTATAGTTGGGGAGGAGAGGGGGAAAGAAGAGACAGAAGAAAGAATCCAACTAATGACAGTAGAGAGGAGAGGAGAAGAGAGTGTTTGGAGCTACCTGGCTGGCACTGTCATTTGTATTTAAGACATGCATGTAATTTAGGCATCTGAAAGCCAGAGACTGTCCTAGAAAATAAATTTCCCATGCTGCACAGCAATTCATCAACCCCGAGCTTCATCTCCTGGTTGTTTATGAGTGTATGTAACTCGAATAAACACCAGGCAAGTGTTTTCTGAGTTTGGTTCTTCATTTAGTAAGTTTATTTTGGAACATTTTTTCCCATGACCAAGTTAAAAGTTTGGTCCACACATTAAAAGGTGAAGAGTTTGGGCAATTAAGGCCATGGTTAGGATAACTCCTAATCTCAAACCATTTTTTTCCTCAATAATGAAGCGATTAAACAAAGTGAGCTGGTGTTTTTACTTGAGATATATGAATAACTGTCACTGTAGGTTTATCAGATGATATATTGACATGTCAACTTTGTAAGGTTTTTAAAAACAGCTCTTTAACCTTCTAACTTTTCAAACTTCTGTTTAGTTAAGAAATATATAAAGTTGTTTGTTTTTTTAAAAAAGAGGATGATTTAGCCCAGCTGGTGTGGCTCGGTGGTTTAGCGACCTATGAACCAGGAGTTCACTGCTGGATTTCCGGTCAGGGAACATGCCCTGGTTTTGGGCTTCATCCCCAGTAGGGGGCGTGCAGGAGGCAGCCAGTCAATGATTCTCTCTCATCATTGATGTTCTATCCCTCTCACCCTTTCTCTTTCTTTCTGAAATCAATAAAAAAATATATATATAATATGGTGGAGCTTGATTTAAATACTTTTGTTTCTACAACATGAGTCTAAGCATACTTAAGTGATGCCTAGAGTACTATTTGAACATCTGAAAGAATGTGTTGATTCCTTTAGCAATACTTTTTAGGTGGTCATGTCAACGAACTCCTTAGAAGTTATATGAAAACTTTCTGGTGGAACCGCTGTAATTTAGGAGTGATAAAAGTTTTCAACTGTAAGAATAAACTACATAATCTTTCATATCCATTATGGTCCAAAATACCTAGGTGTCATGGCAAGAGTTCAGTTATGGAGCAAGAAATAGTAATTAACATCGCCTGGAAAAGTCCATTGGGAGATCATTCAAAAACCTCATATTAAACAAACGGTGGGAGGAAAAGAACACGAACAGTGATTTCATCAAAATGTGGTGTCAAAATAAACAGATGGGGGACATTGCAGGAAAAAATGTGATAACATATCAACTGTTTTCTTTCTAAATAACTTCCAAAAATAATAAACTTGTAAAAGTTACATAATGTGCAATTAATAATGTTTTATTGCACCTCTTTTAGTTTTTCTTTCCCTTTTCCCCCCTCACATCTCTGCCTGTGGCCATAGAGGCAGAATTAGAAGACATGTGCTTCTCAAAACCAGTAAGGGGAGAGAAAGGACAGACCCAGCAAGCAGTGACCCTCAGTCGGGGTTATGTTCAGCTGCAAGGATGAGCGACCTGGCTCCTCTGGCTCCGAGAAGGAAGGGGATGTTTCCCTCTTGTGTCCAGGGGTCTGGGCTGGGCAGTCCAGAGCAGGTGTCACCGAGGACCTGGGCTCCTTCCTGCTGTTGTCCCGTTATCTTGGCTCAATGCCAGGCATTGTGTTTATGCTCCAGGCAAGAAAACAGGGTCCTGTTGGTGCGCAGGTGAACGGCAGAGGCCTGTGGAGTTGGTTTCCTGGACTCTCCACCCTGTGGTTTTTGTTTCCATTTGTAGTAATCAGCCAGCTCTGATTCCCATGGCCGCCTCTAACCATAAGGACATCTCAGAGAAGGGAGGGTTTCTAACTCAGTACTATTGCCCCAAATAGAGTCAAGTTCTCTTGATAAGGAAGAAGGGGAGAGTGCTTTTATTCTTGATTTTAAAAGTATTTCATTTATTCTGTTTGCCATTAAATGGGAGTTAGGATTAATTTTTTTTTCTTATGACCTTTTACCCCTGCTGCACTTAATAGTGGGCATTCAACAAAGTGGATGGGTTGACAGATTGATTGACTCATGTTGCCAGTAATTTTTAAGCACACACACGTCAATATACTAAGATAGTTACTAACGAAACACATGCTCCTGCCTTTGAGGGGCTTTGGTTGCAATTTCAGGCATTCATATCTGTAAGATGATTAGGCAACAATCTGACAGGTATAAAGGGTACATCATCTTCATTTATGCTTTGTTTTCTATTGATTCATGATGTTAATGTGCCTAGTGAACTGGACTTGATTCCAGGGGTTTTCATCAAGTTATTTGGTTAAATGTGACTAGTGGTGCAGAAAAACATAATGGGGCGTTAGACACTTGGATTCTCATTGCAACGTGGTTTGTTGAATGATCACACATCCTTTCTGCTTCTTAGTTTCTCTGTAAAATACAGGATGTAGCAATAGCCATGCAGCGTAGGTATTGGGTAGGTGAGAGGCTACATAAATCATTGAGGAGCATCCATGAGCTTGGAATCAGACAACATGGATTTCTCTTCCGGGTCTGTCATTTACCAGCTGTTCAACCAGAAGTACGTGCCTCTGTTGCCCTACCTGTACAGTGCGGTGATGGTGGTACAAACTACGGAGGGCTGATGTGGAGACTGAGTTATATATGCAAAGTGTTCAGAAAGAACTTGGCACATAGTAAATACTCAATAAAAGCTAGCTGTATCTTATAGTATTTCCAGTTGTTTACTTAGAAGTAAAATAGGATCAGTTGAGCAGTACAGGCTTCTTTTTCTGCCATGCATGTTTTCCTGAGTGTGTCCGTAGTCATCCCCTCCCCCCTCCCCTGCTCTCCCTCCTGTCCCTTCCCCTCCTCCTCACACATAGTGCCTGTGTCTGCTTGCACATCTTTGCATGGGCCAGAGGGGACAAGAGGAGCTGCCAAGGAGGCTTCTGAGACCGGGAGAAGCAGCCCTAAAGGCTGAATGCCATGAGCCGTTGTGTCAACTCTTGAGCTGAGGGCCAGTCATAGTAAAGCAATGGGACCTGCCAGCACAGATGTTGATTTCAGCTGTCACAATGCGTTCCACTTGGGACTCTCCTCGGGTCTCTTGACCCTACCCGGCAGCGGTTTGAAATGAATTTCATTAGGCTTTCATGAATCCTCACATCTATGTTTCTCTCTCAGTATCTGGTATCATAGCAACATGAGAACAAGTACCACATGAGGGCAATATTCTGAATGTCCAGCTCCCTCTCTCTGTTGCACCAAAGCCAAAGAGTGAGGGCAGGGGTTCGAGGCTTAACTCCGCTTGTTAATCAACAAAGCAAGGAGGCTCTTTGGTGTTCTTTCTCTTCTTCAATTTCTTCCTGCACCAGAATTAGAAATTGGATGCTCTGTGACCTAGGGGTCAAAAAGGGAATAATCAGGCAAATGAATTTTGATTATAATGACTATTATGAACATAACATATTAATAGCAAATATCAAGGATTCAGCTCAAAGACAATAAAGCAATAAAGGCAAAGGCTCCATGAGCCTCCTCTCTCCATTTTCCAGTTCTGATTTCATAACTTATCTCTAGAGAGAATGGGGATAGGATTTTTTTAAACGAGAAACATTTTTTACCCCTAAAAACAGCTTGCTAATTTTGATCCTGAAAAACTCCCTGACTGATGAAGCCCCATTTTGTCTTGTACCGTTTGCAAACAAAAAAACAGAACAATAATCCACGCTAATAAACAGATCTGAAAATGCATTTAAATTCCATTTATTTTCCTAATTAAAGACATTTCTGGAGAGTGATTTTCAAAAGAAAACCGTTACAGCATTTGTGTCTAAATATATCTTCATGTTTTTGTTCTACTTCAACCTGAGTGTTTTGGAAATTCTTGTGTAGAGATGATCTTCCTTTGTTAGAAATACTGTTTTGCTAAGTTCCTTTTTTTATTTGTACAACCTTGAGCTTCCACATTTCTCGACGAGAGTATTTTTCACTCTGAATTTGAAGGGAGTGATGTCTTGTCAGCGTATCTGCTGCTGAGGGTGTGGGCTTTGTTTTATTCCAGCAAAGCATTTAACAGCTCATTCTCTCGCTCATCTCCCTGGCTGGAGAGAGAGAGATGTCAGCAGTGACAAAGGGAGCTCTTAACAACTCCTTCCCTGAGTTTTCCTGGTAGGGTCACCTTCCACAGAGTTCAAATGCATGCGATTTTAGGAAGAAAGAACCTCATTTGATAGTAAGCAGGACTATAATGAGAAGGGGACTGGCGAGTATTTTTTTAAATACCAAATTATCATATAATTTAAATCTGCTAGATGGTGCCCCCTCCCCTACACCCCCCACCCCAGTTTTGATTATTAGCCACAGCGCTGATAACCTTCACCCCTATGATTCCAGAAAGACCCTCACGATATTTACTATATATATGAACTTAGAGCATTTTTCATTTAACAAGACTTTCACCCCTTTACTCAGAATTCTTTCTGTCCTGTGGACAACTGGACAGGGAGCAGCATCCTTGGTCTCTACCCACTAGATGCCGGTGGCATCCTCCTCCAGTGTGACAACCCAAAGTATATCCAGACATGGCCAGGTGTCCCCTGGGGAGCAATAGCACCTTCAGGTAAGCGTCTCAGTGATCTTCCATCTGGGGGTATAGCGACATTACTGAGGTTGTTAGGGACAAGAACCCCCACATTGCTGATGTGGAAACACAGGCACGGAGTTTACACACATCTCATCTGTGATAAACGGGGAATTGGAAAGTTAGACTTCCTGCAGTGCTTGGATCGGTCTGCCCAATTGATTCTGATCAGGTGAGTACCAGGAAGGGGGAGGCACAAAGCATCGAGTCAGGCTTCACTCTGACGCGGCCAGTTGTTCGCTAGCCGGCAGTGCATTTCCCAGGGGTTTTCTAATCTTCAGTTTTCTAACTGTAAAAAGGAATTTTAGGAACGGTTGTAGTAAAAATCAGTGACCATTTGAGTCTATTAACATGCGAAATGTAGAAGTTGTATTTTCTTTCTCCCAATCTCTGCCTTTTTGGTTATTATTTGTTATATTTTTTTATTACACAGCTAACACATGTTCATTATGGGGGGGGGGGGAGAGAAAAAAAATAGCTATAAACCAAAAGGGGGAATCATCCCAAATCCCATTAGCTGGATATAACTATTAACATTTTGATGTATATTTTTAAAAGATATGATTACATAGCAACAGCTTCCTTGTTCAGAAAGTACACTTTGAATAATACTCTAATATTTACTTTAAATCTAATACTACATCATGGTAATGCTGTCTTAGTCTTTATAGGATACATTTCTTCTTGTAGACTCAGATGTCTTCTGATTTACGGTTATTGTTACAATATCCCAGTGAGGTAGAAGGAACAAGTATTATTATCTCTTATTTATGGAGTATTAAAAGGTAAAGAGGGTTTAAGTGGATTATTTAATGCCATAGAGTTTATCAGGGGAAAAGGTTTGAACAAGATTCCAGGTTTCCTGCTTCCTAATTCAATGTGATTTCCATTAGTCTGTTTTAATTATATATATATATATATCTCCTTTACCAAAACTTTAGGTGCTTTAACTCAAATAATCCCTAAGATCCTTATGGAAAGTTATTAATGATGGAGACAATGGAGGAAAAGTATAAGCAAAATGAAAAGAGATAAATCAGAATTAGTGCTTTGCAAACTTTGCCCTCCCCATCCTTAAGCTGAAGTGCTATTTAAATGTGCTGAGGTCTGTGATTGCTAAAGAATTAATGTGTGCATCACAATTCTCTGCGCTAGAGCAGAAAGATATATGACTTAAAGGCCTATGAAGCTTAGACAAGTATTGTAAATCAATGAAATGGGCTGGGTGTGTGTTAGGGAGTGGTGGGGACTGTGGTAAACCAGAGTGTACATGCTCCATGTAAAGCAAGCATGTCAAACCCAGGGCCCGCGGGCCACATGCGGCCCACAACGAATATCTTTGCAGCCCAGCCAATGTAACGGTATGTAAGAAATGTTTTAATAAAAATTTCGTAACTTAATTTTTACAATATCCTGTTATACATAGTTATTAGTAACAAACTACAACATCCGCTGATGACTGATTACTATAATCGTGTTGCATTCATTTCCCTTATGCGCAGGTGCACCATTTCTCTCCACTAATACTAGCAGTGAATATTTTAGCAGCCGATTACCACGTCATTAGTCTTGGACTGACTTGTTTGGTGTGCACCACAGGAAATATTTCGCTTTTGGAGAACAAGAAAAATAGGTTTATTTGTGTTATGCTTATTAATTTGTGCAGTTATTCAGTGTCTGATTAGTTAATGTTCAAGAAAAAATATTAGTTTTTATTAAAATGTTCCATTTTTTTTGTTAACAATTACTCATTTATTTCAGCCCTTTGTATTCAGCATGTCTCTATCAAAATAAACCTATGTTTCTATGAAAATGAAGCTTTTATTTTTTTGCGGCCCACATACACTTAAACCTTGTTTATTTGGCCTGTGTTAGCCTTTGGGTTTGACATGCTTGATGTAAAGGGACAGGCACTCCTCAACTCTTGTGAAAAAATGAGTCCAGGGGTGCCAGGCTTATGATGTCACTGAAAAACCAAAAATTAGAATTGTATGTAAAACATTTTGATAAAAAAAAAAAGTGGAGGTCACACTAATCTATTAGCAAGTGAAATATGTCTTTCAGGGCTCAATCTACTCTTGGTATATTTGATTTTTGACTTTCAGATTTAGAGTTCCAAAAAGAATAGCAACTGGATGGGTGCGGGGTGGAGGGAATGGAGAAAGAAAAGGGGGGGGGCATCAATAAAGATAAATTAAAAACAAACAAACAAAGAATAGCAATTGATCTGGCAGGTGAAAAATTTCCTTATTCCGAGGAACCTTGATGGTGCCTGATTCTTTCCACTTCACAAAAGGCTCCCTAACTTTGTTTCCATAAAAGGCATATCCCCTCCTTAGGGTGGCCATCCACATCATAGCTCCTACATAGGTGTGTCCTCTCATAGGACAAGGCTCATGGCATAGTCTGGGTGGCCGCAGGCGACCAGTTAATGGTCCTGAGAGCTGTCACTCAGGTTAAGAAAATCTTTTCACAGTGTCTGACCTTGGTATGGTAACTCTTATCTGACCATCTTCCTGGTGCAGTCTCTCTAATTATAGATGATGTGTCCTTGCAGGAACCAGAAGGTGACTTTGTAGTCACAACCTTGAGCAGTTGTTTTTACTTAGAGGTATACTTATGAACAGATCTGTTGTTTCCTTCAACTATAACGAACCCTTTTCTTTAGAATGAAGGGGATAGTCCTTTCTGTCAGATCGTGTTCAGATTGGAGACACTCAAACATACTCTGTTCTAGAGCTCTTCTCAGTTTCCTGTCACGAGGGAGACACTTCTTCCCCGAGGAACTGAATTCTGAAAGTTCAGGAGCCCAGGAGCACCCTGATTTATTTTCCATGTATTTCCCCCAGTGCCCTATAAAACACATGGGGAAATGGCCCAAGCCCAATCCCAGGTTAGAGGTAAACATTGGAGAGGGTATTGTGCTATGCTCATAATATGTTACATGCACATATCATGATGCTAAGTGGATGCAAAATTCTTCAAAGTACTTGGGAAGAAAAAGGAACATAAAAGTTCTAATTTTAAACACAGAATTATGTTATGAAGAAGTTGGCCATGGGAGGGCAGCATTGCCTACATAAATCACAGAATGGCGACGAAAGCGTTTGGAACCTCGGCTATCTTGAGGATCTTCCACCATTTGGATTCAAACACAGGAGTAATTCTAGAAGCAGCATTATTTATACTTAAAATGTGCATTTTTTTCCCAATAAAACATCTTTACCTCTTGGTTTAGGAGGCTGTTATCGCCTAACAATGTCATATATATATTTCTCTTTTCTTTTCCAGCGTGTCTCTTTCACATTCTACTCTTGGTTTCTGTAGTTTGATGATTTATTTAAAAACAAAACAAAACACAACACTCTGTTCTTTTCCTGGTCACATGAGTTAACTCCAGGGAGGTGAATGAGGTTTCTTTATCTATAAAACGCCTAGGCAGTTATGCAGTGGTTGAAACATGGCCTTAGCTGTGGCCAGGTGTTGGTTCTACCACTTAGAGACTTGCTTTTCCCCATTGGCGAATGGAAGGTAATAACATTTAAAAATCTGGAGCAATGCCATCATATTTCTCACTGATCCAGTTTCACTCACGCATGATGCTTGCCTGGCTTCTGTGGGCATGGGGGTTGATGTCCCTCCCCAAGCCCTTCTGTCTCCCACTGTCTAGGCATTGTCTTCAGGTGACGATAAACACTGCGCCGGGCCAGCAAGGTCAGCGATGGGAGGACAACTTTGTATCCCCCCAGGTTTCGCAGATGATTTGCTCAGTCCTAACACCTGTGCAGGTTCTTTAGGGTGAGCAATCCGTAGTCCTTAGTGCTGCAGTTCAATCTAATTTGTTCCTTTTGTCAGTTTTCATTTTGAGGTTGAAGCCTTTGAGAGACTAGGAGAGGGCATTTCTTATGGGAAATTTGGCTTCATTCATTTTAGGTCGCAGGTTGGGGGGGGGGGGGTCAGGAATTGTCAAGCTGGGGAGGACATCTGGGGCCCGATGGCAGAACAAAAAAGTCACCAGGGACAGACTTAGGGCAGTTACGCTGTCATGTCCTTTCTTCTCCCCTCCCCCTTTCCTTTCCTTTTCTTAATTTTAGTCTTAAACTTGGAGAAGAAAAGTATTTGTAATTTATAAAATAAGATTTAAGAGATTATTTCCTCAAAGCAGGAGGCTAGGGATGGAGCTTCCCCAGGAGCGTGGGCTTCTCCTCTGACTTCTAGAACTGGGCTAAGTTACCAAAGGAACCCCCCTCATTCACCTGACCCTTTGCAGTTGCACATTCAGAGGCGGGTGTGCTTGTTGGAACTGCTCTCGGGGTGGCAGCAGACACTCAGAGTGGTGTTTCAATTCAGCGGACTGCAGTTCAGCTCATTGGGATACACAGCACATCGGAGGGCCGTGCGAGAACACTTTTCAGACTATAAATTGGGGCTGGAGGAGATGCTTAATTAAATCAGGCCGGAGTTACAGGAAGGAAGAGCAAGCCTCTCCCTCCCAGACTTGACCTGGTTCAAGCAACGCGGCAGCCAGGGGATTTGGAAGCACATTGGCAGGGCTCATGCAAATAAACCAGAACCAGGCGCTTCTCTGCCAGCCTAGCGAGCAAGAAGTCAGATGTGGAGATGGACAAGGGCCCTGACCTTCCAGCTCCATGCTGTGCGCAAGGAACACACGTGCAAAAATGGCCCGGGAGGCCGAATTGCTGTGTTTCAGATGATAGCGCAAAGGACAGACTCTCCTAAAAGAACTTATTGCTGCAGAATCCTGTTGTTTGCCAGCAGGGACTTGGGCAGCCTGAATTTGGACTTGTTTGAAAGGGTAAATCATGAACCGAAACCCACCAGTTCATGAATGGAGAAACCTGAGTGGAATTTGGGATCCTAGACCTTGGAGTAGGCAACAAAGAAAGCACGTCTACACAGCAGGGAGAATAGCAGGCGTTAGCAAGGCTGGGGTACCAAGCATGTCACACCCCAGCGTGCCACACTCAGGAAGGCCCCTGCGACCCAGACGGTCCCTCCTCTCTCAGTGATCTCTCTCCGGGGTTCACGGTTTACACGACCACTGTTCATGTGACATCTCTCAATAGCTCCGCCTCTCCACGCCTTCCCAAATTTAAAGGTAGGATCACATGACTGAAAGAGAGAGACCAGGACACAAACATGAAATCACAGCATTTGGTTTAGCCAGAAGGCAAGAAGGCCGAAGACGTAACTAATTCCGTCAGCCAGTCAGCCAAGGTGCGGGAACCCTGGTCATAGTGGTAGGGCCCTGTCCAGAGCACACAGGCTCTGGCCATGTGTGGAATGGACGGGAGGGAAACGTTTTCCTGCAGCCTCACAGGGTCCCTGGCAGGGTCTGAACATTTAACTGACAAGGGAAGATAAACAGGAGAAGAGCGCTCACGTGTATTTACTATCAGTTTTAGGTGACCTGGGAGCCTTCATAAGGAAATGAAGACCCGAAGAGATGGTTAAACCTGAGTGTGTTCATGCCGGGTTTGATGGACAGCAGAGGTTCATGGGAAAATGATAGGACAGAGGGGTCTGAGCTAAGGGTGGGAACCCCAGCTACACTTAGCAAGGCCTGTTGGTCCAGATCCTTCCCCGTGTCCCTCCATCTTGGAGATAAGGAGGCTCCTCTCCTCTGGGTGCAGGGAGCGCACCTCTCCCACGAGGCTCTTATGACCTGCGTCAGGGAAGAGGGTGGAGTGGGTGAGGGGGAAGGTCAAGAGAGGACTTGCTGCACCTGCTGTCTCCCTCAGCTTAAATTCTCAATACACCAAGGTTAGTATGTCCCAGGCCCCACCAGTCATGATGTCAAACAAAGGACTCGGTGCCTGGGAATTGTTACCAACCTCCTCACATTGTAGCCATGTATCGATTACACTCGCTTTTCATTCATAATTTTCCATGACTCATTATTTCCCAGGATACATCCATATCAACCCCGTGAGCCCCTTCAGATCTGTTTGTTAGCTGGATCCATTCTTGTTAGGACTGGAGGGGAGTAGTCAGGGCAGGAGGGGAGGAGAGCTTTCGGGGAGGCATTTATTCACACCTGCTGTGTCAGAGTCCTCCCCCTTTTTCTGATCCCGTCCTCTCTCAAACTTGCTTGCCCTTCACCCCTCTTCTTCATGTTCTTATACTCACAGATGACAAAGAGGGTCTAAGCAGCAGGGTCAGCGGTTATGATAGAGGTCCCGTTAGCCTCACGGGACGCCGTTGCCCCTGTCCCCCACCCTCTCTAATGAACAGCCAAGAAGTGAACGGATGAATGATTAGAAGTGGGGAAGTACGAACAGCAAGAAAGAAAGTGTGGGTGGGGCAGGCCCCAGAGCAGGGGACTGAGGTAGGAGCTAGGACCCAGTGCTGTGATGGCGAGACGTGTGACTTGAGCCGTCACTGGCTTCTCTGGGCCTCAGCTCAGAAATTGGGGGGCCAGGCTGGATGTGCTCTCAGGCTGGCTTTGGGGCTCATACACTAAGAAGCAGCAGTGTGCAGTGTGAAAA
The DNA here is from genome assembly GCF_951640355.1 of Cnephaeus nilssonii. Classification (NCBI taxonomy): domain Eukaryota; kingdom Metazoa; phylum Chordata; class Mammalia; order Chiroptera; family Vespertilionidae; genus Cnephaeus; species Cnephaeus nilssonii. The sequence continues at coordinate 14,140,079 of NC_137081.1, read as the reverse complement.
CCCTGCAGCACACTTTTAAAGTTAGTTTGTTAAAAAGGGAACTTCCTCCGATCTGTATATTTAACCTCATTACCAATGCAGTCATATTTGAAGAACTTATTAAAGCCAATTTTAAAAAAGCACCAAAAAGGCGGAATTACGAAGCAGGTGATGATGCCAGGCTTTTTCTGGTGAGTGATTGTTTATTTCCTGTGTCCTTGGGGTTGCCACTCAATCTGGACTGGAGAAACCAGTAAATATTTTCACTGTGACAAGAAAATCAAAGCATTCTGTGCACTGCACACTGTTGTCACTACACGTTTTATCTCTTTTTTTATTATTAGCCATAACATTTTGTGCCCGATCTCATATAAGAGCCCCATGCAGTCCCCAGCAGGGTGGGAGGCACCTGGAGCTATCGCCACGCGCTGGGCTGGCGGCTAGTAAGTCGCTCAACCATGGTCAAGGCCCTTCTGATACGGTGCAGAGAGCTGACTTGTGGCACGAGCCAAGAACATGTGTTTTTGTTGTGGTGTTACCATATAAATCTTAGGCCAGCAATCTAGAGGGCTTCAAAACCTCTTTAGACCCATCCGCATTTTCCCACTCAGCTCTTACCATTCATATTGCCTATCTCAATCCATCCACTAGCAGGTTTATTCTCTTCTCTCTCCAGTGTATTAAGTAAAGGAAACACACACACACGCACACACACCATCTGCCTATCCTTGGGAAAACCTAATAAAAATAATAGCAAAGAGAGGCAGGGTTTATTCAATTTGGTATGGACCTGGGAAACGTTAATGTTCCTGTCTGAAGACTGCCTATCCCTTCGAGGGGTCCTATAAACCCTATTCAGCAAGGGCACAAGTCAAGCTGGCGAAGTTCACTTCGTGACTCCTTCCTCCTGGCGCTGAGAGAGTTAACCTTAAAAAAAGATTTGAAATGCAATCCCGGCTCATGTTACCCATTAGCTGGGTATATTGACCAAACTTATAGTCAGATAATGCAAACAATAACAAAGTTATTGATTGAGGAGATGTCAGGCAAATAGGTACTTATCATGATGCTGCTGATAAGCTTGGGGTCTCTCTCAAGTGGCAGCGACAGAGGCCTATTGATTCTGCACTTGGTCATCTGTGGCCTCCAGCCGACCTCCGATCTGCAGGCTGATCCACCGCAGGAGCTGGACTTGCCTTGCATAACAGGGGGACGCTGCAGTCACCGGAAAGAACGCTGTGGGCAAAGGAAGGGCTGGTTCCACATTAAAAAGGGGAGGCTGTGAGCGAAGCGTACAGAGCCACTGGGTCACAGACGCTGTGGGGCTGTCTCCTCCTCAGGGCCCACTTCTTTCCCCGTGGCCGGAGGACACGCATCAGAGCAGGTCCCTAAGCAGCTGGCGTTAGCGCTGAGCTCTGAGCTGACCAGTGGGGGTGCGGAAGACAGATGAGACCCACAGGCCTTCCCCACTGAAAACCAAATGTATCACCTCCATGGCACATCTGCTCCCCAAGCTGGGCCTTCCAGTTGGCAGGGAAATCTGGCCAGACGTATTATTATTGCTTCTCCCAGCGTGTGATCAGCCCGAGGCATTCATGGTTGATTGTCTAAATTTTAGATGTGAACCAGCAAAATGCCATCTCTCTTGGCACTTTTAGTATTAGCCGATTACATGGCCATAGAAGGGATGCAAAAATAATACTCATTATATTTTGGACGGCCTTGCAAGCAAAGAAGGCTTGATGTCTGCCAGACAGAGTTGGTGATTGTTTTGACACTTGACTTGTGTGAGCGGGAGGGGGAAGCTGACATGGGGGCGTGGTGTCGAGGATGAGAGGAGTAGGGGGTTATTTCTTTTCCTACTTACCCACAGATAATTCTGTAGGTGATTTGCTGGATTAATATGTGAGGGAACAAAACACTTTATGTTCATCGTTATCAGTTCTTCTTTATGGAGAATGACACTAAAGGCTATGGGATATTTACATAAAGGTTATGCTCTAGGACCGTGGTCGGCAAACTGCGGCTCGCGAGCCACATGCGGCTCTTTGGCCCCTTGAGTGTGGCTCTTCCACAAAATACCACGGCCTGGGCGAGTCTATTTTGAAGAAGTGGCGTTAGAAGAAGTTTAAGTTTAAAAAATTTGGCTCTCAAAAGAAATTTCAATCGTTGTACTGTTGATATTTGGCTCTGTTGACTAATGAGTTTGCCGACCACTGCTCTAGGAAGAAAGAGGAATTCCATTCATTCATTCATTCATTCATTCCTTCATCAGGTACCCACTGAGGGTCTATGCTGTGCCGGGCTGGGTGCACAGGCTGGGTGAGGAGTTGGGCAGGACAGCCAGTTCCTGCTCCCAGGTTGGTCTCCATCGGATAAAGGGTAGGGTGAGGTGGAGGCAGGCAGTACACAAACACATTATTTACTAGTTGACCTATTTTTGGAGATTTGGGCTGTTTCCAATTTTCCTGCTCCTATAGACAAGCCGGGGGCCCCTTTTGGAGGCCTGGGGTTAATCTGTGGGGAAACCGCCGCTGGTTTGAAAGGCACCACTTTCAGAGTCTTTTTTTTTTTTTTTTAAGGATTGAAGAAGTTCCCTTCTTTTTTTTAAAAAAATATATATATTTTATTGATTTTTTACAGAGAGGAAGCAAGAGGGATAGAGAGTTAGAAACATCGCTGAGAGAAAAACATGGATCAGCTGCCTCCTGCACACCCCCTACTGGGGGATGTGCCTGCAACCAAGGTACATGCCCTTGACCAGAATCGAACCTGGGACCCTTCAGTCTGCAGGCCGACGCTCTATCCACCGAGCCAAACCGGCCAGGGCCACTTTCTGAGTCTTGATGTCCGGCAGTACAGGTGTTGTTTTGGAGCCTTCTCTCTGAGAGTTATTGTTCAAAGCTTATTTTTAATATCCTCAGTCCTGTGGGGGTGAATCTAAGTTGACTTTTAGAAACAGTCAAGCATCATCTGGCCTTACATCTGGTGACCATGATGAGGATGAATCATCACCATCGTTGGTTGTTGTTAAAAATGTGTGACTATAAAGTTATGGGACTGGTTTGGGGAGGGGGGTAGGCTCCTAAAAGTACAATAAAGGCAACGCTGAGGAGGGCTTCTCAGGTGTTGGAACAATGGCAGAATCTCTGTTACAGGGAAGCCGGGCCGAGGAGAGCACGTGGGCTGTGACAGAGAGCTCTCCGTGCCGCCTCCATTCCTGTGCTTCCTCCTCATGTGACGTGAGGCCAGGTACTTGGCCCCTCTAAGCCTCAAGTCGAGCATTTACCAAATGAAGTTAATTTCATCTACGACACGGTTATTATGAGGATTAAATTACATACAATAACTAAGAGGAAAGCATCTGGTTCCGTGCCTGACATATGGCAGTTGTTATCAATAATACATGAAGCACTTCCCACAAGGAATAAATGGAAGGGAACTACTTTTTTTTTTTCCTTCTGAAAACTATAACTTCCCACCTGTTTATTAAAGATACCAAATTCGGCTTGGGATGGTTGGATACTGTACTGATGTATCTGTTTGCTGCCCCAGATCTGCTCTGTGTCCTGTGTGGATTGCACTGGGCAGACCCTGGTTTCCTGGCTCCTGGCTAGATTCAGACCAAGGTGATCGGAAGGTTGGAGAAGCCAATGGTTGGCGTGTCTGTTCTCTCTGCTTGCCTTTCGAGAGGATGCAGCCCTCTCTGGAGGCCACAGCTCTCAGGTACCAGCAACTTCTGCTCCCCTGCTTCCCCCTTCACCTAGGGCTGGTGACAGCTCTGCTGTGGCTAGCCGCAGGGTGCTCCACCATGCTTGCTGGTTTCTTTGAATCCTACCCACACCCACAAATGAACTCTTCTTTAAGTCTCTTCCATCACCCTGGCTAGATCCCTCACTATCCAGTTATCTTATAGTCTTTCAATGTTGATCTCATGCCCTAAGGCTGAGATAAAAATGACTTGATGGTGTTGATTGCATCCGGAAAGAATAGGATCGTCTAAATGTTGAGCCATGCAAAAAGCAGAATTTAACAGGTCTGCTTTCTAGCAAGCCGTGGGACTTGGTTCTCTCCTTCCTCCCCCTGCAGCGCTACCTGTCTTCATGTGAAGAGCCTGCGTTGTCACAGGAGCACTCAGAATAAGTGATGCTACTCAGTGAGTCACAAATGGAATCCATGTCAGCCGGTGTCGTGAAATGGATCTGTAACTGGCTTTTTGTCCCTCAATTTGAGATGATCTAATTCAATTTCCATGATTTATGGCTTGAGAGAAGACACTTTCTGTCTCCCTCCTGAATGTTCATTCTGTGTCTCTCTTACCCCCAAATTTCCTGGGATCTGAAGGAGATTCATTTTCTGAAGACAAACTTGAGCCTATTGCCGTGTAATTAGCGTTACAATCACATTGTTTTATTATTGCTGCTAATACAGGGGATAAGAAGTATCACCAAAACCAATCTGTACCTTTAGTATTAACATGAGATTTCTTTTTTTTTTTTAAACACCAGGTTGAACTTTAATAGGAGACTAGTGTTTCCTTGTCATGAATGGCAAAGATGTTTTTTTCAATTACAGTTAACATACAAAATTATATTAGTTTCAGACGTACAACATAGTGATTAGACATTTATGTAACTTACAAAGTGACCACCCTGATAAATCTAGTACCCACCTGATGCCATACATATAAGATGAAGTTTCTTTTGTAGGAAAACCAAATAGTATTTTTTAGATGTTGGCTGTGAAAATCATGAGGACAGTGTAAAAGTAATGAACTAGTCTAACTGCCAACAGGAACTAACTGCTAATTTAAAGATGGGAGTGATGTTCAAATAGCTACTGTGGTGGACACTGCCCAGCCTAGATCCTCTATGAGGCTGGCACACCATCCCTGCCCCTGTCGGGACACGTGTGGGAGGCAACCAATCGATGTGTCTCTCTCACATCCATGTTTCTCTTTCTTTGTCTCTCCCCCTCCCTTCCACTCTCTCAAAAAACAATGGAAAAAAATATCCTCAGGTGAGGATTAACAAAAAAAAGGAAAGAAAGAAATTTTATCCTTGAACTTTTGTTGTAGTTGTAAGTCTGTGGTATTTTTAAAAAAATCTTTATTGTTGAAAGTATTACATATGTCCCCTTCACACACACTCCTCTCCCCTCCTCCCCCCCCCCCCCCCATTGACCTTTTCTAGCCTGCCCCGGTCTGTGGTATTTTTAATGACTTGGTAAGATGGTCTTGGACTATCTGGGAAGCTCCTGCTGTTCCTTTGAGGGGAATGTCTTCTCCCTTCCTCTTTGCCAAATCAAGTCCCTCATGGCATAGAAACCATACTCCTAGAACATTCTCTGAGGGACCCTGCCCCACCTCTAACCACTCCAGTCACTCCTGTGCCTCTCTGATATTCACTTGTTCTAATTCCGCAGAGCTATACTCAATCAACCTATGTATGTGGTATAACATACATAAAAGGCATACATCTTAAGTGTGCAGGTTAATGGATTTTTACATATGTATCTTCCCAGGAAACCAATACCTGGATCTAGAACATTTCCAGCACCCCATTGTCCTTCTTAGTTCATCATCATCCACCCACCAGTAAGAGGTAACTGCTGTTCTGACTTTTAATAACAGAATAGTCATCCCCATTTTTGAGCTTCATATAAATAGAATCATACAGTATGTATGTGTATTTGGCCTCTTCCACTCATTGTCAGTGAGCTCATCCACATTGTTCTTTTGTTGATAGCATTTCTTGTTATGTTTTTATATCTTATTCTGTATGTTTGTGTCTTTCCTTCCCTTTTACCTTACACACCTCTTAAAGTGCAAGCTGTCTTTTATACATTACACATATTAGGATACTGTGGGCATTTAAAACTATTGCATGGGTGAATGCTGACTAGATGCAAGTTCATATTGCTACTTAATGAAAGCAATCTTTGTCTTCTCTCCCTGGTTGCACTGCATGTGTAGTCAAAATAGTTGTGTCTGGGCTGAAGCATGCTTTACTGAAATAACAACAACAGTAGTAAATATTTATAGAACCTTTATCCAAGGGATTCAGCGCAACCTGCAGTTTCTAGTTCCTTTTTTTTCATTTTCTCTTAGAGCTTGGCAGGAAAGCCACCGATGTTCTTTTGCCGATGGATGAGCGAAGATGCTCTGAGGTTAAGCCACTGACCCCAAGTCCTAGAGAACATTAGTGGCACAACTGAAAGTATAATCCAGTTTTAGCTCACTGGCTCTCTTGGATTCAATTCCAGGCTTCTCTCATCCATGGGGAGTGTTTTAGGACTATTCCCATGGAAGGCGATGCATTAGTACAACCACGGATATTAGGAGAGAGTTAAAGTTTTGGAGTTGTATTATTATTATATGAGTTCTTGTTATGCTGTTTCATTCTGTGTGTTCGAGGGTTGATGGCCTATCTTTCAATTTATTTTGTCCTCTACCTTTTGTGGTACTTTGAATAGATGTTACTTTTAAATAAATCAGATGTAGGAAGTTACCAATTTACAGACATGATAAGGGGAGGTGTTAACCAATGCCTTTCCACTGTAAAAGTACAAGATGTTCTTATTTTCTGGGGAGTTCAATACATTGGGGCCCACAATTCAGGAGAGGCCATAGTGCTGATCACCTTCTTATCATGACTTTTTGTTTTTCTTTTTTGGCCATAAGCTCTCTTTTGTTGTTTCATGTGGGACTATATTTTCTATTTATAATAGAAATGAATGGGAACAAGTATTTATTTGATAGAACAAGAAGTGATGCCCAGCTTGGCCAGATATTTGAAGTCTTTTAAGACATACAAATACTTTCTATTAGATTCACAAATACATGCAATTGGAACTATTTCATGTAGATATCATACAGTAGGCACTTTTCAAAAAAATTTTTTTTCAATTACAGTTGACATGCATTATTATGTTAGTTTCAGGTGTACACCCAAGTGATTAGACATTACATAACTTACAAAACAATCATCCCGATAAATCTCATACCCATCTGAGATACATAGCTATTACAATATTATTGCCTGTACTCTCTCTCTGCATAATTTTAAGACATGGGGGCAAGAGAAGTGTATTGACAAATTTTGAGAGAATTTGTAAAACAATCTATCTTCTCTTTTCTTGTCCTAAGTTTGGATTTTGTTTTTTAGTCATGTTGCTTGATCTTTGGTTTGTTGTGTGGGAAAGAAAAATATATATTTTTCTTCTAGGCTTTCGACTGGGGCCCCTGTAACAAAAGACAGATGAAAAGAGGAAAGCACACATATTTGTTTAATATTTTAATATAAATTTTATGTGACACAGGAGCCTTCATGAGTAAATGAAGATCTGAAGAAATAATTAAACCTGAGTGTTTATACTAGATTTAATGAAAAGTGGAAAGTTGTGGGCAGATGTGCTAGGACAAAGGGCTAAGGGTGTGAACTGAGGGAAAGTTAGCAAGGCCTATTCAGATTCCTCTTAGCATCCTTCTGTCTTCGGAGATAAGGATGCTCCTTTCCTCTGGATATAGGGAGGGCACCTCTCAGTTTGAAACAAGACAACCAATGGGTCCAGGCTGCCATCACTATTTGAGCCAATTAAGCAGAGACAGGTTGAATTATATATGAGCATTTATTCCAATAATGCCTGCAGTATGGGAGAGTAGTAAGTCATCCATGAAAGTCTGTCTGCGCAATCCCCTCTCCCCTCCATAACCAGCTGCTTATATTGGGTAGAAGGACAAAGATTACCTGGGGAAGTGGGCAAAAGGAATAAGAATGGGTTTAATGGTTGCAGGTTACAGCAAAAGGGTTACTACTCACTTTCTTGCAGTGGTCTGGAACCAAATCCACAGTATCTCTAAGGGAGGCCTGTGTTCATTATAACAAGGTGGCATATTTAGGGTAGTGTGTTCTGATCCTTGTCATTTGTTATCATGAAAGCTCTTGATATCATCAGCATTTCATTGCTTCTTTATAAATGGACTGAATGGGACTTTCTCCCAGTTTTTAGCTTCTTTCTAGTTTTCTTAATCAACCCAAATTCATGATTAGGATAATTGTAATTTTCTTAATTTCTGGGGTGGTTTAACAAGAAGTTTTAAGAACAACTATATATATATATATATATATATATATATATATATATATATATATATATATATATGGCAATTGGTTCCACAATTTTGAGATCTGTGTAAGTGTTGTTGACCTCAAACAAAAAGTCAGCCATGTGTTCTTTCAGCAAACAAACAAACAAACAAACACAAACACATTTATTTGTGAAAAATGAAAGGATTGCAAACTGGTAGGTACAGCCAGGGTGAGCCAGTGCAAGTCCCTCTGAAAATAAAGGAAAGGAAGTTCTTTTCTAAAGGGAAATGGGAAGTTGGGGGGCAGAGGGCTGTTATGACCATAGAGTTCTTCCTGTAGGCCTTTCTAGACGAAAATAGTGCACAAGAGCTCCTCCTACAGGTCCTTGTGATTCCTATCTTGGTTAAAGTCTGTCATTAAATTTGAAAGTGTTTTTGATTCCTCAAGCTCAAATCATGAACTAATAAATAAATAACTATTCTTGGAAAATCACATAATAGTAAATATTAATAATGTGCTGGTGATAATGTGCTGGTTGTGTTATCTATTTTAGATGTTGTGTTATCTATTTTAGATAACATAATAGTAAATATTAATAATCACATAATAGTAAATATTAATAATGTGCTGGTGATAATGTGCTGATTGTGTTATCTATTTTAGATGTTGTGTTATCTATTTTAGATATTAAAACTGAGGTAATTATGTTCTTTCTGTTTATAAAAAAGCTCAATATGCCATGTAGATGCTCAGTTCAGGAAGGAAAGGGCTTTACAATCTACTTTGTTCACAAGATGCTGTGACAATAAACAAAACTGCTATTCTGGAAGCATCTGTTAAACCAATTACCTGGCTAATTTTCAAGTTCTAGAATGGTTGGATTTGTAATTGGTGAAGAATTTGATAACCAAGAGAAAACAGAATCTAGAGGAGAGGGCAAATGATGAACAGAGAGTGTGTGAGCAGGATCTTGAGGGTGTCTATGTTTTCTTGCAACCTGGAGATTAGACACTTTTACATGCAATTCCACCCCCCCCACCCCCACCCCACATAACAGTTCCCAAATAAACAGTTAAAGTGGTTTTAGGTGATTAAAGCAATATAGAAGATTAGTTTTGTTATGGATAATCACCTTTGCTTCTCCTTTATTGATGAAAAGAGCTTTTCTCAGCGGGTTGTGTTATCTATTTTAGATGTTGCCTGATCTTGTTTTTTAAATGTAAATCAGCTTTTTAATCTTTTTTTATGTAAATTTGATAGCCGGTACCAGCAATTATTCTGCTTTGTTGCAGCTCCCTCTTTAGAACTGTCTCTGTTTTATATTTAATTGTCCTAATTGTCCAAATTTGAATAAACCTGGAGAACAGCAATGGAGATCATTACTTGTTTTTAAATTTACAAAAAGGTTTAAGTACTCCTTCCTGAACTTCCCTTTAATTCTTTACACTGTTAATTATGATCTGGGAGATTGGAAAACCTTGTTATTGTCCCCAGAGCTGCTGCTCCAAATTATAGGTTTGTTTATTCTTGTTTTACTACTTTATATCAGACTTCTCCTTCTTATGAACATGATAAAAAGCTCATCAGAGACAATTTGCATTCACTTTTTAATCAGTGCAGGATTTTAACAAGTGAGCAACTACATTATGTACTCTTAGAGGTTGGAGCCAGTAACTATAGTCCAGGAGAGGGAATTCATCCATTTAGTCTATTCATCTATCATCCATCCATTATCCACCTATCCATTCATCCTCCCACCTATCCATCTATCTACCCATCTAGCTGTCTATCTAGCCATTAATTTTTGGAAAGCTTGAACTGGATGACACAGCAATTCAATGAAATGATGTTCTTATTTAATAGTTTTTAGAAAATGAGTATATTAGATTCTAAGTCAAATTTGACTGAATTTTAAAGTTGATTTAGTGCATAATTTAATTGGAGAAAACAAACAAAAGAAGAAAACCAATGGGAGTATTATCTCTTTATTGAGGTTCTTAGCAGCGTAGGTTTTTATGTTTCAATTCAGATAAAGGCTGTTAGGCCCCTAGAGCAAGGACGATGGGCCAGGTACAGAAACTCACCAGGGCAGAAAGCCCCAATGCCTAGCAAGGGGCAACACTGGGAAAACAAGAACCTCACCCCCAGGGTAACCTATCCTCCCCCAGCATGATACTGGTCATGCACTTTATACCCCCTGACCTTTTCCTTCCTAAAGGTAAGATCTAGGCCTCAGTTGTATTTCAGCTCCAGGCCCAGAAAGGCAGCAAAACCAGACAGTGGCTGCCTCAGGACCAGCTACATTGACTAATGACCCCCTGCCCTGGCACTGACCAATCAGTGGAGACCATGACCCTGAAAGAGCACACCTGAAAAGCTGATGAATATTCTATTAAGACCTCCCATGAAACCTCCCCTAAGTTTTCTACTTGCAAGAGAGAGATAAATATGGTCAGGACAAAGGACCCAGTGCGTGCTCTCCTGCCAAGCAGCACACACACCGGCACCATTCCCCCACAGGCACATATCCCCCAACCTCTCAGGGACCCCACGGCTCTGGCAACCAGGGGAGCAATGGGCAGTGGCAGCTTGTCCTGGGCTAACCTCCTGAACCTGTCTCCGAGACCCCCTTTTCTCTGTGTAGTCCTTCCCTTTGGATATCTCCATCTCCCACCCCCTTTTTCTCCAATAAATTCAAATTTTCTTTATCCGCTGTCTGAGATGGCTATTTAGCCTGCCTGTGCACCCCAGAGGCTAACCTTTCAAAGGCCTTGGTCATGAGACACAGTCCTTGACTTAGCAGTTGAGCCTGAGGCTTACCTATGTCTGGCACACCTATGTTCTGTACAGAGTCTCTAGCCAGGACAACTCTTTTGTGTCACCTTGTTCAAGAGAAGCCATCATCACAGTTTCACTCAGCAGCTAGAGACACTTGGAATGAACAAGGAAGTATGTTAGTTTCCAGTCAATCTGACATTCTGGTTGGGTGGGCTCTGATATCAGTGAGAGAAATCCTTCATATAATATAGGCAATCACATATAGATACATAGATAGCTAACTTGACTGGTGCCTGTTTTAAGGTCTGTTCAGGATTGCCTAATGAGACAGAATCTCTGATGACTTGGGCAAGTCATTGAACCCCCTCACCCCCCATGGGGCCAGGGTAGGTTAATTCTCCCCCCACCATGGGGCCAGGGTAGGTTAATTCTCCCCCCACCATGGGGCCAGGGTAGGTCTAATTCTCAGGGGTGCAATATAAGGAGGACAGACAAGCGTCAATGTTTAAAGAAGCTCCATTATCATACACAAGGTCAGATCATCTTGTAGCATCTCCGAGTTTCAGAAAGTGAATTCTAATCATGCTTTGTGTTCACAGACAGGAAATGTCTATTCAGAAGGAATGAATAATAGATAACTACTTTCTTTGCTTTATACCTAGTTATAATTCCACAACTAACGTAATATTAAATGAGTTCTCTTTCTCCCCATGATGTTTCATATTTGAGTTACATACTGTAACCTCAAAACTCAACAGCGTGAAAAATCAAACAGCTGGGGAAAATGTATCTTTAATTTTCCCACCAATTTACCACCCCCTGCCCTGTGGCTCCAGATTATCTGCCCAGTTGTTAGGCAAATGGTGTCTTCTAAGTCCCTCTACTCTCATAAAGATGATGGACCCAGCCAATCTTAGCTCCAGTTTTCAGATCCAGTTTCTATTTGCTGGTTTTTAAAAACCAACGTTCACTCTCACAGTGGTATGTGACATACCTCATTTACGGAATTATATCCCAAATAAATGGAACCAAATTGTTTTTGAAATTGCATAGAGTACAGTTTTTAGTGTTACATAGCTCATGAATAGTAATTTATGTTTAGTAATAAATAGTAGTAAAAACTTAGCCTGGTTTATAAAAATTGTAGACTGTGTTGTTATATATATGGTTTATATTAATAGCAAGAAAAAAGGGAATCAGGATCAAAGGATGGTATTGCTTTGACTTGGAAGAAATCATAGACATAATTTTGTTAACTGTTCATTAAAAAATTGAGGGGACAACAGTTCTGAGATGAAATGACTTGTTCAAGGTCACACAGCTGGTTCGCTCCAAGCTGTCCCTAAACCTCCCAGCTTTTGGCATGTAGTCCAGCACACTTTCCATCACAACAGGCAGCCTCTTCATGTGTTAGTTTGGGGTCAGAAATATAATTAACACAGGGCAGGAAGCCTAGATTAAGAAAAACTTGGAGGGGAATCTAATGAAAATCAAGCTTTGATGAAAGGCCTGGGCATTGACCTGTTCTAGGATGTGTTCGTGGGTCCAGCTGCAGCTGAGTTTTGGTGACTGACTCTTCTTTCCTTGTTGACCTCCTGCTTCTCTTCCTAATCTGCTGATTTAAGAATCTACACAGAGTACACAAATTTTAGCAGAGTGATAAAAGTAATACGGTAATAAATAGCCATAAACAAACAAACAAACAAAAAATACAGAAAAAGGAAGGGGGAAAAAAAGAAGAAAATAATACCGTAATAAAAGTATCACAATTCCAAGACTTCTGATAGGAGGCAAGGAAGCAGTGGCTGGGGGATACCCATTGCAGAAGTTTCGCTGTGATAAGTTAGAAAAAGTAGTTGTTGGTGTTGAAGGGGAGCTGGCTAGGCCGTCCCTAAATGTGCCACTTTGGCATGTGGATTACTTTGCACTGAAGGCAATCAAGTTCCAACAGACTCTTTGAACTGCCTAAAAGAATTTAGATAGGGGGACTGGCCCAGAAAGAGAGCTATTACCACAGGTAACCTTATCTGAAACACTTACCTGCGTGGCAGGGGTAGCATCTAATTACCAAACATCTGCTCTTCTTGTTCTGTGAGTTGCCCTCCTCCCCCTTTGAAGCTCCTTAGCTAAAGATGGTGTCTAAGCCTCAATTGCCCAATGTCTTTGAGTCTCATATTTTGGAGGCTCTTATACAAAAGAAATTAAATTTGTTTTTCTTCTGTTAATCTATTTTATGTTGATATAATTATTAGACCAGCCAAATAACCTAGAAGAAGGGGACATTCTGGAGTCCCTACAGTGTCAAATGGTAATGTCAAAAGTATGGCTGCTTGAAAACCAAGATAGTATAGATACAAAAGGGGCAGGATTTAGGTCGCTGGATGACTTACGTGCTCCTAGACATAATCCTTCTTTGGGTTATTGACTCATATTACCAATTCCAGTTGGCATCATAATGCCATCATCTAAATTTATATTTAATTTATCTTAATAGGTATTTATAATTTACATTTAAATATTATTTATACTTATATTTAATATGTATTTTAATTTCTATTGACTTAATTATTTGTATTCTCTATCCTGTGAAGTCCCTTCCTGATATCAAATTCCCTGGGAGATTAATTTTAATCAGAATGTTGATTGGTGAGCAGAGAGTAAAAATTGCCTTGGAGGATGTTTTATGTTAAATGTCTGGGAAAACCTGATGAAATATTTCCACTTCATAACCAAATACACTGCTTGGTGACCAAATCAAAGAATCCCCAAATTCAGTAGTAGCCTTTTACCATCAAAAGTATGAATTATTTTGGAGTGGAGAAAGTGATGAGGAACAAAATTGAGAACCTATATGTGGCCCCCTAAATGTCCAAGCCCCGATCCCTGGAACCTGTGAATGTGTTTCCTTACATGGCAAAAGGGACTTTGCAGATGCGATTAAGGTTATAGATGCGGATTATCTAGGTGGGCCCAATCTAATCACATGAACCCTTAGAAGTAGTAACTTGTATTTATTTTTTTACATTTCAACATTGAAAATTTATTCTTTATGATTAGGAAAAAATGTTGCGAATTTAGATGTAAAAAAAGGGGAGGGGGATAGAAAATAATTCCCAAAACTATAGGACCTGAAAGTGGAGCAGGATGGTTATAGGTAGGCAGAGGAGGAGATGGCAGAAACTTTACTTATAAAGACTATTTAGGTCACAAGTGACGGCAACTAGCTTGGGTCATGTGCCCATCCCTGGGCCAATTATAATTTCCAGGAGGGTGGTGCCTCGACTCAGAGTGGAAGAGCCACCAAATCCATGTGGAGCGTGGGCGAGGCTAATACCCAAAGGAGAGGAGAGGCTGCTAACAGAAGGAGTAAAGAAATGCTTACTAGTCAAAGCAAGCTTTCTTACCATGTCTCCAACCCTGGATCACATGCCTCATAGAAAAAGAGGCATGGTGGAGGGGCATGGGGGAGATAAAGTACAGTTGGAGAAAGAGTCAAGATCACAATGAGCTCAGTTTTAAATGCATGCAAGCCGTGGTGTGAGAGGTTGTCTCCAGGTTAGATGCTCTCAAGGCAACTGGATACTTATCTTTCTCTGATTGGCTTATTTCAAGTAAGCCAGTCAGAAAAAGTTAAGTACAGTATCACATAATCTCACTCATAGTGGAATCTAATGAACAAAAAAAAAATAAATGGATGAACAAAATAGATTCAGAGAATAGAAGCATGGAACAGACTGTTAAATCACAGAGGGAAGGTGGGGGAGGGTGGGAGGGGAGAAATCAACCAAAGAACTTGTATGCATATATGCATAACCCATGGACACAGACAATAGGGTGGTGAAGGCCTGGGATAAGGGGCGGGAGCGGGCTAGAAGAGGTCAATGGGGGAAAAAGGGGGCATATGTAATACTTCTAACAATGAAGGCTTAATTAACATAATTTTAAAAAGTAAAGGCAACTAGAAATGGGTTAACAGAGAGGTAAAGAGATTGCAAGTCATCTGCATTGACATGGTAACTTAAACCATTTTATTAGACTCTATGTCAAGGGACAAAAACCCACCTCAACTTATTTTGAACCAAGCAAGTGAATAGTCCACGGTAAAGTCCAGACGCTCAGCTGGGTTTAGTTGCTCAAACAATGGTGTCAGGTATCTGTCTGTCTTGCTCCACCTCCTCAGTTCTGCTCTGTCTGTCTGACTTTATTCCCAGATATGC
Source organism: Cnephaeus nilssonii (assembly GCF_951640355.1). Taxonomy (NCBI): domain Eukaryota; kingdom Metazoa; phylum Chordata; class Mammalia; order Chiroptera; family Vespertilionidae; genus Cnephaeus; species Cnephaeus nilssonii. Next base: position 14,125,015 of record NC_137081.1, on the reverse strand, counting down.
CCTTCCCACATAGTGTCTGGAGGAACACAAAAGACGTCAGCATTCAGCTAAGTGACGCCAGCAGAAAGAGATCAGCACCGCTCACTGTCCCAGAAAAAGTCCTGGTGCTCTTTGGTCTGTGTCTTGTCGACATCTTGAACCAAGTGAGAAAAAAAATACATGGATGGGCCAGACCTTGATCATATGCTCAACCCTGGACCAAGAGTGAGTGCCAGCAAAAATGTGTCAACAGAAGGTGAGTGATGAGCATAAAACGTGGGCCCAGAGAGAAGTCCTTCTCTCTTTCCTCTTTCTTTTGACTTCACTTCGGTTCCCACCCAGTATGTTGATTGAGGTGGCCTGTACCTTCTGCTGGGCACCCCATGACGGCTCACTTACTCACCCAAATTAAATTTGTACCTCCACCTCCTTGTCATTAGAAGGTAGGGAATGGTGCAGTGTCCTAGTTTGACACCTGCATAGTTCTTCCCTGGTGAAAATCCTAATGCAGTTGGTTTTCCTCCATATGTATGCAAAACATATTATGCTCCTTTGATCAAAATTATGCAAAGAGCCAGATGTTTACATTTCATTACATCTTACAGATAACAGTTGGTATTTGAATGACCTACCTGGGGCTTCACTGTCCTTGTCCTTTGAATTCTGTGATGGGGTGTGTGCTCACATGCACAGCTGTGTGTTTTTTCTTGGATTATTTTCTTAGATAGCTTTCTCTGCCCCAACCTGACTCTTCAAACCTTTCTAATCTAATCAGAACTCACCCCTTTCTAACATGAGTTTGCTCCCTCTCAGTATTTATGTACATATGACTTTAAGTTTTCTAATAAAATAGCATGAATGATAACAACCCCTCACTTAATGTTTCCTGCAAGCCTGCTTGGCACGGAACTAAGTCCTTTGCATTCATTAGCTCATCTTTTCATAGAGGTCTGTATTTTCTCTCCAGTTTTGGATATGCTTATTCAGTACAGTCTGACTCTCCTGTAGACTTCACACTTTCTGACTCTGTGGGACATTCATCTGTACTCTCACCGGAACCATGCACGTGGGGTAGTGCCAGGGCTCTGTGCCTGTTACCAATTGACTGACAAAATATGAATAAAAGCTGAAAGTATAAAATATTACACTTCTTTCATCAACAGATTTTTTTTTTTTTTTTTTTTTGCAGCGAGCTGCATCCTAGGAAGACTTTGCTGGCCTGAGGACTTTTAAAACTGATCTGCACCATAACTAGAAGTAATTGTTCTTGTGATTGAAACTAACAACTATATAATGCCTGCTAGGCATAATGCCAAGACATGATTTGATTTCAGGTTAAATTTGCAGCTAAGTTGATTTTGCAAAATGTGCCCACATGTGCTCGGGCAGTATGGATGCTCTCCCTCCCTCAATTCACCCTAAAAATGCACTTGTCTACAGCGTCGGATATCCGTCACTTGTTGGAATCTGATCCTGTGCATTTAAGGCTGAGGCTTCCAAGACTAATAGAAAAAATTGTTGTTGATCAGTGTCTGCCAAATATAAAATGCCATACTCAGATGTCTTTAGGACATCTATAAAAACAGCTAGAAATGGGGCCATGGTATTTGTCAAGTCAAGGGAGACTCATGCCTCCTAACAGTGAGTTGTTTTATGCTATTAAGAAATGAGCAGATCTGTCAGGAGAATGTTCAACATAAGCTAATGTCAAACTTGCTGGAATAACTTACTCACGGCAGGGTTCCCATCTGTGAAGTCACTGGGGACATGGCTGCCTCCTTGTGATTCTTTAGATTTGTCAGTTAAATTAGACACCCACGGGCAAAACCAACTGACAGGGGCATTATGGGACACTCCTGGAGGATCCAGAATCCCAGGGGTATGTCCCATTCACAATTGTGTTCATGCTGATACTAGGGGTCATGTCATTTTTATAAGGAAGCAACGGATAAAAAGAAAGCCAGCGGGTCAGTCCACTTGAGACTGTCAGTGGCAACATGCCTATGTGCATATTTTGTAAGATTGAGGAGAAGGGAATGGCTTTGTTTCCCAGTAGGAGAGTCCTAGAATATTATCTTGAGAGAAGAGTTTGCAGGTTTTTAGGAACTTGCCTCTATATCAAGGCAGGTTAATGTCAGGAAAATGATATTTTTGGCATACTGCTTGAAGTTTTACTAATGTTTCCCCATGAAATAACAATTTGATGGTAAAAATAGACACAACAACAACAACAAAACCAGAGCAAGTTTCTGTTTTGATCTCTTTTAGCAGCTGTAAGGAGAGCAACCATTTTATTTATTGTAGTTCATTTTGCTCTATCTTTTTTATGCTCTCCTTCACCCCTACTATTCTCCACTAGAGAGCCTTCAGAAGATCATGGGTGTGGAGTAAGGATATAGATATACGGAGTAAGAGAATGTAGAGGTTTTATGAACACACTACTCAAAACTGTCCCAACCCACTTCATCTCTACCCACTAATACTGGACCCCAAGTTGGTAGGTCTCAACTTTCTCTTCCTTTAGGGTAAGTTATTTCCCAGGAAGTCTCTTGAACCTTAATGAAAACAGGTTCCTGATGGGTTTACTCCATTAGTCTCCAGATCCAACCAGATATGTCTAGGTTTTAGGGTAAACAGTCTACTGAGAAAGCTCTGCCCCACCACAGTAGGCTAGCTGTCTCAATGACCTAACGATTTAAAAGTCAGATGGTAAAAGTCAAAGATTGACCAGACCACAGTAAGCATTTTACTTTAGGTTCTTTGAAAGTAGACCTTGAGACAAGGAGTTGAGGGAAAGTGACATATTGGGGAGATGACCCTAGATAACGTTTGAAGAGGAGTGAGGAAGTGAGATAGGTAAGGGAGAGGCCAATAAAGTGTTTACTATCAAGCCAGTCATCATTTAGGCAACTGAAGCTTAATCTGCCAAGGAACTTAGGGAGAGAGTATAAAATATATCTTAGAGTTGTCCAACAGCGAAGTGAGGAGGCTGGGATATTTATCCCCTAAATCTCCTCTGGGATATTTATCCCCTAAATCTCCTCTGTCATTGGTTGATTCCAGGGGCATCAACACCCCAACATTTTCAGCTTGCCCAGTAGGAGTGCTGACCCATCTCTTAAAGCCAGAAAACATAAGCAGAGCATTGTAATTATTCACAATTAGCATCCTTTGTTGTGCAGAGGTGAGTAGATATGGATGGGGTACTGACTGAGCCTGTTATAGCAACAGTGAGGAAAGGAGCGGGAGGCAGAGTAGTTAGTAATCAGGATCAGCAGAAAAGCCATCTTTTGGTGTTTTCCTGTCAGTGCATTAACAAAATTCATCTCAGACAAAGAAACCGGGGCACTGGCAAATGAAAACTTCAAAATACTTACAGTTTATATAATTTCTGCAAGGTAACTGACACTCATTTGCTGTTGGGTAGGTGTGCAAGAAGTTTTAGCAAGAAAAGAGGAATTTGATCGACAGACAGGCTCAAAGAAATCTGATTGTAGAATACACTTGGAAATTATCCATTGTGGACTTAATCTCTCTGCACAAACCCAAGAGTCCTTTAGCTAATTCCTTTCCCAATGAAGGAGCCAATCAATGTGCTTTCATGGGAGAAATTACTGGAGAGCCTAGTATGTGTTTTGATGCCCTAATGAGGCACTATGAATTACCCAACCCAAACCAATTAAGTCTTAGCCAGATAGAGGGCTACTGAGGAGATGAGGACACAGCATGCATTTAGGGCAGAATTAACTGCTTCCATAGCCTGGAAACATGCTTGGGGGAAAGCCAAAGCTTGTAGGCGTTCTGCCGTCCTTAGAGCGGGCAGTCAAAATGTGATCCAGCCCAATGTTAGCTTTTGACGCTTTTGCTTCTTTGGCCTCAAATTTTTAAAATGTCTGTAAAACATAAAGTATGTTTTGAGCATTACATAAGGCTATTAAAAGAGGGTGAATCATGAAAACATGGTATGTCAGAGACAATAAAGTAAGTGAAATGAGCTGCTGCTGACTAGCTGCTTGACCTTGGACCAGTTGCTCAGTCCTTTCTTGTCAATCAAATAGGAAATTATAGCCCAATAATGTGGTTTTGGATTGCAGCTCAATAAGCAAGCTCTAATCTCTTGGTTATGCCTTACAGTACCATGGGAAACCGAACACTTATTTCCATTTTAATGTGATCTCTTCCAGTGGACTGTGACTTCCTAAAGCACCCAGCACAATGCCTGGCTTGGCTTAGGAACTCAGGAGCTATGTGTTGAATAAATGTGAAATGAATAGTGGAAGAAGTTATTTCAAATATTATGGTGCACCTAGAAATATGTGAATAAACATACAATCAACACAAATAACTGTTTTAAAGAGAATGATGGGTATTGAATTTTTATATGGCTCATATACATTAGTGGTTTGGAGGAAGCATAGCAGAGGAGTGCTATGAGTGAGGTGTGTTGTGTGGTGACTAAGACTAAGATACAGCCTTTCCAGTCAGGCAGCCCCGGGCTAGAACCTTGGCTCTGCTACTTGCTAGCTGTGTGTCCTTGTGCAAGTTACCTAACTTCTTTGGGCTTCAGTTTCTTCTGGACTTTATGGGTTACAATAAGGATCTTGTAATCCTGCAACATCTAGAAGGACTTGAGAAACCATCTGTTACTTAAAAGAGCTCAGTCTAAGATGACCACAAAGACACACAAAGTCCAAAGTGAACTTCAAAACTTCCTCCATTAGGTTGCCTTTCAGCATTCTGAGTCAGTCTTTGGTGGGTATCAAAGCATATTTTTTCCCCCCTTTTGTTCTGCCTCTTCCATCTCCTCACCCCACCTCCTGCCTCTCTCTAACCCTCAGTGTCCTGGCTCCATTTTTCTGGCACTAGGATTGTCCAAGGTTGGTGAATGCTTGCTCCTGTCTCCATCTTTGGAAGGCAATGATGATGGATCATTGGAAAAGGTGGTATGTTCTCAAGGTTCTCCATGTGTGGAGGTGTTCCCCATACCAGGATTCTTCAGAATAGACACCCTTTTGCTCATATTGACCACTTCTTGTGCTATCACTTTGAATAACTATGCTGAAGGAAATACATTTTTCCAATACTTGCCACATAGTAGATGCTCAAGACATAGTGGCTATGTTCAGCTTTCATGGTGTTAGATTGGTGATCAGAGGACACTTCTTATTTATTTCTACTTGTTTCACCTCTTTAAACTTGTGTTTTGAGCCCCTGCTTGTCCGCGCTCACCCCCCCCCCCCCCCCCCCCCCAGTTGTAAGCAATTCTCCAAATCCCACTAGGACAACAAAGAGGATGGTTGAAAATCACACCACTTGGGGCAGTGCCAACCCTCAGGCGAAGATGTCTAATCAATGGATTCGATTTACGCTGCACCTCCATCAATCTCCACATGAGGTTTGATATTTTGTCTGCCTTTCTGAAAAGGGGGCCAATCATTGCTGTGTGAGCACCTTCCTCTGGGGGAAGTCCCTCTCTTGTTCCCACCCTGACCAACCACCACTGGTCCCAGAAATCCTGGGACGTTCTGTTCTTAGGTCTTTTTAAATAAAGGCTACCCATGAGAAAGCCTTTGAAAAATGTCTATTTTATCTTTCATAATAAAATAATTTACCACTCAGTTTGCTTTGTGTTTTTGTATTTCAAGAATTTAAGCAGTACAAGGATCTTAAAGCAAATGTAGTCCAACTCCTCTTCACTTTAAAGAAGAGCAAGGATAGACTTGGCTTTGCTGCAAATCCTCCATATCTCCCCCCCCCCCCCCCCCCGTATTTTCTAGATGCTAGGAGCTTTTTTTCTTGGGATGGGGAGAAATATAAAACTTATATGCCTGTAAACTATTTTTATACAGACTGATGTTTTTAAAAATTCCTTAAGATAAGACAAAATGCACAGTTGAAGCTATGTCGCTGTTTGGTGAGGTGGTGACATGGCATAATGCTAAATATGGCTTTTATTTATTTATTTATTTACTCCCATGTAATAGCAAAAAGACACAATGACATGGAGAACCATAAAGTCAAACAACTCTCCCATTTCATTTTACAGCACGAGGTGGGGAAAGGCACAGTTTGGTATCCGGACCATTTTTATAGGGGTTGGGAGACAGGTTAGACATGCCTGAAATATGTCCTTCAATTCTTAGAGCTCTTTCAGGCCTTCCTGCTGAAGGATGTTCCTTGGAGAAATACTCCTATAAATACAGGATGTTTTCATTACTGCATGTGGTTGATTCAGCCTGTTGGCTACATGACAGTGAGAAGAGTGCCTGAGAAACGACTTCATATAGACCGCGTTCAAACAGTCCCTAGAGCTCCCGGATTAGAATGACTCTAGTGGGAGTGCTTGGAAATGAATGTTCATATATCACTGGGGTCTTTAAAAAAAGGTTTAAGGTTCTGTAGGCTGTCTCCCTTAGTACAGTGAAATGGAGATGAATTTCTGCCTATGAAAATTTTTACTTCTCTTTATTGAGGCAAGATATAAAATCAACGACTCAGGTAGCAAAACAACAAAACAAAACAAACCCCAAACCATAAAAACAAAAACAAAACCCTACACAAGGAGATAGCAGGATTTATTTGGGGTCAAATAGTAAATATGGGGGTACATATTGTAAGTTCAATGAGGGTGTTTTCTTCAGCCAATGAGGCTTTAAAAGTTGTATGTTATTTTAAATAACAAAAACAACAAGACTTTCATGCTTCTACAACTCTACAATTTTTAAATATTCTTACTTTTTTTCATTTGAATAACCTTACAAGACAGGTGATATTTTTTTATAGCTCAGAAAGATAAAGTGATTTGCCCAAGGTTGCACAGCTAATAGGTCTCTGGAGCCTCTGACTCTTAATCTGATGCTTTTCTACCACCACGTACTGACAAATAAAATATTGCCTCTCTGTTTTTGTAATATTGCCAGTGTTGTAAAAATATTACAACCCCCACTCCCCTGATCAAAAATTAACTACCCTTTATTGAACAGAGATTTTATGGTGTGAAAGACTGAGGAATATAGTACCCTTGATGCAGGGTAGGAAGGAATTGACTTGGGGATGCATCATTTTCAGAGAGATGTTGAACTGGTAATGAAACATTCAATTTTGTAGTAGCTTATTGAAATAATATAGAAAATAATGGGCAGGTTGGAGAACAGCAGACTTGTGAATTGAGAAAATTATTTACTATAATTAGATTGGTCTGTGGGTGGGATAAAATTTATGGAGAAGGGTAACCTTTGCCTGCCAAAAAAGTGTAATGCAATCTCTTGTGCAGAATAAAGCTAATTATCATTAGGAAGGACTTTTTCTCTTTGCTTGTTGTTGCTCTGGGTATTATAAAAATACCTATGCATCCATCTATCTTTATGTTTTATTATTGCAACACCCTAAACAATTTAGGAACCGTTGTCAGTGAAGTTTAAGAAGACACAAATACAGATAAGGCTATGGAAGAATTGGATTCTGACTTGCTAAAGAAAGCTCATCATTTATGAGCATGTGTGTCCTTTTAAAGAAAATGTATTTAGGACTGTGAATTGAAGAGTGATTTCTGGGTACTTAATAGATATAAAAGCCAACCAGCTATAAAACAAACAAACAAACAAAACAACAACAACAAAAAAGCCCTAGCCAGTGTGGATCAGTGGTTGGAGCATCTTCCCATGCACTGAAGGGCCACAGGTTCGATTTCGAACAGACCTCCCTTCAGGGCCTAGACTTCCCTCCAGGCCTCAGACCTACATCCAGGCCTCAGACCTTAATGGAGGGTCCCAGAAGTCCATCCAGGGGCCTAGACCTCAAACAGAGTATCTAGTCCTTTATCAGGGTCCAGACTTCCACAGTAGTCCAGACCACCAATCCATGACCCAGAGGTCCAGCCTCTGATACAGACCTCTACCCAGGGCCCAGAATACCCTCCAGTGCCCAGACCTCCCTCGCAGGAACTCTACCCCCATCAGGGGCCCAGACATACATCCGGGTCCCTGACCATCATGCTGGGGCCCAGACCTCAAACCCAATATCCAGTCTTTTAAAGGGGTCCAGACATCCACAGTAGTCCAGACCACCATTCCATGATCCAGAGGTCCTGCCCCTGACCCAGAACTCCATCCTGGCCCCAAAACTGCCTCCAGTGGCCAGACCTCCGTCCCAGGACCCAGACCTATATCCAGGCATCAGACCTATATCCGGGTTTCAGATCTTCATGCCAGGGCACAGAAGGCCATCCTGGGACCTAGTCCTCGAACCCAGTAACCAGTCCTTTATCAGAGTCCAGACATCCACAGTAGTCCAGACCACCATTCCATGTCCCAGAGGTCCAGCCCTTGACCCAGACCTCCACCTGGGGCCCAGTCCGACCTCCAGTGCCCAGACCTCTCTCCCAGGACCCATACCTCCATCCAGGGCTCAGACCTACATCTGGGCCCCAGACCTTCAATCCAGGGCCCTGAAGACCATCCCAGGGCCCAGGCTGCAAACACAGAATCCAGTGTTGAATCAGGGGGCCAGATTTCCATCCATAGCCCAGACCACCATTCCATAACCCACAGATCCAGCCCACGAGCCAGACCTTTCCCGAGGGCCCAGATCTCCCTCTGGGGCCTAAACCGCCCTCCCAGGACCCAGACCTCCATCCGGGGCTCAGTCCTACATCTGGGCCCCAGACATTTATGAACCCAGTATCCAATCCTTTTTAAGGGTCCAGACCTCCACAGTAGTTCATACCACCATTCCATGACCCTGAGGTCCAGCTTCTGACCCAGACCTCCACCCAGGGCCCAGACCGCCCTCCAGTGAACAAAACTCCGAACCAGGCGCAGACCTCCATCCAGGGCTCAAACCTGCATGCCAGTGCCCAGAAGGCCATTCCGGGGCCCAGTCATCGAACCAAGAATACAGTCCGGTATTGGGGGCCAAGACCTACATCCTTAGTTCAGACCACCGTTCTATGACCCAGAGGTCAAGCCCACCAGCCAGAACTACCCCCAGGGCCCAGATCTCTCTCTGGGACCAGAACCGCCCTCCCAGGACGCAGAAATCCATCCGGGCATCAGACCTACATCTGGGTACCTGACCTTCATGCCAGGGCCCAGACCTAGAACATAGTATCCAGTCCTTTATCGGGATCCAGATATCGACAGTAGTCCAGACTACCATGCCATGATCCAGAGGGCCTGCCCCTGATCCAGACCTCCTTTCTGGGCCTAAGACCACCCAACAAGGCCAGACCTCTGGCCCAGGACCCAGACCTCCATCTGGACATCAGACTTACATCCAGGTCCCAGACCTTCATGCCAGGGCAGAGAAGGACATCCCGGGGCCCAGTCCTAGAATGCATATCCAGTCCGTTATTGGGGCCAGACCACCACAGTTGTCTAGACCGCCATTCCATGTCCCAGAGGTCCAGCCACTGACCCAGTCCTCCACGCGGTGCCCAAAACCGCCCTCCAGTGCCCAGACCTCCATCCCAGTTCCAGACCGCAATCTTGGGCTCAGAACTACATCTGGGGCTCAGACCTACATCTGGGGCCCAGCCCTCAAACACAGAATCTAGTGTTGTATCAGGGGACCAGATTTCCATCTGTAGTCCAGACCACCATCCCATGACCCAGAGGTCCAGCCCACCAGCCAGACCTACCCCCAATGCACAGACCTCTCTCTGGAGCCCGAACTTCCCTCCCAGAACCCACACCTCCATCCGGGGTTCAGACCTACATGCAGGTACCAGACCTTCAAGCCAGGGCCCAGAAGGCCATCCCGGGGCACAGTCCTTGAATGTAGTATCCAGTCCATTATGGAGTCTAGACCTCCAAGTAGTCTAGAACACCATTCCATGTTCCAGAGGTCCAGCCCCTGACCCAGATCTCCAACCAGGGCCCAAGACTGCCCTCCAGTGCCCAGAACTCCGTCCCAGGAACAGAACTCCAATCGGGGCTCAGACCTACATCCTGGTCCCAGACCTTCAAGCCAGGGCAGAGAAGGACATTCTGGGGCCCAGTCCTAGAACGTGTGTCCAGTCCATTACTGGGGCCAGACCACCACAGTAGTCTTGACCACCATTCCATGTCCCAGAGGTCCAGCCCCTGACCCAGTCTTCCACCCGGGGCCCAAGACCGCCCTCCAGTGCCCAGAACTCCGGCCCAGGACCAGACCCCAATCTGGGTTCAGAACTACATCTGGGGCTCAGACCTACATCTGGGTCACACACCTTCATGCCAGAGCAGAGAAGTTCATCCCTAGGCCCAGTTCTCGAACCCAGTATCCAGTCCTTTATTGGAGTCCAGACATCCACAGTAGTCCAGACCACCATTCCATGATCCAGAGGTGCTGCTTCTGACCCACACCTCCATCCCGGGCACAAGACCGCCCTCCAGTGCCCAAACCTCAGTCCCAGAACCCAGACTTCCATCCGGGTTCAGACCTACATTCGTGTCCCAGACCTTCATGCCAGGGCCCAGAAAGCCGTCCTGGGGCCTAGCCCTAAAACACAGAATCCAGTGTTGTATCAGGGGGCCAGATCTCCATCTGTTGTCCAGAGCACCATTCCTTGATCCAGAAGTCCAACCCACCAGCCAGAACTTCCCCCAATGCACAGACCTCACTCTGGAGCCCAAACTGCCCTCCCAGAACCCAGACCTCCATCTGGGGTTCAGACCTACATCCAAGTACCAGACCTTCAAGCCAGGACCCAGATGGCCATACCGGGGCACAGTCTTTGAATGCAGTATCCAGTCCATTATTGGGGTCCAGACCTCCAAGTAGTCTAGAACACCATTCCAAGTTCCAGGGGTCCAACCCCTGACCCAGATCCCTACCCAGGGCCTAAGACCACCCTCCAGTGCCCAGACCTCTGTCCCAGGAAAAGACCTCCAATCGGGGCTCAGACCTACATCCGGGTCCCAGACCTTCATGCCAGGGCAGAGAAGGCCACCCCGGGGCCCAAACCTCAAACCCAATATCTTGTCCTTTATCAGAATCCAGACCTCCACAGTAGTTGAGACCACCACTCAATGTCTTAGAGGTCCAGCTCCTGACCCAGACCACAATTTGGTGCCCAAGACCGCCCTCCAGTGCCCAGACCTCCGTCCCAGGACCCAGACCTCCATCCGGGCATCAGACCTACATCTGGGTCCCAGACCTACATGCCAGGGCTCAGAAGGCCATCCCGGGGCCCAGACCTCAAACACAGAATCCAGTGTTGTATCAGGGGGCCAGATTTCCATCCGTAGACCAGAGCACCATTCCATGACCCGGAGGTCCAGCCCACCAGCCAGAACTCCCCCCAATGCACAGACCTCACTCTGGCGCCCGAACTGCCCTCCCAGGACCCAGACCTCCATCCGGGGTTCTGACCTCCATCAGGGTCCCAGACCTTCATTCCAGGACAGAGAAGTCCATCTCTGGGCCCAGTCCTTAAACCCAGTATCCAGTCCTTTATTGGTGTCCAGACATGAACAGTAGTCCAGACCACCATTCCATGATCCAGAAGTCCTGTCACTGACCCAGACCTCCATCCCGGGCCCAAGACTGCCCTCCAAGGTGCAAACCTCTGTCCCAGGACCCAAACCTCCATCAGGGAATCAGACTACATGCGGATCCCAGACCTTCATGCCAGGGCCCAGAAGGAAATCCTGGGTGCCAGACCTCAAACATAGAATCCAGTGTTGTATCAGGGGGCTAGATCTCCATCCGTAGTCCAGACCACCATTCTATGACCTAGAGCAGTGGTCGGAAAACTCATTAGTCAGCAGAGCGGCAAACTGCGGCTCGCGAGCCGCATGTGGCTCGTGAGCCACAGTTTGCCGACCACTGACCTAGAGGTCCATCCTACCGCCACACCTCCACTCAGGGCACAGACCTCCCTCTGGGGCCCGAACTGCCCTCCCAGCACCCAGACCTCCATCCGGGGTTCAGACCTCCATCCGGGGTTCAGACCTCCATCCAGTTCCCAGACCTTCATGCCAGGGCACAGAATGCCATCCCAGGGCCAGTCCTTGGACCCAGTATTTAGTCCTTTATCAGGATCTAGATATCCACAGTAGTCCAGACCACCATTCCATGATCCAGAGGTCCTGCCCCTGACCTAGACCTCCGTCCTAGGACCCAGACCTACATCTGGGTACCAGACCTTCACTAGGTTGTGGGTTTGATCCCTTTTCAGGGTGCATACAGGAAGGTCACTAATCAACGTTCTTCTTTCACATTGATGTTTCTCTTTCTCTCTCTCATCAATGAAAAAACAAAACAAAACACATATCCTCGTTTGAGGATTAAAAAAGCACGCTGATCCACAAGTGAAAAACACCACCAACTCACTATGACATGTAGGTAAAAGATGAGCCCAGTGCTGGTCTTTTAGCTGCAGACTCTCATCCACATATTTCAGCAACTTCCTTCTGTAAGTTTGACCCTTTGTCCTTGCCTTCCCCATCTACTGCCAGATCATCCTGTCAGGGCCAGAACAACTTCTCACTCAACACCCCTCAAGCAGCTTCCTACTGTTTCTTCCTCCTTTATTAATTTTGAAAAATTTTAAAAATGTACAGGAAATATAAAAGATATTTTAACAAACATCTGAGTATCCTCCACCCCATTTAAGTACTAACATTAGTACTAAAGCAGATATAACCAATGGTATATTTATATGTACTTCCAACTTCCTTGGATCATCATGACTAATTCAGTGGTGAATTTATGGGGCATGAAAAGTCTGGATCCAAGTATATGCATATTTAAAACCAAAATTGAAAACACAAATACTAGTTTAGCATAGTGAAACTTTACTATTTCAGATTAATTTCTGGAAAGGATTGAATTAGTGAAAAATCAAAGTGGGGATGTATAGTTTAATAACTTACACAAACATATAGCTAGAAGAAAGTCATAAAAGTTTTCTTTATAAAGTTGATTTTAAAAGCAAATAAAAATAATTTTTGATGTGCATAGTAGTTGCTTTTAGGTAAATGTATTCAGAAGTATTTAGAATATGTACATTGAAGCAGTGATCCTTTGGTAAATATTTATTGAATGAATGTATACTATTTGCCAGGCACTGCACTGGGCACTATAAGTATAAAAATAAGGAAGTTCTGAACTCTTTATGACAGGATTTTGTCTAGGTAAAGAAAGTCATAGGTATCCGTTACTATGACCTGGTAAGCAAAGCTATAGAGTTGGACAAAAGTTGCATTTTAAAAAAGTACAACGGTGGGGGATAGGGGTCAAAAAAGATTAACCGAAGAACATAGAGGCCTGGTGCACAAGGGGTCCCTCAGCCTGGCCTGTGCCCTCTTGCAATCAGGGGCCCCTTGGGGGATGTCGGACTGTCGGTTTTGGCCCTATCCTTGGCAGGTGGGGTCCCTCAGCCAGGCCTGCGGGGATCTGGCTGAAACCGGCAGTCCGACATCCCCCGAGGAATGTAGTAGTGCGCAAGCCCAAGCCCAAGCCCAAGCCTATTGCTGCTCTGCTCCTGCTCATCCTGGCCCCGCTGTGCCTGCTGCCGCCACCACTCGGTAACACTGTGGTGGAGGTGGGAGAGGCTCGCACCACCACAGCTTCGCTTGCCAGCCATGAGCCCCACTGTGGGAGTGCACTGACCACCAGGTTGCAGCTCCTGCATTGAGCATCTGCCCCCTGGTGGTCAGTGCACATCATAGCAACCAGTCGTTAGGTCGTTTGGTCATTTGGTCGATCGGTCACTTAGCCTTTTATATATATAGATATGCATAAGCCATGGACCATAGTATGGGGAAGGTCTGGAATGGGGTGGGGATTGGCTGGAGGGGGGCAAAAAGGGAGAAAATGGGAAACATTTGTAATACTGTCAACAACAAAAACAAAAAGGTACAATGAGTTTTCTTAAACATTAAAAAAATTATGTTTACACCATTCATTTACATGATATATCTTTTGTGTCAGATAATGGTCTGCTAAATTTATTATAAATTTCAAATGAATAGAATGTGACATAAAGATGGTTTTCCAAGAACAAGAAGATGTGTTTGTCCATTTTCCCATATTTAAAGTATACAATTCAATGATTTTTAATGTCCTAGCACCATTTTTTTAAAAAGACTATTTCCCCTCATTGAATGGTCTTAGACCCTTGTTGAAAATCAGTTGACCAAGATATGTGGGTTCATTTCTGGACTCTAAAATTTAGTCTATTGATCTGTAGTCCATTGATCTATCCTTAAGCTAATACCACACTGTCTTATTTACTGTAGCTTTGAGATCAGGAAATGTGAGTCCTCCTACTTCATTTTTCTTTATCAAGATTTGGCTCTTCTGGGTCTCTTGATTTCCATATCAATTTTAGAACCAGCTTCTCAATTTTAGCAAAGAAGTTAGCTGTAATTTGGAGAAACCAAATTTTTAAAATTTTATTATGTCATTATTTTAAAACAAAAATCTTGAAATGTCAGAGGAAACATTTAGAAATACATTGTGGTTTTATAGCACTAAAATCCAATTTCTCCATTAATGAACTTTGGTAACATGGACACAAGGTTGAACAGAAGCATTTCCCTTTAATCAGATACACATCCTGGCAAAGTCATTGGGCTTCTCTGAACCTATTTATTAATCTAGTAGAAAGTGAGATAAACTGGACTACATTAAAGTAAGAACTAGACACTATTAAAGAGTGGAAAGGCAAGCCACAGAGTGAGAGAAGAATCTGCAATACGTCTACCTGACAAAGGATTTGTATTCAGAAATCAATAAGAAAGGTCAGACCACCCAATAGAAAAGTGGATAAAAGAGCAGGCATTTCACAGAAGAGGACATCTAGATTAAAAGTGCCCACCTGTAGGCTGAAAATGGTCCTTCCAAGATCTATTCTTCAATTTCTATACCCAGAATCTGTGAATATTACCTTATATGGGAAAAGAAATCTGGATGAGTCCTATATATAATTACATGTGTCCTTATAAGAGAGAGAGCTTTGACATACACACACAACAAAGGGGACATAGTCAACAGAGGCCGAGGTTGGAGTGATGCAGTCACAAACCAAAGCATGTTAACAGCCACCAGATGCTGGAAGAACCAAGGAGGAAGTACAGCCCTCCTGACACCTCGGTTTCAGCCCCCAGAACTGTGAATGAATAAATTATAGTGTTTTAAGCCACCAAATGTATGGTAATTTATCACAGCAGCCATAGCCAACTAATAAACCGCCTTTATTAATTGTCAGGGATAAGCAAATGGAAAGCACAGTGTGATACATCTACCCACCCCCAGGAAGCTAAAATGAAAGAGACATAGTTTTAAGTGTTGGTGAGACTGTGGAACTACTTGAACACCCATCTGTTGCTGGTGGAGTGTACATTTCAGCCACTTGGCTAAATTGTTTGGGAGTATCTTCTAGAGCTGAGTAGATGCTTATCCTAGGACTCAGCCATTCCACGTATAGATGATATACTCAGGAGAAATGCATACTTTCACCCAAATTCATGAACATAAATATTTATAACACTGTTCATAATAGCTCCAACTTGGGAACAACTCAAATGTTTGTTAGCAGTAGGATGAATAAATACATGATGGGCATTCATACTGTGGACCACTATACAATAATGAGAATGAGTAGCTGCAGCTTCACACAGCAGCATGGATTCATCTCATAAACATCATGGTAATGAAAGAAGCCAGACACAAAAGGGTATGTACTATATGATTTCATTTATACAAAATTTCAGAAATAGGCAAAATGAATTCATAGCATTAGAAGTCAGGAGAGTGGTGACCTTTCAAGAGTGGTAATGCCTGGGAAGGGGCATAAGTGGTTAGGGTTTAATAAAAGTTTATACTAATAAAAAGAGATGAAGTTAATAGGGCATGGCTCATTCATTTAGTCATTTATTTAATAAATATTCATAATTTTTGAGCTTATATCATTTGCCAAGTGGTGTTCTAATGCTAAGGTTATAGCAGTAAGCAAGACAAAGTGTCTACCCTCATAGAGATGACATCCTAGCACTGGTTTCCTCTCTCAGTACTGGAGTACACTGTGATTTGTTGGTCTCTGATGATTCACATCTGACATTCACATCCCTAGGTAGCCCTCTCCCCAACTGATTCTGGATTTGGGTAGGTGGCTTGCTTTGCGCAAGCAGAAGCTTTGAAAAGGGCTTGCACATGGAGCATTTAGCTCTTGGCATGTTCCTTTCTGGAAGCCAACTGCTATGCTGTAAAGAAGCTTGGACTTGATGGCTGAGTGTTGAAAGGCCGGTCACATGGAGGAAGTGTCGGAAGATAAGAGTCCATCTTGGATGTTTCAACCAAGCTCCTAGCTCAACAAAACCACATAAGCCCAGCTGGCATGGCTCAGGGGTTGAGCATTGACATATGAACCAGGAGGTGAGGGTTTGATTCCCAGCTAGGGCACAAGCCCGGGTTTCGGGCTTGATCCCCAGCATGGGGCATGCAGGAGGCAGTCAATCGATGATTCTCTCTTATCATTGATGTTTCTATTTCTCTCCCGCTCCCTTCCTCACTGAAATCAATAAAAATATATTTAACAAAAACACACAAAAAACTCACATAAGTGACCTCACCTACATCTTGTTGGGCAGAAAAACCACCCAACTGAGCCCAGCCAACCACACACTTGTTAGAAGCAGTAATTTTTTAATTTATTTAAACCACTAAGTTTTGGGGTGGTTTGTTACACAGCACTTGACAACTGAAACAAAAATAAATAGGTGAGTAAATAAATAAGGAATGTAATTTCAGAATGTGGTTTGAGCTACACAAAAATTAAACAGGGTGATGGAATTAAAAAATGACTGAGGGGAAATTCAGGGAGACTGGTGTGAGCACAATTTGAGGACTTTAGAGTTACATGTAAGGTATTTCTAGGGCATTCTTTATAGAAACCGAGGAATTAACTGTTTCTTGTTGAGAGTGTCATATTGTGAGGGACCTACCAAAGAGGAAGAAGAGCTGGATTAGAAGAGCTGGATAAAATTAAGACCGCTGTTGACCTTGGGTAAAGCACTGTGAGCCTCAGTTTCCTCATCTCTAATATGGGGGTAATAACACTCATCTTGCCTACCCTCCAGGATCTTTGGGGAGGTTTTACTCAGTAATGTTTGCAAAAATACCCCATTGTGGGGTTTTTTTGTGTGATTTATATTTATTTATGTACACTATACAAACCATCTGAGATGGCCAGGTTTGTAATTTGCCCAGATTGTGCCAGATGTCAGTGACAGCAAGTAAACGATTCCTGCTCTATTACATTCTCTGCTGATGGAAACATACAGTGTCTCCTCAAGGAAAGCAAAGTGTAAGAAGACTGTCTCCTTGCCACTCTGCTACCCCAGCCTGTAATTATAACTTTAGTTATTCACGGTTGTAGTTTTACATGGTTTTTCATTCTTTGTGTCGGCAGTGCATTCACTCACTTGTGAATTAAGAAAGAATTACTCCATTTGGTCAACAATTCACCTCAGACAATATATACATTTCTGAATGATATAATTAAATTTTAAAATAAAATGCAATTTTCCTGAATGATTTTATTTGGTCTAAACCTTTTCATTTAAAATTAATATTCTTTTACTTTACAATTATAAAGGGAAAAGAAAATAATGCTGACATATTAACCCTCTTAGAATTAAGAATATCTTGGATTCAAAAACCAATTCTTGGCCAGTTACATGGACAGTTAAACTTCCCTGCCACTACCTCCAATCAGCTTTTACTTAAATAAATATGACAAAGTAGGTAAAAACATTTCAATGTACGGTACAGTAGAAAATGGTATAAGATATTAGTCTTCGGGGAAGCTTATTATGCTAAGAAAGCATAAGAAACTAGACATATCGATAGTCATATAATGAAAAGCAAGTTGCTAACACCAATTATAGAGGTGCCCATTTATTTGGCAACATGGCTGGCCGCAGTATGGTCTAAAGAAGACTCTTGTGGTGGAAATGAAACTCTAGAATTAAAAAAAAAAAGGCAAAAAACCCTCCTAGGAACACAAGAGGGAAAAATTCCAGAAGGCTTCCATAATCAGCAGATGGGTATGCTTCATGATACAGAAAGACAGTCCATTATGCAAGTTCTAAAGAAGCGAGTAGTAATTCAATTAAAGAGTGGTAACCAATAGCAATGAGTACACAAATCAGTCAGTTATCCATATTACATTTATCACAGAATATAATCTGAAAGGAAATTATACCAATGACTGGATTTTCATTTTTTATTTTGCAAAAATTTCAGCTCAAAGTGGCATAAGTTTCAGAGTCTCGCTTCCAAAGGTGGGGTTTCATTCCTGACTGATTGCATCCTGAAAAAAATCAAAGGTGTTCGCAAGGTAAAATCACCATCTCTGGTTATAGTCTTTCTTCCTGTTTTCAGGTCTTCTGAGCCATTTTTAGTTTGTGTAACCAATGACTCAGAGATGCAATTTAAAAAAGTATAACAAAACACACCAAACATTTTGGATAGAAGTCGTAAGAAAAGTGATCTTATGGAGACAGAAGATTTTTTAAAGATGCTGTTCATGATTTGGTGGAATTAGGAGTTTGCTACCATACTGTTTAACAATTACGTATGTTGCTCATTTTCTGAGATTTCATTCCAACAAGAGCTGCACACTGTCAGCTTGGTTTTGTGGCTGTTGATGGTCATACTTCCTTGACATGGAATACATTTCCACTTGCTGTCTTAAACGAATTTTGCTCATTGTGTCATAAAAGTTGGGCTTTGACAGTTTCTGCTGTAGGTGACACACTGAATATTCTCATAATTTTCCTTTTATTCCTCTTGGCATACATGAAGAGACCAAAGCTAACGAGGATCACTACCAAGTAAATGTTGGTGGCTTCGTTCCAGTCCTCATGAACGCTGTAGTCACCCATGTCACCCATCACTCTATAATCCCCAGGCATGCGTGCTGCTCGCTCCGGAGGAGGCAGGCAGCCAGGCTGCTCAGCGGGAGCCCTTTCCCCAGGAGTCGGGGCTGGCTCGCGGGAACGGTTACCGCATGGACCTGGACGACCTCTGCCTTCTTCAACCCCTCTACCCCATTGTTTTAAAATGTTATTTAAGGAAAAGCATCTCTATGAAAACAGACATTGTGATCACCCCCTTTGCTTTCTGAAGCTTATTCTCTTGTCCACAAAATGATACATTCAAAGTCTGTGAAATAAAATTTCTTGCCTTAACCACAGTCTGTCTGTACATTCTATTGGTCCACGTTACACATTAGCCTTTTTATTTGTTTTATCCATTGGGACCATGGTTCTGTAGTTTTGAATAATCCACGAAGTTGTCACTGAAAGCTGATATTTTCCATGTTGATAATGAAGAAAAACACCAATGAACAGCCTCATTAGTGTAAAAAGTCACACAACCCAAAGCCTCTATCCCATTAGGAAAAAACTCAACATATGTCATGTCACATTAATAAATACTGCATGTGCAAAGTGTACCTTATATTAGCTGTAAGTTCCCCATGGAAAATTGATTTGCTTTTAAATTTTAATCTACTTCTTTTTTCTTCTATAGATCATGGTTAGGTTTTCCCCCCTTCCCTTTTCTTCTACAAACAATGTAAGTTTGTATAAAAAAGGCATCATTCTCTAACCCAAACAGCAAAAAAGAGAAACAAATGCAGAAAAAAAAAAGATGTAAGGAGAAATAAAAGCGAGAAAATAACAAATTGGTCATTAAAAGGAAAAAGATGCACGAGATTAAAGAGAGGGAGGCGCGACGAGCATCTACTCGGTTGGGCTTCTGTGCAGATGTAAGTATAAAATGCTCCACAAGTCCTGTAATTGAGAAAATCTATCAAACGTCCTGACAGCTGCTCGGGCATTTCCAGAAGCGATAAAACTTGAATTTATTTCACTCCTAGAAAAGGGGCAGTATCACCTTCTGGCGGCTTTAATGAAATGCCATAAAATTCGAGGAAAAACTGTGTTGTAAAGTCATAAAAAGGTAGTCGGAAGTGGATTGTTGGAAATGCGGTGGGAGGGGTGGCTGTGTCTGAAGAGTGACTGAATGGGATCAGAGGCCTCGGCTGGTCGCCAGTGAACTGTTCAGGTCTCCTGTCCGCTCCTGACCCTGCAGCCGGGGCCCGGGCGCTGGAGAGGGTGATGAAATGAGAAGCAGTCTGCTGTCTGCCCCTCCGCTCACTCATGCTCAGAACTTGGCCAGTGGCTTCATTCCTCTCAGGCTTTTCACCTGTGCAATCGCGACTCATAAACCCTTTGGCAGCTCATCCACTCCCATTGTGTTTTGCAGAGGTGACCAGTAGGAGTCCTCTCACCTGCATTCTTCAGAGAGAAATCACATAGTAAATTGTAATGGATGGTCTCCAACTATAAGGTCACCTGTCCTATCTGCAGACCTGGAGAGGGGGCTCTCAGAGCTACTGGTTCTTGGGGCAGGATTTAGAGCAACGACTAATGGACGCGCACATTCTGCTTAATTTGTCCCAGTTCCCTCTGGCTTTGGTTCTACTACCTGATATTTCAATGGGTCTGCTTTTTTTTCCTAGATGATAAGCAACTAGGAGGGTACGTATTGTCTCAAAGTTTCTCTTTCACCCCTTTGGCACCTTGCATCACAATTTGTACATAGTAGGAGCTCATTAGCTGTTTGGAAGGGGAATAACATTTTGGGGGAGCCTCGGGTTGCCAGGTAACGTGCTCTGTTGTCCAGCTACTCCTGCGGTGGAATAACCACCCTTGGTATCATCTACAGAAGCACAAGCTAAACTCATTTATGTAAAATTATTGCACAGGGAGCAGTTACGTAGTATTTTATTTCATATTTTAAAAATTTGCTTTTTAATCAAGTCCATTGGATCCATATAAAGAATTCGATTTCAAAGATTAACAGAGGCCCTGAGTCATACAGCAAATTATTTTGGTTCATCAAGCTTTCTATAAAGGTAATGAAGTAAATTGTAAAGGCAGAGAACAAGGAGCCTCAAATAAGGGTTTTATATGAGAAGAAGATAAAGATATGCCTAAGAGGTAATGTTATTCATGAAAGAGATGGTGAAGAGGAAGGTATTCCGTCAGCAGCTCAGAGAAAACTTCTTGAGGCTGTCCTAATAAAAAAAAGGAACTTAATAAATAAAGTTTTAAAAATGATGATCTTAGGACAGTGCAAGGACGTGAGAGGATCAGTAAAGTTAATGAAGATTAAAAAAATGGATTGTGCAGTTTGAAAGTGAGAATGGGTGTTTTTTTTCCCCTTGGTGAACTGACGACCTTGAGCCCTCGGCATAAAGGGGAAATTCCTACAGTATATGTTTGACCCAAACCATAGGTTAAAGAAATATCAGTAAGGGTGTCAATCTTTGGAAAATCTTGTGAGCACTATTATTGAGTTATGACTGTCACTTGAGCCGTGTCTTCAATGGAATGGGATATAAATCTCCCCAAGGCACACGCAAGTGCTTGGAAAGCGGCAGAGTTTAGCGACCCTCTTTTCATTTTCCCACTCTCAAGTCCTTTGTCAGCTTCAGAACTGGGAAGTCAGCTATTAGAGATGAAATACCGCCAGGCTCCAGATGTGACTGCCTCACACTCCTGACTTTAGCCAGATGTGCCCAAACCATGGCATTCATAATCATTAGCGTGAGGGTGGTGGGGAGGGGTCATAGACATACCCACAGGAATCCTGACTTCTAGCTCACTCACACCTTCCTAAGTGGAGAGACCCTGCTTAAGGGGCAGGGAGTAATAGTGAAGGTGCTTCAAAAGTCCTATAAAGAAAGTACAAATTTTGTTTTTACAGATCATTGAGCCCAGCTTTAAGGTCCAATGATCTCCATGAGGTCATTTAAAAAGCTCTCTGCACGGCCATATGTAAGCAGCCATCCCTTGTCCTGCCTCCTTGGTACAGATGTATCCTTGCTTAATTGCTTTCAGTTTTGAGGTAAAGCATCCCACTTTCCTCTTATGTCTCTTCATCCGCTTTTGATTGGTGGAAAGCTTGATTCAGCACCAATGGTATGGGAACTGTGTTGAGGGCAAAAGGAGAGGACCTCCTTCCTCAGCTAGACATGGAGGCCATTGAGGGGTTAACTGAAGTTCATGGTGGTTGTTGTTGTTGGTGGTGGCGCGGGGGAGGGGAGCTGGGCAGGCTTATTAAGGGCTCTTAGGCACAGTTATCCTGATCTAGGCCTGAGCTGGTCTCCTGGGTGATACTAACAGGTCACAGATGATCACTGTCCCTCCGATTAGAATCTATAAATCACCCGCCTTCACAATTGCAGATGAGCCTGCAGATCCCTAAAGGGTGTGAGAGCCTGGAAGCTGCTTTTTGGACCTCCGCAGTCTGCAGTCCACATAACTGCAGCAGGTTCTGTCGGGTGTGAGTTGAGCCATTGTTGGAACGTGATAGGGAAGGAATGAACCCGTCCTATATGTAGTTTAAGGGTCATATTTATCAGGAATAATTTTTACTTAGAGCCATAAACTATCCTCTGAGGATTCTTTGTTCAAGGAATGACTTCTTTGTTGAATGAAATGATAATAACTATCTGGATTGAATGGTCCCTTCTCATATTAACTAAAGCAAAATGGACAATGGCAACATAAAAGGTCACCTGCAGGTTCCAGGTGTTTTATGCTGACCAAACACGATGGGTCACCTCTAAAAATCCCCAGACAACATGGTACTTTTTATTAGGGCAAATATATTAGGATTACTTGAAAAGAGTCTTTAGAATATTATAACATGTCTAATTGGCATTCCACTGATGAAAACACACATTATTCTTTGAAATGTTTTCTTATAATATTTTTCACCTTGACGTGTGGAAAAACTTCAATCCCCTCTCTTTCTGAAAGGCAGAGAGAGAGGGAGGGAGGGGAGGAGGGAGGAAATGAGAGATGGGGGAGAGGGAAGGAGAGAGAGAAGGGCAATGAGAATCATGGACAATTTTAGTTCCTTCGGAAGTTGAGGAGACTTATTTTTCAAATGTATTCTCTCAAATCCAGATTCCTATAACAGATGCTCTCAACTCCCAAGCTCCTTCCATCTGTAATTCAATTTCCTCCTAAATGTGATGCCGACATCTGTTACAATGCAGATACTACTCAAGTACCTGCAATTGCTCTGTCAAGCTCAGTGTCATGTGAAAGAACTGTGAACTTTGCAGGGTTGGGAGCATACACTGGAATCCAGGGCTGCTGGCAGCAAGAAATTTAACATCTCTTTCATGGTTCTGATGCCTCAGCATCTTTTCCTCTCTGACACAGAGGCTCTTGTTAAAGGTTTTCAGGGAACATAAAGTGTTTCTTTAATAGTGCAATTAATTGTTTTAGCTTCATTCTGGAGCCACCTCAAATCTGCATACACTAAGATTTATCAGGGAGGTAGGACTGCACCCTCAGATTCTTCCTGACAGGGTGGATTAGGTAAATTACCACACAATTCTCCCAAATACTTGAAAAACAAAGACAGAGCCCTGTGACTTGCATTTAAAGATGCTGATCTTTGTCCTCTGTCTTTTTTTATCCCCTTCCCCCAGCATTACTATAAAGCAAGACCAATTGAAGCGTGGGTTGAGTTCAATTATTCTGTGATTAGTTCATTCATTAAATAAATATTTGTGGAGTCTATTCTGTGACTGACATTGTGCCAGGAGCTGGGGCTAGAAAGGTTGATATGTCACAGCACCCATCTTCAGGGAATTTCAGTCCTGTTTGTTTTGGAAAAAAGTAATGAGCCTTACCAAAGGGAAATTTATAAATTCTGATAAGGATACAAATCTATTGTTGGATTCAATATTCTTCCCTTTAGCAGAGACATCTTTTTGAGCTTCATAGAAAAGCGTGAATCCTTGCTGTATAACGAACTAATTTGGAGCTGATGGAGATAGGGAAGAAGGGAATATTGCTTCTGACCCTACCTCTCCCTCTGCAGACAAGCAGCTCGCGTCTGAAGCATGATGCTTGATTATCCATGTCATTTCTTTAGGTGGCTTCGCTGGGGCTGCGTCAGGATCATGAAATCATCCAGGCCTTTAAAAAGGTTTGTCACAACATTTAACCTGGACACCTTCTCTACCAATTACCATCATCTCAGTTTTGTACAACACCATCAAAAGGCTCAATGGGCTGCGCGAGTGAATGGCAGGCAGAGTGTCATTTTGTATTGACTCAGACTGAATCTTGCTCTGAGAGCCAGTTGAGTTGGGGCTGGCAATAGTGAAATAGGAATTTTTTGGGGTGAAAAAGATAGGTTTTAGGAAATTTTAAAAATTTTGGAAATTAACGGGACCGTGGAGGAAGCACAGGGCTGCAGAGCAGCAGAAGGTTATGTTGAGCTGAAAAGCTGCAAAAGGTACATTTCCATAGAATGAGGGAGCTGGGAGCAGCAAAAGGTCTCTATTTACAAAATAAAGAGAAGGAAGCCCTTCATCCAGAAGGAGAAGAAGAAAGCCCAAAGGGAATAGGAAAACAATAAGGAAGGAGGGGGAAGAACCTCACATGTCCCATTAGAGGTTAGACCTTTGAGCTCAGGAGTTACTATAGTAACCAGTCTAAGGGAATAGTGACCAATCAGAGGGGATATCAAAGATCTGGGGCCTTTATAAGCCATAGGGAAAAGGAACTCAGTGGGACCCTTTCCCCCTCCCTACATGGGAGTCTGTTCTGTGGGACTCGTTCCCTCTCCCCACATGCAAGTCTGTACTTGTTCTTCAATAAATCTCCACCTTTTCTATACCACTTTCTGTCCATGGATTCATTCTTTGATTCAGGCAGACGAAGAATCCGGGTTCCAGTCCAAAAATTCCGCAACCAAAGGAAGAGACAGCCTAGGGCTGCAGGCCTCAGTCACAGAGCTGCTTTGAAGGTGAGTCTGGTGTGGAGGGTAGATAAGGAGAGTCTGAATTACTCATCATCACTTCTCAGGAATTTCCTTTAACTAAGACATTGGAAACGGTTTGTCTTGGGCTTGTCCTGGCCCACAGATGTATTCTATTGGGCCTGCATTGCATTACAATTTTAATTTTTTAAATTGGTTGACAGCATGTAAAATCAGGAAGATTTCACATTAAAAATTTATCTTCTGTTTGAAAACTGGAATGTCTAGCAACACAGGGCCTGCACTGCTGCATGGCAAGAGTGTATTAGAGCCGAGTCCCAGCTATCTCCTTAGATGGGATGTGCCTGTGTGTGTGTGTGTGTGTGTGTGCGCTAAAAGCTTTACTGTTTCCATTTGGTCCAAGGCATGGGAGAGGGCTCCCAAGTGGTTAAAAGGATGCCTAGTGGTTTCAGGGAGAGGCTCAGGCAAAAGCCAGACAGCAGGGGGATGCAGAGGGGCCCTCACAGGCCTCCAGGCTCCAAAGTCGTGCTTGTGGGTGGGCCTTTCCAATAGATACTCGCTCAGTCCAGCCTGCGGAGGTGAGGCAGGTGTTGTCCATCTTCTTGATGTGTTTTACCTCTTCACCCTGGAAGTAGTTCTCCCGGAAGTCACAGAGATGAGGGTCTGTGTGAGTAGAACCCAGGGCCTGCAGATCCCAAAGAGCCGGGGTCAGGTGGTCTTGGCCACAGCGGCTTCCATGGTGTCCTGAGTTTTACCCCACTCATCCCGGAACGGCTTCTGCAAATCCTGGGGAAGGGGGAGGCCCCGGCACTGATTTTGCCACTCATACCCTCGCACTTCTCAGCCAATTCACAGAAGAAGCGGCCCACCCCCTCCAGAGCCACATCCTCTGAGTGGAAATAGAAGCCCGGACAGAGGTAGGCGTGGGAGGCCCGTAGATGCAGGTGGTGGGATAATTCTGACGAATCTGGGAGCTCATGGTTGTGCGGTGAGGAGTTAAGCTCCAAAAATGGTTTTGGCTGGTCTCAGAGGCCCAGGATGGCTGAGGTGGTTCCAAGGTGGTGACTGGAAAAGGTTGGAGGGTGGTCGGAGGCTGGAAGAAGGAGCGTCCTGGGTCTGTTCCATCTAAACAATATTGAAATGAGAGAGATCCAGGACCACCGAGGACACCATCAGGACGTGCATTTTTCATACAACCTCAGTCCCCACTGCTCTGTATTGTCGCACACCCAGCCTGCGTCATTGTTCAGTTACCTCTGGTCCCCTGTTTCACATGAATTAGCTAAACAAAAAGTATTTTCAGTCCATCAGAACGTTTTATTGGGTCAGTGCTTTACTTTTATGAGCTTGTTAGGTTCTGTGGGAGAGGCAAGTGATATTCCTGTCCACACGAGGAAGAAGAGAGTGACATGTGCCACAGGTAGAGACATGACCCGGACATGACGGGACATGACCACAGTCAGCATACGGATTTAGAGAAAGGAATGTCATGGGTATTCTTAGTCATCAGGCTTCTGTATTTTATTCTTCTATCTTCCAGAAAAAGAGAAAAAATAATTTCTCATTCCTAAAAAAGGACGTTTAGAATATAGTATTTAGGACATCAAAGTACATAAAGCATTTGTATTCTAATCACATGTTCAAGAAAACTTTTGTTATGCAGAAGAGCCCAGTCCCAGGCAACGGGTATTATTTACACCTGAGAGGATATAAAAAGAAATGACGTGGAATAGATTGTAGAGATTTGGAAGAAGGATTAACAATACTAGTTCTATTGTGCAACCCTCGGGGAGCCCATACAGAAAGTCTAATGCTTAAAAAGGATTGTATTATTGAGAAAGACCTGAGCAATGTTTTAAAATTCTAGGTTTAATTTAATATCGACTCTCTGGCTAGACTTGTGGTCTGGGTTTGCTTTATGAGAGGAAGGCTGACATAAAAAGAGGAAAGGTCAAGGTCTTATTGGCATTAAATAGGGCGCAGTTGGCTACTTTCCCCAGGAACAAACTCATAGTCTATTACACCATTCCTTTGCTTTCCTCTGAAAATAAGAACGAGTCAGCACAGCTGGACAATTTAAAGCTGATGGCTGGGAGAGTGTAGTTCTCACGTGATTTAGTGCATCCATGCATATGCATGAGATCCATGCTCTGTTGGTGAATGCTGATCAGTGAGGACATTGAGCAACTAAAAGTATCAGTGAAGTCCTTGTTTGAGGCTTAACATGTATTGGCCACTTATGCTTTAGACCTCATGCTAAATGCTTTATATGTTTTATTTAATTCTCACAACTGTATGAAGTAAGCTCGAATAATACTCCCTTTACAGATAGAAACAGGAGGTGTAGAGAGGTCAAGTGACTTCTCCAAGGTCACCAGCTAACAGGAGGCACTACTGGGAGCAAAACCCAAACTCGATACCAGTATCCATACTGTTGACCACCAGGCTACACTTGAGGTTCATTGTGCCTTTGTCTCGCACTGTATAGATGACCAGCCCTCAAACGTTTCCTTTTTAGAAGAAACTGGATAATTTTAACACTTTGGGGGCATTCATGGGTTTGCAAGCAGTCCCCAACACTGAGGAAAAGGACCCAGTCATTTTCTTTAATTCTACTCCTGTGCTTCCAGCCATTGCAGGAGAAAATCACAAAATCACAAATGGTTTCCCTATGAAGACAACATAAGCTCAGAAAGGCCCCCAAACCTGCTGAGCATTGCTTACACTCACTCGCAGGGAGTCCCGCACAACAGCTGTTTCAGACATGGCAGGTCTTAAACTGTAGTTCCAGCCCAGCCCCTTTAGGATTAGAGACCTTGGCAGATGACCTTAGCTCTAAATCGCTGAGAAAATGAGACCAATGTGACATGAGCTAGCCTCTCCTTCCTTGCTAGAATGCCCTCGTGTGCTCAAATTCTTCTTTAGTCTTTCCCTCCAATCTCAGAGGAAGAAAGGCTCCAATTTTCCTTTCTTTAAGACAAACCCTATCTGTGCGCCCACCAACCCTTCCCTGCTGCTTCCGAGCCCTGCTTCCCCAGTTACTTCTAGTGTTTCTTGTATCTGGAGTCTTCCTCTGCCTCACTGTTCCTTCCAGGGAGGCATGAAGGCAGTGGCCCAAGTGACTAGGAGCTCAGCCTCTGGACCAGGCTGCTGGGCCATGTGTCTGTTTACTAGGAACTGACACTTACCTGCTCCCTGACCTTGGGCAATTTTCTTAATTTCTGTATGATTAAATTTCTTCACCTTTAAAATGGGAATGATTGTGAAGCCTTAATATAATTGTGAGGATTAAGTAAGACAATTCCTGTCGAGGGACACCCATGACCTTGATCTCTCCACTTTCAGTGCCAACTTGCTTCACTTCCTCCCTCAACCAGCTTACATTCATGACCATCACTTCAACCAGTCTCTATTCAGCAACACCACTTCCTGCACAGTGGACTTGAGTTTTAACCAACTGTCTTTCCCACACCTTGAGGTGGGCTTCTGGATCCACTAGTAAATATTCACCTCCACCTCCCACTGAATCCTCATCGCCCCGTGTTCCATCCCACGTTTGCAGGAAGAGCTAGTGGTTTTCACTTTCACTTTAGGGATTACCACCTTCCATGGTCCTTTTTAAAAAACAAACAAACAACCATTTTCATAAGCTCTATTATGTTCCCAATTTTCTTTGAGTAGCACAAATCTCAGTAATAGCAAAGGGTTTATGTAAAACAGCAGATGCCATGGGCTCTGGGATCAGACTACTACCTGGGTTTAAATCCCAACATTGCCTCTTGTTCTCTGTGATCTTAGGCAAGTTCCTTAACCTTTCAAGTCTCAATTTTTGTCTTCCTGTAGGGTTGTTGAGACGTTTAAAACTAGTTATTATAAGTAAAGTGCCTAGAAGAGTGCTTGTTATGATTAGGCACTCAGGTAAATGTTACTTATTATTACAAAAAAATATGGTACTTGGAGACCTCTCTCTCCTCCTGTTTTAGTAGATCAAGCAAAGACACAGAATTACATGGATCTTAACATCAGATTCAGAGGCAAAGGAAGCTGAGGTTGTCCCCAAGAGGCTCTAGAGTGTTCAACAGATTAAGGAGTATGAGGCTATAGCGGCATTAAATTCAGAAAAATAAAGGGCTGGAACACAGGCTCATTCCCAGCAGTTATGGCCTGAGAATCTTGATACAGTCCAGAAAATTTCCCAGTTTGGTTCAGAGTCCGCCTGCCGTACTCTCTTGATTGGTTCTGCTATAACTCTGCTCAGGGTGGTCTGCTTCTTAAAGGAAGTTGGGGAGTTGTACTAAAGCTGATCCCTCGTCTAACTTCCAGTTTCCACAGGCAAAGGAGAACATGCTGTACTGCTGGCTTCCTCACTCAGAAAAGAGCGAGGTTCAGACCTGGGGAGCCCCTCTTCCAGACAGTGAGAAGCGGAGGTTCAGAGAGACGTGTCCTGTGCGTTGACTCACTCTGTACATTTCCTGTGTGGTTCTTGTGTTTTCCATCTGAGTTACTGACTCAGCTGAACCTGCTTCGCTTGCAGGACCTTTCAGGGAAGTCAGAGCAGGAGATGCAGTCACTGCAACTTACCAGACATGATTAAGGAGCCGGAGGGAGTGATTTATGTGCAAAGCTTAAAATCCCTAAATATGGACGGCCAGCACTGCCCTGATGGAGTGGCGCTTCAGGTCATTTGCAAACTGCCCTGTGGGGAGCGGCGGGCTTGGGGGGGGGGGGGCAGGACTGCTGGAAAGGAGTTGAAGGGCGAGGCAGGAGGCAGAAATGTGATGATATTGGAACAGGCTACTACTTCCTGATGAAGCTGAGAAGACCAGACTCAGACAGGATTCTTCTGTGGCTTTCATTTTGTCAGGCCACGGGCTATCGGGAGTGTCTGCATGTGCCATCAGAAAGACAGTTCTCAGTGACTCTTAGCCCTTCCTCTGCAGGGTCCCCATTCCTGGGGTCCCCTTTGCCTCCTGTCTCTGTCCTTCAACTGTGGCCCCTCCCCTGAGTGTCTCTCGTGCTACCCTGTTGCCCTCACCTCCTCAGTGCCCCTCTGCCACTACTTTTTCTTTTTTTAAAATATTTTATTGGTTTTTTTAACAGAGGAAGGGAGAGGGATAGAGAGTTTGAAACATCGATGAGAGAGAAACATTGATCAGCTGCCTCCTGTACACCCCCTACTGGGGATGTGCCCGCAACCAAGGTACATGCCCTTGACTGGAATCAAACCTGGGACCCTTCAGTCTGCAGGCTGACGCTCTATCCACTGAGCCAAACCGGTCAGGGGTGCCACCACTTTCTTGGTTGTCTTGATTTTAAGTTAGGACTGTGCAGCTAAGGTTAACTGGATAAACTATAAGCCTGGTAATTACCTGAATCTCCCAGATGACACCAACCAAGCCCTTAGCAAAGTTGAGACTTTTCAACATCTCGTGTATGTGTGGTATATATAGTGTGTGTGTGTGTGTGTGTGTGTGTGTGTGTGTGTGTTTGTGTGTGTGTATTTGAGTGTATATAGAATGGAGGAAAGGTAAAGGTACTTTTCAGCAGCCTGCATGTGACCCTGTGCAGGCCACAACCTACTCCCAACATAGCTCAACATGGATGTGGGTCATGGCAGTGGGCGAGGAGGACTTCTTAAGGAAGTAAGGCAGAAGCCAGAGTCTGACGATGAGTCTGAGTTAGCAAGGTCAGGGGATGGAGAGAAGAGGGATGTTTCCTGAATTTCTAAGGAGACCCTTGTTTTCCAATAGTTGACCCCATATCACGATTTGGACAACATGGTCACTCTCCCTTAACTGTAACAGACTAAATAAAGGTAGTGGCATGGTCTCCTAGACTCTCTTCTAAGGAACAAGTCAAAGGTGATCTATCCGTACTTCTTCCCTGCTCCAGTGGCCTTCCTATGGCATGCCACGCCCTCTGGAATCTCCTGACCCTTCTCTAATGGGCCTTCTCTAATGGGCCGTGTGCTCTAGGCTTGCAGCTCCCAGATCACACCATCCCTGCAGGACCTCTGCCCCGTTGAACAGTCTTTTCTTCTGTCTCTGGATTATCCCCCCTTGGTTTGAATTTGTCTGCCAAGCTCTTGACTTGTCTGCTAAGAGCCACCTAAAATATTACTTCTAGGAAGACTTCCCTGGCCGAGTTAAGGACAGATTCCTATTTAGCATTATAGTGCCTTGCATTTGTCTTTATTTGGCAATATCATACATATTTGAATATAAGTTTTCCTTCTGGCCCATGAGAATGTTCTTTTCTTGGGTCATTACTGCCTAGCATAGTGTTGGGCACAGGGTAGATGTTTAGTAAATGTTTGTTGAATAAATGAATAAATATTGACATACCTATGCACATTTTATAATTGTAGTGTATATGCATAAACACTCATGGATTAACAATGAATTAGAGCTCAGATAATGGAGCAGTTGAATTTTCTGTTTTGTTGAATAATTGAAACACACACACACACACACACACACACACCCCACCAAAAACAACCATGTGCACATTTAATCATTCAGCCCCACGTAGTATAATTCCGTGTTTTTTTATGGATAAATTGCAGGTGTCTCTCTTTAAAAATAATTTTCTTAAATGTGACAAGATTTATTTTTTGGTTCATTCTGTTATGTTATTAGAGTGTTTTTAAATATCTAGTTTAGATCACGTGAAACTCTTAAATTATACTTTAAGCAGCTATTAGCATAATGATATTATCTATTAATAGAGATTCCTACAGGAGTAAAGGTACCTGCAATTTACATGAAATCAGAAAACTTGGTGTGATTAGTAGCATCACAACAAACCCAGCATGACTATTGTAATGACTGCATTTCCCGTCACTGTAATTATCTCCTGAAACTTTTATTGGGAACATTGATTGCCATTTGCTCACTCTCCTGCTTTGGGAAAGTGGAATGATGAACGAGTGCCAGGAGAGCAGAGGGCCGCGCAGGGCCTGCGGAAAGTGCGCGCTGCGTGATTGCAAAGTGAACTCTTCACATTGGCCAGGACTGGGCGACCTTTCCGGGTTCATAATAAATGATACTCACGTGGAAAGTCTTTCAATTATCAACAGTTTCATTGAAGAAGATGAGTGAGAAATGGTGGTTTTCTAAGAGGACATATAACATGATAATTTGTGTTTGAAGAACATTAGGCAGAAATGCCTGTGCCCCCCTCCCCCCGCAGTGCATCATTCCTACGCCTTTGAAGGAAGGTGGGGATTCGGCTTCCTCATTATTTCTTAAGTCTCCACTTCTCTCCATCTTCACTGGTGAGTCTAAGCCAGGCCACCACCCACTGCCCCTGGATATGAAAGAGGTAACCTGGGATATCCAGTTATAGGTAGGCTGGGTATATTGTGTTGACTACGAATTGCCCCTACTTCTTCTTTAAAAAAAATAAAAATATTTTATTGATTTTTTTTACCGAGAGGAAGGGAGAGGGATAGAGAGTTAGAAACATCGATCAGCTGCCTCCTGCACACCCCCTACTGGGGATGTGCCCGCAACCAAGGTACATGCCCTTGACTGGAATTGAATCTGGGACCCTTCAGTCCCAAGGCTGACGCTCTATCCACTGAGCCAAACCGGTTCAGGCCAATTGCCCCTACTTCTAACTACTTCTTTCCAAGCCTTCTATCTACTGCCCACAAAATGCTCTTTCTAAACAGCAAGTCTGATCCTGCCACTCCCCTGCTTAAAGTACTTCTCTGACTCCCTAGCCTATACCTTTACACCCCTCATAAGGCCTCTGTTATCTGATCCATTCTTAGCCCTGGCTTTACCTCTCACCATGCCCCAGGGCACTTCCTCAGCCACCAGGGACCACAGGGACTCCTGCTGGGCTCTCCTTTGTGACCACTGAGGGCATCCTTTACTCACTCCCCCTTTCACACTTATCACACAGTCCCCAAATTGCCTCTTGACTTGTCTGTTTCTGCTGTTCTGTAAATTCAGTGAGAGCAGAGACTGGGTCTGTCTGGTTGTCTTGTATCCTTAGCACTAAGCAGGGAGAGATGACAGCCAGACACGGCTGAGAGCAGGAGCCAGTCTATCTCCCAGTTTTGCTCTTTGCTGCCTTTAATTCAGGTCAAAGGCTCTGTGTTCATTTAGCCCCAGTATCTATTTCTAGACATTGCTCCACACTTTCCCTGTACAAGTAGATTTTCTTTCTTTTTTTTTTCCAGTTTATTTATTAAAAATCTTTTTTCTTTTCATTGAATTTATTGGGGTAACACTGTTTAACCAAATTATATAGGTTTCAGGTGCTCAATTCCACAACACATCATCTGTACACTGTGTTGTGTTTACTTCCCCAAGTCAAGTCTCCTATCACTATTTATTCCCCCTATACCCTCCCCCTCTTCCAACCCCCTCCCTCAACCCCCTTCCCTACAAGTGGATTTTACTTCTGGAAGATGGCTCAAAAAACAGAATAAAGATGAGACTTGGGTTCAAATCATGTTCTTCTGAGTACAGAAAATGTGAATGCGGGCGAGTATGTTTAGTCTGTTTCTCCTAGACCCAGGCAGGAAGGACTAGTGGTTGATAGAGCAGAATTGCAGTGTGTGTGTGTGTGCATGTCCGTGTGAGTGTCTGGGTATATTGTGTTGCCAAGCATGAGGATGGGTTAGCTTTGTTAGAAATTAATGCCTATGAGTTCTTCTGATAAAGCAGTTGCTAAGCTCTGCTTTCTTTGCCAGAGAATGACCTATGTGTGTCAAAAGGGTATGTTTCAGTAGGAGAAAAATTCAAAAATCCTAGCAGGTTACCCTGAGATGTCTGATATCTACTGTAGCCTAGATTTTATGACTATAAAATATTTTTTAGTCTCTTTGAATATAGCTGTGTGTGGGGGTATATGTGATTGGCGTTGGTCCAAACCTAATTAGAAGAATGTAGCTTATATCAAGAAAATGAAATTGCAAAATATGAAAGAGGTAACCTGGGATATCCAGTTATAGGTAGGCTGTGGAGATCTTGATTTGATTCTAGTTTGTATCTATTAAAATTATTTTGCATACCACATATTTTTTCCAAAACATTTCCCCAAAGTCTCCCCACAGGCCCCATGGAGACTTCTTTGGAGGTATGCTGTACATACTTTGCCAGCTCCCTTCTTTCTGTCACAGACGGACAGGTAATTGTGGAAATGTTCTCCTGCCATTGCTTAACCCTGTGCGAGGCCACAGCCACCTCGAGCCGCACGGCACTCGCTTTGGGCAATGCGTTTGGATGAGTCCTGTGGATTCCTGCCAGGATGCAGACAGAGTAAGAAGGGAAGCAAGTCTGAAAGGTGTCTGTCTCACTTCCTCCCTGCCCTTCCTGATGCTGGGTCACATAGACCAACGCACCAAGCAAGCTGGCTTCCTGACAAATCACAGAGCGAATAGATGTGCCATTTGCATTTCTTTTTGAAAAGCAACCCTGTGGTGAGAAACTGCATTGGGTTATGGTGAGAACTTCAGTGATGATTTAGCCACCCAAACAATTGCTTCTTTCCCCAGTTTTCCACTTGGGGCTCTAGGTTGTATTTTGGTCTTTCAAACAAAACATCTCACTTGACCTTGCCTTCGACTTCGGGGAATAATTGAATTCTTATGGCAGGGGCTAAGTAACCAGGGAGCAGCAAATGAAAATTTCACTCTGAAGCACACCCACACTTACCCACATGCAAGACATGGGCTCGTCCATAGTGCTCACTGTGGTTTGGAGAGAGAGAGATTTGGGGAATATTCATGTATTATTTGCCTTTTTAATTTTTCAACCTATTTTAGGGGTCAAAGCTATAAATCCCAACAGGGAGTGTGGGAAAGTGAACCTTTGCATGATCAAGGGGTATATGGATTTTTAAAAGTTGAGACCTTCTGTGTCAGAGAGATGTGGGGGCATTTAGTGATCTAGCCAGCCTGTGCTTTTATGGAAAAAC
Organism: Cnephaeus nilssonii; assembly: GCF_951640355.1. NCBI lineage: Eukaryota > Metazoa > Chordata > Mammalia > Chiroptera > Vespertilionidae > Cnephaeus > Cnephaeus nilssonii. The sequence continues at coordinate 14,090,293 of NC_137081.1, read as the reverse complement.
TCTGCCTTAGTAGAGAAGGAAGTCAGAAAAGCAAAGAAATTAAATTACTCCAATGTTCAAGTCATGTCAGTGCACTCTGAGTGAATTAGCATATTTCCAGTCTCACGACAAAGCTGCTATTCCACCTATTTTATAGATGAGGAGTTTGAAGATTAGAGAGATTTAGTGATTTGCTCAAGTACACCCAACTGGTAAGAGACAGAGTTAGGACTTGAACTCAGATTTCTCTACCAAATACAGAGAAATGATATCACTTGAAATTACTGCGGGGGTGGGGGGGGCGGTCGTTCGGTTGGGGGCAGCTACAACCTACATTGTGGAGCATGTTGTTGCTATTTCACCTCATCACAGTGGTGTCTTTCTCTTGCTTCCCGGCCCACCTGTCTCCTTGCTTTTGAAAGCATCGCCCCTGCTGGGTAGCATTCCTTGACTACTGCAGGCCTTCCTGTCTTTACACAAACTTATAAAGGAGCGCTTTTTAAAACTATATTTTTTAGAGCAATTTTAGGTTCATAGTAAAATTGAGACGAAATTACTGAGATTTCCCATTTACCCCCTGCCCCTACACATGCATAGTCTCTCCCATTATCAACATCCCCACCAGAGTGGGACACTTGTTACAAATTAAAAATAAACACTGACACATCATTATCACCCAGCGTCTAGAGTTTACATTAGGGTTCATTCACTTGTGGTGTTGTACATTCTATGGTTTTGGACAAAAGTACTATGACATGTATCCATCATTATAGTATCATACAGAGAGTTTTGCTGACCTAAAAATTTTCTGGGCTCCACCTTTTCATAATCTTCCCTTGCCTGCTCCTGGCCTCCACCCCCTGGAAACCACTGATCTTTGTACTGCCTCTGTATTTTATTTTATTTATTTTTATTATTTGTATATATATATATATATAGTTTTTGTTAATCCTCACCTGAGGATATTTTCCCATTGATTTTTAAAGAGAGTGGAAGGGAGAGAGAGAAACATTGATGTGAGAGAGACACATTGCTTGGTTGTCTTCGCACATGCTCCGACCAGGGCAGGTGATCAAGCCTGAAACTGAGGTACATGCCCTTCACCAGAATAGAACCCGGGACCCTTCAGTCCACAGGCCGACATTCTATCCACTGAGCCAAACCATCTAGGGCTGCCTCTATATTGTAGAACATTGCATTTTATAATTGAAAATGTAAGGATGTAGAATTTCTCAAGCTTACTATTACTTTTCTATCCTTTCAAAATTAGCTCATACATTCATATTGAGTCATCAATCAACATGCATTTATGAAGGCCTCTCCATGAACAAACCATAGTAGTGATCTACTTGGGATGCAGGAAGACTCTAATTGCAATTAGGATCACGAGTGGCTTCAACATCTAGTGAGAGAGAGAGAGACAAGATATTTATCCATCCCTTATTTCTCTTTACATCCCCATCTCTATATGTGTGTTTATGTCATTGACTATAACATTAGATCAGTGAGACATTTTTCAGGGCTTCAAACACCTGCTAATTGAGAAAGTGAGTAAATATAACCAGAGAGCTTTGAGAAGACTTAAAATTAAACATGTTCATTTTAGAACCTAATAATGCCTGCTTATCAGCCCTACACGAGGACAGAGAAGGGTTAGTCTTTTAAAAAGCTCTTCTTTTGTGCAACAGGAGCCTGAATAGCCAGGAGTTGGCCAGGCCTTTTCTGATGTTTATTGAAGCAGCTGTGGAAATAATTTTGTACCTTGGATTCTGTGATTTATTTACATTGTGAATATATTTGAAATTTATTTTAAGGCTTTGAAAAACTGGGAGTGCTGTTGTTTTAGAATTATTTTTCATTAAACATTGTCTCCCTGGCTGCGTTTTAGGTGTTGGCTGAATTTTGCACAGTGGGCTGTATTAGCATCAGAAATGCTGTTGAATGATAATAATTACAATAATTATATATATAAAGGATGAAATTGGGTTTCAGTTCTATTTGGCTGATCTTGATATTTGACTTTACTGACTCAGTTTTGGATTTTTAAAATAAAGATAATTGATAAGCACCCCGTCATCTCTGAAGACTAGGCACACTCATGCTTGAAAAGAGATTCAAACCCTCGTATAAAGGTGCTTTGAATGTAATTGTTGTTTATTTCAATCAATATGTTTTACAGGTTGACATCTTAGACAGGAGGGAAGTCTTTCCTATACTGACTTCCAAATGACAGGAGGCTGGGCAGGTCTGATTCTCTCTGGAAGCAGTGTTGCCACCTTGCTGCCACTATGAACTAGACCCGCCATCTCTTTATCACATACTCTTATTCTTGAAAGACAAGCTGTTCCTTTGGCTCCCAATACACAGCCACATATCCCAACCTCTTTCTTCTCCCTTCTCATTCTCTCCTTCCCTCAAGCTCATTAATTCCATGTTTCAGTGGGTGCTTCCAAGAGAAATGGAGTGAATGATTCAGCAAGGAGAAAACATCAACCATCTAGACCAGTGGTCGCCAACCAGTGGTCCGTGAGGTCCGAAAGGTTGGCAACCACTGGTTTAAGAAAACCTTTGGAGCAGCGTTTGCCAACCGTTGGTCCATGGACCACTGGTGGTCTGTGAAGTCCGAAAGGTTGGCGACCACTGATCTAGACTCAACATTGATTTAGAATCCACTTTAATATGGCTTAAATCATGACTAAACAATAAGTGATGGAAGACCGAGGAAAGAGAAAAGTGACTCATCAAATGAGGCCCCTGGAAATAAACTAGAATCAACTGAGCTCACACTGAGCTCTGAGCATGTCCTCAAGAAAATATGAAACATTCAAAATTAGTTCTTGGCCTCCAGGAGCATAGAGGCTAGCAGGGGAGAAGAGCATGCTAATAGTTTATGAGATACAATGAGACAGTTTATGGCTCTCACCAAGAGCATCACTTCCCTCCCATCTCCAGAATATGGAACCCTCTCTCCTGACTCCCAAAGGGACCTGGAAATCCAGATGCTGTCTCTCTCACTGTCCAGGAGAGTATGCTGGTAGCAGAAGGACATCTTGCCTGGGTTCTGGGAGCCAGAATTGAGGTCATCTCCTACGGATGCTACTACCTCTGGCAGCATGATCCATTATGGCAGACTCTCTCCCTGTTCGATTCATAGCCACTTCTAGGGATTCAGATCCTTGGTCTTAGAGTCCTGGCCTTTTTTCCTTCTCTGCTTCCCGACACTTTCCAGAGTCAGGAAATGTCTTCTCATAGATCTTTAAGACACACATTGATGGAATCCATGTTCCTTGGAAAATGGAACAATTCTACTTTCCTAAGGATGGCTATTTTGATGATGATTACTATCTTAAGGACCACCAAGGTGACCTTCCATCACATCTTCTGTTAAAGGGAAGAAAAACAAAGAAAAGTATGAGAATGGTCAAGTATCAAGTAATCAAAGATATATGTGCTGAGAAGCAACAAAATGATATTTTCATATATCTTATTCTATTTAATCTCCAAGATAAAGCCCACAAAGTAGTTGTTATTCTTCCCATTTTATTGAACAGAAAGCTGAGGGTCACAGGAGTTAAGCAGCTTACTCAAAGTTATACATTTAATAGAGCCAATATTGCATATACTTTCTGTGGCCTGGGACTGGGTTCCCACCACGGCAGCTCCTAGGTCACCAGAGGAAGCACTTCCTGAGGGTTGGGATGTTCTGGGGGGTAGGTTTATGAGGAGGAGGCATTTGAATTGGCTCCTGACTGAATTATAGGCTTTGGCTAGACAGTGGAAGAAGACAAGGCTATTCCTGGCCTGGGAGGATTAGCAGGACTAAAACCACAGTTTGGGAAAGTGGAAGGTGTACTTGGAAGATTGTGTATAGACTGTTTTGGCTGGAGAGGAGGGTTCATTCATATAATAAAATGGCACACAGCCAAAGAGAAGAGAACAACGAAGACTGCTCCTGCCAGTGTTGTGATTCGGGAGTTTCAGGAATCTCTGTGAAATGAGGATAAGCAGCGCTGACCTTCCCTCGCAGGCAGTCTGGGATTCTGAATCATCAGTGACTGGGAAGAGGCACGCTCCATTATCTGAGGCATGATATTATATCCACCCGCTATTTTGTGCAGTCGGATTTTTGTTCCATTGAAATGGCTCTCTCAGTGTGAGCTCAATAGCAACGGGCATGATGGTGGTTTTTCTATGTTGCCAGAAACTAGGTCTGAATTTCTTCCAGCGCCTCCTGCTCTAAAGCACCTCTTATGATTAATTAACCTTTTGTGGAGTAACTAGGACATCTGTGTGGGATGAGATGTACTTTGGTCAGACTTCACTTTTCAGTTGTTCAGCAAGAGGATAATTAATTATAAGAGCTAAATCTGAACAGAAGATTGTTGGAGGAAATCCAAATGAAGCAAAACATCTAATTATCAATGAACAGGAAGTTTTCTTTTTGTTTTGTTGTTGTTGGAGTGAATACAATACTTAATGCCATTCAAATACGAGGTAGTAACAAGAGGCCTGTGTGGGGTGTACACATAATGCTAAAAATGTGAGATATTTGTGTGTTTGGCAATAAAGTACAATGAACTAACCATAACTAGACAAATAGGAAACAGAGGCCAAGTTAGTGTCTAAAATAAATATGTATTCCCCTTGGAGGTAATTGTTGTGCTGACTTTAACAAGGATATATCTAGAATCATCTGGCTGTTATTACCAGAGAAAAATAACAATAATACCTCTTGTCTAGGGAAGCAGGTTAGATTAAGATGCAAAGTAAGAGATAAAATGCAGGAAGCTAAAAACAGTGCAAAATCAATTTCTTTAACATAAATTGTGACTATGATAGAGTTTCCCAATGCTTAGCTATCTGAGGTGAATCGCCTGGAAGTGAATCACCTTCTACAAGATAACAATCTCCCACAAAACCTCTAAGTGTGACACAGCCAGAGTTTCTAGCTTAACTCTGATGAGGAGAGAGTACCTTAGTGAAAATGTGAGAAATTTCCCCTTTCAAACAAAACGATCTTCAAAGTGGGTTGTTGCCCACATTCACTGACAACTTCCAAACAAACGCTGCATGATTCTATTTTGATGGGGGACGATGATTTTAGTTCATGTTTATAAATATCACCAGGCTTCCGTTGGCATGATGCTGCTGTGTCCTTTCTTACTTCTTTCTCCTGCTGCTATGAAACAGTTTTTATTCCTATTTTCTTTCTCTCTATTTCTGCTGCCTCATGTTAGCACTTGCTGGCCGTTCTTTGTGTGTCTCTTGGTTTCCACAACTTTCTATTGTTGGGTGACAATTCTTCATGCGTCTCTTGTATCTCTGCACCTCTTGGGAGCAGAGACGTTGAGAGCCTTTGTTCTGGACTATCTTTTCATGGATGTTTGTACAGCAAGCCGACTTGGAAAACTGATAGTGCCTCCCTCCAGAGCAGAGGGCAGCTTTATTTGAGGACAACCATGTTTCTTTTAGGGGCAAAGGTAGGGCAGGTTTGCTAGTAACCCATTTGAAAAGGTTTAGTTTTCTTAAATTCAAGGTTCCTCAGTTATGATGGAAACCTACTGCATCACATGGCTGCTCTGCGTCACTCATCTGAGACCTAGATGGGTGCGGGTCAAAGGGAACTAAGGTAAATATGAAGCTCACACTGCTTGCTGTGCTGTGAGTAGTAAGTCCTTTGTCTCTGACCCAGGTGTGTTGTGTCTTCCACCAGCATCCAGGAAAGAGTGGCCGGCTAAATTGTTAGCAGACTTCTTGACGTGTGTGTCTTCTATCCAAACTTCCTCAGTGAGTCACAGGGATCCCTGTCGCCCTGAGCTCTCAGTGGTTCTCAACCTTTCTAATGCCGCGACCCTTCAACACAGTTCCTCATGTTGTAGTGACCCCCAACCATAAAATTATTTTCGTTGCTACTTCGTAACTGTAATTTTGCTACTGTTATGAATCGTAATGTAAATATCTGTGTTTTCCGATGGTCTTAGGCGGCCCTGCTAGCGGGTCTCAACCTATGGGTCCACAACATGAGGAACTGTATTAAAGGGTCGCGGCATTAGAAAGGTTGAGAACCACTGTCCATCTTATAGGCCAGTCGTAAGATTGCTGCCTTTGGATTAGGTACTACTGCTTGGATCAGCCATCTGTGGCCAAGTTGTCAAGGTCACTTTGTTCAAATATTGGGACCTGTGAATGAGGGACAGGAACTCATTAAAAGGAGCGATGATCTTGGCAAACCCTTTGAAGTTGTCAAAAGCAGACATTGCAACGTGCACTTTTCAAAGACTGTCCAGGGAAATGTTATTGAGAACAATGATGGGGAAGGAAGAGGACGAGGGACAAGAATTGGGCAGTTACGGAACCATCCTGGCCCTGTGACACATGAAAGAGAACAGGAAATAGTGAATTCATCTTAACTCTCCTGCCTAATTTGAGATTTTTGTGAACAAAGACTAATGCATGCTTTCTTCTGCAACTTAACCAGTTCTCTGCCTACAGAGGAAACATTTGGAAAATCTTGTTCCTAATTCTGGATATTGGAGATGAATGCTTAGGTTCACCGTAGAGGTTCTCTCTTAGCATTTATCCCACCCCTGGGAGAGCAGCTGTGCAGATTATATATACTGCCAGGTTCAGGCACGGACCCTGATTGACCTAAATCAATCAACATTTTATCTACTGTATTTAATGCAGAAAAGAGGGCTGGTGACTTTAGGGCATTGCTTGGGAAGCTCTCTCTATTTTTCTGGATGACCTGGTATGGGAATGTGAACTAACTATAGCTTCCTTTTTGTCCCTGTTTTAGACTTCTTCATAGAACCATAACCAATATCCTATCTAATAAAAGAGTAATATGCAAATTGACCATCACTCTAACACACAAGATGACTGCCCCCATGTGGTCAAAGATGGCTGCCTCCATGTGGTCAAAGATGGCTGCCACAAGATGGCCAGCAGGGGAGGGCAGTTGGGAGGGACCAGGCCTGCAAGGGAGGGCAGTTGGGGACGATCAAGCCTGCAGGGGAGGGCAGTTAGGGGTGACCATGATGGCAGAGGAGGGAAGTTGGGGGAGACCCAGGCCTGCAGGGGAGAGCAGTTGGGGGGGGGGGGGGGGACCAGGCCTGCAGGGGAGGGCAGTTAGGGGCAAACAGGCTGGCAGGGGAGCAGTTAGGCATCAATCAGGCTGTTAGGGGAGTGGTTAGGGGGTGATCAGGCTGGCAGGCAGAAGCGGTTAGGGGCAATCAGGAAGGCAGGCAGGTGAGCAGTTGGAAGCTAGCAGTCCTGGGTTGTGAGAGGGATGTCCGACTGCCCGTTTAGGCCTGATCCTTCCCCTACCAGGATCGGGCCTAAACGGGCAGTCGGACATCCCTCGAGGGGTCCCAGATTGGAGAGGGTGCAGGCTGGGCTGAGGGAGACACCCTCCCTCCCTCCCCACCTGCCCGTGCATGAATTTCATGCACCGGGCCTCTAGTAACTATATAACAATGTTAGTATAAAACATTCTCTCTCTCTCTCTCTCTCTCTCTCTCTCTCTCTCTCTCTCTCTCTCTATATATATATATATATATATATATATAGTATAATATGTATATAACATTTATATAATGTACTATGTATGTGTTTATATATAAAATTTCCATGTATATATATGTGGAAATTTATTGTGAGAAATTGGCTCATGAGATTTTGAAGGCCAAAGCAGTCCCATGATCTGCCCTCTGCAAGCTGGAGCCTCAGAAAAGCCGGTGGTATAATTCAGTTTGAGTCTGAAGGCCTGTGAATCAAGAGAGCTGATGGTGTAAATCCTAGTCTGAGGGCAGGAGAAGATGAGATGAAATGTCTAACTCAATCAGTAAAGCAGGAAAAAAGAGGCAAATTTCTCCCTTTTCTGCCTTTTGTTCTATTTATACCTTCAATAGATTGGATGTTGCCCACCCACATGAGGAGGGCTAGCTACTTTTCTGAGTCCACCAATTGAAATGCTAGTCCTATCTAGGAACATCATCACAGATACATCCAGGAGTAATATTTAATCTGGGCACCCATGACCAGTTAGGTTGACACATAAAATTAACCATGAGAATTACCAAGAGGGAAGTCATCTTGGAAATAAAGCTGACCCTTGGAGGAAGAACAAGTCAAAAGAATAGCTACATTTGGAGCCAGAGCCCTACTCAAACTATCCCTAAAGTCTATATAATTTCTGGCTTTTCAGTTATGTGAGCCAGTGAATTAACTTTCTAATTAATGTCAGTTTGAATTGAGTTTTCTATTACTTACCAACAAAAACACCCTAAGCAATTCATTTACTACTTTTCATAACATCTGAGGTCACTCAAGACTTCATGTCCTGAACCCTGGCCAGTGTGGTTGAATGTTGTCCCATGCAATAGAGGTCACTGGTTCAATTCCTGGTGAGGGCACATGCCGGGATTGAGGGCTCCATCCCCAGCAGGGGTCATGCAAGAGGCAGCTGATCGATATTTCTGTCTCTAATTGATGTTTCTCTCCCTCTCCCTCTCTCTTTCTCTCTCTCTCTCTCTCTCTCTCTCTCTCTCTCTCTCTCTCTCTCCCTCTCTCCATCTCCCTCCCCCTCTCTCTAAAATCAATAAAAACATATACATACTAGAGGCCCGGTGCACGAATTTGTGCATAGGTAAGATCCCTAGGCCTGGCTGGTGATCAGGGCCGATCGGGGCCTTCCAGCTGCTGGCCGGGGCCTCCCTTCCCTGGCTGCCGGCTGCCAACTGGGGCCTTCCTTCATTCCACATTGCCCCCTGGAGGTCATTGCATCATAGTGAGCGATTGAACTTCCAGTCTCCCGGTCGAACTCCCGAGGGGACACTTTGCTTATTAGGCTTTTATATATAGAGATATTTTAAAGAGAGTTCATGTCCTGAAATTATACAGCTAATACAGACATCCTGGAGACATCAGATGCAACCAGCTCACAGTGTAATTCACTGCTGTTTTTCCTGGCACATGACACATGCCCATAAACACCCGTGGAATGAATCCATGAGTACTGCCTATTGTTCTTTCCTGACTACGGTCATACCTCCTTGATCACCTCGATTGCGATTTTGTTGCAGAATTTGGAGGATGAGGTTAGTTACTAAAGAGTTAAATGAAAAGACCAAAAATAAAAAATCATGCTGATTCCACAAAAACGGCGGCCACTCATGTCATCTTGGGCTTCACATTCTTCATTGATGGGTTTTCCCATTGGTGATTAGCCAACCAGGCCATACTACTTAATCAGAAGTTGTAATTTTGGTTTGAACTGCTCAGTGGTCCTTTATAATCTTCAGCTCACATCTTGTGGTAAAAGGACAGACTGACTAGTTTTGCTGAAGTACAATGTTATTTTCTTCAGAAAATCATCAGACCTAGAGCTGTGTTTTAGGTCTCAGCACTGCCCCTTTTACATGCAAAAGAATATTGTCTTTCTAACTGAAAACTGCCAGATAAAATAAAATCAAGACACAGATGGCCTTACCCTGTGTATAGGTATCACTTCTGTCTTATAAGTGGAAACACCATAGAAATCACATCCAAAGCGGGAGGATAGAACAGCTTTGCAAACTATAGCTGAGCCATGTTGAAATGATGAAGAATCCTAGTGGGACCGCAGGCTAATACTCCCCGCTTGCCAGGCCACATGCTTGCTGATATCAGGATTTTCTAATGGGTGTGGAAAACAGTTGAAATCAGAATATTTGGGTCAGCATAACTTAATGTGCACTAACTGACAAAAATCAACCTGAACAGCCTTCCCCGATGTGCATGTGCTCTTTCCCTCTTTCAAATGCTTTGTTATGTCCAAAGAATAGGAGAATTCTCAGAATGCCTCCTGACCATGAACAACAGCAAATCCAAATGGCAACAAGAAGGAAGCAGGGCTATTAAGCAATGACTGTCTGGAAATAAGGCAGAAAGGGTCCTCTCCCCAGAAGTGTGTCATTGATACCACTAAACCCACCCATGCACCTTGGAGCATCTTCCTGGAATCACAAAGGTGGTTCAGAAGAAAACCCAGATCATGTAATTGGCTTCTAGGTAGATCTAAATCCAAGGTCATGTGTCATTGTGGAGGGCAGATCCTGCTGGAGGTTCAGACAAAGGGCTTCTTATCTAGGTCCAGCTTGAATTCAAAGAAATCCTTTTACCAATGGATCTCTGATTGGGCTGCGTTTTAGTCTTCACATTTCATTAATATAGTTGTAGGCACACTTATTTTCTCAAACACCGGGCTATTTCCATTTATTGCCTTTAGTATTTGGAAGTCCAAAATACCATCATACCATTGCCGCTTTCCCCGAAACAGCTTGACAGGTTTATTGCCAACTGACTTTTCTGATCAGGAAAAAAAAAAAAAAGACTTCCTGTTAACCATTTCCCTATGATTTTCTTTCCAGAAGTAAAACTCTCAGCAAGGCTCCATACAGGAGCCTACCCTCTTATTCCTATTTTAACACTTGATTATTCTTACTTTGCTCTATTATTTTCTTCTCTGGTATTTGTTCATTTTTTTTTTTCTTTTAAGCGTGGGTTTATTTCATTCCGCTGATTCCAGGAATAGGAACCATATTTTCTAATTCTTCTTATGCTGCTAAATACCACTTAGCACATTGAAGATGGCTAATAACTATGCTTCTCCGGTAGCATCGGTTTACTGGGCTTAGCTTCATTTGTATTAGTTTGCTTTCCCTTAAAACCTCTCTCAAATTTATTTATTGTAATTAATATTTAAACTGTTTATAAACCATTCTGAGGCTTCTTATAAGCTCATTTCACGTGACTGCAGATATATTGAAACTGGATCTGACTAGAAAGCAATCTTAGATGTATGGACTGTGACCTGATATAGTTCTTGTGTTTAACTCAGTATCTCAGTGTTTTTGTTGTTATTACTACTCTAACTGGCTGACTAAATGTGCTAACCTTGGAAAAGGATTAACCAAAAACACACACTTATTTTTCTTGATTATACTTGGTCAGATCTCCCTTCTCTGCCTTTGTGGTGACAACTTGGGCCAATCTCAGAGCTTTCCAGTCAATGTCAAAATGTTAAAAAAAGGGCAGTTCACTTTAAAGTATTAAATAGCACAGCCCAGGCTAATATAAAAACTTTAACCTCTTCACATCTGAAGCGAATACAGAATAGTGTTGAATGTGAACTATAATTGAAAAATAAAAAAAATACGTAAATATATCAACAACTTTCTCATGAACTGAAGCCTCTTTCTCAGCTCCCATCCCTCTCCCCCGCCCCCTCCCTCGCTCAGAGGAGACAGGACCCCTCACTGCTGTGGATGGCCAGGAGGCATGGCCTGGCCGCCTCTGCTTCTCCACTTCGCTTTTTCACACCAAGTCTCCACTCAGAAGGCTGCTGCTTCTGGTCTATTACGGATTGAGCTGCAAGTAAGGAGCAAAGGTAGATGATGAGAGTTTCCACCTTGGCTGGTACTGGTGCAATCGATGCCTGTTTTCTGTGTGGCAGATGCCCCAGTGCTGGGTTTCTCTCAGGAGTGTGTTTCGTGGGATCTTCGCTCTGCACAGAGAATGTGTTCTTTGGCTGACCGCTTGTGACACCCTCTCAGTTCTTTGCTCTGGCTATCCACCTGGCTACTGAGCCTTCTTATTTGGCCGGGGGTGGGGGGAGTCCCAGTGCCCTGCAAGCAGAGCCCCTTCAAGAAGGTGCCAGCCTGGCTCCCCTGTGTGGTAGTCACATGGTCCAGGATGTCTCTGAACTGCTGCAGGCAGGTAGAAGAACGCCTGGCTTACTCTGTCGTCTTCTCCATTTGCTTATTCTTCAGCGATAGCAAAGAGGATATCTTAGAGGATAGTCAAGGTTCTCTTAAAAACTCTAGCCCCATTCCTTAAGACCCTTCAGTCATGGACTAAGATGCTGCTATTTCTGTATGCAAGTGGTTGTGCCCAAGCCCCTTCCAGTTGGCTGGGTGTTTTACGTGGGGGAGGAGGAGAGGGGGAAGATCTCCTCCCACCCCCCATTTCCTTCTCCATGAGGCAGGGACTGGAAAATCCATTCCATGAATTTCTCTAAAGAGTCTTCTCACTTTTTTTAAAAAATTACTTTATTGATTAAGGGTCACATATTTGTCCTCATCCCCCCCCCCCATTCCCATCCCAAACCCCTCCCCACGCATGCCCCCAGAGTCTTCTCATTTTTATGCAAGCAGGCTGTGGGTGATGGGTTAAAGTTCCCAGAACAGGTTTTGGCCATTTATTAGCTAGTCCTACAGGAAAGGTCTTTGGAATAGGGGGCAGGTAGCTCCTTGTTCTCAGCTCTGGTTCATCAGGTAAAGTTCTAATTAACACCATGTCATGACACAGAAAAAATTTATCGCACTGAAGGTGAGCGTACGTTCTTTTTGTGTTTATTCCAGATTGTTCTATATGGTGTTTATAGATAAAGCAAGGCACTTTGAAAGACTAGATTTTTTTTTCTTAGACTAAGAGCACACCTATTATTACCAAATTTAAATCATATGATTAAGGAAACAGGAATTAGAGAGATGAAAATGATAGTGTAAATTTGTTGAATGATGTTTGAATTCAGTATTCTTCATATTGACTCCTCTTTCAGTTGAACAATCAGTAATTTCAATTAAAATATTTGGTTGAGAAAACCTCCTATAAAGTGAGACATTTTGTCTGTGATTCTTGGCTTTACATATTCTAGTTTCTAACAGTTTCAAGATGTCTTAATGCTGAGATTGGATTTGTAGTATTGGGTTTCAAGTCAGGTAAACAGTTTTGCTTTGTCACCTTTGGGAAGGCATTTTTTTTATAGGACTAGGTTTGTATAATTTTTAACCCTTTGCACTCACTTGCTTTTTTCTCGATTCCTTTATTCTAATGCTAACCGTGTCGAGTCACACTCATCATCCGAGTGCAAAAGGTTAAATTGAGAAGATTTTACTGGGTAGTTTTAAAAGTCCTTTAGACCTCTAATAGTTTGCAACATTTGGATAATATACATTCATGTTGGTGTGAATTAAAAAAGACCAGCTTAAAAAATGATAACTGCTTTTAAAAAAATATCTGATTGAATATTCACATTAACAATAGTGTTGTTAGAGTTTCATCATTCACCATATAATTCATATAGCCTTTAATTTCATTATTTAATTATTCTGTACTTTCCATAATGGAAAATTTAATGATCAGTAACTTTAATTAAACACTTAATCTAGTACTAGCATTTCCCCTTCACTGGTTGTAAAACAAGTTATAATGGTTTCCTTTAGACTACATACTATAAATAAACAATTTTTTTTATTTTGTACAACTACTAAATACGAGATTTTGTTTTCTCATCTAGGTAATGGGTGTAATAACAGCCAAAACAAAGCCCAACATGTCTCTTGCACATGCTCCTCAGACTTTCCTATCAGAGATGTGATGCCCAGTCATAAGCCAAGGGTCCCCTATGACTCTCCTTTCTCTCACCCTGACATTCAATCAATTAGGAAATCCTTGGCTCAACCTTTACAGTAGACCTCAAATTCATCCATTCCCTCCATCGCCTTTGTTACCACCAATTCCATTCAGTTTTGCTGGGATTAAGGTAGACAGTTCCTCAGTGTTTTCTCAGCCTCTCTTGCCCACAGGCTCCATACAGCAGCCACTGTGGTCCTTGAACATTAACCATGTCCCTTTCATCCTCTCCCTAAAACCTTCCAGTGGCATTTGTTTGCAATTGGAATAAAATCCAAGCTCCTTCTCAGGTACATTAGTAAAGATGATTCCAGTTGTGGTGATAAATAAAACTCAAAATTTCAGTGGCTTACTACATGAAAATTTACCCCTGGCTCATGTAACAACAGTTCAGTGCAGGTGATCTCGGTTTTGAGCAATTTTCCTCCACACGATGATTCAGGGACCCAGGTTTTTATTTTATTTTATTTTTTACCTTATGATGCCATCATTGGCTAGCTGCCTCAGAGCTTCTGCATCCAGCTGGAAGATGGGGGAGAGTGGGTGGAGAAGGCACACTTACTCCTTACCTGCTGTGCTTCTAATAGGACCACTGACCAGTGCTCACCTTCCATTGGTGAGGGCTGATCATATGGCCCCACCCAAAAGCGAGAGGGGATGGGAAATGTAGTGTCTGGCAGGGAGACATTTCCCAGGCACAACTCTTTGTTCTGGAAAGGGCAGCATGAATCATTGGGGGACAGCCATCCTGACATATACAGTCCCTAAAGCCCCCACAAGTTGCTCCTGTTCACCTCTCCAGCCTCCTCTTATACACCTTCCCCTGGCTATGTTCCAGCCACAGTGGTCCTCTTCTAATCTCAAGCTCATCCTTGCCTTATGACTTTTGTGTTCTCTTCCTTCTGTCTGGAAAGTTTTACCCCCACACCTTTTTATTTTGGATAGTTCTTTTAAATTCTCAAGTCTCAGTTCAAATACCATCATCGCCTCAGGGGTCCCTGCCTGCCTACCCAATATGGTCCCTCACCAAGTCACCAAGTTCAGTCGTCTTCACAGCACAGATCAATGATCAGGAATTATCTGTGTTTGTTTCCCTAGTATTGTCCAGTGTCCTCCCCATTCTTCATCTGTGTCATGCAAACTCCATGCCTGACTATCTTGCTCACTACTGTATATATTTCTAGCACACAGGACATGACTGGTACACATAAGTCACTCAATACATATTTATTGAACAAATGGATAAAATCTTTTAGTCCTGGGGTTTCAAAATTCATACAGAAGAGTTGATATGGGAAGGCTGGCACCACTCCACATTTTCAATCACTAGGATTCAGTTGGGCTAATCAATCAGTCAACCAGTAAAACCCACCATCTCTGCTGCATTAAATCTGCATTGTAACTATCCTGGAAGAACACGGTGGGATATGTTAATCTAACAAACAAACATATCTATCTCCTGTGAGATACCCTTTTTTGCAAGTCTTTTAAAAATGTACTACAAGTGGTACATTTTGTTTATAATTCTTACTGCTAATAATAATACCACTGGGGAATACAAATGAAACAACACAAAACAATTCTGCTCCAATTAGCAGCCAGTTTTAAAGCTGCTAATGGAACCTGAGGCAATTGAAGTTTGTGTATGCTCAGGATTTTAGAATGACTACTTAATCCCTTTCTCTATTATTTCCAGGGAAGAAATTCAAAGCCCTTTTGTATTCTCTCTGATGAAATTACTAACATGAATGTAGAGTTTTATGAAGATGCATCTTATTCTACTAAGAGGCAACATTAGAGGGTAGGAAAAGTATTTCTTTCAAAGCCAAAAACCTTGAGTTTGAATTTTTGTATTTACTGGTTGTGTCACATTGTGTAGGTTATTAATTTTTCCTGTGTATCAGTTTCTCAATCTGTTAAAAGAGAATAATAATATCTGCCTCACAGGACTTTTGTGAAGGCTAATGTGAATGTTTAGCTTAAAGTCAGCACTTAGTAGGTGCTCAAAGAGTGTTGTTTTTTCTTTATGACATTTAAGTATTTCTGTACTCAGTTTAGCCCCAAGTTCTTTAGAAGACAAAGCCTGGTGGGGCAATTGTTCAAAACAATATGTAGATCAATTTCACACAAAATTTCTCTCACACACTCAGGTTCAGATTAGAAATGTTGGAGTCATCTCTTTCTCTCTTATCACATATTTACTACATTATAGGTGATGTCGAGTCTACTCCTGAATTATCTCTGGAGGCCATCCACTCTTCCCTGGATACTTCATCTCTGGCTTTCTCACTAGATTATCCCCAAATAGTCTCTTCTGCTCCTTTATGTTTCAAATCTATCCTCTACATTGTGTTAGCATCATTTTTCTAAAATACAGTTATAATCGTATTATTTTCTTTCTTACGCCTCTGTGATGGTTAACATGACTGGGTCACGGGATACCCAGATATCTGGTTAAGCACTATTTCTGGGTGTGTCTGTAGTGTGTGTCTGGAGATTAGCATTTGAATTGGTGGACTGATTGCCTTCCCGAGTGTGGGTGAGCCTCATCCTATCCACTGAAGGCCTAAACGGAACAAAAAGGTGGAGGAAGGGAGAATTCACTCTCTCTGCCTGACTACTGAACTAGGACATTGTTCTTCTACCCTTGGTCTGGGACTTATACCAGTTCTCAGGCTTTTGGACTTGGACTGGAACTACACCATGGCTTTCTTGAATCTCCAGTTTGCAGGTGGCAGATTGTGGGATTTAGCCTCCATAATAATGTGAGCCAATTCCTCATATGATACATAACATAATACAGTTGACCCCTGAACAACATGGGGGTTAGTGGTGCTGATCTCCCATGAAGTTGAAGATATATACTTTAGTCAGCCTTCCACATATGTGGATTCCTAACAGCCAGTTGACCATAGATCAATTGAAAAAATTCCCATATAAGTGAGCCTTACAGTTCAAACCTGCGTAGTTCAAGGGCCACACACACACACACACACACACACACACACACACACTATTAGTTATATATGTCCTATTGGTTCTATTTCTCTGGAAAACACAGATAAATACAGCTTCTGAGCCTCCAGTTGCTTATAGGTTAAAATTTGCCTACGCAAATGCTTAGTTAGCATGGCTTAGCTCTAAGCAACCTTACTAGCTAATTTTTCTTCCTTTCTACCCTTACACATTGTACATTCTTGTTATAATGCTTTTCATATTTGCCCAAACACTCTGTCCTCTGTGAGTCTTTCTGCCTTGAAAAGTAGTTTTCTCTATCTAGGATGTTGTATTCTTCCTTCTCTGCCTAGTGAACTCCTACTCATCCTTCAGGACTGAGGTCACCCATCACTTCTTCAGATATATTGAGCATGAAACATTGGTAAAGGTCCAGTGTTCTATCTACCAGTTTAGGCTTATCTAGTGGATCCTAAGGATTGGGGTGGGGGTGGGTATTCTCTTCTGCTGATGGCCCAGTGATGACACAAAAACATTTTATAAAATTCAAAATATTATTAAATTCATTTTACATTATACTATGTAATAAAGCAGTTCATATGTTCACAATTGAAAATAAAATTCAAACCAGAGTGTATTATAATATTAAAGATGCTATAAGAAACCACATATTTCAAGAAGAGGTCTACAAAATCAGTCAAGGGAAAAATAAGATAAACCAACTTCAAAAGCAACTTATTCAACAATAAAATATGATCACAGGTACATTAAAATCAGATACTGCTGTGTGTGTTACTTATAAAGTATATGAAATTCTAACCTACAATGAAAATCTCTGGTCAAAGGTAAATAAAAGAATAATACTTAAGTTGATAATACTACATTTCCTGATAATAAAAATATACCATCTTTTATAAATGTGGTCTGCAAACTTTAAATAAACCAGTTGTTAACTGACCTGCATGCAGAGAATGTTGCTCATCTTTGCTTTAGTCAACATGCCAAAAGTCAGTCAACAAACATTTTCAGAGCATTCTCTATGTTCTGGACACTGTGCTAGGCATTTGGGGATTTTAAAGGGGGCCTCCTGTCCTCAAAGAGCTTTCAGTCTATTCTCTTACTCAGCTTTGTTCTATCTCGGATTCTCTCTCCTACCCTTGCACTTAAGACTCTGATTAATGAATGCTGTCTGTATCCACACCCTTCTTTTGCAGGACAACATCAGCACATGAGTTCTTTCACTTTTCTCATCAGCTCATCAAGTCACACATTCTAGTTAGGAATACCTTCATCGGCATCTGTTCCTCTTCCAAAGGTGCATTTTAAACTGGTTAACGCTGTAAACATGGCCCAGAGTTCTCACCACTGTTTAGAAGAGTTAGTGCGCCGCGCCAGCACAGCCAAGGGCTCCGCGAGCCTGAGGGAGGGCCGGTGAAGGATGAAGAAAAGACAGACAGAGAATAAGCTGGGTCTAGGTGGATCTTCTGTGCCTTGCTGAGGCCACAGAACAGATCCAGACTGCAAAGCTGATGCTTTATTTATAGTCAGGGGTAAACAAGGTAATTTACAATGTTCTTGTAAGTTTCACTTGTTTTGGCAGCACTTGCTGCCCCTCCCATAGCCCATTAGCTACCCAGGAAAGATCTAGGGAGCAGTCACAAGATCAAGCTTAATTATGCTTAGAGGACTGTGCCCTCTAAGCTGGGACTTGTTTGCAACTTTGCCAGCAGGTCAGTCCGAGGCTTAACCCTATAACTGCTCCCTACAGTTAGGACACCTCATTTACATATAATTGTGTTTACTTCTGTCACTCTGACTTTATCTACACACTCATTTTTCTGGAAAGGAATGGATCACAATCCCATTTTTAGTTCTTTACATCTAGAAAGCCCCCTTTTTTTCCTTTTTCCAGAAGACTTGGTACAAAATGACTCAGGGAAGATGTGTTACAACTTAAGCTCTTTCGTCTAAGTTTTCACGAACATCTTACTAGGAGAGTGAAAGGGTGAAACTAAGAGTATGTGGGTGGTGTGAGTTAAAAAACCTGGAGTTGGGTGCGGACTCCTGAAGAAAGGAAAGAGAAGCTCACTGGAGAGGTGGAAGAGAGGGTGAACCATATGCTGTCTAATCCACAGTTCCACTTCTGGTCCTGAGTAATTAAAATGGCTCCTCTATTCAGGATCTAGTTTCATGAACTCTGCTGCTAGACATTTTTTTTCTAGTGAATATTTATTATCCCAACTGTAATCCTTCATCTAACATAATATAAAAATTGTAGAAAAAGAGAGTAATTAGTAATACATCATCATCTCATCCATTAGCAGTAAATAATGCCACTGTCAAAGTCATAATCATCAAGCAGTCAGCTAGAGGTGATTTTGTGTGCTGCCCAACTGGAATCAGTCCAAAAACAAACCACAGTTCCCGTTTATTATCCTAATTATGCCTTCATATGATGCCATCTTTTTCTCCCATAAACTTGATAACAATAAAAGAGTAACAATGAAAATTGACAGGATAAATGAGCAAGAAGGGTAGCCTGAGAAACTTCCAGCCCAGCCACTCACAAACCTTTCTGATGCTGAAAAGGCTGTAAGACTTGAGGAGGGAGCTGAACAGATTAGGGAAACTCTTGAGGTGTTAGATGCATGACTATATAGAATTTGCTTTTGTCCATTAGTCTATTAATCAAATTAGGATGCAGGTAGTCCTCACTTTGCATGATACCATGTTAACTGAAATGTATGGGTATTGGAACCGTGTCATCATTTTGCATGGTTCATTGGTAACTGAGATTGTTGCAATGGAATTGTGCAAAAGAGAAAACATGTTTCCGATATGCACACAATTGAGTTAGTATGGTAGTGAGAAGTGCCTGTAGTCTGTTGTAAAATAACTTCTTCCCTTCAAATCTTTGTTAACTTGAAATTTATCAGACTGTTTGAGAACAGTGGAGTTGACAGAAAAATGAAAGCAAAAGATTTAAATGAGAATTTCTATGACATCCTAACCTATTATCTAGGATGAAATATGCTCATCATCTGGGTTGAGTGAGTCCCTGATAGGAGGATGAGACTTCTGTGGTGGAGAAGGTGAGTGAAGGGTAGGCTGGGGGCTCAAAGAACAAGTCCTTACCTACTTGTTTTTATGCCTTCCTAACAGACTCATAGTTCCTTCAAGGCAGGGAGTAGGTCTTAATCATCTTTATTTCTTCAGTGTGAACATAGTTCCAGAACCATATTATATGCTCAGCGAATATTATTGACCCAACTTAATGAACCGCCTTAAGCTAGAATAATAGATGGAAATTGGGTATGAATGGTGTAAGTGTGCTGACTGTAGACTTGCTAAGGAAGATGCATGTATAGTGAACAGGGTGGGATTTGTAAGGATTCCCGAGGAATAAGACTGGAACTGACGCTGGAGGATGAGTAAGAGTTAAATGATGGAGAGGCTGAGGGCATGCCAGGTACCACAAATGCAGAAGCATGGGAGACATTAAGCAGCTCAGGATGATGGGAATCAAATGTACATGTGGGAGAGTGTGTGAGGTGATGGTAGAAAGGTAGGCAGGGGGCAACCACTAGGGACTTGAGAATTTGAAACTTGGCAGAAATTTATGGGGTATCACTGAAAGATTTTTAAACAGGATAGTGACCATTTATTTAAATTTCCTAGGATATATATATTTAAAAAGCCATGACCACACCTGGGGCTAATAATAATTGCATGGCAAATAAGAAAATGAGCAATTACTCCAATCTGTAGGGTGTTCTAAGAAAAGCCTTAACTATCTATGAGGCTCTGATCAACAGGGCTCCCAAGGAGTTACGGGGTCATTGTTCTCATGGGGCTTAACCAAAGGCCTTGAGCAGAAAGACAGCACTTTGAGAGAGAAGGAGGCTTTGTACCAGAGGGCAGTTACTGATTCAAATTTATGTGTGTGGAGTCCCAGCTGTGGCCTTAACATTGATCTTCTGTGCTCCTGGATCTAAAATAAGCTCAGAAATATAGTCCATTGGAATGAA
The DNA here is from genome assembly GCF_951640355.1 of Cnephaeus nilssonii. NCBI lineage: Eukaryota > Metazoa > Chordata > Mammalia > Chiroptera > Vespertilionidae > Cnephaeus > Cnephaeus nilssonii. Next base: position 14,069,873 of record NC_137081.1, on the reverse strand, counting down.
AGCAAAAATAAGGGTGAGAAAGAAAAGGGAAATACAGGAAAGAATTAGCTTCACTTTTAGTGAGAAATTCCCAGCAGGGTATTCTTCTAAGTAGCATGTCCTCTGCTCTATTTCATTAATTTTAAAAGGAGGACCACTAGAAATGACTTATCTGAGTAACCCAAAAGATTCAGATCAGCTAGTCAACTAATGGGACCCGGGTCACCTTTTACATGAATGATGCATGAGTAGATGATAGATACAAAGAGCCTTGCTAAATCTGCTGATGTTTAGTGTCTAAGAAATGGAGGAGTTTTAGTCAAATGAATAAGGATTCTTCCAGCGATTTCCTGTGCCTTCAAGGACTAACTAGTGTATGCTTTTGCTGGCAGTTTATTTTTTCTGTTTTGAAAAAGAAAAGATTAAAGAAAGGTCGGTGTGTACACATACTAGAAAGATAGAAAGATGGGGGATTTATAAAACTGCACTATTTTAAGGTTTCTGAACGACACTTTTTTTTTTTTTAAATGGAAAAGAGACCTGTGACCTTATTTGCATTTCAAATATTCCTGGAGTAGAATAGTGAAGATCAATGAATTGATTGTCAGAGAAACAGCATGAGTGACAAATTTCTTAGTAAGGAAAAAAGAAATACAAAGGAGGAGGATAGTAAGGTCTTCCCAATTCAGAAGTAATGGAACAAAAAGGTCTCAGTTCTATTCTTGGTCTCATTTTTCTAAAATTCAAATAATCCATGAGTATAAGAAAAATGCTGACCTGAAAAGTGTGGTTAAATATTTTCACACTGCATAATTATGTGACACTTGAATAGGTTCCAACATGTATTTTGGGGTGTGGGTTACATTTCCCCTTGTCTGGGGGACATTTTAAAGTATATATATATATATATATTATTGATTTCAGAGAAGCAGGGAGAGGGAGAGAGAGATAGAAACATCATTGATGAGAGAGAATTATTGATTGGCTGCCTCCTGCATGTTCCACACTGCGGTGTGGGGATTGAGCCTGCAACCCAGACATGTGCCCTGACTGGGAATTGAACCATGACCTCCTGGTTCGGAGTTCGATGCCCAACCACTGAGCCATGCCGGCTAGGCTGGGGGATATTTGGAAAGGCAATGCAAAGTAATAGAAAATGGGTTGTATTTGGACGTTGAAAACCACCCTTCCAGAAACCCAGACTTAACCATTCCAGGCCAGAGGATGGGCTTTTCAGAATGGCTATTTATAGAAACATTTATTATATCAGAGGAAATCCCACTCCATACAGAGAAGTATATACTAGGTCTATGTCTCTAACAAATAATCACTTCAGCATGTAATTGTCCAAACTGAACAGTTTACAAATACCAATCTGTAGTCACTGACTGGGTTAGGGTATTTTGATTGGCATCATGTGTGGGATGGCAGTAGTCCAGGCCTTTGGGAGCTACAGCTCCTTTTCATGGTCCTCCAGTTGGAGATGAAGATCTGAGATAAGAATCTACTCTGATTCATGGTAAAGTCTAATGGCTTGTAGGTTGGGCAGGGACTTGACAAGAAGATTGGAGGATTGTAGGCCTAGGCAGGGATGGGGAATGTCTGGCCCGAGGGCCATATAAGGCCTGAGAAAGCATTTGTTCTGGCTCTGTCAAGACATTAGGGGTGAGTTAATTAAATGTTTGACCAAATATAGCAGGTTGATTTTTAAGCTGATAATTTTGTATGGCCCGTGAATGATGTTATAAATATCCAAATGGCCCTTGGCAGAAAACAAAAAGGTTTCCCACCCCTGGCCTAGAGGTTTGGGGAACAGGACTATGGTTAGAAATCTCAGAATGAGCTCAGAGTTAGAGAATTTGTGTGTTCTATGTTGATCTCATTGTATTGGGTTTCATTGTGTCCCCTCCCCCAAATATATATCCAAGTCCTAATTCCTGATATCTGTGAATATGGCCTTATTAGGAAATAGGGTCTTTACAGATGTAGTTAAGGATCTCAAGGTGATACCCTAGATCTGTGGTCTGCAAACTGCGGCTCGCGGGCCACATGCAGCTCTTTGGCCCCTTGAGTGTGGCTCTTCCACAAAATACCACAGCCTGGGCGAGTCTATTTTGAAGAAGTGGTGTTAGAAGAAGTTTAAGTTTTTTAAAAATTTGGCTCTCAAAAGAAATTTCAATCGTTGTACTGTTGATATTTGGCTCTGTTGACTAATGAGTTTGCCGACCACTAACCTAGATTTAGAGTGGGTCCTAAATCCAATGACTGGGGTCCTTATAAGAGAAATGAGGCTGAGATTTAAGACACAGAGACACACAGGGGACAAAGCCATGTGAAGACAGAGGCAGGGATTGGTATTAAGCTGCTATCACCAAGCAACATCTGGAACTACCAGGAACTGGAAGAGTCAAGAAACCTTTGGAAAGAACACGGCCCAGCTGACATCTTTATTTTAGAAATCTCCAGAAAAGGCCTCCATAATCTCTGGAACCGTGAGAGAATACAATTATGTTGTTTTAAGCTACCAAACGTGTTGTAATTTGTTACAGCAGTCCTAGAAACCTTGTATATTCATGAAAAGAGCCTCACTCTCAAGATTCCAATTCCAGCCTCATGCCAACTGGGTGAGGGGCTCTCCTGCTGGGCTGACTGATTCTGACTCTAAAAGGGGAATGGGACCACTGCTAAAGAGAGAGACAGGGAGGAGAGTGGACACCCGGTGGTAAACGTTAAAGGAAACACAATCATCTGTACAAATAGAATCTCCAACGCCTCAGGTCCCTCAGGGGTAAAATTCTGGGTCACTCCATGAGGTCAAGAATCCCTACTTGAGATTAAGAAATACAAACTGGTAGTTACAAAATAGTCACGGGGATGGAAAGTACAGCATAGGGAAGATAGTCAATAACATTGTAATAACTATGTATGGTGCCAGGTGGATACTGGAAATATTGGAGGGATCACTTTGTAAAGTATATGATTGACTAACCACTATGCTGTATACATCAACTAATACAAAGTAATATTGAGTATAAACTGTAATTGAAAAATAAAATAAAATAAAAAAAAAGAATCCCTAACTGAGGTTCTGGCTGAAGGCAAAGGAACTTTAGAATGGGTTGAGGGAAGACTCATAAATATCACCTATTGATTCAGCTAGAGTCTTCCTGGCTTATTTTTATACTCCCCCCCCCCCCATTTTCTCTTCTCTTTTTCTGTTTTCTCCTTTATGTTTATAGGGTGAATGATGGGAGTTAGCTTAACACTTTGGTTTAGAGACTATATGATACCAGGAGAAGATCATGAAGAAACTGGTGTAAGAATGGACATACAGAGATCTTGCACTTGGAGTGGTGCAGAACCTGATGAGACCTTGAGTTTTTGGGTCTCCCCTCTTTTAGGCGTAAGGTACACACATAAATGATTATATGAGGGATAGTTACATTGTGTTAAGCAGCAATATATATATATTTTTTTTCAATTTTTTTATTAAGGTATTATATGTGTACATATCTTACCATTGCCCTCCCCACACCCCACTCCCATATATGCCCCCACCCCCCAGAGTTTTGCATCCATTGGTTATGCTTATATGCATGCATACAAGTCCTTTGATTGATCTCTTATCTCCCCCACCTCTCCCTAACCTTCCCCTTGTAATTTGACAGTCAAGCAGCAATATTTTTAAAACAGATATCTGGGAAGAAGGATGTATGTTGATGTTGAACAGCTGAAAAAAGTAGACACCTGTTAATTGTTTTGACACCTAGCGTCTGAAGTCTCTGTGTAGGAGACTCACTCCCTTATAAGTCTTGGGGGAGACTGAGCATGCTTCCTAGAGCACTTCCCAGCCCCTCTTGCCTGAAGGACACAGGCACATGACCTTGGCTCCACCAATTAGACTCATCCACCCGGAACTGGAAGCTAGAGCTGGAAAGTGCCAATGAGCAGGAGCCATGAGGACACCTGGTGGCAGCAGCTCTCCCCTGTCCCCTTTTGGGAGGCAGCTTGGCAGGGTTCCAGGGCTCTCCTCAGTGTCCCATGTTGGTGGCTTTGGAGATGGAAGCTGTAGTGTCTGTGTTCAGGGATGTCTTCCCAGGCTAGCTCTGCTGCCTGAGTTCTTGGCTGACTCCCTGACCTGGTTGTCTGATCCTTCCGGTTATTCTGTGAGCCATCTAATGTCTTTTTCTTTAAAAAAAAAATGAATTTATTAGGGTGACATTGGTTAATAAAATTATATATGTTTCATTAAGCACCTAATGACTTATTAATAAGTTCTTTTTCTCTTTAAATAAGCTAAAGTTAGTTTCCCTGCCTGCAAAAATCTGACTGATACAGTGCCCCAATAAGGGTTCTTACTGTCTTTTAAAAATATTTATTTTTATATGATGCATATCAAAGAATGTGTTATAAGGTATACATTAGGTATAAGTTCAGTACTTATAAAATTTACAAGTATAATACTCATTCAAGGTAACACCTAGAACATTACCCCTTCCCCAAGAGAAAACCACTGTCCTAAATTTTGTTTTTATTACTCCCTTGCATCTTTAAATTTCCCCCCTTGCTTCTTAAAAAAAAAAAGGTTTTGTTACATATCCAGGTATGTCTAAGCAATATAATTTTTGAGCCTTATCTAAATAGTGCCCGGTTTGTATATGATTTTCTCAGACTGCCAATTTTCTTTTAATCTCAACACTAGTTTATACTTCTAGGTAGTACAAGAATGAAATTAAAGATACATCTACTTTTAGACATTTAAAATACGTATCAAAGTTTGAGGTAAAGAATCTTATTTATTACAAATGCGTCACTAGAATTGCTTATAGGAAAATCTGACAGACCTGGAAAAGAACTACATATTCTAGGGAATGCCTTATGCTTTTTCCCCTGAGCAGCAAGGGAAGAGACACTTGGTACTTCTGGGCCATCTAGGTTTCTAGAGGGGTTGTGACTGGCTGGCTGGGGCAGAAAACTTGGTGGTGACACATTTGGGGAGGACTTGGGGGTGGAGAATGAGGACAAGGGAGAAAGTATTGTATCAGCAAGGGAGGACGAGAGAGAAAAAGCCATGGTTCCTGGGTATCAGGCAGTGTGTGTGTGTGTGTGTGTGTGTGTGTGTGTGTGTGTACATGTGTATATACATGTGCATATGAGTGTGTAGAGATTTGAGAGAGTATGAGGCTTTGGAGAAATTTTAGGTTGTATATCTGGAGAAAAGAGGAAAGGGGTTTTAATGTGTTTGTGAATAATTTTTTTTTCTAATACTCTTCTAAAGATGAAAACAAAGTTAGGGTTGCCAATATTTGGTTTCCACAATAAATTTGTGGGGTAGGTAAACCATGTATTAATGGCTTGGTAGTACGGGAAATAGAAGGGCAAGGAGTTTAGGTAACTTGCCCAAGTTAACATAACTCCTACAAGGCCAGCTAGCTGCAAGTTACTACTCCAGAGCCGTGGTCGGCAAACTGCGGCTCGCGAGCCACATGCGGCTCTTTGGGCCCTTGAGTGTGGCTCGTCCACAAAATACCATGGCCTGGGCGAGTCTGTTTTGAAGAAGTGGCGTTAGAAGTTTAAGTTTAAAAAATTTGGTTCTCAAAAGAAATTTCAATCGTTGTACTGTTGATATTTGGCTCTGTTGACTAATGAGTTTGCCGACCACTGCTCCAGAGTATTAGTTTGTTGGAGCCGCTGTAACAAAGTACCATAAACCAAGTGGCTTAAATGAGAGAAATTTATTGTCTCACTAGAGGCCCGGTGCACGAAATTCGTGCACGGGGGGGGGGGGCAGCGGGGAGTGTGTCCCTCAGCCTGGCCTGCACCCTCTCCAATCTGGGACCCCTCATGGGATAACCAGCAGTTGGACATCCCTCTCACAATTCAGAACTGCTGGCTCCTAACCACTCACCTGCCTGCCTGATTGCCCCTAACTGCTTCTGCCTACCAGCCTGATTGTCCCTAACTGCTCCCCTGCTGGCTTGATTGCCCCTAACTACCTCTGCCTCGGCCCACACCTGGTACCCAGGATTCCCTCCTCCAGCTGACCACAGGCACCCAGGATCTGGGCTTCTCTCCCTCTGGTCAGCCATAGGCGCCCAGGCTGGCTGCAGCCTTAGGGGATGGTGGACAGGGGGCTTCGCCTGTGCTGCAGCTGCAAGTGCTGGCGCCCAGGACTGCAGGGTGGGCGGCTTCTTTGTCTCCCAGGCCACAGCCAGCCACAGGTGCTGGTGCCTGGGACTGCAGGGTGGGCGGATTCTCCATCTACGATGCTGTAGCCAGCTGCAGGTGCTGGCACCTGGACCACAGGGTGAGCGGCTTCTCTGTCTCCCAGGCCACAGCCAGCCGCAGGTGCTGGTGCCCAGGACCGCAGGGTGGGTGGCTTCTCTGTCTCCCAGGCCACAGCCAGCCACAGGTACTGGTGCCCAGGACCGCAGGGTGGGCGGCTTCTCCATATCCCGGGCTGCAGCCAGCCACAGGTACTGGTGCCCAGGACCGCAGGGTGGGCGGCTTCTCCATATCCCGGGCTGCAGCCAGCCTCAGGTACTGGTGCCCGGTTTCTCCATCTCTCCCAGGACGTGGGGCGGGTGGACATGGGGTGGGCAGCTTCTCCAGCTGGCTGTAGCCTGGGATCATAGGGCAAGTGGCTTCTTCATCTCCCAGATCGCATCCACCCTCAGGTACTGGCACCCGGTTTCTTGTCTCCCCCAGGACGTGGGGAGGGCGGCTTCTCCAGCTGGCTGCGGCTTGGGATCACGGGGCAGGTGGCTTCTTCATCTCCCAGGTCGCAGCCAGCCTCAGGCGCTGAGGCCAGGTTTCTCAGTCTCCCCCAGGAGGTGGGGCAGGCGAACCTGAGGTTTCTGCTGCTGGCTGCAGCCTGGGATCACAGGGCAGGCGGCTTCTTCATCTCCCGGGCTGCGGCCAGCCTCAGGCACTGGCACCTGGTTTCTTGTCTCCCCCAGGACGTGGGGTGAACCGCTTCTCCAGCTGGCTGAGGCCTGAGATCACGGGGCAGGCAGCTTCTTGGTCTCCGTGGCTGCAGCCAGCCTCAGGTGCTGGAGCCCAGTTTCTCCGTCTCCCCAGGACGTTGGGCAGGCGGACCTGAGGCTTCTGAGGCTGGCTGCAGCCTGGGATCATGGGACAGGCAGCTTCTTGGTCTCCCGGCCACACCCAGCCTCAGGCGCAGGGCCCGGTTTCTCCGTCTTCCCAGGACGTGGGGCAGGTGGATGTGAGGCAGGCGGACCTAAGGCTTCTGAGGCTGGCTGAGGCCTGGGATCATGGGGCAGGTGGCTTCTTGGTCTCCGTGGCTGCAGCCAGCCTCAGGCGCTGGGGCCCAGTTTCTCCGTCTCCCCAGGATGTTGGGCAGGCGGACCTGAGGCTTCTGAGGCTGGCTGCAGCCTGGGATCATGGGGCAGGCGGCTTCTTGGTCTCTGTGGCTGCAGCCAGCCTCAGGCGCTGGCGCCTGACTTCTCCAACTCCCAGAGACCTGGAGAGGCTGGGGGGCGGGGCTGCCGCCATGTTTTCAGTTTAACTGCATACTCACTCAGATTGAATGGCGGGCGTGGCTGGGGCGTGGCTGGTGGGCGTGGCTTGTGAGTGTAGCGGAGTGATGATTTGCATACTACTCTATTATTAGATAGATGGGCCTGGAGGCCAGAAGTCCAAGAGCAAGGTGTCAGGAAAGCCATGCTCCTTCTGAAGGTGCCAAGGAAGGGTCTGTCCCAGGCCCCACTTCCAGCAGCTCGGCTGTGGCAGCTTCATTCTGGTCTTTACCTGGCTCTCCCCCATGTGTGCATCTGTCTCGTGTCCCCGACTCTAACTGGCAAGCCGCACTGCCTCTCTCACTGTCCTTCATTTCTTTTACTAGCACCTTGCTGTTTGGTTTCTATCAGCGGTCTGGCATCGAGTTTGGAGGTTCCTCCAATTTCAGGATCTCAAGGTTGTCTCTCCTTCGAGGGGGGAGAGGCTCTTCTCTGTATCCGGTGCCCTACAAAAGGTGCAGGTGCTCCCAAGCCCTGCGGACTGACTGCCGCTTAAAATGCCAGAGCCATTAGCTCCAGTAAATTTGTTCCACTCCGGAAGAGCGGGTTGCAGTCAGCAGGAGTAAAAGCCATGCCACTTATTGTTCTAAAAAGGTGTTTAGCAGCTACAAATAACCCCCCGGATTAATGGAATCAACAGTCTTTAGGTCTCCAGATGTAAAGGGGCCATTTACTCGACATCCATTCATTTATTCAACAAGCCATGGTGCCGGCGTGGGTCGAGCTAATTCTGAATCGAGGCTGCTGTCCTTCCTCTTAAGGCTTCCTTCAATAATTATGCCGTTATTGACACATCACTGACCCAGGCATGACTAATGGTTTAGTATTACTGAGAGATGCAGCTAAAGGTCACCCCGGGGCGGGGAGCGGGGGAGTCGAGCTGACATTTCCATGGAACAGTGGTGGAGCAAATGGAGATTTTAAGGGGACAGACCCCACTCGGTTTTTACAGGAGACTGGAGTGCCATTACAGTGCTGCATAATCAAATTTCTTCCTTTTCTGAAATCTTTGTTCCGCTTATTAATTAAGCGAAACGACACACGAGGGTGCGCGCTGGCGGTCTGCGGCTCACTTAGGTGGGTTGTTAGGGCAGCGGTGAGGCTGATTGCAGCAGCGTGAGCAGTCGCAGGTTACTTATTGGGCAATAAGACAGACCCAGGAGTGTCTTTGAAAGACTTGAAAGAGGAATTTTCAGATAAACGAGGGAAAAAATGTTTTTAATGAAATTTAGAAAAGGGGGTCAGAGTATGATTTATGGACTAACTCTTGCCCTCCAGCACCTGCAAAGATAAAAAAGAAGAAACACACACACACACACACACACACACACACACACACACAACACACAAAAGAAAAAAAAAAAAGAACAGGGAAGGGGAAAGAGTCCAAAGCTCCAGGATATTTTTTTCTTGGCTAGATCTCTCCTTTTCATGTCCACCTGCAACCCATGTCAGGGGATTGCTTGCATTTCTTGGCAAAGTCTGCTAGCATCTTCCCAAGTTGCCTTTTCCCCTTTTTCTTTTAAACACGGGGGGGGGGGGGGGGGGGGCTTGCCTGTGAAAGACTCTGGCTGATTGCGTTTCTCCATTGTCAGTTTTTCTGCCTGTACAATGGGCATGTGAGTCCTTGACACAGTATTGCCTCACAGAGAATTCCGGAGAGGGAGTATAAAACTACCGTGTTCTGTACTCGAAGACATTGAAGTCATCAGTCGTCATAGACCAGTGCCATGCCCACTGAATTGATGCCAGAAATGTGTTCCGAATGAATAGATGAGCCCAAAAAGGCCTTTTCTGTTTGCTCGCTCTGGTGGAGGTGAAGATGCTGCTCGCATCCTCTTTCGGGGCTGAAGGTCTGACGCCCCAGCTGCTGCTGCGCTGTAGGCAGCCTCTGTCCCTAGTCAGCCTCTTCCAGGTTGTCCCAGATGAAGCCTCCTTCCCGGAGCAGCTGCATCCAATGACTGACAGATGAAGGGGCGGAGAGGCCTGGGCATCTCGTCCAATTGGAGCAGTGGCAGGCCATCTTCAGAAGGCCCCGGAGGGCGGGCTGAGCTGCCCATTGAAACTGCACTGCCGCCCAGCTTCTTTCTCTGCCCAATTTTGCTTTCTTCCCTTCTCTTCCACAGGTGTTAGATCCCAAAAGTACTTCCTAAAAATGCCCTGCATGCTAATCTCTGTCCACCCCAAGCTGCAACATTCATGAACTTATGTGGGTGTCATATACTACGTTCCAAATACGAGGAGATTTGAGGGATGGCCGGATAGTGTGAAAAAGACACGTGCTACTGTTGATTGATGAGAGAACTCTTGTTTGTGATTTGAACTTTTAGGTGGAATTTGCAGGCTGGAACACAGCAGACTCAGCCAGCAGCCACACCATGCCCCCCACTTTAATCTGGTATCTTATTGGGCAATAAGACAGACCCAGTCCCCTTGGAACAAAACTTTATCATTCTCTCCCCTGAAGAGGAGCAGAATGTGCCACCCCAACATATGCCACTTGGACATGTTGATTATTTTGAATTAAAGTTACTTAAGAAACAGCAAGAAGGACATTCTGACCTTCTTTGTCCCCTGAAAGAAGGAAATAAATCTCTCCTTTGAAAGGTACCTTCCCTGCACCGGAGGGTAGAGGCATCCTATCACCAGAGACAGGGAAGTGAGGGTCAGAAGGCTGTGTAAACAAACTTGTTACTTCTTTATCCACATTTACCACCCCAAGCCCAAACACCTTTGTCTTGTCGATACTTCACAAATGTATTGTCTGTCTAAAAGGTGTAAAAAGCTGCCTGCCCTATTTACTTCTTTGAATCTAATATTTCTAGGAGCTCCCATACATATGAAATTAATTTTTTCTCCTGTTAGTCTGTTTTATGTCAATTAGGCCAGCCAAAGGACCTGGAAGGAAGAAGGGAAAAGTTTTCCTCCCCTCCACCCTTTTAAGGCTGGGCCCAGTTTACTGGAAGCATGACGTATTATACAGCAGATGTTCATGAAGAATAGGCACATGAAGTTAATAGTCCCTTCTGATTGGCTTATTGCATTTTGAAGGGAACATTGAAGCTATTAAAATGGGCGATTGGTAAACAGAGCCTATGATGCCAGCTACGTATTTTTGTGACCCCTGTTTAAAGGGTTTCATTCAGTTCTGTAGTAAGTGAAGGGAGCAATTATGACAGTGCCTTGTATTCCCCCTCCCCCCACTCCCTTTGTGTCCAGGGCAGACGACTTAATGCAGACCTTCTATGCGTCCTGGATCTATGTTTATTCCCTCCTGCCATTTGCTTGGCGTTATTGCCAAGAGAAGAGAATACGAGAGAAGAAAAGTTACGGTCCTCAGAGGCTTTTCTAATTAACTGTTTGAAAGAGACTTTTAAAAAAATGCCTGAGTGTGAGGTTATTTGTATGCCTAATTTTGTTTTTATGTTACACTTTTAAGTGTAATTTACCAAGGCTTAACACTTGTATTCTTTCAGGGGCATTACAGAGAGCATCGCACATTTATTACCGCCCTTTAAATGGCTGCGTTTTATTTCCATATGCTTTTAAATGGTTATTGAGTGGATTTGGTGCTCTTCCTGTAGTTAAAGTGCATTTTTTTAATTGTAAATAATTGATACCTGCCATATGCTTCTCTCTCCCGTCCTGAGCTCTCCATCCCATTCCCCTCTTCATTCTCTTTCCCTCTCTGTTCCTACTGGTTCTTGCCCTCATCTTGTTCCCTGTCCCTTCCTCTCCTCTCTCTGCAGGTCTCCATTGTTTTCAACACCATTTTCCTTGCCTCTCAATGTGCTCATTTCAGAGGAGGTTTTAAATGGATTCTTGAGACCATGTCATTACTCAGTGGGGGTGAAGAGGGGGTAAGAACATACAGCTTTTCATTAGGTGATGCCTGGATCAAGAATTTTAAATGACAGTGGCTTCAGAGAATTTTCTTGAATCCCCCCCGCCGCCCACACACATTATTAAATTGATACAGGGCTTATTCTTTTTTGTTGCCTCTGCTTCTCTCACTAACCAGGGACAATATCCAGAATTTTGGAAGGAAGGAAGCTATGGCCAAGTGCCTGAGACCATCCTTAGCAGGAAAAGCTTCTCACACTGAACAGTTTTAAAGGCTCTCTTATTAGGGAGAGGGGAAGATAAATAGTGCAAGAGGAAATTTAAAGAATATTTATTTGGATGAATTTGTTTTTGGGGAAATTTCTACTATATTGAAGCCACAGAACTATAGAAATTTTAGATTTCTTTGCTTTTAAATCCTCAGAAGGCAAAAATCAAAGCCCATGTATGAATATTATAGCCCACCAACATTAGAATAGTTTTCCTTTTTGAAAAATTAAAAAGGAGTTAAAATTTCATATTGCAATTCAAAGGACCCAGAATAATCAAAACAATCTTGAAAAAGATGAACCAAGTTGGAGGACTCATACTACTATGTCTCCTACATAGCAACAACAATCAAGACAGTGTGGTACTGGGATAGGGTTAGACATATTTATCTATGGAATATAAATGAAAGTCCAGAAGTAAACCTACATATCTATGGTCAACTGGTTCTTTATAATAGTGCCGAGATAATTCAATGGAGAAAGAATATTATTCTTAACAAATGGTGCTGGTACAACTAGATAGCTGCATGCAAAAGAATAAAGTTGGGTTTCTGTCTTATACCATATACAAAAATTAACTTAAAGTGGATCAAATATCTAAGTGTAGAAGTAAAAACTGTAACTTTTAGAAGAAAACAGAGAGGTAAATCTTTGTGACCTTGGATTTGACAACAGATACTTAGATATAACACCAAAAGCACAGGCAGCAAAAGGAAAAAAATAGATAAATTAGACTTCTCTAATATTAAAAACTTTTATTCTTCAAAGTACACAAACTTTTATTAATAAAGTGAAATAATACCTGAATAATGGCAGAAATATTTCAGATCATATATCTGATAAGGGACTTATATTTTGAATATATACTAGTAAAGAATTCTTATAGCTCAATAATAGACAACCAGATTTAAATATGGGCAAAAGATTAGAGTGGATATTTTACCAAAGAAGATAAACAAAAGACCAATAAGCTTAAGATGCCAAACAACATTAGCTATCAGGGAAATGCAAATCAAAACCACAATGAATGAATGAATATATATATATATATATATATATATATATATATATATACATATATATATATATATATATATATATATATATATATATATATATGAAAACAAGTGTTGTCAGGATATAGAGAAGTTGGAATCCTCAGACATTACTGGTAGGAAAGTTCACACAAAAACTTGTACATTAAATGATCATAGCAGGGTTACCTATAATAACTAAAAGGTAGAAATAAACCAAATGTCCATCAACTGATGAATGGATGAATATAATGTTTTATATCTTAGCCAATTTATACATCTTGAATTTGAGTTCACCAATAAAGGCCATTTCAAAAAGAACCTCAGATTCCCCTTCTTTTTAAAAAAAATATTTTTTTTATTGATTTCAGAGAGGAAGGGAGAGAGAGAGAGAGAGATAGAAACATCAATGATGGGAGAGAATCATTGATTGGCTGCCTCCTGCATGCCCCACACTGGGGATCAAGCCTGCAACCCGGGCATGTGCCCTGACTGGGAATCAAACCTTGACCTCCTGGTTCATAGGTTGACACTCAACCACTGAACCATGCCAGCCAGGCTCAGATTCCACTTCTGTAAAATAAGGTATTTGAGTAGTATAATAATAATAGGTGGAAACTTCCGTGATACACCAACTAAGAAGTCATTCACTTATTTGATAAATGGCCCCTTTAAATATTTTTAAAATTCACTATGCTAATTAGTAAAACTCCGGGTGCTGATTGAGATATGGGAGACAGAACATTTGTAGTAGCTGTTTCTACAGTAGCTTTCCAGTAACTGAGCATGGATTTTTCAGGACAGCTGCTGACTGCCCTTAGAGTGGAAGCTTAAACTAAATAGCCTAGGCAGAATTTATCAGAGACTAGGCTGAATTATCTCAAATTAAATTGTAATTAATAAATAAATTAATATATTCAACAAAACTCCAATGGATATACTGTCACTTGGTTCACATATTTTAATTACATATTGTGATGCTTATATCCTCAGGCTTATTAGCAGATGATGTAATTTTTCAAATCAAATAAAGAGAAAATGGGTAGAAGATGAAAACAGTGAAGCTTTAGAAAGGAAAAAAAAAAAAACAGAGGCAGAGAGAAATAGAAACTGAGGAAGAAATAGAGGGGTAGATTGAAGATTCAGAGACCCAGAGAGAGATACCCAGAGAACATCAGAGACTGGGGGCCAGAATGGTCAGGCATCCTCAGGTTGCTCATTTTCAAACTTCCCTGTGGTCCCTTCAAAGACCTCATTCCACTGGCCAAGAGCTTACAACTGTTTGAGGGGTCTGTCTCACCAAAACTCCCCCCAGCCTGATGGGAGGGATAAACAGAGGTCAACAGAAAGATCTTGTGAGAACTCCTATGGTTTACAATAGCCAAGACATGGAACTATGGAAATCTAGGTGTCTATCAATTGACAAATGGACAAAGAAAATGTGAGATCTATATATTATTCAACCATAAAAAAGGAAGGAAATTCTGCCATTTGTGACAACATGGGTAAACCTGGAGGGCCTTATGCTGAGTGAAATAATAAGATGGAGAAAGTAAAATACTATATGATCTCACTTAAATATATGAAAGCTAAAATAAATAATTCATAGAAACAGGATAGATTGGTGATTGCCAGAGGCAGGGGGTAGGGAAATAGGGAAAAGAGGTCAAAAGTATAAACTTCCAGTTATATGATAAATAAGTTGTGGGGATATAATGTGCAGCATGGTGATTAGAGTTTTAAAAAGTGGCTAAGAGAATAAATCTTAAAAGTTCTCAATAGACACAAAAAATTATAACTGTGTGAGATGATGGCTTTTTCTAAACTTATCATTTTGCAATATATACACATTTCAAAGCATCGTGATGTACGCCTAAAACTAGTACAACATTATATGTTCATTATATTTCAATACGGCTGGAATAAACCCAAGCTTATCCTCCCTTCCTGAGTGTGGCAGGGCACTGCTGTGCTGTTAGGGACATGGAGGGGGTCCTTCAGAGAGCAGGTTGGCAGTGCTGTGGCTGCACACCAACTGAGGGAAACCCACAGGCTCTCTCATGCCGGTGGAGTGGACGGTTGACTCTGGGCAATGACAGGGAGCTTTGGGAAAGTTCTCCTTACCTCACTCTTTCCATTCATCGCTTGCCTTGGCTTTGTCACTTATAGTTTTGTGATGTTGAGCAACTTACTCAACCTTCTGGATCTCAGATTCCACCTTCATCAAATGAGGATTAATGCCATAGCATGATGACTCCTGTAAATACTTTTCTTTTTTTTCTTCCATGATTTATTCTGTTTTTTGTTTTGTTTTGTTTTTGTTTTCCTTTTGTAGCAGATTTTTTTTTCGTCAAGGTAATATATTTTTAAAATTCCAGTGGCTTTGGAAGAGGTACATTAAGAGTTTTTTCCCCTCAAATACCCATTCAAGTGTCTCTAGTAGAGGAGGAAAAGAAACATCTAGACCCCTCTGAGATCTGGGGAAACAGTTGGAAGCTCTTGCCTTGAAATCAAAATTTATTTGAAGTTTTAAGACTTATTTTAAAAGTCCATGAATTTTGGCTCTCTCTGACTTGTGAAGGCACAGTGAGAAGGCAGCCACCTTCAGGCCAGGGAGAGAGTCCCCACCAGAAACCAACCTGCCAGACCTTGATCTTGGACTTCCAGCCTCCAAAGCTGTGAGAAAATAAATGCATATCTTGTAAGGGAAAAAAAAAGTCCATGAATTTTGCATTTGACTCTCAAGTTTGCATTGTACTCTAGTTTGTAATGCTCTAAAATAATAGCATTTCCCCTATTATTGGCACCCCAGGAAAATGTACCATGTTTATCCTGTGGCTTCTTGTTCTCCTGGCATGTGGCCATATACTCTTCAAGAGTCTGTCATCCCTGGCTTGAATCGGGTGACCTTATATATCAGCTAACACACTGGCAAATAAAGTTACAAAGGAAATAGGACACCCAAAGATGACTCCAGTTGTGTCATGAGCCCACTGAGCCTGGTGATATAAACACCTAGGCTACCCTAAATCTGTAGCTAGAAACCATGCTGATTTTATTCTCAAAATGAGGCAAAAAGAAGATAAGAGGAGAAGGGGGTCTGAGCACTAATTTAGGAGGTTTCTGATGGTCTCAGCCTCTTGAGGATTTGGCTTTAAATTTGAGGTCTTCTTGGACATGTAAAGAATGCCAAGGGATTCTAGTCCTCCTAAAGAGGATCTTTATCAAACTCAACCATCCCGGGCCCCATCAGAGAAGGTGAGAACGTGAAATGGTACCTGAACCTGAACTATTCTTTCAGGTAAGTTGGGGCCCCTGAAGTTCTCAAGGTCCTCTTGGTTTCAAGGTGCTAACATTACTTTCACACAGTGAGAAGGTATCATCTCGTCTTCTATGGCCATTAATTTAAAGATCCTGCTGTCATGGAAAGGTACTAAGGGGTTAAACAGTCCTTGGAAGAGGATCTTTTCAGAGTCATCTCTCAATAAGTTGTCTTATGCTGTACAGATTGTCTCAACCTTTACTAACAGATGCATCTGCTGCAAAAGACAGTTTGCAAGCCCAGGCAGAAAAGAACTCGTGCTTTTCTGAAATCTTTCCCTTGGCTCATATTAAAACTAGCCAGGAGAAGAGGCATAGCAAAGTTTATTAGGGACAGTTCCCTGAAGGGGAAAATAATGGAGATAATGAGACAAATATTCTTAAGGCATTCTGGGGCTTCTGAAATAAGCACTCTGGTCCACTGAAATAGCTGGTAGAGAAATGGCTTTGCTATACTTAATTAAAAAAAAATGTATTCTGTTGTTGTTCTATTCCAAATACATTCAAAATTTCCCAAAGAGGCTCTAGTCACCTCTAAAAGCATCATCACCAAGAGTATCCAACTGAATAACAACCAAGATTGCATTGCTGATGTATATGGGGTAACACTATTGCTTTCTTTGGTGGGTAAAACTACCTAGGCTTCAGAAATGGCCAGACTGAGCAATGTTCATGTTTGGAACTGGAGCAGCCTGCAAGGCTAGGAATGTGCAGAGGTGAGGAGGGGAGCTCTTATTTTTTCTCCAAACTTGATTTTCCTTAAGAAGTAAGAATGCAGGCTTGCGGAAAAGGTATTGGGTCAGCTATTCTATTTGGGAAGTTTGGAACCACACCGAGTATAGTCTAATTTTAATCAAGAAGGAAGTAGATGGAGTGTGTGTGTGTGTGTGTGTGTGTGTGTGTGTGAGAGAGAGAGAGAGAGAGAGAGAGAGAGAGAGAGAGAGAGAGAGAGAGAAGAGAGAGAGAGAGAGAGAGAGAGAGAGAGAGAGAGAGAGAGAGAGAGAGAACCTTTCTGGTTAAGATGAGAGAAACTATTCACTTAATGGTGTAAAAGCCAGTGGAATAGGCATGATAGTAGCTCCCAGTAAATGCTACCAAAGGTTCCTCAAATCAATTTAAGGTCTAGATATGAAGAAGGAACATTTACCTATTCCACATCATATCACAAACTTTCAAGTTTGTTTAGTACATCTCTATGGCATCATAGATAGCCATGACTCCAGATATATAATGGAAAAATGCAGAGTGTCTCCCTACCAACTACGGAGGTTCCTTTACACATCACTTCCAAATACGTTGACCCTCTTCCTATAGGCCTAGCCTTGGCACCAAGTATCTGAAGTTGAGTTAAGTCTGGACACATTGCATTTGAAGAACTTCTGGCCTATTGTAAGAGATTCATGTCAAGGCATTATATAGTAGTTAGAGGCATATACTACAGTGGCCTTAAATGTAGTGGTTCAGCTCACAGGCTTCTGAGGTCAGCTGCCTGGGCTCATATCCAATCATCTCCACTAATTAGTAGCTCAAGCGCACTGAATCTCAATTGTATCATGGTAAGATGGGAATAATAGTATGTCCTGTTATAAGATTATTTTGACTATAAATGAGCTAATGCATATAAAGTTCCTGATTTAGAATAAGCATTCAATAAATGAAGCAATTATTATTATGTATATAAATACTACTGTAGATTATTGACATTCATGGAGAAAATATTTGCCAGGAGACCTTTGCTATCCCCAAATTTGGGGATAATGATATAACTTTGGAAGCAACATTTAAAAAAAGTCCTTTATTACTTTTTGGGAGGAAGGGGTAACTAAACCTTAGTGAGATATTCTAGTTTCACAAACCAATTCTATACCCAGACAGTGCAGCATTCAAATCGGTGCTTAGCAAATGACAAATGGTTTTTGCCATGGATTTTTGGGGTGAGATAGGAATTGTTAAAATTAGGGCTATTAAATTTCTGAGAATATGGAAGTTCCATAAAACAACAAAACCATCACAAGAATGCCCATTTGCTCAGGAAACAAGAGATTTGTGATGAACTTGGAAATACCAGCCCTGCCCAACCTCTCAGGTGAGATGGGAGGAGGCAGGGGTTTCAGGAGCTGAGCTGGGGTTAGGTGTTGCTGGCTGGCCCAAACCTGAGACTCAATTAGGCTCTGACTGCCTGGCATTCTGTAGATGCTTCCCATTTTTATCAGATAGGTATTTATTTCCTGTCTGATTTTGCATGGATATAACTGGACACACCATGAATTGAAGGGTAGAGTGGGGTCAAGCCAAAGTGCAGATCCAGACCCAACTGACCTTCCGGGCTCTAGCTTTCTTTTTCTGCAAATTTCTCTCTCCTCTGCCGATAGCTCCCTTCTTAAAGGGCTACACACCCTTTCCTATTTCTGCCCTTCCCTTCATCAATTTGTTTCAGCAAAAGATTTGACACTCATTTATATATCAGAGTGAATTTAAGCCAGCACATTACTTGCCTCTAATATTTGTGGCAATTGAACTCACCTTTGTCTGCTTTTGACTTTGCTCCTATGTTTATAGCAGCATGAAAACAGCTTCAGGGGCTCCTTGTAGACTTCAGTGTTCTACCACATGGAATAAATTTTGGTAGCAGCAGGAGTTCTAATTCACTGGTTTTACTTTGACCAAACAAAATGGTATTGGTACCAGGAAAAAGAACAATGTTTGTAAGCAAATCAGAAAAGTCCCTCTGTACCAAACTGAATCTAAAAGCAAAGGAAGGAGAATAAGGAGAAAGGAAGTTAAGGGGGAGGAAAAATAAAGGAGAGGAAAGAGGAGAAGGAAGATAAATCGGGGAAACATTGCCATCTCCTCCTGGCAGCTAAGAACAAGAATCCAGATGACAATGGGAGGCATGGTGCCTGCAGTCAGAGCTCCTGTGTAAACAGATGCCGTGGGGAACTGTGCCGATTTTTATAATGACTTTGTCCCGTTCTTTGCTTGACTAATCTCTCTGCCTAGGAAAGGACTGCAAAAGCAACTTACCACATGTTCTCATTTTCTTATGTTTTTTACTCAAAACTTGCTTGCCTAAAACACACATACACAAAAGAACAACACACACGCCATTTTAGGACTTTTCCATGACTTCCTATTCTTGTTTGACTTATTCCCATTCTGCTCATTACCTAGTCCATTCTCTTGCTAATTGGTTCATTTGAAGATTTCAGAAGATCAAAGTTGATTTTACTATTACCTTTAAAAATGTACATTAAAAAAATAGAACAAGGAATATCCTGAGGAACTAGCGAGTTTCTGTGCAAACCCAGAAGTTGTTCCAATTACTACTTACAGAATTTAAAGTTCTACTTTTGAGCAAGATAAAACGAAGGGTTAAAAAGAAAAGGAGATCATCAACACAAAAAGAATTGGAAGTGCCCAAAAGTAGTATGTTAGCTTTACTTTTTAACAGATTAAAAGAATCCAAATAATGCCTGAAACACAACAAGTTTATATATGGGGTGTGTTGAAAATAATATATCAGCTTACAAATATTTTTCTTAAAAAAAACAGCCCTTTTCATACTTATAGTCTCAAACTGGTGATAGTGTAGATGAAGGGGAATGTGTAGCTTGAGGAAACTGGGTAAAAATTTTATGAAGTGATGGAGTGTACACAGCCTGATTTAGTGAAGGCTATGATGGCAAAGATCCCGATAACACCAGTCGCATGTTCTAATCAAGTTGTCCAATGAGTGATTTTACCTTTCTGCTATGTTCCACCACTTTAAGGGCATAAAGAATTGGGGTTTCTCTCAGCAAAATGTATGTCCATCTGTCTGCCATTCTCTGACTGCCTTAGTGCTAACTTTCCCCTCTCCCCAGCACTAGAATCCAACACAGAGACTTTTTAAGAAATCTGACTAAACTTCAGAGAGCTTCGGGATAAAAACTGTACAACAACAATCACCATTTGTTGCATGTTTCATATGGTGCTTTGTATTAATTCTTCATTATCTCTCAACCTCACAAGTCTGGTAAAATCGACATCTTAAGTCGCATTTCTGATCTTTGACAGACTGTGTCTTTCCTGTTTAAGCTTCAGCTTGATCCTTTTATCTATTAGCAGGGCTTTTCCATTTGGCCGAGGTGTTGGCTTGCTCATGGTCAAGTTGACAGTGAGTAGGTAGGTGGGGGAGGAGGAAAGCTACATGACTAACTCCCCAAACAATGTAATCCACCTGCAGATAGTACTGTGAAGTTTTTGTCTTATATTTGAGCCCATTTTTTGTTTGAGTGTTCTGTCTGAAAAATGAATGGAGAATATAAAAGCTATTCTGTTCTTGTTGTCTTGATGTGACTGATGTGTCCTCACTCACTTTCTCATCCTGGGCCTCTCGTTGCTGCTTGCACGTAGAACTTTGAGGAGGTGTCTGAAATGATCATGGATGTGGGGTCTAAACTTAGACACCTGGATTTGACCACTTATCAAATGTGTGACCTTGGGCAAATCACTTAACTTTCTCTGAGTCTTGGGAGCTTCCTCTGCAAAATAAGGATTGAATGAGACACATAATAAATGCAAAGCACTTAAGGTAGTGCCTGGCACTTGGTAAGCATTCAGGAAAAGTTACTCATATTGTTATTCTGATCATCAGTCTAAGAGCCTGTATTTAACACATGCTGCATGGACTACATGCTTCTGAATGCAGATTATCCGCTTTGTTAATCACGTTGGAAATACACAATGGGGCTGAATAGTTTCCTTTTATAGAAACACAGTTGTGATGCTCTTACCCTTTGCTTATCTTTTTCTTTTTTTCAATGTTCTCAAGATATGGATCATTAGGCAATTTTATGTAAAAATAAGCAATATAAATATATAACTAAATATATAATATATAATATATAATATAAATATGCAAATAAAATATATGTAACTTCCTAGATAAGCTTGCATTAGAACATAAAATCCTATCAGGCATATTTATTATTTTTGTTGCTCCCTCCAAAATTATAAGTTGATTAGGATTTTTCTTTGAGTTGCAAAAATGGCCAACAATGTGATAATCTGGATTTAGAAGCATGCCAGGTACCATGCCGTGTGTGTGTGTGTGTGTGTGTGTGTGTGTGTGTGTGTGTGTAAATATACATAACTTAAATCATCACCTTAAATAAAACATTTTTAAATGTAATTTAATCTAAAATTTCTTAGACAAAAATAAATTGATTGTTCATTTTGATGCCATTTACACTGCAGAAAACATACTGACCAGTTAATGTAGTTAATAGAATTTTCTCTGAGGTCCTCTCATATCTAGAGCAGTGGCTTTCTCCCGATAATTGGCCAATTTGTCAGAATGCTTTGATTCAGTAAACCGTGAACATGCTTCACCTTTTGATGAGGTAATTTAAACAGAATTTATTCACAGAAAGGAGAACTTTCTCTAAATTCTCTTCATGAGGAAGTTGGTCCTTTGGACATGGTATGATTTCTCTTTGAGGGAATTTTTCTGATAAAGGGAATTTAGTTTTCCATAAAGAACCTCCAAATATGTTAAAAGCTGGTTTACTAGTATGTTCCATTTACTGTGTCAGATATCAGTGTGAAAAAATTTAAAAAATATATATTTTATTGATTTTTTACAGAGAGAGGGATAGAGAGTTAGAAACATCGATGAGAGAGAACCATCGATCAGCTGCCTCTTGCACACCTCCCACTGGGGATGTGCCCGCAACCAAGGTACATGCCCTTGACTGGAATCAAACCTGGGACCCTTCAGTCCACAGGCCGACGCTCTATCCACTGAGCCAAACTAGTTAGGGCCGAAAAATTTTTTGATATCATAGTTAGTCCATGGGCCACTAAATGCAATAGCTTGAGCACCGTGTCAGTAAGAGGTGTGTGTACCTGTGCTTCCACTCATTATAGTGGTGTGTCTTTAACCTGTTTGGAAAATACAAGATGAATTTTTGAAAAGTAACAAATAAAAAATTTCAATTAAAAAGTGGAAATGCATAATAATGCAGTCGATATTATCTTGCACTAGACTATGAAATTTTTATTAAACATGTCCATTATTTTTGTTGAAACCATCAAACAGATATTCTTACAGAAATTAAAACCTGGTTAGCAGTTTTCTTTGGGCACAAAAGTGAAAGCTGGACCCAAATGAAGGCAGGGTCTGAGGCTTGGACACCAAAGTGCAAGTTGCACGTGGACAATATTTGATCCTGTTTCAAGTCAAAACTATAGAAATGCTTTAGAAAGTTCAGCTTCTTAGTTTTTATAGCTTCCTTCCCTCCCCCAACCATTTATTTTGAAAAGTGACAAATCTACTAAAAAATTGAAAAAGTAATAGAATGCTGATACCTCGACTTAATGATGGTTTTAACATTTTGCCACGTTTGTGCACACACACACATCTGTGTTCCCTGATTTGGATTTGTCTGGATTTTCCCTTCATGATGAGATTCAAATGAAACATCTTTACAAGATTGTAACAGGCAGAGGTCAAAAAGCTCTTAAATGAGATAGGAAGGTGGACATTTGCCTCCTCATAGAAGTAGAGAACGTAGACAGTCATCCCTTAGGTCAGGTGATGTGGGTGATAATGCCACATTTGGAGAGGGGCTTAGAGAGTTAGTCACTTAGGGATTTAGTGTATGAGAAGGGAGAGACAGAACGAGGTGGCTCCTGCCAAGTGGTACACTTAAAATACTTTAATATCCTTGAGCCTTACACTCACATATCATTAGTTCATGAAGCTTTCCTCTCCTTCTACATTTCCAAGGCAAAATCTATGATGCTGTCCCTATCATATCTAGTCGCAATTCCTAAGATGACCTTTCAAAGGTTTTTTTCAAGGATATTTTTGATAGTAATTTATATCAAGTTTGACTTAAATAAAAGATTTGTGGGTTGAGGTAAGGGCAGGGAAGGGAATACAGTATGATTTGCCCCAGGCTTTGTAATGATTAATGTCAGCTCAAACTTTGTTTTATTTTTCATTTTAAAACCATGCTTCTCTGGGGGTCGGGGGGATGGTTAGCAAAATACTTAGGAATTGAAGAGTTGAGTAGTGTTCCTTAAGAAACCATGGTTGAAACCTTCAAGAAGAGATGAAACAAGTAGGAGAATGGGGCCAAAATGCCTGAAGTCCTGGAGTCTCTAAGAAGGACTGTAAATAATAGATAGTTCTTCTTAAAATAAAACTAAAAGAGTAAATGACAGAAACATAAATGATAAACTTCAGAACCCTTTCCAGAATTATCTAGTTATTTTTCTTCCTCTAAACTTTTGTGTCTTGGGGCATAGTACCTCTGTGGCAAAGATCTCAGAAAATTTATTAAAAAAAAATATATATATATATATATATATATCGGCCCAACCCTCTGAACAGTAATGGCCAACAGCCATCACGTAAGCATGGGGAGGATGAGCAGTCCTTGGGCTACTCTCAAGCTCTGCCTTGAGCCCCGAGCCAGATCATAGGACACAATGATTATCATTAGGATGTTCCCCTCTAGATGGGTCTAAATAAGCCATAGGGGAAATTGATGGGGTATAAATCCAGCCTTCTCTGGCTGTGCTTCAGGCCTCAGAATCTTCTCTTCCCCAACAGATAGCAGAGACAGCAACACAATAGTGAATTCCCTGAAAAGATTGAGTTTCCTACTTTTTGTCGTTGTCAATGGTTTCTTGAAGGTTACCACCAAAGTCATTGCCGAGTCCACAGAAAGAGTGGCACATTGGCTGTGCATTAATTACTGATATAATTTCCATCCCCCTCTTTCTTTAGCCTCCACCAGCAGGTGGCTCATGCATAAGTCCTAAAACAGTTCAGGCTCCTGAGGCCCTGGCCAGGTTGGCATGATGTGAAATGAGCTATTCACCTCCTAATACCATCCTTATCAGTAGCTGTGATAAAACAACAACTGTTCCACAAAAAGTCAAGGGCAAAGGTCGACTGGCATTCCAAGGGAACTCTCCCGCAGCAGGGAGCCTTCTAATTGGCTGGTATTGATCAGTAAATTGTGCCCCTCTTGTGATTAATTCTAGCCCCCCCAAAAACTCACTGCATGAGCATGATAGGTCAAGGCTTGGGGCCTCTGAGCATCCTTTACAAATGGAGCTCAGGTCCTTAAAGGTGCCAGAGAAAGACTGTAGCTTGTTAACTCTCTCCTGGCTGCTAGTGCTAAGCCAGGAAGCCTTTTCATTCAGTTTCCCTGCTCTCACTAATAGCGGCTTAATGGGATGCTAATGTGAGGAACAGAAGTTATCAGATGGCTTGTACGATTTATGATGGATTTATTACCACTCTGAGTTCCCTTGATGTTCAGTGCATCCTTTCCCCATCCATCCCTGTTATTGGCCTCGGCAAATGGTTTCATAATTAATTAATTTTTTTCCTGAAGGGGGTTAAATTATTTTTGCCCTGCTGCTTTTCCTCCATATCTAATTCCCAGTGGATGATTCTTCCTTGTGTGCCTACCAAAGATGGAATATACTAACAGCTGTTCTCTCCATGGCCTCCTCTCTCCCCCTACCTTTTCTGCCAGCTACTGCCTACTCATCTTTCTAGAATAGTGGTTCTCAATCTTGACTCTTCACTGGAATTACTTGAAAGAGCTTTTAAAATACATATGCCTGGGTCCCATGCCCAGAGATTCTGATTTAATTGGTCTGGGAATACTGTCTGGGTATCAAGAGTTTGAAAAGCTCCCCAGATGATCCTAATGTGCAGTCAAGGCTGAAAACCACTGGAGTACAATCTAAATTCATCTTTACTATTCCCTCCCCATGATGCTTTTTCCCTGTCTCCAATGGGCGTGATCTCTCATTCCTTGGAATCCATGTAACACATATATGTTCTTGGAAAAATAGCACTTTGTATATTTCCATTGGCAGCTACCTTACGGTTTACCTATTTGTGAACTTGTCTTATCGCCACAATTAGATGATGAGTTTCTTGTGGGCAGGGACAGTGCCTGAGCTGTTCTGGGGTCATTGTGGTGCCTTGCACACAGTAGGAACGCAGTAAATATTTGTTTACTTGAGTTTTCCCAGTGACCACGCTTTATGGGAAATGTGCCTTTGGACCCCAATCTCACGTACATCTCAGGCACTGTGAGTGGGTTCCCTTCAATGGCCTTTCAGATAGATTTTGCCTGCCAGCGTGGCCTTGCCGCCTCACAGCACCCTTTCTTACCAGAGTGGCCATCTCCCCTGGTTTGTTGGGGACGGTCACTGCGTATGCCTTTTGTCTCGGCATCATTATAAATGGCGCTTCCTTTCACTTTCAAAGGTGTTTCTGTTTGGATGACAAATTACACAGTTCCTCTACTTCTCCCTCTTCTCTTTTTCCTTAAGTTGGCCAGAAAAGACAGACTTACTCAGGGCTCTGACCTTCTGTATGTGGCAAGCTTAAGGAAACTACAGAAAGGCCTATACTAATACTAATCCCATGTATAAAAAATTATAAAACTGGTTAAACTAATCTATAGCATTCGAAGTCAAGCTGATGGTTTTCTTTGGGGTTTTTCAGTTCCTGCAATGGGGCACACAGGGGCACTTGTGGATGCTAGAAATATTGTTTCTTCATCTGAGTGTTGGTTACACAGGTGTGTTCATTTGGTGAAAATTCATCATACTGTAACATTTATCCCCCTCTTCCATATACATGTTATATTTCCATAAAAAGTTTTTTTTAAGGGGGACTAAATTATAATCAGTACAGAACTGCACAAGCCATTGCTTATCCTTATTAACATGATCATTCTGATTGACGAATTCTCGTCAAGCATCAGCAAAGTGCAGCAATACACAGAGCACCTGAGAAATCTAGTGTTTATCTTTTAGGAGGCATATGCTGTTATCATTTTTTAAGAAAATGTATGTTATCAATCACTCAAGACAGTATAATCTTGCTTATTATATAATTCTTTCAATAATTCTATGATCTGGCCAGGTATTTTCTCATATTACAGACGAGGAAGCTGTCACAGAGCTGGGGAAGAGTGGGCTGACTTTCATACAGGCTAAACTTACTTGCAGTAGCTTGAAAAAAAAAACAACAGTGGATTTTTCTGCTGTTTCGATGACAGAAGCAGATTAAATGTATGACCAATCTTATTGATTGGGCACAAATCAAGTAAGAGAGCTTAAAACAAAATTAATTCACAACTAGAAAACAAGCAGTTTCACAGCTTTAAGTAGAAAAGACCAGAGTCAGTATCTGAAGCAAGGTTAGGACTGATTGTTTCTGAGTTTCCAGAAAGTGTTATAAAATTCCAGGCACCATGAGGGTCTTAGTCTCAAATTAAGAGAATTTGAGACTCAGTGGTTGGCTCAGTGGTTGAGCACACACCTATGAACCAGGAGGTCATGGTTTCATTCCCTGTCAGGGCACATGCTTGGGTTGCGGGCTTGATCCCCAGTAGCGGGGTGTGCAGAAGGCAGCCAATCCATGATCCTCTCTCATCATTGATGTTTCTAGCTCTCTCTCCCTTTCCCTTTCTCTCGGAAATCAATAAAAGAATATATCCTATATAATAAAGAGCTTATATGCAAATGCTTGTCATGCCCTCGTGCCATTGCGCCCTTACACCGGGGCTGGGGGACCTGAGGGCAGGCTGAGGGACTTGAGGCCATGCCCCCTGCAGGACCTGAGGCTGCACTCCCTGCCTGGCGGGGCTTGACGGGGAACCTGAGGCTGTGCCCCCTGTAGTGCAGGGCTTGACAGGGGTGGGTCTTGCATGATTTTGAGGCACACGCAGGTGAGCGGGGACTTGACTCTGGGTCCCGCGGCGTGCCCCAAACTCTGACAGGGAGATTTTCATATACATTTTACTAATCTTCTTTAATCTGACACTTCTATTACAGAGAAAGGGCAAATATCAATATTAAAACATATCCTCTAATTAATTCCCTTTTAATGTGCACTAATTTTGTGCACCGGGCCACTAGTATATATATATTTAAAAATGAACCCAACCCGTGTTTGAGTCCTGTTCGTCTAGTCCAGAGCAGAGGTTGGCCAGTATGGAATTTGCTAATGACTATCTCCATCTCCCTTCCATTCTCCACCCACAAGCATGACCAAGAGAGAAATGTCTTTCCTTTTTTAGATGTAGCTAACATGGGCAAATGAAGTGAATTGGTTTTCATTATTACAGATAACAAATAAGTCTTGTGGAATCCATAATATACTGTGTAACAATGGACTAAAGAAATACAGCTCAAAAGACCAAAGCTGGCTATAAACAGAAACTGTCAAAAGTCAGGGAGCTATCTATTCAAACATAAAAAGAAGCAAAGTCCCAGGGGCCTCACATACTGTACTGAAGTGAGCTTTGGCTACTCATACTGTGTGAACTGTCGATGAAATGTCATTGAGCTTAAAATAAAATAAGTTTGTAGTCCCAGATAACACTCTACAATATCAAATAATGTTAGGCCACTCTACCCAGTTACATGAAGAAATCACTCATAGCAATGCACCAAGGTGTCAAGCTTTTCCACGGGAGGCAATGTGAAAACTAGCTGGATGGTGTCAGGCTTGTTTAAAAGCTCATTTGCTCCCCTTAGTCACTGTCCTTTCACCTTTACATGTCGTATATTTTGGTCTCTTGTCGATGTGGTTGTCAAAGCACCAGCTTAATAATGCTGGTCCTTCCACAGAGATGTGTAATGTAAAGATGGCAAAGTTCCCTGCAAAGAACGGGAGCCAGCTGAAGTCATGAGATATCAGGTGACAATAGGACTGTGTCATTTTCTGACACTATCCCTGCGGTACCAATGAACTTTACCCAGAGTTATATATTTTTTCTGTTTTATTATTCTGACATACTGAAAGAAAAAAAAAAAGACAAGGAAAGACATTTCTATTCCGAACAAAGGGAAGCTTGGACTCAACTAAAATGAAATGCTGTATGTCACTTTAGTGTTTGGGATTTCCTGGTTTCTGTAAACAACCACCAATCTGCCGGCACCTCTCACTCTTAGAAGCACACATCTCTCTCCACACTCCACATAATTCTTGGTGTTCAGAGGAGCAGGTTTAATGTCTGGGATGGGAGGGGGTGTATGAGGTGAGTAAGAAAGTCCATAGCATCCTGCCTCCTAAAATGATCACAACACGAACCATACACATAATCCCCTCCTGGTTCAAGGCAGCAGATGCCTGTTTCATTCCACTAACCTGTTTGGGGTTCTCTTACGCCTCTTGAGTTTTCACATCTACAAAATCTAATTACACTGAGTCATGGAGGCCGTCCAATGAAAAGACGATCTACTTTACAGCTCTTCAGTCACAAGACCTGAGATCTGCTTCAGCTCCACCCACTTTCTATACCCAAGTCTGTCTTCTGTCAAGTGGTTGAGTAACCTCTTTTGGTTTTTGATTTCTTATCTAAAAGGTATTTAGGGTAATTTAATGGGCTAACTGATGTTAAGTGGTCTAACACAGGAGTTGTCCAGGTACAGTCTGCCTGCCACCTATTTACAGAAATGAAGTTTTGTTGGAACTCATCCATGCCCATTCACTTATGGCCATCGCTTGTTTACTGTCTACACTGCTTCTTTGCTACAAAGACAGAGTTGAGTAGTTGCCACACATATAGGCATACACTATACCTGTATATTAATTGCTTGCTCCTTTTTGTTTTTGTTTTTATGTTGGTTCTTATTCTTAAATACGTGCTCCTAGTCACTCGCACTCTGATCATCCTATCCCTCCCAAGTAATGAATTGACTACAGTTTCTTTTCAGTTATTTCCTGGAGAATTTTGATATCATTTTGGGACTTCTACATCTTCCAAATAATGGGAAATTTGTCTGGAGTGGCCGGGGGTTGTGGGGCAAGAGGACAAGGGTAAATAGGAAGCATTATACAGCTCCCTACTTGGTGAGTGGGCTCGGTGAGCAGCTACACAGACACGAGTTCAGTTTCATGTGTCTATGTAGCAGGTCTATTTTTTTTTTTGCCAAGGTTTCTATAATTTGACTTTTAGTATTAAAATCTTTAAACAACTACATGTTTTTTTTTTTATTTTTAGCGGGGATCTATAGTGTAAGGGGAAAGTCTAATTTTTTTAAAAAAAATTTCAACATCACCAGAAAAATAAAGTCCATTCTCCATTGCTTTGTGAGAACAATACAGTAAAAAAGGCCTGCTTTGGGTGGTCAGAAAATCTGGTTTAAGTGTGGGTTCCTCTTAGTTTAATTATATTGGGCAAGTCACTTAATTTTTGAGTATTAGTTGCTTCATAAAAATATCAGGGTAATAATAATACTTGTTTCATTGCATGGTTTTGAAGCATAAAAGATAATGCAGGTAGAAAGCTTTGTAAACTATAAAGCCATTTTATATATGAACAGGGTCTGTTCCAGGTTGTTTAATTACTTTCCTTTGGTTTATATTTTTACATTTATATCAAACTCATAGTTTTTATTATTCATGCTTTACAACAGGTTCTGATACCTGACAAGATTGATCCCTAAGAATATTTCTGGGTAGTTTTTCCTGTTTAAAGTTTTGAGTCCTGCTTATAAGATAAGCCACAAGCTTTGCAATTAGTCAATGCTAATTCTAATGACTTCCAAGAAAACTCCGGTTGTATATTTGAATATAGTTATTTTAATAGGGTTGAGAAACCTTGACATCTTTATGTTGAAATTTTCCATCTAATAAAAATATAACTCTTCCTTATTAATTATTAAAATTGTAACTCTCAATCAAGGTTTTAAAAGTTTTAATACAATTCTCATTGAGTTTGAGTTATTTTATATTTGTTGCTATTTGAATAGCATTTCTTTTCCATTATGTTGTCTATCTGGTTATTGCTAGTATACTGTTATAGTATACAGGAATAATATTGCTTTTTAGGTATTTATCTTATTCCAAGACTCTTTATGACTCTGTTAATTAAGAAAGCTTTTAGCTAATTCATTTGGTTTTTCCAGATATATACTTATGTGATTTTCAAGTACTTTAGAATCTTAGTTCACAAAATTGATTCCTTTGGTTTATGACTCATTGCCTTAGCCAGAGAATCTAAAGTGATCATGATATTAACGGACACTCTTTGTGTTTGCTTCTGATTTTGAATATTTCCCGTGTTTACCCATTAAAACTAATCTTTATTTATTTTAGGCCAAGAGCACCTTGATCACATTGAAGGGGCATCCTTCTATTTCTATTTAAATGTTTACTTATAATTGGGGGAAGGGGTGGATTTTATCAGATGTGGTATCATGAAGTTATCCCATAGGTTAATTATTGTTGAATCAGTGAATACTCAGTGGATGATTTTCTTCTTGGAAATCAATCTCTGTGGTCAGTTGACTGACGCTCCTAAGTGACACATGTGTAAATGGTGACTTTGTGAGTTTGAACATCTCGGGGCCAAACTCAGCACACGAGGAAGTGAGCCAAGGCAGAAGCAAGAGCTGTGGGCGGACATCCCTCTGAGCTTCTCTCCTTGGTCACATTCTCCAAAGTTGGTGGCGTTGGCCAATTCTTTAAGGTGATGACAGCTGACATCACAGTGTTAACACTGAAGGAAAGACATTAGAGGAGGCAGCATGGACTATGACAGAGGAGTTCAGGACAAGGCACCCCAAAATATGCTGCATTGGCACCTTGATTACTTTGAGTTAAAGGCACTTGAAAAACAGCAGATGCAAAAGGGCAACCTGACATTCCCTTTCCTTCCTAAAAGCAGGAGATAGCATCCTCACGGGATGTGCCTTCCCTGTACCAGGAGGAAGAATTGCTCTTGCCCTAGCTGGTTTGGCTCAGTGGATAGAGCGTCAGCCTACAGACTGAAGGGTCCTGGGTTCAATTCCGGTCAAGGGCACATGCCCGGGTTGGGGATCCCCAGTGGGGGGGGGGGGGCATGTGGGAGGCAGCCAATTGATGATTCTCATCATTGATGTTTCTCTCTCTCTCCCTCCTCCCTGAAATCAATAAAAATATATATTAAAAAAAAGAATCGCTCTTATCACCAGAGATGAGGCAGAGAAATTTGTACAAACAGACCTGTTAAAATAGCTCATCTTCTTTTAGTTTCCCCTTATACTAGAGTTACTTTCCACAATTGCTCCTCTTTGTTCAGCCGATTATATAAATGCATAGGCCTTGTCACTTCTCTGGGTCTTCATATTTCTTGTGAGGGCTCCCATTTACAGGTAAAAATGTGCCTACTTCCCCCCCTCCCCCCATTAATCTGGTTTATGTCAATCCCAACTGGAGGTCGTAGGAGAGTGGAAGGAATTTTACTTCCTTTACAATGGGAATGAACATCAGTGGCCTGCTCATGAGATATGAAGTCAGACAGATGTTAAAGGAGGTGCCTTTGTACGTGCACCTCTCCCTCCAACTGAAGGTGCTCCCTCAGTCAGGCCCAGGGACACCCCCCCACCCCCCGCCCCAACTGCATTCCCCTTCCCCACTGGCTTGCATTCTCCCCCCCCTCCCCCCACTGCAGCATACACCCTCCCACCAGGCTTGCATTTGACCCACCCCCCTCCCCCGCATTCCCCTTCTTCACTGGCTTACATTTAGAGCCTGTTTATACCTCTGGGCTTAACACTAAGTGTGGGATTTCAATGCCCTGGGCCTTGCATTTTAAATGCCAAGCCCCAAAATATCCTCTAAAACGTAGACAAATGAACCGCTCACATCTGTGTCTATGCCGGGTTCCTGCTGGCACTCTGGTCACTTGTATGACCTTTCCACGCAGCATTTAAAAAAAAAAATGAGCAGTGCTTTCCTCTTCCCCTGGCAGCTCAGAATAGCTCTGCTTCCTTTCCTATAAACAAGCCATATCTCTGGGAATTTCGAAAGCTGAGCACTGTCTGCTCAGAAGCCGTGACTCACTCTCTTTCCTGGCAGTCCTGGCAAAGTCGTGAACACCTCTTGAGGAAAGAATCCCAGACAGAAGTGGTCTCCGAAAGCCGCCGATTCCTGCCCCGCAAACTCAGGAAGCCGGGAGACAAAGGGAAACGGGGGCAGTAATCCCTGGCCGTGGCCCCGCACCCCCTCTTCTTGGCTGAGCTCACATTTGTGTTTCCAAGGGGAAACCCGCCTGGAAAGGCGTCCCAGCCCGTCTGCAGGGCGTCGCCCCCTCTGTGTGGGAACTCACTCAGCTCGGCTTCCTCGGGATTCCGGGGGAAAGGTTCCCTGAGCGGGGACTCCCCTGGGAAAGCACCCGAGGTCACGCACACTGGGTGGCGGGGTTTCCTCCTGCTCTTACCAGGAACGCCAAAGGGTGCAGAATCTCCTTTCTGCACGGTCCCCCAATCTTTTCCTCCCCTCCCCCCAAAACCCTGTCTCTCCATTTTTTTTGTGTCCCACTTTAGTGCCACGTCATTTTCCTCATACTGCCTAAACTGTCAAGAAACAAAGGAAAAAATGTTTATTTGGAGACTCCCATCTCAACAGAATAAAAACCTCTGTGTGTGTTTGTGTCTCTGAGTGTTTACACGGTGTGTGTGTGTGTGTGTGTGTGTGTGTGTGTGTGTGTGTGTGATGTGTATATAAACAATAATGCAAAGACCTTGGTTGAAGAGGCTGGATGAGAAAAAATTTAAAAAGCTCTGGGTAAACTGGACATTGCTTCAGCTCTACCCCTATGTTGGCTTCATGCTAATGAAAGGACAGAGGACTGATCTTCTGCAAATGCCCTGTGGTGGAAGGTTCCCCGCTAGAGCCTGAAATTAGTCTCACTGTCACTAGAACACTGGAAATCTGAAGTACCCACAGCTGTGTTATCCATGAGCTAATACATGCTTAACACTTACAAACTGTGACAGATGTCAGGCATGGTCGTGAGCACTCCACGTGCATTTTCTCAATGGTCACAACTTGATAGTTTTTGGTATTTCACAAATGAGGAAGCAGCCCGGGAGCAGTTTAATTGTTCAGGGTTTTTAAAAGGCCATGGCGAAGCTGGAACTTAGAGCCAGATCTACTTGGAACCTAGTCTGGTTCTTAGCCAGCGTGCCATGGAGTTCCCCTAAGAGCGTCGGATGGGCTGGCAAGGGAGGGGCGGACGACTAGCATGTGTGTGAGTGTGATATTGTGATGTATAATGAAAAATACATATTTGGTCTTCATCTCTGTTTCTGGCACAAAGCTCCTAATATCTTTAGAATTTCCTAGGTGCTATGTAACAAAGCCTCCATAAACCCCCAAAAGGCTGAGTTTGGAGAGCTTCAAGGTTAGTGAAAGATCCTATGAAAAAATAGACCCTTTGTAAGTTGTATTTTCCATGCATTAGGGATATTCTCTTCTAGATCCTGTATATGCCTCATCTGGTTGGTTTTGCAAATGTCAGGTCAGTGTCAGACATACAGTTAGGACGCTAAGTGAAAGTGGGAAATACCTATGCCAAAACACTTGGGGTGGGGAGGTCAAGAAACTTCAAGAGAAATACTCAGTTGGTGGATCTGGTTCTGCCCTGATATGGGTTTTATCTTCAACAAAACAATTTCCTATTTTCTCTGGAAATAGAAAGAACCAAGTTCCTTTTCTCCAGTGGCTGTCTCTCTCACCTCAACCTAAAAACTACCCTATTCAGACACCTGCTTTCTCTTAACTTACAAAGTTTTTTAGGTACTCATCTTTCTGATGTGATGTCTGGGTTTTATTTTGACAGCGTTCAAAGAATACCAGGAAGTGGTTGCAGAACAAAATAGGATCTTGATACTGTAAGGATGTTTCTCCTGCAGGGATGGTCTGGGGTGACCAAAGTGGTATCAGTTCTAAGCAAACCCCGAAATGTGATTAACCTCTAGGTCAGTTCAGCTCAACCCTCTCTCCTGTTACTGGATAAGACCGTTGTTCTTCCATCTAGAGAGAGTAACTAAGACCTTAGTCACCCTTCACAGTGGAAGAAACTTAGTTTCTAGTGGCATCAATTGTAAGGAAAAATCTGGGACAACTCCTTTTCTCCTCTTACTTTCACAAAAGCAAAATACAGCAGTCCCCCCTTATATCTGAGGGGGATACATTCCAAGACTCCTAGTAGATGCCTGAAACCTCAGTCAGGACTGAACCCTCTATATACAATGTTTTTTCCTGTATGTACATACCTGTGATAAAGTTTAATTTATAAATT
The DNA here is from genome assembly GCF_951640355.1 of Cnephaeus nilssonii. Taxonomy (NCBI): domain Eukaryota; kingdom Metazoa; phylum Chordata; class Mammalia; order Chiroptera; family Vespertilionidae; genus Cnephaeus; species Cnephaeus nilssonii. The sequence continues at coordinate 14,035,785 of NC_137081.1, read as the reverse complement.
AGGCACAGTAACAGATGAACAACAATAACTAATAATAAAGTAGAGCAATTATAACAGTCTACTGCAATGAAAGTTATGTGAATGTTCTCTCTCTCTCTCTCTCTCTCTCTCTCTCTCTCTCACTCTCTCTCATAACCGATCTGATAATGGAGGTGACCACTAATTGACTAACGATTGGAGAGTGTATGCAGCAAGGATACACTGGACAAAGGAATGATTCACATGCAGGTGGGAGGGAGCAGGAAGGCAAGAGATTTCATCACACTACTTGGAATGGCAAGCAATTTAAAACTGGCGAATTGTTTATTTCTGGAAATTTCCATTTAATAATTTTAGCTATGGTTGACTGAAATCTTGGAAAGCAAAACCGCAGCGATGGGGGACTGCTGTAGAGCTCTTGGGACACTCCTGGGCACTGCAGCCACTGCCAGGGGTGAGCATCTGCTGGTCTTTCTCAGGGGCCCTTCCTTGGCTCCCCCCCCCCCCCCCCCCAAACGTCCTTACAGTGATGTAAAAGTCTGAACTTGGGCTTGACCCATGCTGGGGAAGGTCAGCCTTCCCTTTCACCTCTTTTTCAGGTGAAAAACGAGACAGGCATATTTATGGATTTTTGTTACTTTTTTTAGTAAGTGCCTTCCTGGGATTTGATTTAAAGCATACTGTCTCAAAGGTGGTGACTGTGAGCGGAGTTAGCCACTGTGGTGAGAGGCACTCCGCATTAGGCGTTTGCAGGAGACCCGAGGTTGTCAGGAAGGCTCAGTCTACTGACTCTGTGCACAGAGGTGCGTGCACGCTGGACTGAAGGATGAAGAGAGACATGCCTTTTCTCTCCGCTGTTTATGCTGACAGTCATTTCAAGTGGAAGCAGTGCTGAAACAGGCCCGGAACTCCTCACACTTCCTTGAGAATCTGAGACTTTTTTGGAGCAGAATTTCCTCCACTTCTTTTTAGGGTGGCAGTTCTCTCCAGGGAACAAGAAATAATGACTATGAGTATTTCCCAGGGTGTGGGAAGAGGAAGGAGTCTCTTCCTGACGTCGTTGTAGCATTTCCTCATCTGTGGAGATGAGGAAACTGAGGCCCAGAGAAGCAAAGGATGTCGCCCTAGATCTCACAGTGTGTTTGCATGTGTGACTCAGGCCAAAGCTTGGTTTCTCCTCTGCTGCCCGAGAATAAGCAAAGATGACGCGTTCCAAACCCTGGAACAAAGGCATCGGCCCCACCCTTTCCCTTTTGCAGCTTGCTCACCTGTGCTTTATTCAGTGATGGATGGCCCTGATCTGACTGGTTTGCCAGGTGGCCCTTGGCTCCTCACAGAGCATTGGTCATGGGCTCTTGCCCCAAGGGCCCTGATTCATTTCTAGCAACGATTGCATCAGGATCTCTGATTTCTCCTGCCACATGGGGGAGAGTTTGCCAGAACTACAACCAGGACCCTCCCCCATCACACCCCATCAGCTATGGCTAAAGAAGAAGGCCACGAAGGAAACATCCACTTAGACTTCTTACATACTAGAGGCCCGCTCCTCTTGAAGATTATAAAGGCTGCCATAGGAAACATTAAGAATTAAAATCATGATTATGTTGGGAGTTTGCTTTGACATTCTTACTAGCATTCTGAGTGAGTGGATAACGTGAGGTTGGCAATTTAATTGGCCCCTTGCAAAAGTGGCTGGGCAGGGTACTCATGCTTGTTGGGAAAGTGCGTGGAGATCTTGAGATAAAAGGTTTTATATGAGGGAAAGGTTATTGCTATTATTTTGAACTTTCAGAATGGTTTCCTTTTTGCATATTTATGATATTAACATAATCTTAATAGAAGGCTTAATGTGCAAGTTGCTAAGCACATTGCCTAATGGAAAAAAATTATACAACGCCTGCAATGATAAAGCAGTTTTCAACCACATTGAAGGATCTCTTTCTTAAGAAGAAGAAATTTTAAAAGTATGTGGGAAATTTTTCAAGAATGAAATAGTTTAATTTTATGTTTTAGGTAAAGACTAAGTATTATTCTCTCCATTTAAAAAAGAAAATAAAGTGAGGTTTTGAAATTTCATAATTATGTGATATATTACTATCAGGGAAATTTGATTCTTAGATAAGACTGAAAACCAAAGTAGAAAAAAAAGGGGGAATGTTTCTAATACTTTTAACAATAAAGGTAAATTAAAAAATATAATTCCCAATGCAAAAGTGAGTAATTTTTTTTTAAGGCATAGAAGATAAAAACATATATCACTTTTTTTTTGTAGGAAAAATGTTACGGGCCTCACTTTTGCCATGAAATATGAAGTATAAAGTGAATTAAGACATTATTTCTAGAAAAAATGAGGACCAGGACTTGAGCAAAATTTCCTCATCAAATCACATGATGAAGTCACATAATATCAATGACATACAAGATGAAAGAGAAATTATAATCACGTGTGAGGACTAGCAGAGAGTTTTACTTGGCTGAGTCACAGCACATATGTGGTACATGCATGTAGAGGCGAAGTGCTTGATGACTTTAAGTTATACTTTTCTAAAACTCCATGCTGCTGGGAGAGAGAATTTTCTTTAGTTAACAATGATGCCATGAGGCATCCTATCAGATGCAGAGTTAGGATGGGCAGCTGACTATTGAACAACGTAGGTTGAACTGCACAGGTCCACTTATACATGAATTTTTTTCGATCAATATACAGTCTGTCCTTTGTAACCCTGGGTTTACATTCCCACATTCAACCAACGGCGAATCAAAACAGTATTTTTGATCTGCGGTTGGGAATCTAAGGATGCCGAGGGCCGGCTTAAGTTATCCATAGATTTTCCACGGCATGGGGGTCGGTGCCATAACCCCAAGTTGTTCAAGGGTCATCTGTGGACAGGTAGAGCACCAGCTGTGGGCTCAGCAAGGAGCTAGACATGCCTTCTGCCTGGGATACCCTGTCCTCAGGTTATATCATGACCAACTCCATGTCCCTCAGGTGCAGGCTCCTCTACCATCCAGAGTCAGAACCCCCCTGAGCCTTTCTCCATCACACGCTCAGGCCTGACGTTATTTTGTTCCCTTATGTAACATGAGCCCTCTTTCTCCACAGTATAAATTCAATGAGAACAAGTTTGTCCTTAGAGCCTGTGATGATATCTGACCCTTGACAATATACGGTCGCAATTTGCTGAATAAAAGAGGTTGCACCTGGGTGCCAAACCACATGGGAATAACTGCTGACCAACAATATGCTCTCTTAACTCCATCGCGTGTTGACAGATCATTCTAGATAGAACATGGGTCCAAAGGTTGGAGAGCTTTCTTGTTCAGATATACAATCAGTATTTTATCAGATGCTAAACTGATAAGCACATCACTATCAGAGATGGAAACATCGAATGTTTCAACTAAGGAGCGAATGGCAAATGGATTCTTAATCCTCATTTGGGTTGCATTTACCTCTTAAAGATATTTGCTGTTATTTTCTTGTACCCTTTTCATATGGTTTTGAGATAAGGGCAATAATATGAGCATAAGCCACTTATTGGTCAAAGGTTGTGCTTAGCCCCCTTAGCCAGTTAGATGTTGGCTCCTTACCTTTTGATCTTGTGGGGCTCAGGGGCTGAATGACAGTTGAGGGGATTTGTGTTTATTGCCCCACATTCAGCCAAAGACTAGTAGATGGCTATATCAAGATCCCCAGAAGGCTGGAGTGAATGTTGTAAGAAGACCAGAGTGATGATCATCAACCTGAATTGCCATCAGGGACCACAGATGACTATAAAGTCTGTTTCCAGCACCCCTTCCCCACCAAGGGCCAGGCCAGTGCTCCCAAGAGTGCTCAGCCTTGGGCATGCCCATAATCCTCCAGGTAGCGGAAGGGAGGGGGAGTGTTTATTTTTCAACCTGGCGTCCTAGGAGTCACCCTGGGTTCAGAGAACCTCGTTGTACACTGTTTGGTCAGAGGTGGTGTGTAAGCCCCTGGTGCCAGCTTCTCCTTTGGTTGACTGTGGTCCCAGGAGGGGTTTCTTGGCTGCTCTTTCCCTGTTCCTCTCCATTAGACTCCTGGCTTCTCTGCTGTTTTGCTTGAATCCTGGAGTTCCCATACTCCTCCTAATTACTCTCTATCAAGATCTCCACTGTTTTCAACACACATCAGAGTGTTCTACCTTCTGTTCCAAATAGTGAGCATCCCCCCTACCTCCCAGGCAGAGCTGCAGGATCTTCATCCTTGGGGTCCGTCTCAGCCCCTGGACAGGAGGCCTGTGCCGCTGCACTGGAGCTCGGAGTTATGCTCCAGTTCTAGTAATGATCCCAGCTTGCCCTTCCCAGCATGGAACCTCTCCTATGATGGGGCTGAGGCAATGGTCATCAGGGCCTTGGTATTCTCAGTGGGCTACAACCTGCGTGGGACTAGGGACAGGAGCCGTGTCCTCTAGCCTATTCCTGCTAGGAATAGAGCTTCTGCCCTGCGAGGCTGGAGGAGAGGACAATGAGAAATGCTGCTGGAAATGCGCCCCTCCTGGGTGAGACTACAGCCTGAGACTGTGTGCTCTGGGAGAGGGAGCCTATCTTCTTAGCAGCTCATGCGCAGGATGCAGTTTCTATCACGTGGACTAGGAGTGGGAATTAAAGGAGCAGGTCATGGCTGGCAGGCAGATACTTGCTGTTCTTAGGAAATTTTTTAGGTGATCTTGAATGAGTATTTTTCCTGTTGCTCTAGGCCCTCAGGACAATTTCCAGGGACCGTAAATGATATATTTATTCTCATAATTTTCACCAGTTAAGTGGTTTTGTTGGGGAAAGTCCACCAGAAGTCCCACTCATCTGATTTTAATTTCCTCTTACACCAACAATATGTTCCCTACCATGAACACTGGAGCCAGTGTCCCACGACGTCAATGTTGCTGATGCTGCACATAGCTCGGTGGGGAGGTGGGGTTTGAGAATCACTGATAATGTGAGTCTTTAGGCAGATGAAGAAAAGCACTGGCATGGCCCTTGGTGAGGAAGGGGTGCTGGAAACAGACTTTATAGTCATCTGTGGTCCCTGATTGCAATTCAGGGTGATGATCATCACCCTGGTCTTCTTACAACATTCATTCCAGCCTTCTGGGGATCTTGATATAGCCATCTAATGTTTCCTCAGGCCTCTGAACTAATATCAGCATCAAGTAGCATCTGTTCACCGTGAGGAGAGAGAATGCACTGTAATTGCAGCAGGAGGAATTTCGGCTAAATGTGAGGAGATAGTCCCTGATCAAAAGCGTCAGCCTGGGAGGTCTTTTTTAAGTGTAAATCAGATCATGCCACTCTCCTGCTTCAAGCCCTCCAACAGCTGCCCAATGCAATTACAATAAAGTCCAATCTCCTAACCAAGATCTACATTTCATTTCACTCTCTGTCATTCACCATGCTCCTGTCACTTGGGCTTTTTTCTGCCCTTCAAACCTACTGGGCTTGCTCATGCCCTAGACCTTAGCAGGAGTTGGTTCCTCTGTCTGGAATGTCCTTGCTCAGATCTCCACATGCCTAACTCTGATCAATGGTCCCAACTCCAAGATCACCTCCTAAGAGAGGCCTTTCTGGACCCTGATATCTAAGGGAAGTCTCTCTCACTCCAGTCTTCATGATTCTCTATTCTTTATTAACTGGTTTCCACTCTCCCACTAGAGGGTAACCTCTGAGAGGCAGGAATCTTGAGTTTCTATGTTCTCTGCTCTCTTCTAAGTACCTGGAGCAGGGCTTGCCATCCACTGGGAATTGAACAAATTCAAGGAATGAAAGAAGAATGAAAACATGGCATAGGATGAATGGCCAGAATTTCTTTCTAGGTTATAAAGTAAAGAATAAAATACTCTCTTGGTTGCGGGGAGGGTCTCGGAAGCAGGGGCATAGATGAGATTCTATATTGAGGTTTTGCAATGTGGGGATTCATTCTGCTAGAGAGAGCTTTGCAGCAAAAGGCAGGCCAAAGTGTTCTCCAGGGGAGTAAATCCTCTAGACAAGAACAATTCAAAATCTATTCAGTTGTTCGGGTCCTGGTTTTAATTCCACTTTGACCCCTGCCTGAATAATTTCATGTACACTTGTGCCCTATTTTGGTAATAACACACAGGGATCAGCGCGATAAGAGTGATAGCACCCCTTTCGACCTCATATGCTTGTGATTGCAATAATAACTTGGAAGGTTATGACTCATAGAAGACGCAGAAATCCGAAATAATGCTGGCGTTGCCAATTTAAACAAATCCTTGTGCCTCTATCTCATCAATCAAATAGATGGTCGTCTCTCTCCCCACCCCCAACACACACACACACACACACACACACACACACACACACACACACACACCACACCATCACAATGATGAAACTATCTATTTGTTTCCAAGATGCATTTTCTCTGTATCAATTATTGTGCCAAGAAATTCTTTCATCTTAGATTTAGAAACTAATCTTCTTATGAGAAACACAGGAAGATGACCCCAGCTTTAACAGGTCTAGGACTTTGAAATCTGCATTACAGAAGGGCATGGCACATGATATTTGATCAGGGGAGGTGAGGGAGAATTGTATAGGCTGGTCTAATAAATAATGAACCAGATACATTCCATACATAAAATATTGTGACCCTGCTCTGTTTGCTCATCAAACTCTTAGCAGAGATTACATGTCAAGAATAATTATCACATATTCCCTTTGAAGTGGTCACCAAGAGTACAGAGAAGTTACTGAGTGTACTGAACAGGGCATAGAAGCCAGATTTTAAGATGTGACCTTCCTCTTCCCACCAATCCCCAATTCTTGAAGTAGACCTTGTTAATAACTTCACACAGGAAAAATCCATATTTAAAAAATTATTTTATCATGGTAATTTTCAAATATACCCAGCAGTTGGAAGATAATACAATTGTTTACCCATATACCAACAACCTAGATTCAACAATTATTTATATTTAACTGATTGTTTGCATGCAATACTTCATATTTAAATATGTTAGTATGCATCTCCTAAAAAAACTCTCAACATTCTTCACTATAATCACATTTAGAACCATTAACAGTAATTCCCTAATATCATCTAATAGTTAAATTCAAATTTCCCCAGTGGTCCCTGAAATAGCTTGTATATCTGTTATTTCTCAAGCCAGGATTCACTCAAGGTCATGCATTGCAATTGGTGTTCCTAGTCTCTTTTAATGTGGAACAGATCTCCCTCCTCATTCCCTGCCCCCACGACATCACACCTTTTTAAGAGACTAGATCTTATAGAATATCCCATATTCTAGTGTGGGTTTTTGATTTATTTTATTATGGTGTCATTAAAGTTTTTCCTTTGTCCCCTGTATTTCTTATAAACTGGAAGTTAGGCAAAAGGCTTGGTTGAGTTTAGGTTAAATATTTTTGTCGAGAATTCTTCAGAAATGATGCTGTGTACTCCATACTACATCATGTCAGGAAGTATGTAATATTAGAATGTTCTACTATTAATGATGCTCATTTTTAAAGTACTTGAATTCAGTGTTTCTATAAGAAAACAGTTTTATTTTGGACAGTAAAGAACTCTTTTGTACTAAAATTAAGGTGATTTGCCACTTGCAATATAATCATAGGCAACAATTTGCAGGAATAGTCTGAAATGATGACTCATTATCCATTATTTTATCATTGATGGAGGAGACACAACTGGATGCCAAAGGGACTTGAGATAGAGTTGAGGCCAGACCGCCTCTCCCAGGAGGATGAGTAAATTCCCACATGGCCCAATCTTGGCAGTAACTTTGGGGAAATAGATTTCAGGGCCTGGGTGACACCAGGTAAAGGGCTTTGAATGTTGGCGGTAGAGTTTAGCCACCAGTCCCCACTGCTCTTCCCCTAAATTTTAGGAAAACCTCCAGGCTATTAGGCAAATAATTAAATAGCTCAAGTGGAAATTCTGGCCCTCCTGCTTGTGCTGCTGTTATATCAAGTGCAACGACTTTGCATTTATCTATTTGATTTAAAAAATTGGTCCCTGCTTTAAAAAGCCTCAGGGCACAAGAACAGTAAAATTGTCTAATAAAATACTTAAATCAGTTGATACCACATTTAAAAACACAGCGTATCACAAAGTGACATAAATGCTATGCACAGTATGAGATTCCCTTTGGCTACAGAGATTTTTAAAGGCAAGTTTTACACTGGAATTTAAACATGTGTAAGCCTGGTTCTGGTTGAACCAATGAAGGCGGATGACAAGATAGAAAAGCATGTTCTTTCCCTGAATTTGATGGGCAAGATGGGGAGCTAATAGCCTGCTCCAAATTACTATTCAAACTAACCTTATTCTCCCGTGCATTAGGCACTGGTCTAAGAGACTTCAATTCCATGCATCATTTAATCATCACAACAAAACAAGGAGGTAGCTATGACTATTATCCCCATTTTACAGGCGAGAAAACCAAGGCACGAAGCAGTTAAGCAAACTTTTCAATCTCACACCAGTTGTTTCATGATAAAATTCTGACTGATGGTTTATGATAAACCCAGACACTTTGGTTCTAGAGCCTGTGCTTTAAAAAATTTTTTTAAATTGTTACTCTGGACGGACTACATCCATTCATTCAGTCATTTGTTTAATGAAGTGTGTGTGTGTGTGTGTGTGTGTGTGTGTGTGTGTCCTACTATGTGCCAGGCATTTCATTTTACTGGGCTCTGGAATGCAATCAAACTCCAAAACACATAGGGCTTCCTGACTGAGGCCGACCCCACTTCAGGCTGACCTTAACTAGTATGGGTCTTGGATCTGTAGATAAAACCTGACTAGGGGGCCACATGTCAACAAGTTATATACTTGCTGGTAGAGGCATTTCAGGCTCGGACATCTTTCCATTTTGACCATTACATAGATTCTGTGCTATTAAAATTTACTAGCACGTTGAGGTCTGTTAAAATGGGTTGCTATGTGAACACTATACCAGCATAGGAATGGGTTCAAGGAGCCGATGCTATGAAAAAGGAGCGATAGAGGGAGAACAAAGAGGCACGGGGTTTCCTGGAAAAGTACCTCCCATAAGGATCGCTAATATTTGCTGTGTTTTGTCTCGGTAATATAAAGTAAACACAGCTAGGAAAAAACCCCTCTTTAACAGAACACATTTATGTTGCCATTTTGGATGGAAGGATTTTTATGAGATGAAATGGCTTATTTCAGAGATGTGCTGTTTAAACAGGAACAGTGGACACAGGGGAGACTTTTATCAAACTTATACAAGAGCAGAGACTACAAGATGGAAACACACTTGAATTATTTAAAAAAAAAGACCAATTAAACAACATCACTTTTCATTGTTTGGGATTTCCCAGTTGCCCAATGACTTTCAGAGAGCTTATTGAATATATCTTATGTGTATCCTCTCATCCTCATTGGATTCCTTCATCCTCTCTTGCCCGCTGGCCTGGATGCTCTCCGCTGCTTGTTCTGAAGCAGCGTCTCCACCAGAAGCTGTGGGCTGCAGAGTTTCACCGCTTGTCAGCTGGCCACCACTTGTCAAGCCTGGAGGCTCCGGCTCTTCCAGCCACTTCCAGACCTGGATGAAATGTCATAGGGGTATACTTTTTATGTGCTTTTAAGTGGGTGGAGGGAGGTCAGGATGAGGCAATCCGGAAGCATGGACAATAAATTCTCCAGTGAGTCAACGTTGGCCATTGTTCTATCCATCCTTGGTGGATTGCTTCTAGGTATAGTTTCTTCATACAAGATGCCTCATGCGGTTGTGTGGATGCTCCTGCCAGGTGCCTGGTTGTGTCCCTTTGTGGCTTCGCATGAAGCACTGGTCAATGTGGTCACTCATCATTTTTAAATTTCTTCCCTTTCTTCTTGTCCCCTTTTTTTGCCTTCACTCTAGTGCTCTGGGATGGCATCTTCCAAATAAAGCCCAGTACTTAGTCCTTGCTTCGGGCTCTGTATTTTAGGAAACTGGGTCTCATCCGCATATTTTATTTCAGATTCTCACCACCACTAGCAGGTAGGGATGTTATTATTAGTCATATTTTCAAGATGAGAAAACTGAGGTTCAGAGAGGTTAAGCGATTAGCCGGAGATTGCTTTAATTCATTCATTTAGCAGCCATTTCTCAAGCACCTTCTATGTGCTGGTGGTAACTGGCAGACAAGGCTCCTGGCTTCATGCTTATGTTGTAGTTATGGGAGACAGATGGCACACAAGTACCAGAAATGTCTGCTAAATGAATGAATTAATGTACAAATGAAAATTCCTATTTTTCCCATGATGGCTATTTGGATTTGGGGGGAACGGGCGCTGCCATTGCTTTATTGTTGTCCTATACTTATGCTTAATCTATCCATCCAGTAACTCAGCATTTGTTGACCATTTGCCATTTGTTAATCATTTGCTAAGTGATTAGTAGACTCCAGGCATGTTTAGGACACCATAGGCAGAGGGAACAACAGGTTCAAAGACAACAAAGTATAAACCTGGGTGATTCCAGGAACAGAAAGAAGGCTGGTATGGTGGGGGCAGGGGGCGGGGAGCGCAGAGTAGAGAAGGAGAGGGAGAGAGGTGTGAGATGGGGTCAGAAAGATGGGCAAAGCCCAGATCATATAGGGGCCTGAATATCATGGTAAGGGGTTATGGTTTTATTATGAGGGCAATAAGGAGCCACAGGAGAATTTTAAGTGATATGAAGAACATACCACTGAGTTTAATTCTAAGTCTCAATCTCAGGTCTTCTGACTCCTGGACCTCAGTACTTCTTCTATACCTAGCAGATGTCAGAGTTGGATGAGACGCTAAGCTCTGAGGCTCCCACTCTTGTGGTGGAGGGAAGCAGCTTTATAATGAGGCCCGAAGCTGATGCCACCATCTTTCCAACCACGCCCCTTCCCCTAAAATATTAGATTTTAAGACAGACTCATGGAGTCATGTCTACTCAAGCAGGCCTCTGTTGCTGCATGTATAGATTGGAAATGATTTTTTTAAAAAAATATATATTTTATTGATTTTTTTACAGAGAGGAAGAGAGAGGGATAGAGATTTAGAAACATCCGATGAGAGAGAAACATCAATCAGCTGCCTCTTGCACACCCCCTACTGGGGATGTGCCCACAACCAAGGTACATGGCCTTGACCGGAATCGAACCTGGGACCCTAGAGTCCGCATGCCGATGCTCTATCCACTGAGCCAAACCGGTTTCAGCTAGATTGGAAATGATCTAACCTCTCATCTAGATAGGGAGGTGGAGGGACAGAGACCCCTGGGTCTTAAGGACCAGGGAACATGTGACCTTGGACTGCTGAGAATCACCAGTGGTTCAAATAGTCTGCGAACTCCTGCAGTCAGCTGGGCGGTGTCTGTCCTGTTCACTTAGTAAGTGAAATTGTGGCATTGCCTTGTCCGGGTTAAGAGGACAGGGTGGTTATGTGCAGGGACAATGGAGAGGTCAGTAGGGATTTCACATCGTTTTGAACATCATCCAGGAAAGTGACAGGGCAAGATGGGTAAATGCATCCTGATGAGTAAAGTTTTGTTTTGTTTTTTTGCTTGTTGTTTTTGCATGAAAAGGATGATGGATTTTCCCACACAGGGTGCCTTTGCAAAGGATTCTGTGATCCTCAATAAATGGGTGTATAAATGCAAATATTGGGGTCACCATTCTGAAGACGATCCAGGACTTAGCTTCCCCTTTCCCTCCCAACTTCCATTTTCTTAAATGAGAAATGCAGCCTGGGGACAAAGCTCCCCTGCCTCTGGATGCCTCCCTGCAGGGACTCCACACTGGACCGGGCATTCCTTGAGCCTTTAGTGCATGCTCCACGTGTCTTTGCATCACCAGCCCATGAATCCCCAGCACAGACAGCCCCCCAGCCTGTGCTCTCCTCTGGCTCTGCACATCCCAATTCAGTAGGTCAACGAAGGGAAACAGAGACCGTCCCTCTCCGGCTGACCACTAAGTGACATTTTGATGTTATTTATGTGTGTTTATCATTCCTTTCCTTCTCCAAAAGGAGAAACATTACAGAATAGAGATGGGAGCAGGGGAGGGGGTGGTGGATGATCTGGTAAGCATGTAAGTGGGGTGAGGGGAGGATGGGAGAGAGGAAATGTAAAGGATGGTGAGCTTGATGGAGAGGAGGAAGTGAAGACTCAGGATAAACAACACTGTTTGTGCATCACAAAGTCACACCTTTAAGAGTCCACTGTTTCAGCAGCCTCCCCCACCAGCCTGGCGCCTCTTAGCAATTCCCCAGCTGTCCGCTCCCTACCTGCCTGGCTCTGGCTGCTCAGCTCAGAGCGGCTCCCCTGGGCCTCTTGCTGGCTTGTCAGTGGGCTGCGTCAGCATCACGCCACCCTGTCTCCCGTTGGCCCGGTGATCAACGCCTGACAGGCCGGCCCTCTCTCCCCTCTCAGCTGGGGCCAATGGGAGTCAGGGGAAGGCTTTGATTACAAATGAAAATAAAATAAATAAGTCATACTTCTGCACTCAGGAGTCTGGGAGAAACATCTTCATGGCTCGTAAATCTTTCCTTTTAAATGTGTCCTTCTCCTTCTAGATGCCCCTCCCAATCCCCGCCTTCACTTGGCAGCCCCTCACGGTGCAGAGATTACAAAACGAGAGGCTTGGACTTAGGCTGGATGTTGATAACTGCTCCCCACAACCCCCAAAAGCATTGGAGCTGTGCGTGCGTGTCCCCAGAGAGGAACCAGCAAGATAGCATTCATGACAGTGACAGCTTATTTCCACCCCTACTCTTCTGACCTTTGTGTTAAGTCACCCAGTTTCCTCCCAGGCCCCCCATCAGCTCTGGCCAACTGCCCCCAAAGCTCTTGGTTTCCTTATTTCTTCCCATTACTGGAGGTTGTGAAGATTAAATGCAACGCCCTCTTTTAAGATGCCTAGAAGTTTCTCTTAAATATACTGTATATTAGGCATTTTATTAAAGCTCGTTGACTTCAATTCTTTTCCCTAAGACTTTGTTGTCTGTTTAGACTCATGCCTCAGGCACCCAAATGTGAATAACAGCGCCTGAAAGTTGGGTCTCAGGGTCAGGGGAGAAAGGCAGAGCTCCTGAAGGCACCAGGAAGGATGGATGGCCAAGGGGCCCGAGGGGCCACGGTGGCTACACCGGTTTGTCTAGGGTTGCCCAGGGTTGCCCGGGTCCTTTCCTGAGAAGGAGTCACCCCATTATCAGGTAGGCTGGTGTTAGGCAAATATGAGCAAACTGGCCGAAGGATTAGAAGGGGAAGGAAGTTAGAGGGTGGCTGTTTGGGAAATCAAGTTTTGGTCCAGGGGATCCCCCAAAATATCAGCTTTGTCTTAAAAAGTCTTCACTTTAGACTATGGTGGAAAGTCCTCCTTGGCCACTGCTATACCCACTCTTCCCCCCACCCCTTAATTCAATGCATCAGGCATGAAGAGAATGGAGGTGTGCCATCCACTTACTGACCAGGGAGGATCACCTAGTTGTGGGATCGAGGAGGGGTTTGCACCTGATCTTAAGGGGTTAAGCAGGAGGAAGGGACTGTGAAAGGATTAGGTTGAAGGAAAAATGGCCCAACTTCTGCAAATGGGAGCACTGGAGGCACCTCATGGCGATGGGGCTGCCCTCTGAGCGATGCCAGCACAGAGCCAGGGGGCGTTCAGAAGGGTGGACAGCCAAGATGTCTGCTGTCATTCACATTTTCCCCAGGAAGACTTCAGTGTGTTCAGAGACCTGTGTACTATCTCTCTGTGAACTTTTTCTATCTGCTTCGCCTGCATGGTTGCTGGGCTGAGATAGTGCGGAGGTTTATATAGACTGTACTTTTGTTGGGTGGAGTAGCTTCCAGATTGGGTTGGGGGCCAAGATGAAAAAGGCTTTGTCCCAGAGACTCTGGGTGCCATGGAGAGGTAGATTTGCACAAACCTAGTGAAGTTTAAGCTTTAAGATCCCTTGTTTGCCTGGGCTTGGTCCATGGCTCAGAGGTTGGCCAAGGAATGTTCACACTGAAGGTATCCTTGGGAGGACAGACAGAGGAAGAGACGGAGCTAGGCCCTGTTTGAACAAGAAATTCTAGGGTCCCGTATGCCTGCAGCAAAACCAAGGTGCGGGAGGCATGGGCTTTGACTGTACAGTCTCTTTGACTGCCGAGACTCCTTGCCCTGTGTCAGGGGCCAGAAAGGGAGGAGGAGCAGAATGTAGCCCTGCAAATACAGATCCCCCTTTTCCTGGGTTGAGGGTGGTTCTGACAATATCCCAATAAGATGTCTAAGATGCAGAGTTCAGGTGTATTCTGGGAACAGAAGTATTTCAAAGGTGCAGAGCCAGAAGCTAGTCTGTGGAAAATCCTTTCAAATCTTATCTCCTATGTTCGAAAGAAACTTGTGAAGTTTCCCCAAATTTGACAATCATCCAGTAAATTACATGACAATACCAATAATGAATTCTGGAACTGAAAAAGCTCTTCTAAACTATCAGTGATAAAAGGCAAAATTTGACCAATCAAGCTAGAAGAAAGACTGAATTTTCTTTCTATTTCTTCCATAGGAAAGGTGGGACAAAATCATCATCATGTGAAGAAATCATCAAAGAGCAAGTAGCCAAAAATGAGCAAAATGTTTCCTGAGGTAGGTCAGGAAGTTAATTAATACTTGTTTGTATTTTTGAGGTATGTGGTATTTATCCATTAATTTTAAAAAATTGGGTGTTTTGCTTGCTTGTTCTAAATAATTTTTGTACCTAATTTTGAATTTGAAGTTTAGCATTGTTTTTCTCCAAAGATCTTCCAAGTTTTATAACTCTCACAGCCCACAAAATCTGCACCAGCCCCTGGTAGCTTAATTTTTCTGTGTAACTGTGTTCAATGTTCTTCAGGACTGTAGTTGGGAATGAGAGTAAATTATTGTAACCACTTCATGTTTTCAGTGGCTTGAGCCATATAAGCTGAGCCCAAGTTTAATAATGTTTATGACGCTTGGGGTGTTTACTGAACTTGCAAAGTCACAAGATCTTGAGTAAGCCACCGAACACTTGGATTTTGGGTTCTTCATCTGTAAAGTGAGAGGGTCAGACGAAATGTTTTCTGGTTTGCTCCCCACCATGTCCTATGCTTTCCCCACTGACACTGAACTCAGCATTAACAATCGGAGGTGCAAGAACAGCCCCGCATAAGTTGCGGACTGTCAGTATTAATTGTCATCCATAGTGTTAACTAGATCCCAGATCATCTCTTCCCTCCGGTCCCACAACTTTTTCCATATCCCACCTCCATAGAGGTGCAGCTAACAATTGACAAAATTATGTACCTCTGGAAAGTCATATTTTCCTCATTCAGGATACATAATGTATATACTAGGGGGGCTTTTAGAAAGAAAATCTGTCATGAAGTTCTTATTGGCAAATGTAAGCAACAGTGACTTTATAAAAGGATTCTTCAAGTAGATTCCATCTATGCAAAGACATTCACACCTCATATATTATTTTTTAAAATTTATATATTCAGATTTAGGTTACGGAAAGGCACATTTAGCAGCAGGCAAAAGTGACAAATAGGAGTGCCAGTTTCAATCTTAGAATGGGGGCCGTGGGATAAGATGGAGCGATTTGAGGTCTGGAAGTTGAGTATATGGGTAGAAAAGAGCCCCGTCATCCCCAAATTTGGGTGGTAACCAAACTGAACGACAGCTCCTAGAATGTGTCTCAGGTGCCACTTTTACTCCTACTTCGGCTACAACACTTTCTGGCATCAAAAATACGGACCTGTTCCTACACATTGTGCATAACGAGCTCCGAACCCATAGGCATTCTTGTATGTTCCTAACTGGAAGACCCATGCATTGATGCTGCTGAAAGGCTCCCGCCAGAGGAGTTGTGATCTCCCAGCTCTCACCAACAAACACCTCTGACTCCTTGTAACCTCCCCCCTTCTTCCGCTGTCCCTGGGAAACTGTCCCTCTGCACTCCTCCCCAACTTAAATGCACAATAGCTAGGTACCTGTGTGCTTTTGAGGCAAACATAGCTCTGAGGACGCATGTATTAATTCACTCTGCTGTGTCACTGTCTCAAGGATCAATAGTTGGCATGGGAGGTGCTAACTCGGAGTGAGGCTGCTTCCTCCTTCCTCTTACGGAAGAGGAGTGTCCCCTTGCCGTGTGGTTAAAACTGCATTTACTGCTCCTCTTTTCCTCCAGTTTTGTCTTCCTTCATCAGCTGAGGCTTGTTAGGAGGCTGGCCCTGCTTTCAAGGATGGATTTAAGGATGGGAGACTTAGATTTTAATTGTTTTTCTTTTTTAAATGTTTTCATTGATTTCAGAGAGAGGAAGGGAGAGGGAGAGAGAGAGATAGGAATATCTATGATGAGAGAGACTCATCGATTGGCTGCCTCCTGCATGCCTCACACTGGGGATCCAGCCTGCAATCGGAGCATGTGCCCTAACTGGGAATCCAACCGTGACCTCCTGGTTCCTGGGTCGACGCTCAACCACTGAGCAACACCATCAGAGCTAATTATTTTTCTTTCTCCCTAGTGTATCCATCTTTCACCCTGTTCAAAGTTTAATTTTAAAATGAGGATATAATCTATTTATTTGAGTCCTCTTCCCCTTCCCTAGGCGCTGGGGTATAGAGCTTAAGCACAAGGACCCGGAGGAAGACTTCCTGAGTTCCCATAGTTCTTATCTGTGTGTCCTTGGGCAAGTCACGTAACCTCTTCAAGCCGTACTTTCACGATCTGGAAAATGGGGGTTAAAATGTACACTCCTGAAGACTTGTGTGATTGGATGACACAATTCACGCCAGGCTCTTAGCATGGCTCTGGCGGGTACACAGTTCATGCTCCATGAGTGTTAGCCAGTATTATTGTTTCTCATGTCTCCTTTACATTCGGTACAATCTTGGGTGGTTTTTTAGACCTGAGCTTCTGCAGGAGGAGCAAAAATTTGGCTTAGATCTATATTATTAGCCCTTTGCACTGTATTGTGTTTTTTCTTTTTCTAAAAAATATTTTTATTGATTTTTTGCAGAGAGGAAGGGAGAGGGATAGAGAGTTAGAAACATCAATGAGAGAGAAACATTGATCAGCTGCCTCCTGCACACCCCCTACTGGGGATGTGCCCACAACCAAGGTACATGCCCTTGACCGGAATCGAACCTGGGATCCTTTAGTCTGCAGGCCGATGCTCTATCCACTGAGCCAAACCAGTTAGGGCTCTTTTTCTTTCTTTTTAAAGTTCTCTCATCCGGACCACTCATTCCCTTATTTCCTTGCCACCCCCCCTCCCCCCGCCACACACACACACACACACACACACACACACACACACACACCTTGATTGTGAGTTTTTCAGTGGTTGGTAGAGAGTGCACTTACAGCTTATCCCCAGCTCCTGCCTTAGGATATGATTTATAGTAGATGTCTAATAAATGTCTTTTAAGTGATTTCCTTTCTATATTCCAATCAGATTCTTGTCTGGCTATTTTTATTAGACTCCTGCATCCTGAACATTTACCTGGTTTGGCAATAGAGCCTACGATTGTAAAATATTTCTATAAGACTATGTTCTGAAATATTTCCCAAAGTACTAGTATGTGTGACCTGCAGGACACTAGCCCAGTGGGAAGTTCTAGGAGAAAGTATGTCGATGGCCATCTCCCTTTCGAGCTCTGTGAGGAGGAGACACCTGGAAAGAACTGTCTGGTGGAGAGGAATATGGTGTTTTGAGACCTAGAGAGGAATGCTAAGGGTCCTGTGCTTTCTTTGTACCTTTAGCCTTTCCTGCAGAGAGAGCTTCTAGGGAATCTGCTTCCTACCCAACACCCCTGTCTGGTCCCTCCACCTGTCAGCCAGTCCCCTCCCTCTTTTCAAGCTCCTGTCCTCTAACCTTCTAAATGTTTATAGGCAGGGCTCAACTTTGGCCACCAGGAGTAGGTGCCAACTTCTGCCACACTTTTTCCTACCTCTCCCCCCTTTTTTTTTAGATTAAAAAAATTGATTTTTAGAGAGAGAGAAAGGGAGAGGGAGAGGGAGAGAAAAAGAGAAACATCCATGTAAGAGTGAAACATCCATTGATTGCCTCCTGCATACCCGCTGCCAGGGATTGAGCCCACAACCCGGGCATGTGCCCTGACCGGAAATCAAATGGCAGCCTTTAGGTACATGGATGATGCCCAACCAACTGAGCCACACCAGCCAGAGCTTCTCACCCTTTTTAATGCTGTCCAACAGTGTGATGCTTTTCCCCTTTCCAGTAGCATTCTTTCCTTAAAATCAATTTTTCATTGGCCTCTCCACACAAGAAGGTAATGGTACATTTAGTCATCTTCAGCTAACTTTTAGAATTAAGAGAAGTTGGAAACATTGATGTAGGGCAGTGGTATTTTTACAAACTTAAATAAATATTTTATTTAAAAATATTTTTAGATTTACAGAAAAGTTGAAGTAATACAGAGATTTCCTATGTAGCCCACATCCAGTGTCCCCTCTTGTTGACACTTGACATTATTATGCTGGTTCCAAGTAAAGAACCAGCACTGGGACATTACATTACGATTGATTAAGTCACATACTTTCTGTGGCTGTCCTCAGTTTCCCCCTAATGTGTCATTCCTGTTCCAGGTTCCCGTGCAGGAAACTACATTACTTTTAGTCATCACGTCTCCTTAGCCTCTCCTGGTTTGTGACAGTTTCTCAGACTTTTCCTGTCTGTGATGACCTTGACAACCTTGAGGAGTACTGGTCGGATATTTTGTAGATTGTTACTCAATTGTTTTTTTTTTTTTAATAATAAATTTATTGAGATATAGTTTGCATATCATAGAATTCACCCAATAAAGTATACATTTCTTAGTATCTTCACAGAGGTATGCAACCAATCCCATAGTCAGTTTTAGAATTTTTTCATCACCTCAAATAGAAACTCTATGTCTTCCAGCTATTACCTCCCCTACCCCCATGTCTTAATTCTCCTTAGTCCTATGTAGCCACTAATCTACTTTTTCTCATTATAGAATTGCCTATTTTAGACACAATATAACTGGAATTATATAATATACAATCTGTGATTGGCTTCTTTCATTTAGCGTAATGTTTTCAAGGTTTACCCTGTTATAGAATGTATCAATACTTTATTCTATTTTATGGCCAAATAATAATGCATTGTGTGGCTAGAGCCCATTTTATTGACCCATTCATCAGTTGATGGATATTTGGGTCATTTCTGACTTTTGTTTACTATGAATAATCCTACTGTAATAATTCATGTTCAAGTGTTTGTTTCATATGTTTCATTTTTCTTAGGCACATATCTAGGAATAGAATTGTTGGGTCATATGGTTATTGGTCATTCTATGTTTAACCATTTCAGGAAGTGCCAAATTGGTTTCCAAAGTGGCTGCACCATTTAAAATTCTCACTAGCAGTGTATGAGGATTCTAATTTATCCACATCCTCATGAATACTTGTTACTATCTTACTTTTTTATTCTAGCCATTCTAGTGGGTGTGAAGTGGTATCTCATTATAGTTTTTGATTTGCATTTCTTTGATGACTAATGTTGAGTATCTTTTTATGTGCTTATTGACCATTTACATATCTTCTTTGGAGAAATGTCTATTCAAATCCTTTGCCTTGATGTTAAAATTGAGTTATTTCTTGTTTTTTTTAATGAGTTATAAAAGTTCTTTATATATTCTAGATACAAATTCCTTATCAGATATATGATTTGAAAATATTTTCTTCCATTCTGTTTGTTGTCTTTTCACTTTCTTGATAGTGTCCAATGAAGCATGGGTGTTTTAAAATTTGATGAAATCTAATTTATATTTTTGTTGTTGTTGCTCCAGGCTTTCAGGTTATATCTTAGAATTTGTTGCCATATCTGAAATGATCCAGATTTACTCCCATATTTTTTTCCTAAAATTTTATCATTTAAGTTTTTACATTTATATCTTTGATCCATGTTGTGTTAAATTTTGTATACAGTGTAAGGCCACGGTACTATTTTATCCTTTTGCATGTGACTAGTTGTCCCAGAATCATTTGTTGAGAAGACTACCCTTTCCTCCATTGAATGGTCTTGAAACCTTGGTCAAATGTTACTTGACCAGAGACTTGGGTTGATTTCTGGACTCCTAAGTCTATTCTATTTATCGTCATAACTATCCACATGTAAGTATCACACTGTCTTGATTACTGTTGCTGTGTGTAGTAAGTTTTGAAATTGGACAGTGAGTCCTCCAACCTTATTATTTTTTTAGATTGATTTGGCTATTCTGGTCCCTTACAATTCCATATGAATCTTAGGTTCAACTGTCAATTTCTACAAGAAGAACAGATGGGATTCTGATAGAGAGTGAAAAAAAATATAACTGTAGATAAATTTGGGGAGTGTTGTTATCGTAATAATACTAAGTTTTTCAATTCATCAATATGGAATGCTTTCCACCCCAGCCGACATGGCTCAGTGGTTGAACATCGACCTATGAACCAGGAGGTTGGGGTTTGATTCCGGTCAAGGGCACATGCCCAGGTTGTGAGCTCAGTCCCCAGTGTGGGGCATGCAGGAGGCAGCCGATCAATGATTCTCTCTCATCATTGATATTTCTATCTCTCTCTCCCTCTCCCTTCCTCTCTGAAATCAATAAAAAATAATTAAAAAAAGAAAACATGGGATGCTTTCCCACTTATTTAGATCTTCAATTTCTTACCAAAAGGTTTAGTAGTGTTCAGGATATATATTTTTTAAACTTCTTTTGTTATATTTATTTTTAAATATTTTATTACTTTATTTTAAAGAAGCTAAAAGAAGAAAGGAAAGCAAGTATATTTGTATAACCTTTGTTATATTAACCTTCTTATTTAATTATTTCTGGTTCTCTGCCTTTGTTCCTGTGGATTTGAGTTACCATCTGGCATCATTTCCTTAGCCCCAAACAGCTCTGCTCCCACCCACTTCCTTTGTGCTGTTATTGGCAAGTATATTATTTTTATATACAGGGTGGGGCAAAGTAGGTTTACAGTTGTGAGTACATGAAACACAGAGTTATTTTTGTATTATTATTTATTAATTATTGTATTACTTTCCATACAAACAAATATATATACAAACCCACCCTGTATATGTTATATAAACTATATTAATATTGTTTTGTATAATTGAATTTAAAATCAGTTAAGAGAAGAAAGGATAAGAACTATGTATTTATAGTATCTTTTATAATTATATAATTACTTTTATCAGCTCTTTATTTTCTGGTGTGGATTCAAATTACTGTCTGGGGTCGCTTGCTTTTATCCTGAAGAATTTCCTTTAGTAAGGCAAGCCTGCTAGCAACATATTTTCTGTTCTTGTTTATCTGGAAATGTCTTTACTTTTACTTCATTTTAGAAAAGTAGGTTTGCTAGATATGGATTGCTGTTAGAAAGATTTGTATTTGAACACTTTGAATATGTTATCCCACTGCTTTCTGGTCTCCATTGTTTCTTATGAGAACTCAGCTGTTAATCTCATTGGAGTTTCCTTATAAATTATGTGTCATTTTTTCCCCTTATGCTTTCAAGATTTTCTCTTTGGCTTTAGCTTTCAGTATTTTATCTATTTGTGGATCTCTGTAAATTTATCCTATTTGGAACTCATTGTGTTTTCTGGGTATGTAATGTTTTTCAGCCATTATTTCTTCAAATGTTTTTTTCTGCAGCTTTTTCACTCCTTGCCTTCTGGTAGTCCCATTATGCACATGTTGGTGCATTTACTGCTGTCTTACATTCTTCTGTTCATTGTTTTTTATTCTTTTTCCTCTATTTTTCAAATTGCATAAACTCTATTAAAATCTATTAAGTTTGTGACTTTTTTTCTCCTAGTTCAAATCTACTGTTGAGCTCCTCTAGTGAATTTTTGAATCAGTTGTTATATTTTATCAACTCCAGAATTTCCATTTGGTTCTCTAAAAAAATAATAGTAATTTCTATCTCTATTGACATTCTCTATTTGATGTAACATTGTCATTATACCTGCTTTTATTTATTTAACTATGATTTCCTTTTTTTCATCATTATTGACTACTTTGAAGTCGTTATTAAATCCATCATCTAGTCACTGTTAGAGTCAATTTCTGTTGCCTGCTTTTTATAAAGTTCTAAAGGTCATGCATTATAGCTTCTTGGCATATATCATATATTTTTGTTAGAAAGTGGACAATTCAGATATATGGTAGCAACTCTGAGTGCTGGTCTCCCCAGGGATGTTTTTTGCTTGCTTACTTCTTAGTGACTGGCTAGATTATTTTAGTAAAGTCTATTTTCCCTCACCATTTCACCCCTCTAGCAGTGTGAAGTCTCTGATGTTGCTCTGAAGGAGTGCAATGCCCACAGTCACCCTGGGATGACAGTGGTTTTAACAGGGTTCTCTTGATCTCTTTTCCTGACTATATTCAACTCTTACATTTAATTAATTGCTGGCTGATTGCTCTTTTGTTTTCAACAATGCCCTGAGGCATAAATTGCTTCATAGACTAAACCAATCAAATTAAGGCTCCTATAAGGGGCAGTTCTAAGGTCAGGTGTTTGCAATTATACTTTTTAAAAAAATGTTTTTATTGATTTTTTTTTAGAGAGAAAAGAAGTAGGAGGGATAGAGAGATAGAAACATCGATGCCCTGATTGAGAATCGAATTGTGACCTCTTGGTTCCTGGGTGGACACTCAACCACTGAGCCATGCTGCCTGGGTTTACAATTCTTTTTTTCCCCATGAGAGTAAGATACCTCTCTCCCCTTTCTCTCAGCAAACTAGCTGTCCTGCAGTTCAGTCTATATCTCCAATGATTCTACCAATTGCCTCTTTCCAATTACCTTTTACTATAACATTCACTGTTTTGAGAGCACCCTCAGGCTTAAATTTCTTCACACTTTATTGCAAATAAAGTCAGTTCCTTTGGGGAGGGTTTTGGAGCTCTCTGTTCTTTGGCCTACTTTTTTCCCCAGGCATAATCTGCCCTGGGTGTGCTTGGTAGATGGGAGGCCAACATCCCCAGGTCTCTTCAGCTTGCCCCTCTTGGCATGGAACCCTGCTGTACAAGCCAGGGCACTCATGCCTGGGACCCCAGTATTCTCAGCAGTGCCATTCCCAAGGTAGAGCCTCTGTCCCATAAGTGAGTGCTGGGTAGAAGAAGGGAGCCTCCACCTCTTGGCTGCACTCCCGGGGAACTTACCTTCAGCAGCAGGACACTTGGGGACAGATGAGAAATGCCAAGTTCCTTCTCTCCAGTGAAATAGCCCTCTGGCTGGTAGCTGGAGGGAGAAGGAGTCCTGTGTTCTTGGCTGCAGTGGTTTGGGGTGCAGTTTCCACCTCACTGAGCTAACAGGGAAGAAAGGGTGTTGGTTTAGGTTTATATGCCACTAACTCTTATCGTTCTTACTGAGGTCTAACAGATTTTCATGAATAAATGTTTCTTCATTTATTATCATGGTAAGTTTCTTAACTTCCTATTCCCTGTAAAATGGGGATAATATAATAGTTTCACCTAAAAAATGTTATCTATCAGGCAGGTCATACACATAGTAGGCTTTTGAGTTTTGTTAGATGGATAAATGGAATCATCTAATGACAAACATGGAATATCAGTTTTCAGAGAAAGAATTAATAATGCATTCAATTATGATCAGTATAGTTAAGTGTTTCTGGGGTGATTCAGAAAGCACTTAAGCATTTTACAGGAACCCAGCATCACGCCTCTGAGAGGAAGAGGTGAGGGAGATGGATTGAATCCAACCTGATCCAATGACATCCCCTGAAAGTTAATTTTGTAATGAGTCCTTAAAATCTGCTTAGCTTACTTACCCTTTTTCTCTTTTTAAAACAAGAGTGCCAAATGTAGAGCAAAAAACTGTTGTTTAGATGCTTTGTGTACAGAGTTTTATTGCATTACAAATACAACAGGTGTCACAGCATTCCCTGCGGGGTTGGATCAGATGAGCCAGAAGGTCTCTTCCCATCCTAAGAGTGTGTGGTACTTTGTATCAGCATCATCAATACTTCTTCCTCTCCAGTCTCACTCATTGTGTTGCCAAGAAGCAGCTCAACAGAGCCACTTTAGGGAAGTAAAGCTTATTCTTACTCCTTCTGTGATCATTATAAATTCATCATTTCCAGCTGCTCCTGAACGCATTTCTACCTTTCTTCTTTGTGCTTTACAAATTGTGTAGCTTAGGGAGGTGGAAAGGGGATAACTTTGGTAGTGAAGCTATTGCCAAAAACATAAAATGAAAGAACCACTTTTCTTTGTTTCAAATCTTCCATCTCAGGGGATTTCTTTTATTTTTTTTTTTCTCCTGTTAAATTACATCTCCTAATTAGGTCATGCAGCTGGAAGTGACCTACATTTCAGAAGCCAACAAGCAACAACAGAGAGGCAGGGAAATGAGTGGGAAAGAAAAAAAAATGGCTTCAAATTCAGCTTTTCTCAAGTGATTTGCTTGTGACAGACATTTCCATAAACTTGGTCTTTAAATGAGTGATATGCTTGTTGGTTCAATCCAATATTCTGAAAGCATATCAAATGGGCTACAGTTTGCTCATTTACTCAGTCACCATTCACACATGTTTACCAAACACATTGTGTATGATACATAAATATATAGTATGTATATTTAATATATTTATGTATCACTATAATATATAATAGCATATTATTGGGCATGGTTAAGGATGCAGAGAAACACAAGAAATTGTACTTGCCCTCAAGAAGTTTGCCAAGTTAAGAAGTAAAAATCTTTCCCAAGAAGAGTTAGGAACTTTGAGATAGTGTAGGATAATAGGTGTTGTATTATTTATCTCTTGCTGTAGAAAAAATATCCCATCACCATGTGTCCTAAAACAATGGACATTAAATATCTCACATAGATTCTGTGGGTTTGAAATCTAGGAGTGGATTAGCTGGGTGATTCTAGTTCAAGGACTTTTACACGGTTGCTGTCAAGATTTCAGCCAGGGCTACAGTCATCTGAAGGTTTGACTGGGGTTGGAGAATCTGCTTCTAAATTGGTTCTCTCTGATAAATGGTGAGCTTGTGATGGTTGTTGGCAGGAGGCCTCCATTCCTTGCCCTGTGTACTTCTCCATAGGGCAGGGGTCCTCAAACTTTTTAAACAGGGGGCCAGTTCACTGTCCCTCAGACCGTTGGAGGGCTGGACTATAGTTAAAAAAAAACAACAACTATGAACAAATTCCTATGCACACTGCACATATCTTATTTTGAAGTAAAAAAACAAAACCAGCAAAAACACCCGCATGTGGCCCGCGGGCCGTAGTTTGAGGATGCCTGCCATAGGGTTTCTTGAGTATTCTACTGACACCTGGCTTCTCCCAGAGTGAATGATCCAAAGGAGCTAGGCAGATGCTGCAATGTCTTCTATGACCTGGCCTCAGAAACCACACATCATTTCCACAATGTACCAATTATTATAATTTAATTTATAAATATAATTTAATTACAAGAAATATAAAAAATAATAGTACTAGCCCAGTTAGTGTGCCTCAGTGGATGAGCATCCTATGAACCAGGAGGTGACGGTTTGATTCCTGGTCAGGGCACATGCCTGGGTTGTGGGTTTGATCCCCAGTAGGGGGCGTGCAGGAGGCAGCCAATCAATGATTCTTTCTCATTATTGATGTTTCTATCTCTCTCTCCCTCTCCCTTCCTCTCTGAAATCATAAAAATCAAATAATAATAATGATGATGATGATAATAATAATAATAATAATAGTACTGAATAATAATATAGATCTGTCCTGTCAGTATAGGAGGGAGACACACAAGGGCATGAAGTGGACATCATTGTGGGCCATGTGGGAGGCTGGTTACCACAGGCTGAGTGATTTGCTTAGAATTTAGGAGCTAAAGAAGTTGAGAAGTAAAAGAAGCTGACCATGGTAGGAGTTTGAAATTTAGAAGACAGAAATTGAAAAGTTAATTTTCTTACAGATGTGTCTTAATGATCACCTGAACTAGGACGTTGGTCCTGGGAATAAAAAGGAGGGGATGGTTATGAGATGAGGAAGACAGAAGGGAATCTCAATGTTCATTGTTGACAGACTGCCAGTGAGGAATGAGGAGGACAGATGAGTCTAAAATGACTCTGAGGTGTCATGCTGGGATGACTGAAAAAAAGGTGACATCACTTACAGAAAGAGGAAAGTCATGCTAAAGAACTTATTATATGGAGCCGGTGGACTTAGGGCAGCCCTGTTTGAGAAAATGATGTAAACCGGGGACAACATTAGGATGGTAATTGAAGAAGCGGGGCTGAGGGTCACTGCTCTTTTCTGATCAGATTGCTGCCCTCTGGAGCTTAATGGTAATCAAGGTCCTAAAACTACAGTTCTGTGATGAAACCCCCCAAATCATTCTGGTCTTTTCTCTGCTGCTAACCAAACCAATCCAGAAAAGAAGCCAGCGACAACTTTGCTCCAAAGTTTTCAGGCAGACCCAAGACTCTTTTGATATTAGTTAGAGATGGTCTGAGTATCCTTCTAGCTTAAGAAACTCAAAAATGTAAAATTATTCTCCAACTGTAAGGAAAGTATATCACGTTGTTCATTTATGACTCGCTTTTGCCTTCAGTTTTATGGAACCACTGGTTGCACATGCTCCTTTCCATGCAGGGTTGAGAGCCCCCCTTCTTGCCTGTCTTTTGTTCTTCTCAAGGCTATATGAAGCTATTAGTCTCTCTGTGTAGATCCAATTTACCAAACCTTTAATCATTTTCTGTGCCTCTCAGCTGGAAATATGTGATTACATGCTTGGCTAAGAGAAGAATTTGTTTTTTCAAGACTTCATTGGCATTGCTGGAAGTGCTGGAGGAACGTGGCCTGCAGGTAGCTCACTTTCACCCACGATGTGTTCTCTTTAAAATGTAAAGTCACCTTTTTGGGATGAAATTGAATTGTACTTTTCCCTCTGCTCGAATTACAGTCTCAGCAATGCTTTCACTTTATTTCTCTCTGACCTTCCCTGAGCCCTAACTGCTAACACTTCAGTGGTGAAGTATGTTCTCCTTTTTAAATTGTCGTTGGCCCCAACTGTCCTTCCTCCTCTGTAAGCACATGATAAAAAACATATTGAAAGTTACCTTTATCATGATTTAGCAATCATCACTTCCTCAACAACCGGATTTATCTAATGGGGAATCTTTTAAGTCTCTTTAAGTCAAGAAAAGGGAAATTACCAAAGGGTCAAAAACTCTGGCAGGAGCTTGGGTAGCAGCTAGAGGTCACAAATACAAAACAAAAGGATGTGGAGAGTGACCCAAGTTCTCCTTAACTTAGGAACTTTATATAGCCTCCCATCTCTTGCAGAAGGCAGGACGAATCCACTTGGTGGAGGTGGGCAGGACTTATAGTTGTTGATTTGAGGGGAGCGCACGGCAAGCAAGCCTGGCCTTCACATTCACAGAATCACTAAGTGTATGAATGCTCAAAGCAATAAGCAGACATCCTTTATCCCGCTCCTCTGAGAATTTGAAGAATCATAAGGGCACTTTCAGCTGGCAAAATATTTGCAGCCCAGAGAGGTTAAATGATTAGCTGAAGATGGCATTACAAGTAAGTGATAGGGTCAGAAGAACTAAAGATTACAGGACTCGTGTGTTCCTGCCAAAAAAGCAGAGGGTCATGATCATGCTGAGTAATGTCAGGCTTGATAAAGATGTTTCTCACTGGGGCAGCAAGGATGCATGCCCAGAGAGGCAGGAAAATTCTGTTTCCCCTCACAGCCATTGCCTTTCTTGCCTGGAGAAAGCATTGCACACCCATTTCCCTGGAAGGTAAGATACAGTAATTTACGTAGGCTGTAAAGGGAGAGCAGAGCCAGGGTTGGGTTGATGTTCAGTTCTCTCACCGGTTCCCTTGGGATAACAAGGCGTCTATCTATTGTCTTCTCTGGTAGTCCATGTGTATGTTGGCGTGTTCCCCCAAACTCCAATGTCAGCATTGAGCTTTTGTCTCCCCATTTGGGAGTTTCCCTGTCTTGTTTACCGAGAAGGTTCTGGGCTCCAAGCAGAGCAGTGGTCTGGGTGAGACAGCAGAGCTCCATGCTCCCCAAATGGCATCATGCCAGGATGCATTAACTTGGTGCATTTCTTGAAGAAAGTTCAGACTACTTCTTAATTCTGGCAGCAAAACTGTACTATTGCATTTACAACATCTTCTCAAATCAAGAGTGATGCTCGAGGCAGTTTGCAGACCAGGTTGTATTGTCAAAAGCCAACACAGCCTCTTCTAGGGAGTGAGACTGTCCACCTATTTAGCAAACAGTTCTTCGAACTGGAACCACTGACATCCCCTTCACGGGATCCCTGGCTCTGTGTGACTGGGTTACCTTGAAGCTGAATAAACACGCAGCAGGGGGTATTGGACTCAGAGAGGCCATGGGCTTTCCCCTTTTCTTAGTGTGACAATGTTTTGTTTATTACACCAGTATGAGAAGACAAGGGCTCTTCTTAGGATTTGAATGCCCATTCCCTTGAGTCTCTGAAAGATACAGAGGGCTCTGCTCCCCTGCAGAGGGCCTGGAGAGCTTAAACCATATGTCGCACTTTGGGTCAGTTATGTGGAAGGGAGCTGTCTTAACTGTCTTTTATTTTTTTTAAGTAAACTTTTTATTTAAAGTACTAGAGGCCTGGTGCATGACATTTTTTAAGTAAACTTTATTTAAAGTACTAGAGGCCCTTTCGCAGCTCGGGAGTCCTTGGGGGATGTCCAACTGACAGTGGGACATCCTTAGTGCTGCTGTGGAGGCTGGCTGCTGCACTTGCCAGCCGTCAGCCCAGCTTGTGGCTGAGTGGTGCTCCCCCTGTGGGAGCGCACTGACCATGAGGGGGCAGCTCCTGCATTGAGCGTCTGCCCACTGGTGGTCAGTGTGCGTCATAGCGACCGGTTGTTCCGCCGTTCAGTTGGTTTGCATATTACCCTTTTAGTATATAGGTTACCTTACATACAGAAAAGTATATAGCTAGATGAATTTTTCACAGAGTGAAACCAGACTGTGTAAGCAGCCTATAGATGAAGAAATAGAAACTATCAGGACGCCAGAAGACCCCTCGTTGGCACTCCTTCTCACTGCCTTCTTCCCCCAAGGGTTACCACTATCCTGATTATTTTTGCTCCTTTTGAAACTTTACAGAATGAAACAACACACTATACATTTTATGTCTGGCTTCTTTTGCCCAACATTATGGGTGCGGCATTTATCCATGTAGCGAGGATAGTAGTAGTTCATGCACTATGATTTCTGCTCAGTATTCCATTGTATGTATACCACATAATATATTTATCTCTTTCACTGTTGATGGACATATGGGTGCTTTAGCTTTGGATTTTACCTCTCCATGTGAATAGGGTATACATCAAAGTGCATATGTGTGACCTCATTCTCTGCAGAGATATACCAGCAAGAGAGCATCAATTTTGGGGCTCAAGTTTGATTTAAAATATTCCGATTTCAGATATATTGTTGTTCCATGAGTATACTTGAACTTATCAAATCAAGTTTAAGTTTGGAGAAAATGGTTTCTGCAGATACCAGACCTGCAAATATTAGTATACTTCTTACAAAAATCTCCTTGTACATGGATATTTTGATGCTTTGTGATTTTCAGTTGTGCATTAAGTATGTATATTTAGAAAAAGCCTCAATTGCATATAAACTCAACCCGAGTTACTCTTACAGTATTTGAGGACAGTATACTTTTACATGGCTGATAGAGGGAACATTTTTGCCCAAATTATACTTCTTACCCACCTTAGTTGGGGGATCATCTTGCTAAAGTATATCCTCTTATTTTTATATAATTTATTTGATAAGATTAAGCACTTGTTTACAAAAGTGAAGTAAAACCTTTTTTGGAAAGAGCACAAGTGGATATAATATATATGACTTTTGTGGTGTGTTTATCTAACAGGAAATTTTTTACCTTTCGTATTTTCAGCCATTAGGGATGAAAAATAGTTCATCTTTTTAATAAAGTTGTTTTTACTAGATTAATAACTACCTTTCCCCAACCCTGCTTACCTTCTCAACTGTCCTCAACTATGTTAACCAGCACCACCTAAGTTGCTGTGATGAACTACCCTATACGCCGCTGGAAATGAACATAACTCTTTCCAATATAAAATGAGGCAAGCGACAAAATTACCAAGAATACTTTTTCTCCTAAAATTGCAAGTCCTTTTTAATGGGTTCAGAATATGTGAACAAACATTTGGAGAACAGCCGTGTGGATTTGCTTTGAGTAAAAGCCTGTTTGCAAGAGCCACCCATGAACTACTACTGCAGTAATTAATCATGCAGCGCTAGTTGGGAAAATGGCTTGAATTGGTAAAAATGTCTAGTAAAGAATGATTTAATTTAACGGTTTAACATCGAGTATTATCCCCTTTAAACTCAAATTTATGGAAAACCCTTCTGTGTTGTCACTACGTGCCTGGCATGGTAATTCAGCGAGGGAAGGAGCAACTTTAGAGGAGCGACAGACCCTTCCCTTGGGAAGAGGAAGGTGGAGGGACCCCCCCCCCCCTGCATTGTTACTGCCCTTCCCCACTTCTCTTCATGCAGCCCTTCCAGAGACTCTGTCATCAGCCTGGCCTCCCATTCATCCCACACCTCATGTGAAGAAACTGAACACATGGCTGGAGGAGTGCAGACGTATGTGCACATAACTTCCTTCCACCTGGGCCCAGACAGAGTCCAGGGAAAAGGCCATTTATGAGTGTGTTTTTATCCCTGTCAATGACCAGCTCTTGTGCTGAAAATTCTAGCCAAAAAATCCCAATGACTTCTATTTTCTTGGATTAGCCACGTAATTGGCCAACTGCAGCCTGAATTTCCTCTACCACTGACCATGACCTTGGACAAATCACTGAGCTGGCCTGAATCTTAAAATGCAGGTGACCAGGCCTCCCTTCATTGCCTTTGAAGCTCAAACACAATACTATCATTGGAAAGCTCTTCATAAGAGCAAAGCATTGTAGCTTTTACTATACTTGAGTGAAAGGCAGATTCTTTTTCCACAGCCTAGACTGTGCCAACCTTCTGGCTGACTTCAGGTCCTTTATTCTGTTTGTGTAGTGTGGATTGAGCCTGTTGTATCCTGATATTTGGCTTGTTTTTGGAACAGTAAAGATTGTGGTTTTCTATGGTTTATACAGAGTTCTTATCCAGGCACGGTAGAAAAGCTTCATGAATTTTTAAATGAACAATAACAAGAAATTACTATTTTAATGAGCCAATGCATGGTCTTTATGTGCTTACAAAGGGACTCAGCTTTGTGAGGTTTCTTTTTCCTTTTCAGAAGCAATAACAACAAAAGAGAAAGCTTCAAGGTTTTGCTCCTAAAAAGTGTAATAGGAATTTCACTTGGCCTCCAGCCAAAAGACATAGTTAGGTGTAAAATAAGAGTAAAATAGCTAATCTGTGTTTGATCCCTTTCAGCCTCTTCGCTCTGGCTTCAGGAAGGTGTGTGTGGGGTCCAAGGAGAAGGACTTTATAAGACTGGTCACATGTTTCCTCCTAAGAGTCCCGTGTGACATGATTCTGTGTTCTTCCAGCTGATTCTGGAGGACATGCCCAGCAATGCTTAGAAAAGTTGCACAGGCTGGAAGGACCTGGATGCAGCTAGAAGCACATGCTCTTGGCTTGGTAGGATTGATTAACGGCAGGGTGTGACTGTGGTTTGCTGGTCCCCTTGCATCCAGCAGGGGCAGGGTGCCTCATACTGCTTACACGTCCCTATGGTGTTTCTTCCCTGGACAAGCGTGTCGTCCAACTGCTTGACTGTTCTGATTGCTTGTTTTTAAAATGGAGCTGTAATGTTATTCATCTTGAGGGTGTTCCGAGCATTCAGTCAGATATACTTATAATCGATGTGGTGTCTGGCTAAGGTTAGCCTTTTAAGTTGTTATTGCACATGTCCCACGTTCACCTGGGTAAGGAGTTGTATACCTGATGTTTCAATGCCTTCCCCAAGCAAGACCAGCCTCTTTCCTGAGGCTGAGGAGGACTGATCCCATTGGGGAGCTACAGGGAAGGGATGATGCATCCCCACCCTGTTTGCAAGACTCCCACCTTTGACTTATTTCTGCTCATCCAGACCCCTCCTCCATCTCCATCAGCAGATTCACTCTTAGAGCAGATGGTACTTTCCAAAAGCCAGGTGCACCCTCTCCTGTAGAAACCTACAGCCTATTCATTGAAGAGATGACTGGGAGCATAGTTTAAAATCAACAACAATTATTATAGCCGTACGTAGTGGGCGCCTGGATTGGGCTCTTTTACGTGCATATGACAAGGGAAAAAGGGTGAGAGGAGGAAGGCAAATCCCCTGCTGTAGTCTTTGTGGCGAGCTGGGGACCCTTCCCAATTGAAGGGAGCAGTGCTACTTGATCCTGGCTGAGACAGTGCGACAGTAACATGCCCCCAAATTCATAAACGCTGGAGGGAGTTGACAGCTGGTTTTACAAGGAGAGCTGATTTAGTGGCTAATTTTATTTGTCTTGCTTCCTTTGCCAAGATCAGCTGCTTCTTTGCCCTGTGCCATTAAATCCCATGGGTTCCCTAGGCAGCAGTTTCCAAATCTATTCCCTTTCCATGGTGAAGTTTCTCTCTACCACCATGGGTTTTTCATAGAGAAAACAGAGAATCTAGAAACGATATTAAAAACCCATCTTTAATGTTTCATCAAAAGCTGTCCTATATGAGTATTTATTTATATTTAGCCCTGAATGAAAGGCCCCAAGAGGCTTGCAGCCTGAGCAGATTTGGTTCACTATCTACAAAGAAATTCGAATGAGCTCACCAACGAAGAAATCTCCCTACCTGAAGATAAAAAGTGAAACTTGGTTCTGGTTGACCTTGGGACAAAGACGGCTGGAAACCACTCAGCGGTCGCTAACACAGCCAAGCAGCATGCACTCGTGTCTTTGTGAGCGTGGCTGCGTGTGGACTGGGCCAGGCGTGGAAGGAAGGGAGCATATGCTCCTGCAGTCCCTGAGGTTGCACTGGGTTGAGAGGAGGAACCGAGGCTTTGTTATAAGGGTAGGTTTTTTAAAAATCAGCATTCCAAAAAATGTGGACAATCTGGTTTAAGTAAAATAATAACAGATGAATATGAAGATGATATTTCTAGAGATTAGCAGTTGTATAATGGGTATCCTGCCGCACAACATTTATGAATAATACATCATTATCTATTACCTTTAAATCTATCCAGGATTAACAGCTTTGGAGATTATTTAGCATCTAAGATGGAAGGGATAAAATCAATACATACATATTTTGATTATCAAGGAGAATCAATTTGTTAAAAACAAACATCTAGCCAACATCAGTTAAGTGCTTGGAGGGTGTCCTTATTCTCTAATTGTGCTGGTTTATTTCCCAAGCTGGAACTAGCATGCTGGCAATTTAGGATGATGTCTTCATAATCCATGTCAGTGTTGGGGTGGGGGAGGAGAGAGAGAGAGAGAGAGGGAGGGAGGGAGGGAGGGAGAGAGAGAGAGAGAGAGAGAGAGAGAGAGAGAGAGAGAGAGAGAGAGAGATCCTTTAGATCTAAGCAGGGAAAAAGTAAATCTTATCTATGAATTTCAACCTAAAGGAACAGAACTTTCTATTGTCCTTGGGGTTTTGCTGCTGCCTCTCTGGCGCTGTGGGCTGCACAGCGATTGGTTCCTTTGATAAGAAGTTCTACGGGAAAAGAATAGCCCAGTCAGAGGAGGCCACTGGGCTGTGAGGCCCAGCAGTGCAGGCGTGGGCCGCGCTGGAGAAGCACAAAGGATGAGAAGCCGCTGCCTCTGCTTCCTGCTGCACCGAGAGAAGCAGCCAGGCTAGAAAAGGTGGCCACCTGCCCCACTTGCAATGGTCCCTATTTTTCCCCATTTCAACATGGACGGCCGGGTAGAAAGAGGTTTAGCTTAGCTTAGTGCCAGATCCCTTACCACCAGATCCTGTGCTATCTTCTTTGTCCTTGAATTCATCTTCTCAAGGTGACACTATACCCTAATTTCAGAAGTTGTTATGTCTTTCTCCCCCCCCCCCCCCCCCCCCCCGCCCCCGAATCCTGAGCTTTTGGCAGATAAAGCAAATAGACAATCCATTTGCAACCAAAATGCAGAGTTTATGCATGTTGATTGTTTCTGATGAGCGGATTGAAACCCTAGCTTCTCGGTGCCCTTAAACAAAGAGAGCTGAACAAGTAGTGTGTTTCCACAAGACATACCGACACAATTGCTAATTCCGAAGGGTACTTTTTGCCACAATTTGGATTCTGGGGTTGCAGCTCAATTCACTCCCCTTTATAACCATTGCGCACACTGTTCTGACTGTGTCACAGCTTTTTGTTTAGACCGATCACTGCTTTCACAGGGGTTAGAAGCTTGTGTTTAAGAAATGTGTTTTGCATCGATTAAAATTTTCTAAAGGACACGCTGCAATTGAATGACAGGCTATTTTTAAATTATTTACAAGCTCGGCATTTTACTCAAAGCAAATTGTCAACTAAATCTAGTTATCATTTTATCTGCTGGACCCATTCCCCCTGAGCATACCAACCATGAAAGAGATTATCCCCTCAATTTATTGCTTTAGCAATTCAGTAGACATCTTCTTGGCACCCCCCTCCTTGCACTAAATGATGGTAGAAAGCATTGGTGAGCTTCAGGGGGCATTTGTTTCCAGAATTTTCCGAAACACCATTTCTCAATTTCATTATTGAGAAAGGCCATGATGTGAGGGCTTTTTTTTTTTTGTATTTAATTTCTATCCTAATCACTCTCCTGTGGAAAAATTAGAGATTACTTTTCCACTTACCATTTCCCCCTATTATCAATGGTAAAATCTGACACTGTTTCCTTTGTATTCTTCCATCATGTACATATTGCTATTATAATATCACTAGGTCCCTCAGCCTGGTCTGCAGGATCAGGCTGAAACCAGCTCTCTGACATTCCCTGAGGGGTCCCATATTGTGAGAGGGCGCAGGCCAGGCTGAGGGACCCCACTGGTGCATGATTGGGGCTGGGGAGCAATGTGGGAGGTTGGCCAGCCAGGGCGGGACCTCAGGAGGGCTCCAGGGCTTGTCCGGCTCATCTTGTTCAGTCCTGATAGGCCGGACCCCAGCAGCAAGCTAACCTACCAGTCGGAGCATCTGCCCCTTGTTGGTCAGTGCACGTCATAGCAAGTGGTTGAGCAGCCTTAGCATATCATTAACATATTACCCTTTGATTGGTTGAACGGATGACCAGATGACCCGATACTTAGCATATTAGGCTTTTATTATATAGGATTAATACGGCTCTAAGCTCTTTATCTCACTGCTTTTACACTTCAATTCCCTCTGTCTAGGACATTCTTTCCACTGCTTTTCCCTTGGCTCTGTCCTTATTATCATTTAGATCTTAGTTCCAATATTAGTTTCTCTGGGGATCTTTCCAGGCCACCTTATCCAATCTTGTTCACTTTCCCCAACACCATTCCAAGGCCATCCACCACATGTTATCTACTTTCTGTCACTTTTCTAAAACACTCCTATTTATTAACCTGCATGATTATGGTTTGCTTTTTTCTATAGAAGGTAAGCTCCATGAAAACAAGGGTCTCATTTTCTTGTGTATTACAGTTTCCCAGTCCCTATAACAATACCTGGGACATAGTAGGCACTCAATAAGTATTTGTCACACATAGGAATGACTAAATGCATGATTGCAGTCAGAAGAGCTAGCTACATTTCTGCCTGTACTGTTGGCTTTCTGGGCCAATTGATTTTCTGCAAACCCATAAAACTCTTAAGTTTCAGGACCAAAGCTATTTTAAAAAAACATGTACTTATTGACTTTTAGAGAGAGAGGAAGGGAGAAGGATAGAGACATAGAAACATCTGGTGAGAGAGAAACATTGATCCGCTGCCTCCTGCAAGCCCCTCCACTGGGGATCGAGCCCACAACCCACACATGTGCCCTGACTGGAAATTGAACCCTGACTTCCTGGTTCATGGGTGGACACTCAACCACTGAGCCACACCGGCCAGGCAGGACCAAAGCTATCTTAAAGAGGCCATAGTCATTCTGTTAATGAAAAAAATGGAAGCCCAGAGAGGTTAAATTACCTAGCTAGTGAGGGGCAAACATGGGGTTCAATTCCAGGTTTCTAGTTTCCTTACTGCAGTGGTTCTCAACTGGGGTGATTTAGCTCCCAGGGGACATCTGGCAAAGTCTGGATATACTTTTGGATGTTGTAACTCTGCAGGGTGGGGGGAGTGGTGTGTGTTACTGGCATTCGATGGCTAGAGGCCAGGAATGCTGCTAAACATCCTACAAGGCGCATGACAACCTCCCACAACAAAGAATTATCCAGCCCACAATATCAATAGTGCCGAGGTTGAAGCCCTCTGCTGTCCACAGCCACACCAAGACTTCTCCTTTCTGTTTGAGAATGGCTGAGGTAAGGCCCACAGAGAGTTCAGTTTTCCAGGATTTCTTAGTACAAAATTACCAGTTGGCATTTTGGGCCAACTAAAGTTTTAAAATTTTCAAAAGAAAAGTAGCTCTACTATTTTTGATTATAGAAATAATACATGCTTCTTTGTAAAATAATCCAGATAAACACAAAGGGATTTAAAAAGAAGAGAAAATCCTCCAGAATTCTATCATTTGAAGATAAACATACGAGCCTGTCCATATATATTTTTCAAGACATTTTTTCTATGCATACAAACAAACAGATACATACATTTTTGACAAAAATGGAATAAGGTATTTAATACAGATTACTTTGTAGTTTGCTTTATTCACTTAATATTTTGTGGGCATCTTATAAATTTATAAATATGGAGCTGTATCATAATTTCTAAAATCTTCACAATATTTTGTTGTCTGGATGATCCAAAATGTGTTTTTACCAATCTCCTATTGATGAAACAACTTAGGTTGTTTCTAATGGTTTAATATTATAAACAACTTTCAGTGAATATTCTTGTTTATTCACTCTGTGTTCATGCTCAATCACTTCCTTACAATAAATCAGTAGAGTGGGATTACTGGGGCAAAGGAAATGTGATACATGTTGCCAAATTGCCTGCCTGAATCTTTGCCCAATTGCTAATGAGAACCAAATAATTAGAAATTTCAGTATGTTGGAATTCTCTGTCGCCTCACTTTCAGATGAAAGATACAATTCACAAGCCAAAAAAATAAAAAAATCATGTAAGGCTTAATTTTTTTTTTCTTTTATACCCTAGAATCAGAAAAATTCATTCTTATCTCCTGCACTCATTTAAATCTGATTCAGGGAAAAACATTATTTCAGAAAATGAAAAGGAACATTCATTAGTTCTGCTGTGTGCCATGCATTATATACAAGGAACTTGCATTCTACCAACAACCTGAGCAGTAGGCAGTCTCTTCCTGCTTTCAGTTGGGGACACTGAGAATCAGTTACCCTCACTCAATATCACAAACCTCATACCTGATAGAATCAGAATGGAATGTAGTCCTCGTCTTTAAAACATTTAGAGTCTACAATAAGGCAAAATGTGCCAGGGACACTTTCTGTATCCATATCATGTATGAGAAGATTAATGTTCAAAATTATTACCCTGAGGATCTTAAGGTTTTCTACCTGTAAAGAAATAACCAGCTATATTCAGGATATTGTACTTACCATAGCAGTAAAGTAAATCAATATATATATTTGAAAAATACTTTCAATAAATAATGTTGAAAATGCAGAGATGTCCAATCTCTCTTTAGTAACCCCCAAAACTTAATCAGTTAATTGAAGTTTGTACTTGATAAATTCTTTGTTTCAAAAAACCCAGGATACTTGCCTGTCATCCACATGCAAGATATACTGCTCAAGTCAATATGGCATAAACATAATTTCTTTTAGAAGACTGAGAAGCTGAGAAGAGGATCTCTGAGAGAATGTTAGAGAGACCTCTTGTTTAAACATTTTATTTTGTCTTTTTATTTCCCTTCATAAGAATTCTTAAGTCTTCTTCTCAAACCTGGAGAGTAGAAGGGAACTTATGCAATGTAACTTTTAAAAAAAAATATTTTTATTGATTTCAGAGAGGATGGGAGAGGGAGGGAGGGAGAGAGAGAGAGAGAGAGAGAGAGAGAGAGAGAGAGAGAGAGAGAGAGAAACATCCATGATGAGAGAGAATCTTGGGTCAGCTGCCTCCTGCACACCCCCCACTGGGGATTGAGCCCACAACCCGGGCATGTGCCCTTGACCAGAATTGAACCCGGGACCCTTCGGTCCGCAGGCCGACACTCTATTCACTGAGCCAAACTAGCAAGGGCGCAATGTGACTTTTTAACATGAGAATGTGGACAAAAGGGAACCCTCCTGCACTGATTATGGGAATGCAAATTGTTGCAGCCACTGTAGAAAATTATGGACTTTCCTAAAATAAATAAATTTAAAAAAAAATGGAACTGCCTTATGACCCAGCAATTCCATTTCTGGGAATATATCTGAAGCAACCCGAAACACTGATTTGAAAGAATGTATGCACCCCTAAGTTCATTGCAGTGTTATTTACAATAGCCAAGATTTGGAAGCAGCCCGAGTGCCCATCAGTAGATGAGTGGCTAAAAAAGCTGTGGTACATTTATACAATGGAAT
This sequence comes from Cnephaeus nilssonii, assembly GCF_951640355.1. NCBI lineage: Eukaryota > Metazoa > Chordata > Mammalia > Chiroptera > Vespertilionidae > Cnephaeus > Cnephaeus nilssonii. Next base: position 13,997,160 of record NC_137081.1, on the reverse strand, counting down.
ACAACTCAGCCATCAAAAAGAAGGAAATCTTACCTTTAGTAACAGCATGGATGGACATGGAGATTATTATGCTAAGTAAAATAAGCCAGTCAAAGAAAGACAATTGCCATATGCTCTTACTTACATGTGGTAATCTAATGAACAAAATAAACTAACAAACACTATAGAAACACACTCAAAGATACAGAGAACAGTCTGACAGATGCCAGAGGGGATGGGGGTTAGGGGGTTGTGAGGAAAAGGTGAAGGGATTAAGAACAAAAACAACCACCACAAAACAAAACAAAAAACAACAACAAAAACTCATAGACAACAGTATGATGATTACCGGAGGGGAAGGAGGGTGGGGGGAGTGGAAGAGGGTGTAGGGGGAATAAATGGTGACAGAAGGACGCTTGGTGCACACACAATGCAACATACAGATGATGTAGTATAGAATTGTACACCTGAAACCTACATAATTTTATTAACCAATGTCACCCCAATAAGTTCAATAAAAATAAATTTTAAAAAACTATGAGTGGTTAAAAAATAAATCCCTCTTTGGTGTAAAGGCCAGAGTTGGTTTTCTAGCCGTGGATAATGGAGGCTCTGTTTTAAATGTTTACATTGGAGAAAGGGCAATAGTGTGTTATGGAACAGGAGACGCGCAGAGGGTGGAAATGCCTTAGAGCTTACGAGTTCGCAGTGTAAGCTGTCTATCAGATTCACCTGAAGGACTTTTACAGCATTGAAACTGAATTTCAGGGGTGAAAGGCAGACATTTGTATTCTTCTCATGCCTGCCGTGGATTCTGATGCTGGTTGTGAGTTGAGAACCACGGATCTATTCGGTCCATTGATTTTCATCTGTCTAGGACTCCATGGCCTGCCACAGCAATTTCAACTTTATTCTGCTTTATGGTTTTACATAAGCTCTTATTTGAAGAAAGCGTTCTACTTCTAAAGGCTAAAATATTGAGGACCACGGATGTCGTTTCTGGAGCTTCCAGGCATCCCTGTCTCTGCACCTGGGTTTCTCGGGTTGATCATTTGACAGGAATGGCATGGCGACTGACAGACGTCACAGTGTCTCAGGTCAGACTCTGTATGTTCAGCAGGTTCAACCACTGCGAAGGGGAGGAACTGGAAACAGGACTGGGCAGGGGGAGAAGATGAACTGTGATGTAGGTCCGCAAAGGCGTTGGCCACCCTGGCCAGGAGGGCTGGGGTGAATGTTGCCCATCGGAGTCGGGCCCAGTGTGGGCTGCTGGGGAAGACCGCGGTGAGGAGGGTCTCTGCCGCTGAGGGAGACCCTGAAGTAGCTGAGAGCTGGGGGAGGACAGCTGCCAGCGAAGTCCTCCCTTGAAGGGAAGCTGGGCAGCACATCTTCGCGTCTATAGCACAGGCATGTCAATTGGGGGGTGTAGGGAATGCCTGTGGACTGATTATCTCTGATCCAAAATGAGGAAGGCGTTAATGGAGGCAGTGCAAGTATCCTAATCCAGGTTCATGGCAATGGGACCTGGACAGGCTCCTGCAGGAGCAGAGGGAGAAGGTGTGAGTGAGAGAGAAACCGGTGCGCCTCTCCTCTTCTTGGGACATCTGAGACGAAAAGCTTCCTTTTCACAGCTTCTTCTTGTGGATAAAAAGGGAATTTTGGGCCTGGGATGGGGTTAGATAACATTCCAGAAAATACAGTTCTGTCTTGACCTTTGTCTATTATCTCTGTCCCCAGCAGTGGACTAACCTTAGTACAAAGGACCTTCAGTTGTTTTGAATCAGATTGCGTATGCCTTCAACACCTAGCACATGCTACCTTCTTTGCTGTTTTTTTGTTTTGTTTTGTTTTGTTTTGTTGTTAATCCTCACCTGAGGATATTTTCCCATTTATTTCTTTATTTTTTTTTAGAATGAGAGAGTTGAAGGGAGGGAGAGAGACAGAAAGAGACATTGATGTGAGAGAGACACATCGATTGGTTGCCTCCTGCACGTGCCCCAACCAGGGCTGGAGATCCAGCTTACAACCTAGGTATGTGCCCTTTGCCCAAATCGAACCTGGGACCAATCAGTTCTTGGGCTGACGCTCTATCCACTGAGCAACACCAGCTAGGACTTTGCTGGGTATTTGCAAACGTCCTCATTCTCATCTGAAAATTACCCTTTTGACTGGTTTTCTTTTCATTTTTCAACTTAACCTAGTTGTTTATTTAAAGACTAAATGTTGAGAACATCATTTTCTGAGTAGAAAACAGTGAAATCCCTAGAATCTTGTGACTAATGTGGCAAAGCATGTTCTCATTGTGTTTAAAAGATACATTGCTATCACCACTTTAATTATGCTTGTAAAATAAATCTTTATGAGCAGGGATGCCGTTAGCTATGTTCTTATTTTAAGAGCTGCAGCACAGGCCTTTTGTGGTGGTTGAGCAGATTAGATCTAGAGCTGGGAACTAACATGAGTTAATTATCACTGATTGCTGCTTTATGCCAACCTCCGATGGCAAATACAGCTTAGAGCAAGTAAACACACACAGTTTCCTACAAACCACAACATTCATTAACACACTTCTACAACACTCTTCAACATAGCAGTTTCCCATAATGAACATTTGTATTTCATAGCTTTATAACAGTTCTTAGAACTATTAAAACAAGCCTTTTTATATTCCAAGAACTATCTTTCTTAATACAAAATTGGCTTCGAAACAGCTTTAAAATAAAGTACAATGAATTGATGCAATTTAAATTATGGTAAGTGATATGTAAATATTCGATAATAATTTTCCTAACTATTTATCAAAATGTAATTCCTAACTGAAAGTGTGTCTACTTAAGCTACCTATGTTGATTATCTCCCAAACGGTCAAGTTTTCTCATTAATCTGCTCACTGAAGCTTGTAACTTCTGCCTTTGGTTATGAGTGAAGCTAACCAGAGGTTTGTTAAAGAATACGGAGCCTGTTAATTTCTGTTGCCACACTAACTAGACTTTAGGTTTTGACTAAGTTGTCTATTCATGTTTTCATTTAGGCAGTTTCCCATAATGAATGTTTATATTTCATGGCTTTATAACAGTTCGAATATCTAGAGTAAGCCCCACGGCAGGGGCCTTAGGCAGGGGCAGATCCTAGAAAAGACATGTGGATGGATGGGCACTCCTAAAGCCGACAGATACCTCCAAAGCTACCCTATGTTTCTCATCAGCCCATGCAAAGTGAGGGTCAGAAATAGAGCTGGACAGGTGGTGGCAAAATGATGGAGGAAGGGACTTGCCCAGAGCTATTTCAGACATCACCCTACTCCTATAGCCTCCCATTATACATGGTGTACAATATGTAAGGGAGGCCTGGTCTGCAATGATGCCATTTCCTATTCACCGATGAAGGCTGGAGCAGGGAGGGTGTGGAGACGGGGCCACATTATGACTTCTCTGGGCCCTGTGCCTGCTGTTGGTAGCGGATATGTGTGCAGTGCATAGAGAGGGGTCTAGATGCAGTTTCAGAGTTCTGAGTTCCATGTCTCAGTTCCAAGAATTCAAAATAATAGGAGCAGTGCCAGCTACTCTAGTTGAGTTGACAGTGAATCTGACCACTTAGCCTATGCAGGAAAAAACAAGACAAAACAAAACAAAACAAAACAAATAAGAGGTGCTCCTCATGGACATAGGCGAAGAGTAGCGTCTGGTAGAATATTCCGTCATCATAGGAACTGTTTGGAACGATTATTTCAATAATTAAGGAGAGGGAAAGTGGTAGGTTCTAGGGAGTTCTTGTCCTGTAGAACCTGTTGCTTTAGGCAACTGGCAGACCCCAGAGGGGGACGTGTAAATAAGATAGGAAGAGCCCTCACCGGTTTGGCTCAGTGGATAGAGTGTCAGCCTGCAGACTGAAGGGTCCCAGGTTCAATTCTGGTCAAGAACATGTACTTGGTTGTGGTCGTGATCCCCAGTAGGGGGCCCATGCAGGAGGCAGCTGATTGGTGTTTCTCATCCCTGTTTCTGTCTATTCCTCTCCCTTCCTCTCTAAAAAAATCAATAAAAATATATTTAAGAAGAAGAGAAAGAAGAAGGAGAAGGAGGAGAAGGAGAAGAAGAAGGTAGGAAGAGGCTGAAATGGATGCTCACCCACCATGTCACTTCACCTGAGGGTAAGGCCTTGAGTCTCCCTTCAAGTTCATATGCTATTGATAAAATAGTCTCCTTCTGAGGCTGGCCCTTTAACATCTGTTGCGACACTACCGCTGAGTGTACAAAAAACAGAATGAGAAGGCTTTTTCGGACCTTGAGGAATCTATTTAATTTGCGAGGGTTTGCATTTTGTTTGTGGAAGGAATAAAAACACAGTAAGCCCTAGAAAATAACTACTTATTCTCATCTTGTAATTTATTCCACCAGGAGGTTGGAAGTATGCCTCCAAATGCCCGAGCAGAATCTTTGAGGATTTGGTGGTTCATTCTAATAAAACTGAAGTCAGTGGAAAATGTCTACATGTGAGATTACATAGGATTGGATCCTTTAAAACAACACCACGCACTCACACAGCCCCCGCCCAGCGTTTCTGAACGTCTGGAAACCCTGATCAGAAATCCAAAAAGTCCGAAAAGCAGGAAGTCGGGATCTATTGCATCAATTGCATTCCAAAGAATTTATGTGGTGTGTGTTTTAATACCAAAAAATATATTTTGGTTAGACTTAGCTTACTCAGCCTCATTCCCTGAGAGGATTTCTCCTTAATTGTTGCTTTAAAAGAAGTCCTGCTATAAATCATTTAAAAATATACAGTGGGTTGATATCTTGGATTCTTTGTAAAAGTTAGGTTAAAAGAGAGTGTAGAATGTGGTAAAAAACCATTGCATTGGTTTTTGAAAATAGCTAATGGGAAAGAAATAATTTTTTCCCTTTTTTGTTTCTTCTTCCCCTTTCTCTCCCTTCCCTTCTTCCTTTCGCAGTTGCTTAAACTATCATAACTAAGAGAAACAGTTTGCAAGAGGCACTCTCTTTAGATATCTTGCCTATTCTTGCTCTCAGATGGCAACTGTGTACATCTTATTTTGACCAAAATTGTCTTGAAATCTGGAAACAGGGGTTGGGTAGAAAACTAGAAAGGTGTTAACGTTCAGTGCCTGGCCTTGCTGTTCTGATGGTCTCAGTGCTACGATACATGGTCTGATGCTTAATAGTTATCCTGGCTTGGAATCACTCAGACCCATCTTTATCTAGTATTTTCTTCCTTCAAAACCTATAGTTTCCATTCTTGTGGGAACCTAAGTGCAGGTGGGGAGAGGTAGAAATGGTGGGTTTAGGATCGACCCTGGGATTGGCTTTGGAAAAAGGGTGATAAGTCAGTGGAAGGCGTAGGAAGGAAGTGACCATCCATCCAAATTACAATTATTTGGAGTTGGGGAGGGACTGGTGGTGCTGGAAGGATCCCAATTCAAACGGGGCTGGCCAATCAGCGGAAGATGCCATGCAGCAATGCCAGTATTGATACCAAGGGTGCTTGGTAATGGGTGCCTCCTCATTCAGACTCCACATCCCAGCCATCAGCAAATCCTTTTGGCTCTAATTCCCAGAGATACTTAAAATCTAATGTTCTCACCACCTCTGCCATAACACGCGGTTGGAGCCACCATTCCTTTTCACGTGTATATCACAGTACCTCTTACCTGGTTTCCCTGCTTCCGCCTTTGCCACCCCTACTTTTAGTCTCAACCGAGCAGCCAGATTAACCCTGTGAAAACCTCGTCAGGTCCGATCACTCCTCAATGGCTCGAAGTAAAAGCCAAGTCCACACCAGGGTCTGCCGGGCTCTATACAGGTCTCTTGGTCCCTCTCATCTCTCTGACATTATATCTTCTCCTCTCTTTGTCCTGATGCAATGGGCTGTTTACCGTTTTCCTTTTCATTCCCACCCCCACCTCAGTGCTCCACTCTCCCACCCCCAAAGAGCTGCCTGGACTAATTCTCCAACGCCTTTAGGTCCTTGCTCGGAGGTCATCTTCGTGGTGAATCTTCCCTCGTTCTGCCTTATTTTTCTCCATAGTACTTATCACTGTCTAAAGTACTATAGATTTTATTTTTTTATATACATATTTTATTTTTTGATTTATTTTCTGTTTCTTCTCAGCAGAATGTAAGCACATTTATTTGCTTTATAATGTATCTCCAGATCTTAAAACAGTGCATAGTATATAGCAACATTTAATAAATATTTGTTGAATGAATGAATGAATGAATGACTTTATTACACAAGTCCTGAGTAATGAGAGGGAAACAAGCCAGCTCAGCCAATATTGGCAACAGTCAATGGGATTTTTAAGGTCCCATTTCAGGGGGCCAAGGATAGGCTTTTGGGAAAACAAAAGCAAATTTGATATAGTCCATGGTTCTCAGGTGCTCACAGTAGAGGAGTCATGTGTAGGATATTATCAGTTTTCCAGAGAATGATCAATGCTTATGGTTAATAGATTGAACACAGCCAGAGGCTGGCACTTTAGAACTCTATCCCTTCTGAGAATCTGAACAATCACTGTTCCATCCATCCATCCATCCATCCATCCATCCATCCATCCATCCAGTCTTACAACAGTTATTTATCCAATGGCTTTTCAAATCCAACTTTTCATTGTTCAGATTTTTCTGAGCATAGAGCATCTATCCTACAAACCTGTACGTGCTTGTGAACAGGAACCCTTCCCCCACCCGCCCCCATCATAAAATATCAAATCTGCCCTTTCCAGAATATGATGCCTTAAATAAGTGGACCTTGGACAAGAGATTGTGCTTTGTTCTGTTCTTATTTTTCTGCTTGCCTGTTTTTGTTTCAATTACAGTTGACATATCATATAATATCGGTTTCAGGTGTACAACATAGTGATTAGACATGTACCTTGTTCTTTTTAAGCCAAGCAAAAGAATAAGAAGAATGAATTCAGATCTTTCTAACTAGCACTGAACTTTCTCAAAATGCTGCCCACGATTTGCTAGTTTAATGTGTGAACTTCAAACAAGATTTCTGATCTCCCATGACCAATTCCTTTTCTTTGGGAACTTGATAACCCTAAATCTGGTCTTGACACTGGAAAAGAGGCTTTGTTCCTGGTTATTTATTCCATTATTTGCTGGTTTTTTGTTTGTTTTTGTTTTTTTCCCATCTCACTGACTTTATTTCTTTCTTGCATCATATTCTACTTGATATTAAATAACTGTTGCTTTTTTTTTTTTTTTTTTTTACATATAAAGCTCTCAAAATGGGTATGTTAGTGCTCCTTCAAACAGATTTTAATTCCTTGCTGTCTTGGCCTGCTCAGGCCGCCATAATAATACACCACAGACTGGGTGGCTTGAACAACAGAAATTTATTTCCTCATAGTTCCAGAGGCTGGAAATCTGGGATCAGGGTGCCAGCGTGGTTGGGTTCTGGTGAGAGCTCTCTTTCTGGCTTGCAGCTAGCTACCTTCTTAGTGTATCTTCATATGGATTTTCCTCAGTGCATACAAGAGGGGAGAAAGCTCTTTCTCTCCTTTTCTATAAGGCCATCCCTCCTATTGGATTAGGATTCAACCCTTGTGACCTCATTTAACCATAATTACCTCCCTAAAGGTCCTATCTCTAAATATAATCTTGATGCATAGGGCTTAGTTAATTTAGCAATGGGAAAATGTGGAAGTTCTCTTGTACTTTCTTCCTGAAATAAGGCATAAAATATTGTATTTTATTTCTCCTATCAATGATTATTAATTATTAATAAGTTTCAAATAACTGTTGGTAAGAAATGACAGCTTCCCCATTTGTGTCAGGATCTAGACAAGTACCCCCAAAACTCTTGGATATGTCCAGGTGTCTCCCCATTCCCCACTGCATAGGAGATTGAGACTATGACTTACTTAAATTCATTCACAGACAGCTCTGTTCAGCTCCCTGTGCTGTTCCCAGGCTGAAGTACTGGTATGTTGATGTCTTTCACCCATCACGTGAGTCTCTCCATTGAGATAAACTTCTTCCAGGAGACGCTGCCCATCTTGACAAGTCTGTTTTGTGTCTGTGCTCCACTGAACAGCCTGACCTGAAAGTGACGGGACTGACAAATTCTCTGAACTTGTCCCATTGGATTTGTCTAATGGGCCTTTCCCTGACATAGAAGAAAAAGTCATTGACAGAAACAGACCATTTACCATGAACCCGAGCAGAGGTATAAACCGCGACAGATGAAATAGGGCTCAAAATAAAGCTGAGAAATTTAGGACACATAGGATGGGCCCAAGGAGATCACTGCTTTCAAGGCCAAGATGAAATGGATGATATTGAGTTTTGCAAACCCAAGTCATCTGGCTGGCTAGTAAGAAAGCCAGGTCCCCGCTCCCCATCCCTCTCTCCCTACACTCAGCCTGAGAAAAGCTGCCATCTGGTGACTTGGAGGTCAGGGGTGGCTTTCAGGGCATCCCAGGCCTGAGGGGCTGAGTTCTCTTTCCAAGGGAAGTAAAACCAAAGAGAAAAAGGTACTATTTAAAATTTTCAGCCAAATAGAAATTCTAGTCTGTTGGCAGAACACAGGTTGAAGAAAGCTTTCCGAACACGAGTCACATCTTAGGGGTGATATTTTTAGGTTCTGTAATCAACACCTAACGTGAACATCATATAAACTCAGTATTACCCTTGAAAAGCACTTATATCACCCATAAAACATACAACCCTGTATTCTAATTTCTATCCCCCCCCTGGAATTTGGAAATTATTGCACTAGATTAAAGGGAAGGACAGGAGGGATCGTCTGTGTGCAGATGCCTGGCCTCAGACCACTCTGCCTCTAAGGCAGCATCAGATCCCTGACTTGGAATGAGCCCTGGGTGCAAAATGCCAAGTGTTCTTTTTGGGCCGCAAGTTTTATTTTATTTCCTCTTAACATTAACCCTTTGCACTCGCTTGCTTTTTTCTCGATTCCTTTATTCTAATGCTAACCATGTCGAGTCACACTCGACATCCGAGTGCAAAAGGTTAAGTCTTGACACCCTTTATGAATGTTAAAGGATGTGTTTGTTATTGTGAGAGTTAAATGGCACAGAGTCAATGCATCAAGTCTAGGTTAGGGCTAAAGTCTGAGTGTTGGCTAATGCTGAAATCATACCACCCTGCTCTATTTTCTTGAAGAATAATCTTTAGATAATCCTGGGGATATATAAATGTGTTGTCGAGGTCACCTCTAAAAGGAATATGTTGCCTCAATGAAGAATTAAAATAGCTTCATCAAGGCAGCTTAACTTATTAAAATATTAAGACAATTAATTTCTTTAAAAACTCACACATTAAAAATGCAGCCCATGGTAAGAGGGTCCTATACCAAATGATGGTTGGTTTTCAAATAGGAAGAGAAGGACATTCCCAGGAGTAGTTCATCCCTAGGGTCTGAAGTACTTTGAAGGAGAAAGATAGAACAGAAAAGGCTTTATGAAGAAATGGAGCCTGAGCAACATGCTGGGCCATGGACAAGGAGAGAGAGGACCATCAAGGGGCTCACCAGCACAGGGCAGTGCTGATTGACTTGAGGAATAGAGATATCAGGCCTTGACTTTCATTTTCCAACTCCGTTGTGGTCTTCTCAACACTTCAGTAGTGTCAGTGACCTGCAAGAGTTCTAATGTGGTGGGAATTATGCAATCAGTCAGTCCACATTGGGAAAGAAAATGCAGCATGTTGTCCAGCCTTCCCAGAATCCCCATCCTTTGACGGGGAGAGCAGCACTGTATTAAAAACACAGATTTGTTGCAGGTCCAATGAGGGGATCAGGAGCAAAACCATTAGAGAAGTTCAAGGTGGAGCAGTAACAGGAAATTAGGAGCCAGGCAACAGAGAGGACACAGCTGCAGGACCCAATGGAAGAGTGGACTGAGACTACAGCCCTTTCTCCAGAAATGCTCAAGTTGGAGCTGCTAACTGAAATGCCTATGGGTACTAGCCACTAGCATAAGGGACTTAGTGTAAACTCAGTGCTAAGCTCCTTCTACTGTGACTAAACTTGACATCTGCTATTACCTTGGCTTTTAAAACACTGTGAGGATAAGTCAAACAGTGAAACACAGCACTTCCCTGGGTACAGGTGTCTCCCCATTCCCCACTGCATACTGCTGCAGGTGTCTAGGCTGCGGCCATTGTACTGGAGAAGATAACCCTCTAAAGGGGAAATGCCATTTTGCTATGAGTGCGTTGGACTCATGCCTGTTAATGTTTTAAAGAATCCTGGGAACCATCACTGTCCACCCCCTTGAGAGGGAATTTACAACCATGGGCCTATGGATCATATTCAAAGTAGCATCTCTACCAGCCCCACAGGACACAGCTCAGCCTTTGGTCATTACAGAGGTGAGCAGAAATCTGTCCTATTTATTTAGCATTTTAGGCATTAAGGGAAATGCACACTCAAGATCCTGCCAGTATTTCTTGGTTTGCCACTACCAAGGCTGACTCACCTGTCTTGATCTGGGTTCTCATGAAAGCAAGAGTCTCAGACAAGGACTGCATGCAGAGAGTTATTTGGGATCCAATCCCAGTAAATAGCAAGGAAGAGAAGCCAACACACAGGTGCATAATTGAGATCTCTGCTGTAGGTATACAGAAAGGGATGGGGCATTGGGCCACTGGCTCTTGTCTCTTGCTGTAGTTGGAGTTTGGAGGAAGAACATGATCTCCTCAGTCTGCGTGTTCCCCGTGTGAAGCTCCCACAGCTTCAGACAAGGCCCCAAGGATGAAGGGCAGAGAGCATGAGCTGTAGGAGCAAGCTTTAGGTGAGCATTGCCAATATGAGCTGAGTTTAGGTGAAGGGGTGTGATCAAGGGCACCCATAGTATCTGCTACCACTGCTATTGCAAAAGATCAGGATCCATCATTCTTGGGGTGCATCCAGTTCTGGTCGCTGCTGACCTGACCTGGGCTTGGCTACATGATCCCTCTTTTGCCCGGTCCCTGCTACTCTATTACATTAGCCAAAGTCACTTTGTCTATTCTGTGCTTTTCCTCCTTGGCTTTCACATGATTCCCTCTCAAGGCTTTCCACACACTGATGTATGTGATGAGCCCAGCAAGTAGCTGCAACTCAGGGGAACTGAGTTCCCTTCTTTGTTTTCTAATGCCCTCTCCTTTCCCTCTTTCTTTTCCTTACAAAATGTGGATGTCTGTTAGGTATACATCCTTCAGACTCATATCTTCTCCCTCTACCCCCAGGTAATCATTTGGTCTCCAGTTTCAGCTCTCACTTCTATGTCACTATTTCTATCAGACTATCCCCATGGAGGGTCTCTATTTCCAGCATTTTCTAACTCTCTGTTCATCCTTACCCATCTCAGAATCACCTGGCTATTTTGATGCTAATTCAAGTTTGAGAACCTCCTCTCTTGTGTGGAGTTTCCAATGGTTTGTTGAACATGTCACCCCAGTGTCAATACGCCTAAAGATGACATTGCTCTCTACTGCCACCCCATTCCTTCCTCACCCTTCCCAATATCCTCCCTGCTCCCACAGGAAAACAAGGCACTGACTATTTCTGTTCCTGCTGCTGATGCATGTCTATGTGTATTCAGAACTCTGGAGCCACATTTTATTTCTCAGCCCCTTTGGAAGGTACAATACACATAGTATTCACAGGTCACAATGTGGGGTCAAACAAAGGGATGGCAAGACTGGCTGGGAGGACAGGTCAGAAGGTGAATAGTCAAGTTCATTTGGGCTTCATCAACACAACAGAAAGCCAAAGCTAAAAGCATCATTAGAGATTGGTTTGTATGACCCCTCATGTTACTAATGAAGAAACTGAAGCCCAGAGAGCTGAAGAGCATTGACAAAGGTCACTTGGCCAGTTGGAGTGACAGGGCTCCCTGCCTTCCTCCCCAGAGCCCTTTCCACAATGATGCAATTAAACAAGGAGCCTGAGTCAGAGCAGAACACAGCTCAAACAATAAAGGAACATTATTTCATGTAAATGAAAAGTTTAGAGGTGTCTGGCTTCAGGAGACATTTGAACCAGGAGCTTAAGTATGTCAACAAGGACAGGTGGATGGAGTGCCCTAATGAGTTTAACCTAGACTATGTAACACACCTACCTCTCCCCCACCCCCTGATCATGTGTGAGACTCAAATGGACATAAGCGCTGTTAAGAGGAGGAATGAAGACATGGGCTACTTCAAAGGGCCAGTAAGAATCACTACAAAATCCAAAGGGGACAGAGGTACATGATTTAAAGTGGTACTGATGAAGGTCATAGCCAGACCATGTTCATTTCAGTACAATCAGGGTGGAGGTCTGGCTAGGGGGTTGAATCTGAAGGGATTAGGAAAGCCAGAGGGAACTCTGGGACTTTTTGTTTGACATCTGGCCCTACATAACTAATCCCTGTGTCCTGTCTGTCCAGAGGCAGGGCTACATTCTCGGCATGACCTGGGACTCCCACTGGAGAATCTAGGTGATTCTGTTGTTTCTACAGGGTGGAGAGTGGGAAGGAGGTGAGAGAGCTGCCCAGCCGGGACCTAGGCCTTCCCTCTGGATAGCTCTCTTCCTCTGGGAGCTGGTCAGTGAGCAGGACCCTGTTCCTTGTCCCTCATAGTCAGTACGACTGAAATCTCTGCTTGTTCTTCACAGCACCTATATCATCTACCACTTATTCCTCTTCTCACCATGGCCAACCTTCAGCTCAGGTGTGAGTTGCCTGGTGCCTGGGCCACTGCCAGAATTTGCAAGCTGGTCTCCCAATCTAGCTTCTTACCTTCTCCAGTGCATCCTGTGCCCTGGGCCACGACACTCACCTCCAACACCAGTTAAAATGTCATTCTCCCACTCAGAAGCCTCCCATGAGCCACACTGTTCTTTGCACCAGGCCCAAGCCTGTAATTTGGGCTCACGTGTCACCTCCTCCGGAACCTCTTCCCTGCAACCATCGTTTCTGCCTCTGAAACCCAATAGCACTGAGTGTCTGTCCCCCTGAGTTGGAACCGCTCAGCTTTCCCTGCTTTCGGTCATTAATTAAGGTTTATGTGTCTGTGTCTCCTTTTCTGTTTCTGTGATCCCAGAGGACAGAGATGTACATATCTAACTATTGCCCAATGTACAGTCTGTGCTTTGTACTTAGTAGATAAACAAATAGTATTCATTCATTGGGGTTAGACTCTTTGGCTTGGAATCTTGGTCAATTAAAATCTCTAGAAATGTAGGTTTGAATTATGAGGTAGGAAGAAGATAAATGGGAGATATTTTCCCTTCCCTTTCTTATGATAAATTTTCCTTGTCTGCTTGAATATATATCAGCATCAATATCTAACTTTGACTTAATTTGCCAGAAGATGAGCTTAAAACATACCAATGCACATTCCTAGAATTTCAATGGGCATAGGGATTGACATGCATGTCATGTCTCCAGTGTGCAGGCTCAGAGGAGGATTTCAAAACACAACACACGTACACACAAAGCATGCATTTAGGGCCAGAACAGGTTTAAGTGGGAGTTTTTGAAGCATTAGCAAATTTCACAGGAGTGCTCTTTGTTGACTCCTGTCCATGTAGCTGTTCTCTAGTTATGAGGCTGAAAGGCACTGCCTGAGAGGTCTCAGCGGCCCTGTTCGGGAGATAGGTAGGTGGTTGGGACTTTCCTGAGCAGGGATACATTTCAAATAGCACAAGCGTATGCCCTGGGAATTAGGAAAAGAGGCTCCTTAAAGGGACCTGTGGCTGGGACACTGGCAGTGAGACCAGCTGATGGCATCTGAGGTGCCCCTGAGGAGGAATGACACAAAGTGGAGAGTCAGGCAGAGACCTGCCACGTGGAGTTTTCCTGCAACAAGGGTTGACCAAGTGCGGAATCCCAGTTTATGTTCAAACCAAACGGAACCTCATTCTGTGACCAGAATAGACTGCTCAGATGTGGTGTTGATAAAGAGGCAGCCAGGCAGAGCCACCTTCATGCAATGGGACAGGCTACCCAAGTGAGGGAGTCGCTGGCAGGAACAGAGAAATAAGGGGCAAGGAGTCAATAGGCCCCGGAATGGTTATTGTTGCTGCCCTCTCTCCTTCACCAGTGGAACAGTTCACAAAAAAATTATACTTCAGCCCTGGCCGGTTTTGCTCAGGGGTTAGAGCATCAGCCCGCACACCGAAGGGTCATAGGTTCAATTCCCAGATTCGCAATCATGGGCCTGTACCTGGGCTGCAGGTTGATTCCTGGCCCTGGTCAGTCTCTCTCTCTCTCTTTCTCTCTCTTTTCTTCCCTTCCACTCTCTCTAAAAATCAATGGAAAAAAATACTAGTATATCCTCGGGTAAAGATTAACAAAAAATCCTAATACTTGAAAAGGATAACTTCATTTCTGTTACTACTATCTGAAATGATGTGCAATTATTTGGTCTGACCTTGGTGGGTGGGGGAGTGGCCATGCCTGTGGGTGAGCAGACACAGCAGGGGCGGTCCTGAGTCCTCCTGTGTCAGGGGTGGTTCTATGTTTACCAGGATGTTTATGCAGACAGAACTAACACAAAAAAATTATAATTGTTGTCATGGGCTGAATTGTGTGTACCCCAAATTCATATGTTGAAGTCATAACCGCTGGGACCTCAGAATGTTACTACATTTGGAAACAAGAGCCTTTAAAAGGGTGATTAACATAAAATGAGGTAATATGGGTGGGCCATAAGTGTGACTGGTTTCCTTAGAAGAGGAGATAGCGACACGGACACACAGAGGGAAGATCTTGTGTAGACACAGGGAAAGATGTCCATCTACAAGCCAGAGAGAGGCCTTAGAAGAAATCAAGCCTGCCAATATCTTCATCTAGAACTTCCGGCTTCCCAAACTGTGGAAAATCGTGTCTGTTGTGTAAGCCACCAGACTGTGGCAGCCTGAGCAGGCGAATCTAGGGTTAAGAAGGAGTGGAGGGAGATAGGCTTCCAATGGCAAAGCCACCTCTGGGCAGCCCTGAGTTTTATGATGAATGACTAAAGGAAGGAATCCATTTCCCCATTCAGCACACACTTCTATCACAGACCCTAGGAGGTGGCACTCAGCCCTGGAAAAAGCCTTCCTTTCGCTGCCCCCAGTAGAGAAAGCGAGGCACGCCAGGCAGGCTTAATGACCTGCGGCCACCTGCTGCCGTCCTCCTGTCTCTGGGAGGCAAGGGTACATCTGGTGACCACTGATTACCAAACAGGTAACCATGATCACCGGAGTGAAATGACTCTGATCTCTTCCTATTTCCACCAGACCTACCCTTCCAGATCCAATGTTAACCCGAGCGTCAATTTCTCAGCTTGTGTATGGTCCTAATTCAAATGGCGAATGTTCAAAACAGACAAAACATTTAATGCCTTTTTATTGCTCCTCTGAGCAATGTGCAAGGTCCTGGTGGGCCTGGTGCAGGCACGGAGTATGGACAAGCCGCTCGATCACTTAGCTGCTCTTACAAGCTGCTTTGCAAATGGCTCTGGCAGGTGGTGCAGTGAAGGGGGAGGGCCTGCAGTCTGTCCCTGGAGACTCTGCGAGTGTCTCCGGGTAAAGTGCCATCTCGAAGGCTTGAGAAGCCCAAGCTCCCCGTACCCCCCCTTCTTCAGCTTAGTTCTCTCTCCTGACTCACGTCTGCTGCCTCATTTGAGTTACTGTGCAAACGTTTAGCCAAGAAGCCATACCAGGCCTCGCTTATTTACGACAGCCCCAGGAGCTTATGGCGAGGCTCCCAGGCAGCATTCCACGCTGAGTCTTCTGGTCAAATAAGGACAAAGTGGACCACGCCTTCCATTCTTGGCAGGGAAGCATGTGCCTTAGAATGCTGTGTGCTGGGCGAAACAGCCTCCCCCATGCACGGCCCAGCCCCTCATGGCTCCCAGGGACTCTGTGGATTAGAAGAAAGATGCGCCGAATATTGTGCGGGGAGGGGCTGAGGGTGCTGGAGGAGGAGAGGGCGCCTTGTTTGTTCCCCTTTCCTGGCTGCCTGCAGGAAGCTGATGGTGCCTTCTTGTACTTCGAAGGCAAACGTGATTTTGGCGTTGAGTATGTCCTGTTTGTCAGGAGGGAGCCTTTGAGAAAAAACCCTCCAAGAGGGGCATGGAAAAGCTAAGACACATGTGTGTGTGCGTGCACACAGATGCACCGCCCCCCCCCCCCCAAAAAAAAAAAAAAAAAAAAGAACCAAAGGAACAGAGGTGGAACTGCCATTCTGGAGGAATGACCACAGAAGAAATCAACCTCAGAAGGGGGACCTGGAAATAAGGTGGCGTGGCAGGGTTTCTCACCTAAAAAGACTGAAGGTGTGCTCGCAACCAACCAGAAAATTTTAACTTGCTTTCTGTAGCCCCCCTTCATCGCCTTGTGGGGGACAGAAAACCTCCCCACACTGAGTTTATAATCCACTGAGGGGGTGGGTATGATTAAACATAAAACAGCTCGCTTGGCTAGAATGGCTCAGTGGTTGAGTGTCCACCTATGAACCAGGAGGTCTTGGTTCGATTCCCAGTCAGGGCACATGCCTGGGTTGCGGGCTTGATCCCCAGTGTGGGGCATGCAGGAGGCAGCCAATCAATGATTCTCTGTCATCACTGATGTTTCTATCTCTCTCTCCGTCCCTTCCTCTCTGAAATCAATATATATATATATATATATATAATCTCCAAAAAACAGCTCTTTGACAATTTAAGACCAGTGAGCACTGTGGGTGGGGTTTAATGACCAGATAAGTCTGACCCTCCCACAAGTCCTGATGCTGTGCTGTCATTCCACTTGCTTAATAAATGACAAGCCTAACATCTAAGCAGATAGACCTGGGGACAGAGTGTCTGGTGGAAAAGTGTCAGCTGGGACTATGCCATCTGCCGGTCCTTGCAGATGTCGAGCCTGCCTGTAGAATGGGCCTAATGCTACCAACTCCGTACTTTCCGGGCAGACAGGAGGGAAAGCAGACAAAGTGGCGGGCCTGAGGATGCTGGGACACTGCAAGTGCTTGACAGGCATCTGAAGACGAGAGGGTAAACGACCGGCCATTTCCCCCTTGTACATTAGCGCTTGGTAAATATTTGGATGATCATCCTGGGGAGGGTTTTTAAAGGAATCCTGCTGGGGTGTGGGGGTGGAGAATGGTTCTTTATAAGATAAATATTTATAGCCAAAATAAAAGAGCAAAAAGGAAGCGGAAATAGACCCTGGGCTTCCCACAAATGTTTTCCTATCTCTTGGCCCTCTCTTTTTGGAGGCATTTCTTTTGGTCCCACCCCCAGCCCCCTCCTTGGGACTCCTGCCTCAGCTCCAGGACAATCCTTCCTTCAACTCTCCATTCACAGTGTCCCCAGGAGGCCAGGAGCCCCTTTCCCACTGGCTGGCAGGTGAAAGGGCCTGCTGATGGGAGCTGCTTCTCCATTCCCTCATCGGCTTCCGTCCCAGCGTTTCCAAGAGGCTCAGACACACAGCTTGCTCACTAGGGCCGGCTCTGCCTCACTCCACTCCCCATCATCGTCTTCTCTGTCTCCCTTTCCCTTCTGGGCCACACAGGCTTTATCTAGAGATCAGGCTGCAGGAGCACAGGGGACGTGGCCTCATCAGGGGACGTGGCCTCATCAGGGGATGTGGCCTCATCAGGGACCACAGGGAGGCCGCAGGACTTGCACAGAGCCCAGATCCTGGCAGGCAGTGTGGGGGCCATGTGAATTGTCACAGGTACATCCAGGGTATGTTTGTGAAGGAGGAGGTAGGAAAAGGAGGACACAAAGGGGGGCAAAAAGAGGAAGGGGAACAGCTCTGGACCCCACTTCTTCATTGTTCATTTCCAAACGAGATGGCAAAGCCCTGTCCAGTCCACTGGGGCTGTGTCTGGCATGAGTCAGCAACCAGTGCAATTTACTGCCAGTTGATTAAATTAGCATTTGTTATAAGCCAGAGAGGGAGGGCGGGCCTGTGCAAGGATAGATGGAGAATGAAGAAAATCTTCATGCCTTTTGAATTATTTATGGCCAGGAACTTTACATGCTAAAACCTGAGCAGACTTGGTAGAGGGAGCCTGAGAAGGATTCTCTCTTCCCTTAAAGCCACAGAGCACATGGTCTGGGTCCCCTGGGAGGACCAGGAGAGTGCTAACAATGACAGACTACCGCGGAGAAAGTGGAACTATTAATTTGATCGTGACCTTGAAAACAGAAATGCTGCACCGAATCCTGCTTCCACGAGGCACAGGGCGACTGGGCTTTCTCAGTAACCTTTTGAGCGATGGACGTGATTGTCTGAACGCACTCCACTTTGATTTTGCCGAGTGCGAACACGGGATGACTGTCAGATCAGTGGACAAAGGATGGGTCTCTTCGATCTTCCCCTCTGGCTCCCAGCCAGATGGGAGAGAAACAAAGACTCTGCCTTCCTTCCCCCTCGCCTGTCCCTCCTCCCTCCTCCTGCCTTAACCACTTCGAGCCAATTCTTTGGATAGAGTCTGCTGTCTGTTCCTACATTTGGGGAAATCATGTCTAATTGTTTAAGGCATAAAAAAGGAAGGAGATCTCAGGAAGGGGCCTCCTTTTGGGAGGTGTGAGCTGCAGAGGAGAGGGAACTCTATGCTGGGCAGTGCACAGGGAGCCGGGCAGGGTGAGGGGATGGAGGTGCAGGGAGTGGCTGTATAGGACCCAGGTAGCAGGGTGGCCTGCGAGCACCTTTTGTTCTTGGCTCTTCTGGCTGCTGGGAGCAGCAGGACACCCACGTGCCAGCCCGAGGGAGCGGCCTCTGTTCATTGTCAAGATCTGAGGCTTCTATCTGGGAGCCCCACTATAGAGGCAAACTGTTGGGGGTCCTCCTATAGACTCAGCCTGCCTCCAAAATAGCTTCAGGAGAGGTATGGCTTCTTCTTTTCACCCAGAGGGTTGCTGGTGGACCGCATTGTAATTCAGGGTTTTCACTGAACTAAAGCATCCAGGGCCTGCGACTCCACCCCAGAGAGGCAGGAAGAAGGGATAAGGGAGGAGTGGCCGAATGGGAGGGACAGAGACAAAAGCAGCGTGGCAGATGCGGGGACTCCAGTCAGACAAAGAACTGGGACATGTGCTTTGGCAAACAAGCCAGGAACGCAGTCATTTCCTTGCCTTATCAATGCTAATGTACCCATCACAGAAATACATAACAAAAATAAACCGAATCCAAGGCTGACTTTTTGGTGAGAATTGAGTCATTTCTTCCCCTGGTTAGTGTAAGTCCTACATTTTCATCTGCGCAGAAGCGAAACAAAGCAGGTGGTTCCACTGTGGTCCTGGTAGATGCAAAATGAGTAAGTGACGAACACCCAACATGTATAATGGGAACCAGAAGGGAGCAGAGTATGGAACTCCAGCATGGGGTGTCCTCTCCATCCCATCCCAGCACCAAAGGGGACCCATGCACCCCAGGCCTGGGTCTCACAGCCCTGCTACCAGTGATGCCCACTTCTCTCCCAGCTACACCAAAAAGTAAATTGAGGTCAGTTTTGTAATTTAGGCAAAACCTCCCTTGAATTACTGAGATATTTCAGGCAAATGCAGATTTAAAACAAAAAACAAAAAATTAAATGGCAGAATTTGAGTTTGGGAACTCATTAAAAAGCAGTGAGACTTCCTGTATTGCATCAATTAGAAACAATTTGGAGGGAGGAGAGGTTGCTTTTTTTCTCTTAAAGAAATTATCTGGAAAATTACCCAGGCCTTTGCTTCCTCTTTTCAGATGCGATCTGGACAGGCAATGCTAAATACAATAACCTCATTAGGATGGGCTTAGATGGAAAACAACAACAACAACAACAAAAAAAAAAAATGAGAAGAAGAAACCAAGAAGCCCAAACTCTGCCCTCAAGCTCGCCCCCAAGAAGCCTGGCCTCTGATAAGTCAGTTCATCTCAGTCATTAGTGTCTCCCCACTCCCCTGAAATGGAGCCAATCCCCTTTGCCACTTGCCTACTTTATAGGAATGCTCTAAAAATTAATATTCGCTGTGAGACCAGGAGAGCCTGGGCAGAACAATCCCATCTCCATACAAAGCATTATCAGTTTGTGTTGCCTGCCATTCTTGAGTTGGCATTGAAATATTGTTCAGAATTTTTCTAAAACTCTCCTTTCTTTTTCGACCCCCGTGACCGATAATGATGGGAAATAGTGTACTGGAATAAATACAAGAAAGGAATATTTTTGCTTGTCCATCAACCCAGTGTTTAAAGTGACTACGATCATTTTAAGTGGTTCAATGAATACATAAGCTCTGGGCTATTGAGAAAGCATCAGTCGCTGCCAATCTTATCCTGCCTTGCCCAGGTTTTCTCAGTGTGTTTGCGCTGGTATGGAGAGAAGGATGGAGGTTGAATCTTAGGGCTTTGGGCAGCTGAGGAGCTATGTGATTTTACTCACTAAATGTTTCTAGAATCTACCCTCACCCTCTCGTCCCTAATACCCCACTGTGATTCAGGCTCTTCCTCTCTCTTGCCTGAAGTCTAAAGCAGCCTTGGAACTGGTCCTCTTTTTTTTTTTCCTTATTGATTTCAGAAAGAGGAAGGGGGAGAGAGGTATAGAAACATCAATGATGAGAGAGAATCATTGATCAGCTGCTTCCTGCACGCCCCCTACTGGGGATTGAGCCCACAACTTAGGCATGTGCCCTGACTGGGAATCAAACTGTGACCTCCTGGTTCATGGGTTGACTGAGCCACACTGGAAGGCTTCTAGGCTCCATTGACACCTTAGCTGCTAAGGATGTCAGTCTCCTGCATCCGCTCCTGCCATTCCCTGCCTCGCAGATTCTTGTTCAGCAACAGCAGATTGTATGCGCTTTCCCAACGTGGACATGCTACTGTTTACCTCTGGGCCTTTGCTCTTGCTGTCCTCTCTGCCAGGAGTATCTCTAAGCCAGCAAACAAAACAAACAACACACAAGGGGCACTCACAGCTCCTTAGTCAGCCTCCAGGACTCAGATCATGTGGCACAGACCTTGTCCCCTTTTCGCCCCTTCTTGCCTTCTTCTCCAGGATGTGCTTGCCTTCTCAATCCCCCTCCCTCAGCTGTCCTTCCCCTGGGCAAGGCTATAGCATGAAGCTGATATGTAAGGTTATATGGATCTTGATATGCTTGTCTACTCACTGAACAGTGAGCTCTTTGACAAGGGGGAGGGGCATGTTTTGTTGTTGTTGTTTTCTTGTTATCTTGAGCAATACCTGGCTCAAGGAGAGGTCTGATAAGCTAAATACACACTTTTTAAGTGGCTTCCCTGGGTAAGGCACTGTACTAGGTGTTCAGAGAAATTCTGATAAGTATATCAATGCATACTTAAGTGAATTCTTTATTTTCCTTGGAATGAATGATCCAGAGTTATGCAAATAATTAGCAAGTTGGAGGGGACCCTATGTCAACAGTGGGCCATCTGGCAGTATGAAGTCATAGCAGGTTGCTTCTCTTCACTGCCACCACGCTGGGGCCTGGGGCTTGCTTGTGGCTGTGGCCTTGGGTATAGAGACCTCCCCCATCTCTGGAGTTTTCTGCCTTGCATTCTGTTGCCATGGCAACAACCCACTTTCATTCTGGACTTCCTACATGGGAGAGGGGAACCCTTTCCTACCATGGCAAAAACAATGAGGGTTATTTAAAACATACATTGACAAGGTTAATCATTAACACGTTATAGCAGTTCCACAAATTCTGGTTTAGTGGTAGGATAGTTTGTTGGGTGTTTCTGGCAGTACTGGAAAATGGATTACCAGGATATGAGATTTGGTGTATTCTTGTTTAAATGTCTATCTATGTGCCTATTGTGATTCTATTTTTGACGTGCAAAATATTTTTATTCTCTAAGTGTATGGAAAACCTGTTTTCAGTCAGTCTTGTGTATCAAAGAAGAGAGCAAAATTTCTAGAAGGAAGGCTGAGTGATCTTGAAGGTGTGGGAGGCTGGGAAAAACAAGATACGAACACCTGTCCAGCACTATAACAAATCTGTTAAGAGATTATGTGGAAACACACTAATGTGTCATTTGGAATAGAGTCAGCCTTTTTAAAAAATATTGCTAGCAGACTTGATTTTTAAACACCTTTCTCTATTCAGGCGAGCACGTGCAGACATATACTGCAGAGTGTCGTTCATTATTCAGTGACTGCAGGGGCCTGATAGAGACATTCCACGTGCTCTAAGGGAGATGTATGAGCGTGGCTCTGCCAGCCCAGCCTTCTTGGAGCTGAGCTTCTCTTACCTTTGCTCCCAGAGAACTCGGGATCCCTTTCTAGTTCCATCATGAGCTTACTGAGTTCCTCTTGTCTGTTTACTCAGGCACCTTCTCTCCTCTGGTTTTCAGCGTTTACCCCCAACACAGACAGAGGACTCTGGCTTATTGAAGAGGCAGGTCTCTACAGAAGTGCAGCATGGATTGCCATGGTCCTCTGTTGCTTCCTCCTGACGCCTGGGTTCCTCCTTGATCAGATGTGCCTTGCCATCAGCCCATTTGTCTTTTCTTGAAGGAGCCAGACAAGATTCTCATTTATTCACTCGTGCTGAGCTGTCACCAACGCATGGAGACAGGTGCATGAGTATCATTACACCTAGGGCACCACACACTCGGGCACAGGCCAGAGATTTGATTGGCAGGCTTATCTGTGACAAAATTGATTGGTAGACAGTTTTTCTGATGAAAATGAAGATGGTACTCTTTTCACTAGGCATCATTCTTAGTGGTTGCCCTAGGCCTGGCCCTGCATGAGCCACCATATTTATTTCCTCATGACTCCACACACAGCCACAGGTGATTGGATTTGAAGGGGTGGGTGCAGGAGCACCTAATGGGCTGTTGGATTTTGTCCATTGGATTCTATACTCAGAAATCCCAGTGAGAGAGTGAGCAATGTGAGGTTGGAATAACCACAATGGGCCATGTCCAGACTGCAGATGTAAGGGAGCAGAAACCATGAGTACGTAGAAACCGTTGAGTGGAGAAAGGCAACACAGAGCGTAGAAAAAGAATAAGCTAGTCAGTAGCCCAAAGAGAACAATGTAGACACACAAAAGCGGGGGAACAGAAATGCTGAGAGAGACAGAGAGAGATAGAGGAAGAAGAGTTGAAAGAGAAGCGTGGAAAGAGAGGGAGAGAAGAAGAGGGAGGAGGAGGTAGGAAGAGAGGCAGTAGGAAGGAGGGAGAAAGGAAGACTCTCTAGTTTGCTTCCATTCCATTCAGGTTCCCATGGGGTGGCATAGACTAGTACTCAGAGGAACTTGGCTTGGAGCCAGCCCATCTTGGTTCAAATCCTGGCTCATCGCTTACCAGCTTTGTAACCTGGGGCAAGGCACTTAATATCTTTTCATTTCCTCATCTATAAAATGGGCATACATACAGTAGGGCCATTGTGAGGAACAAATGAGTTTACCCATGTAAAGCACTGATCAGGGTGCCTGGCACACTATGTACCAGTAAGTGTGATCTGCTTTTGTTACCAAGTTCTCCACTTCAACTGAATGTTTCTCATACTGCCTCACGTGGATCCTAACAACAGTCAACCCCCACCCCCGAACTGAGTTGAACACACTTGTGGCTATCTGCTTCCTATGATCAACACCAGCTGAACTGTTAACACCTTAAGGGTACTTTCCAAATTTTGAATGTTAATAAAAAGTTATACCTTTTTTTGAATTTTATAAATTTAGGATAAAAAGAGAAACAAAGTGTGTGCCTTGTGGGGACTGAGTGAAAGAGGAGCCTTTTGATGTGTGTCCATGGTCACAGCGAGCGGCTCTAATTGGGGCAAAGGGTGGAGGAGCTGCACCCTCCTTCCTCCAGGCTCACTCTGGAGTTGAATGCCACATGGGCAATGCTTTCCTTTATGGAAGGCGTTCCTTGCTGCTTCTGTACTGAATCAACACACTCAGTTTTCGCTGCCCTCCATCATACAGTCTCATGTATTCCCTGAAGCTTGCAGCCTTCTCTCCTTTACTTCTTGCAAACGTGGGATTCTTACAGCAGCACCCCACTAGCAGACAGCTCACCTTGTGTGATTCTTGTTCCAAGTGTTTTTACAAGCTCCACTTTCAGACACTGAGAACCAAGCCCATGGAAGTGTCCCACAGTGGCTAACACTGTCCCAGAAATCCTTTCTGTCTTTTGCACACGGGGAAAGGCGATCCCATCTATGAGCGAGTATTGAAGACCTGTGGTGCCCTTCTGGCATGCAGACCGTATTAACCAGACATTCATTGTCTCAGAGTTCCAGGGACCAGAAGTCAGAACTCAAGGAGTTGCTCTTTCTGAGGGCCGTGGGGCTGTGAAGGGGAACCTGGGCCAGGCCTCTTTCCCAGCCTCTGGGGGTTTGCTGCTAGTCTTTGGTGCTCCTTTCTTCCTCTTCATCACCCTGATCTCTGCCTTCATTCTCACCTGAGGTTCTCCCTGTGTGTGTGTCTCTGTGTCTTCTTTTTGTAAGGACAACAGTTATGTTGGATCCACCTTAATGGCCTCATTTTAACTTATTTCTGTAAAGATCCAGTATTCAAATTAGGTCAACTTTCTGAGGTACTGAGGCTTAGGACTCCAACATAACTTATTTTGTTGACTCAATTCAATCCATAACACTGCTATATTTGAGTGAACACTGAAATGGCTTTTGAGGTTGACAGGTTGGTGGTTGGGCTTAATGTTGGTTTGTTGGTGTGTTGTTAATGGGGTGTTTGTGAAGCAAGACCAGTGATTATAAAAACTGTGAATCATATTGTCATTACCTCATACCCTTAACATTCTTTACTTTTTAAATTTCATACTTTTCCTGGTTTTCTTATACTGGCCTTTCTTCTTTAGCATCTTCTGCTTAACCTCTAAGGGTTAGTTTGACCCAGGACCTGCACTTTGACCCCTGTCTTCTCTGTCTGTATCCTCTCCTTCGGGAATGTCATCCAATTCCACGGCTTTAAATATCGTCATTAGCCTTCTATCTCTCAAATTCATATTTTTATATCTTAAGCTTTTATCTCTGCACTGAAATCCAAGCTTATATATTCAATTATATATTGCCTTCTAGTCATATTCAGTGGGATATTTTTAAATTGACTTTTTAAGAGAGAGAGAGAGAGAGAAATGTGAGAAAGAAACATTGATCAGTTGCCTCCTGCATGTGTCCCCAACCAGAGATCAAACCTGTAACCCAGGTATGGGCCCTGACCAGGAATTGAACCCACCACTTTTTGGTGTATGGGATGACACTCCAACTAGTTAAGCCACACCAACCAGAGCTCACTTGGATTTTTAATAGACATCTCAAAATTTTAATGTTCAAAACTGAAATCTTGATTTTCTCCCATAAGTATGTTCCTTCCCTCGTTTTTTTCATCAGTAAATGATACTCAGATGCTTGGTCTAATTCTAGGAATTCTTGATCCCATGCCTTCCCTCATGCTTTTAATGCAGCTACAAGCCCTGATGATTCTTTAAGATCTCTCTGGCATCTGTATACCCCTGTGGCCCCCATGGTGGTCTGGGCCACCAGCGACTGTCACCTGGATGACCACAATAGCCCCCTAACTGGTCTCCCTCTTTTCTTGTTAACCAAGAACTATGCTTTCTGATGGTGTTCAGAGTCACATGGGTCAGATCTTATTCCCCATGCTGTGATAAATTCTCCATAGCTCTTCACTGCATGAGAGAAGAAAACGCAAGATATTTGCTCTGCTTAATGGTCTACCATGGTCAGGCCTCTGCCCATCACTCTCCCACCCTTATGTAAAGCCTCCAAGTCCATTCCTGCCTTAGGGCTCTCAGGAGCCATTCCCTCTTTCCAGAAAGCTCTTCTTTTGGATGTTCAGTTGGCTTAACTCTTTCTTGTCACTGAGGTCTCAGCTCAAACTTTACTTCCCCAGAGAGGACCTCTCTCACGACCCAACATAAAGCAGACAACCCTCCCCTCATTTCATATCTTTCTGATTAGCTCTACTCCTATAATCCTAGCACTTACCACTTATTCATATGGCTAGGTGGCTGCAAACCAGTCAAGAATGCCTAGGCAAGCTCCAGTGCTCAAAATGTGTGAACATTCCCTTCCCCTTTTCTGGTCCCCAAACCCCATCAGCTCCATGCACATTTATCCCTCTTAGGCCTGTGAAGGAATGAAGACTTGATGTGTTACTATGTAAAGATCACTAACTCTCTCTCCTATTAGACTCTAATGACCCGACATCCTTTTGTTGGTTGTAGTTACGTTCTGGGAGAGCACGATTTAATCCATGATATATTGCATTCTTGGTGATAATGAGCTATAAAGAAGGGGGTCCTATTGGAATTTATTTCAATAAAGTTCAAATTACTGTGCAGAAATACTAGGAATAATCTCATGAATAAAAGAAATAAAAAGGGAATTTATGGGATCTTTACATTCCCCAAGGAAATAATTCAAGTACCCAAAGAAGAAACTAAACTTAGGTATTCGAAAAATCAAGGTGTTTGAAGAAGGGCTGTTGTTTTACAATATCTGAAATAACCACTTGGAATGCAATAAAAAGTGGGAAGGGTGCCAGCTTACAAAGAACCAGTATCATGAACCAATACAACCATTTACAGATAAAATTATGCAAGTCAGAATAAGCTAGGCGACTCAATTTGCAAAGGACATAAAAGACAATGGGAAAAGATCCTTTACGTACCCAGCAGAAAAGCACCAGGGGAAACTCTTCCTCTGGATTAGATGTGGAGATGCCAGGATAGGTAACACCAGACGCATTTTCCGGAAAAGTTGTGCTAACATTGGAACTGTGGGCCAGGTTCCCCAGGACACAGACTATTCAGGGGAGATTTGCATGGGGGTGATGGGTGGGGATGGGGGTAGGGAGGTATTCTCTGAGGAAAAACTCCTATTGGTGTGGGGGAGGAGAGGGGATTGAGGGGAGCAGGCTGTGGGGGGGCAGGGAGAAGTTGAACTGGAATGTCATAGCTGCAACGGAGGCCCCATTGGGCTGCACCTGGAGCTCTAGAGCTGGGATGGTTCTTCAGAGATATCCCAAATTGAGGCAAAAGGTGGGGCCCTTGTACCCTTATATGGATCAATTAATTAAATGTGTGCTGACCTCAGGGAAAGGGTCTATCTTGGAGCAAGGCAGCTTCCTTCAGCAACTGCTGGGGGGTGGGGGTGGGGACTCAGCTGTAAGCCATGGACAGCTAGCACTTTTGGCAATTGGGAGAATGAATAGCTTAGTCTTGAAAGGATGGGGGTGTCTAGGGAGAATACCCAGTGTCTTGTCTACTAGAACTAGTACTGAGGGCTTGAAAAGGAAGAAGATGGTAGAATGTCGCTTAACATATATATTTTTTAAAATTTATTGATTGATTTAGGTATCACATATTTGTCCTCATCCCCCCATTCCCATCCCACACCCCTCCCCACGCATGCCCCCACCCCGCTGTTGTCCTTAACCACTGGTTAGGCTCATATGCATGCACACAAGTCCTTTGGATGATCTCTCCCCTTTGCCCCCACCCTCCACTACCCTCCCTCTGAGGCCCGACAGTTTGATCCATGCCTCCTTGTTTCTGGGTCTGTTCTTGCTCATCAGTCTATGTTGTTCATCATTTCCCCTAGATGAGTGAGATCATGTGCTATTAGAAATATACTTATAAGAACCGAAAATAGAGACAAGCAATAATGGTTATGCTGACAGGCAAATGAATCAGTCTGTAGTGAGTTTCTTTCTGGGTCAACAGTTCTTTTGAGACCCAATTTCAATGTCCAACAGTTCCTTATGTGTACATGTCAGCCATGACATTTCAGTTCTGGATGGTGGACAAATGGTGGTAGTGCAGGTCCAACCCTCTCTGGTTTGGTCCTGGGCAACCTGTAGTGACGCACAGCTGTTAACTGCTAGTATGGCAAGGCGACGTCAGCATCTTCCATCTCTGGACTGCTTCTCTTCTGTCTTCATGGCTGGAGTAGTCCTGTCGATTCCTCTTTGTTGCTGGAATCCACATGGTCTCGGAGTTGTTTTCTGAAAATATACAAACATATTCTCGACCAAAAGTTAATAAAGGAATATTTTCTATAAATTTGACTTGGGACCCTATTTCATTTTTTGCCCAAATGATTTTCCTCTGGCTTGTTTTGACACCTTGTGTGTTTTTTATGGGTATCTTGCTTTTAGCCTTACAATTAATTTTCTAAAGTATTAATTTTCTAGATGTAATTTACTTACAGGATATTTTTCCTTACATGATATTCTTCTACTATCCCCCCTTTTTTGATTTAAATATTAGGAGGCTTTTGAAAATTTTATAATGTAGTCTTGATGGCTTTTAAATTTTAATTTTTTGCACTATAATATTACTGTTTTAGGTTCATTACATGGTGCGCAATCGCTTAACATATTTTTAAAACATGTTTTCTAAATGTGATGCTCTGTTGACCATCCATCCACTTTTCCATGGGCCACTGCAATGGCCTTGCTATAGCTCTCTCACTTCCACGCCTGGTCCCCTTCAGACTACAGGCGGTACATTCTGTAAACATAAATTCAGTCATGTCATCCCTCTGCTTAATACCCTTCAATGATTTCCCATCTTACATATTATAAAATCCAAACTCTTTTGCATGCTCTTTAAGTGACCATATATATTATTTATTGTGCAAGCCAGGGCACTTTTTTTTTAATTTTTAAAAATTGATTTTAGAGAGAAGAAAGGAGAGAGGGGGAGAGAGAGAGATAGATAGATAGATAGAGAGAGAGACATGGATTGGTTGCCTCCCGAATGTAACTCAACTGAGGAATCAAAACCACAACCTGGGTATGTGCTCTGACTGGGAATTGAACTGTCCACCTTCTGGTGTATAGGACAATGCTCCAAACCACTGAGCAACACCAGCCAGGGAAAACCAGGACACTGTTGAGAGTGAAAGGAAGCCCTACTGGTAATTAAACAGGGGCAGAGTTCTAAGCCAGGACTGTTCTTGGCAAACTGGGATGTATGTTTGCCCCACCTGTAAGGCTCCTGATAATACAATCACCCTTCACCCTCATTTCACCTTCTTCCCCATATCCACTCCCATTTGCTCTTACCCCTTAACCTCTGCATTCATCACTTCCTCTCTCCTACTTTTTAAATCTGTGCCTCCCCCTTTTATTCTTCGCAGCCTAATATTTACTATTCAGAGAAGCCTTTCCATTTATTCTTCCTCATAGAACCTGTTTATTTATCCATAGTCATAACTACAATCTCAAATTACAATCACTAGATTTTAATCTTCGTAAGGACATGAATCTGCTCTGTCTTGCACACCAATGTATACCCAACCCAGTGGTTAGCCTGATGCTAGTCCATACATGTTTGGTACTTAATAAATACAAAGAAGTGAGTGAATGGTGAGCTCAGGAAATTATTTTGAAACAAATATTGTGTGTGTGTGTGTGTGTGTGTGTGTGTGTGTGTGTGTGTGTGTGTAGTCAATGAAATGCCCAAAGACCACTGGGAATTGTCAATGTGGTTGCTGACCATGGAAATGTGGACTCAGAGGAACTCAAAACATTAAACAATCAATTTGCAAACACCTAGAGGATCACAGGCTTCAGGATAATAACCAGCAGTTTAGTGATGAGGAGATATTGTCAGAGCAATCTAATTTCCTTTTAAGACAGAGGGACCTTCAGCAAAAGCATTTATTAAGTGTCTGCACACGCCAGGAGAAGCCTGTCGGAGGTGGGGGACTGCTATTTCGCCTTGAAGCATCAGATTTAATATGCATCTTGACTTCAGCTAAAATCTGATTTTGCTTCTGTGATAATTTCCTTTCACAGGCCAAGCAAATATGAGTTCCTTACTGTAAAAGGTGGTAGCAGAATAATTACAGAGTTAAGCTCAGAAGAATTATTAAAGCCTTTAGAAATTTAAAAAACCCCACAACATACCTAATGATTAAAGGTGAAGTTATTTTTTAAATATATTTTTATTGATTTCAGAGAGGAAGGAAGAGGGAGAGAGAAATAGAAACATCAATGACGAGAGAAAATCATTGATCAGCTGCTTCCTATAAACCCCACACTGGGGATTGAGCCTGCAATCTGGGCATGTGCCTGACTGGGAATCGAACCGTGACCTGGTTCATCGGTCAACACTCAACCACTGAGCCATGCTGGCTGGGCAAAGGTGAAATTATTTTAAAGGTGAGAAAGGGTGACCTCTGTTCAGGTCACATGAGGTTACCTTTTCAGTGCTCTGCTTCCTAATACCTGACTGTCCTGAAAAACAGAATTGCACTGAAATTAGAAGGTGCCAATTGTTCTGGGTTCATCTGGAATGGTAGCTGAATCCCCTCCTTTGAGACAGGGTCCAAATGAACTACTGGGCCTACAAACTTTGCTACTGACTCACACATAAGCATCAAGGTCAGAATGGCAGGCTAAAAGCAATGCCCTCTTAGGGGTCAAAGAGTCACACAGACATTCCCAGATGTCAGTTCCAGGTATTGCAACCTTGACTTTTAGACACAGACAACATTTCAGGTCAAGCTGACCAGACTCATCCTAGCCTCCAGCCATACAGACCTTACGTATGTGTGAACTGAATACAAATCAGCTGAAAAATTCCACAGTAAATACTTAGAAAATCTTAAGGGTAAGAACCTCGAACACAGTTAAGGGTATGACTTGTCCCAGCTATGGCGATGGCAGGCCACCAGGAAAATCCTACCAGCCAATGAGAAGTTCACATCAGAGAGGTCAGCAACAGTGACCTGGCCTCAGCAGCAGCATCCTACCCTATAAAGACTAAAGAGCAAGACTGGACAATCCCAATTCCCAGTTTGAGGAATGTTGAAAAAATGCCTCTACATCTGTCCAGAGGTTAAGGTGGTGGCAGCCGGTTACCAGGAGAAGCACCGATGGTAGGAGGTCAAATGGGACTTAATGTTCCTCATCTATTCAATGTTTGTGAGAATTTTTTTGTGGGTAGGTACTATGCTTAGGTGCTAGCTAAGATGCAACATGACAAGACAGGCACCATCTTTGTTTTCATGAAGCTTATAGTATCCAGAGAATCCATATCGACTAACCTGATGGACTATTATATTTCAGAGCCTTTGGAGAGTCATAGAGTTTGGAGAGTAACTGAACCTATGAGAACAGGGATTAAGAAGGGCCGAGGCAGTTGGTATTGAGTAACTCCAGCTATCCTGTGACAGAAACCTGTAGGGACAGTGAGCTCAACAAGAAATTTTACAATCCCTTTTATGTTCTAGAATTTATTATTGCCCCAAAGGAAACAAAAGGCATTTAAATATTTGCCAAATTCAGTGGTTTCAGAAAGGTTATTATTCTCCAAATCCGTCAGGAGCTTTCAACATGATTGACCACAACCTCCTTGCCCATTCTACCCTCTTGCTTTTGGTGATACTGCATATACCTCCTCATTTGTCCCTTTCTTTACTGGCTGTTCCTTCTCAGTCTCCTATGCTGGTTCCTTCTCAGCTGCTCAACCCATAAATTAGGGTGTCCCAGGTCTCTGTCCTCTCTTCTAATCTCTATCCTCAGGTGACCTCATGCAGTCCAAGGTTTATATCATATTCATGCTAGTGACCCCCCAACCTACTTCTCCAGGGCTGACTCCTCCCCTGGACTCCAGGCTACATGGCCCTCCACACACCTGGCGTCAGCTTGTCCTAAGAGAGTTCTGAGATTTCAGTTGTGCCCTGCCCTCAAGCCTTCCCCTCCTCTAATCTCTTCCATTTCAGTTCATCCAGTCACTAAGCAAAGATCTGGGTGCTTCCCTTGCTTCCTCTCTCTCTGTTATTATCATCCACATTCAATTCATCCCAAACCCCGTCCCTTCTTCCCCTAAAACATACTTCCTTAATCTCCATTACTGTAACTCTGGCCCAGGCTAAATTATTGCTGGAGCTTCTTAACTGATTCCCTCCTTCCACTCTTGCCCCTTAATAACCACTCTGAGCCCATCAGCCAGAGGATTCATTTAAACATTAATCAGATTGTTACTCTCTTATTTTAAAAAAGCGATGATAGCTTGCTTAGTGCATTTAGCATTAAATCCAAATCTTTTCTTGGCTTGAAAGCACTACATGCTCTGTCCCTTGCACCCTCCTCCACCTACACACCCCTCCCCCTTTCCCACTGTGCTCTAGGCATGAAGTTTCTTTCTGTTGTGGAGACACCCCATATTGCAGCCTCAGGGCTTCTGCATTTATTCCTTGCTCTGCTTAGAGTGCTATTCCTTTAGTCTTCACATGACCCCCTCTACACTGACATTCAGATCTCAGTCTAAATGTTTCTTCACTGAGGCTCCCCTGGCCATAACCCTAAAGAAAACACACAGTTACCCTTTATCATATACCCCTTTAAATGGTCTGTACATTGCTTACTGCTAGCTGATCTTTTTATTATTTACTTACTCACGTATGTATCTGTGGTTTGGCTTCACCCATTGGAATGCAAACCCCAAGAGAGCAGAGACATGGCATCGCCAGGGCCTGGAATGGTGTCTGTCCTATGGCAGGAGTTCCACTGATATCTGTGGACTAAATGAGTATGTGAATGTTCAAAGGGTAGTGTTACATACCCTCTCATGCATTCGCCCTTTCTCTTGAATGAGTAGGTATATCAGTTGGCTATTGCTGTGAAACAAGTTGCTCCAAAATTTAGTGATGTAAAACAACAAGCATTCATTATTGCTCACAAGTCTACAGTCCATCTGGGTAGTTCTGCTGACTTGGGCCAGGTCTGTTGATCTTGGTTTGGCTCATTCAAGTATCTGTGGTCAGCTGGCAGGTTGGCCGGGGCTGCTTGGTCCAGGAGGGCCCCACTCAGAAGTCTGAAGGTTGTTTGGCTGTCAGCAAGGATGGCAGTGGGACTGGGCCATGTGGCTCCTTTGTCCCAGCAGTTCCAGTTTGCCATATGGTGATCATGGGGTCCAAGAGAAAGAGCAGAAGTGCTCAATGCCTCTTGAGGCTGAGGCTTGGACATGGCACACCATGACTTCCATCATATTCTGTTGGTTGAAGTGAGTCAAAGCCAGGCCAGATTTACCGGGTAAGGAAATTAGCTCCTCTTATTGATGGGAGGAGAATCCAGGTCTTCTTGCAAAGGTGTGACTACAGGGAAAGGGAAAGGTGTGACTAGAGGGCATTTTGCAATCTATCTACCACATTCAGGACAACAATAAAAGTGGTCACTGTTCACTGCCACATTCCCCTTTCCAGACGAGGGCATAGAGCAGGCGTGAGGCCCAGAAGTGCCTTTCCTTCAGTCCACAGGCACAGAGTTGGTCACGAAATCCAGCACGGCCACGGTTGCCCAGCCGTGGTGACTGGGAGGAGCAGGAATTGACCTCCCGGTACATTGCTGTCTGCACAACTGTGCAAACTCACCTGTGGCCAATGGAAGTCATAGCACCCCAGTTCTTCCCGAGTCTCCTGCCCTCTTGTGG
This sequence comes from Cnephaeus nilssonii, assembly GCF_951640355.1. Lineage (NCBI taxonomy): Eukaryota > Metazoa > Chordata > Mammalia > Chiroptera > Vespertilionidae > Cnephaeus > Cnephaeus nilssonii. Next base: position 13,963,797 of record NC_137081.1, on the reverse strand, counting down.
GAACAGCACCTCATGCCATGCTGCACTCAGGGCAGGGCCTGATGAGGCACCATCGCCCCTAGAACCCACCTGAGAAGGCAGCACATCAGGGCTCCTTTTAGTGCCAGACTCTTCCAACTTGCAGACATCTGATGGAAAACAATGTGAAATCCAAGTATTTGTTTTGTTTAAAACCAACCAAACAAAAAAACCTCAAATGACTCAGAGTGCAAAGGCCTGACACAGGCATCTTAAGAAAATTTCTTAAAAAACAAGGAAAATGGTGTGTTCAGCCTTATCCGTGCCTTCCAACCATTGGGGTATGTCTGCACCTGAAAAATTCAAGACAAAAGCAAAAGGAGAAAGCATTTGTTTCAACAGGTAAGTTCTTACATTTTTCCCAAAATGCACATGTTGTCCTGAGTATTTAACAGTTACAATATAGACGATCTGCAGCTTGTCATGGCATCTGAGAATTTAGAAGCAACTCCGGGGGGTTAACAACTTGTCTAGGTCCCTCACTTAATGGGAAAGAGCTCCCCTGTGCTCACGCCCTGTCCAATTCTTCTCTCAGCTTCCCAGTTGCCGGTTCCAGTTGAAGGCCTTTGTCCCCACTCAGATGCAGACGACTCGTGTTTGATTTGAGCGTGTTGATTTTAGGCAGGTGAGAGTGGCTGTAGCGATTCAACTTGACAAATACTTAGATCAGCTGAATGTCCTTGGGAATCACTGGAACTGAATGTTTCCTTTCCTCAACTATTGCACTCAGCAACTGACCTCCCCTGCATAACCTATTCAAACTCTTTCTAAATTTCATCTATTAAAGCAATAGTTCTAGGCCCTTAGTGACATGATATCTCCACTGGGAGCCTTGTTCCTCCTCATACCCTGAGCCAAATTGGCTCTGAAACAGATTAAAATGACTCAGAAGTAAGACTCGGGTCTCTGTGCCTACTTCCTTGTATAGTCGATAAGCCTTGCTGGCCCTCTTACAATCCAGCACAGAAAGAAAGAAGAATCAATGACTCCATTCCACTGTGTCTGAAACTTCTTGCTACCCACAGACACATTCCTGAATGCAGCGGTCCTGGGTGGAGACCTCCACTGGGGCAGAGTTGGATCCCACTAGGCTGTCTGGGACATGTGGGTGAAGCAGCAGAGTCTTAATTTTCTCAAAGCCTCTCGTTCATGAGTCACGGCTCTTCACCCCAAGCAGCTGGGGTGAAGACTTGACCACAGAAGGAAACAAACTGTAAGCATGGAGGGCCATGGAGGAAACTGGAGGCATGTCTGGGTGAATAGAAACAGGAAAAGAATCACTGTGGTAAGGGTGGCAGTGTAGGCTGGTGTCCAGAGGTCATGGGGTGATGCGAGCAATGACCTTGACCTGCTGTAACATTGTTATTTTTAATACTGTGATGCAATAATACTGGTACATATTAGAACCCATAAGTATTTGGATCTAATCTAAGAAAGCCTAACTTCTTTTTATGTAATAACTCCTATGTAAAGGATAAGATGAATTAAGTTATATGGAAAAATGAACTTCAACAAAAGGAGATTAATGAATTTGATATTCTTTGCCAACTAATGCTTCCAAACATCTTCTCTTTGAAACAGAATCTCTTTGCTTATCTGCCTTGTTCTCCACTAACCCTTCTCCACTTTATCTCCAGCAGCTAGAATAGGGCTTATTACATATTAGTTGCTCAATATATACAGGGTGTCCCCCAAAAAATGTATATACATTTCAACAGCTGATATCTGTTAAATAGAAATGAAATGTATTTAATAAACACTGCCTTTATAGCTAATCAAAGTGGGTATATATGTATTTTTTGGGACACCCTGTATTTGTGAAATAAATGAATGTTGAGTTTTAGGAGTTAAAGGGGTGATTAACAAGTTGGAAATGAAGTTTGAAATAGAAGCTATGATATACCCCAACATCCTCAACCTCTGAAGTAATAATTGGCACATAAGTTTGGTCTCATCATGTAACCACTGTTGACCTCAGTTCCTTTGTCTATAAGTGAATGGGACACAATCTAGAACAGCAATTTTAAACTGGTGTGCTGCAAGAATTTTTAAAACATGCCATACTTGACTATTTAGTCAGGGGCACTGACCTCTTTTCCTTTAGATTGTCAAATACAAAAATAACATAATAACAGCCAACAAACACAATAACTGTCCAGTGTGAATGAATCAAAATTAACTTATTTTGCCTGGCCATGTGGCTCAGAGGTTGAGCATCGACCCAGGAACCAAGAGGTCACCAGTTCAATTCCCAGACAGGGCACATGTCTTGGTTGCTGGCTCAATCCCCAGTAGGGGGTGTGCGGAAGGCAACCAATTGATGATGTTCCTCTTTCTTCAATGTTTCCATCTCTCTATCCCTCTCCTTTTCTTTCTCTCTAAAAAAAATCAATAAAAACATATTTAAAAAAACATTATACCTATTTTTTAAATCAGATCGGCAAACAATAGAACATTATTTGGGTGTGCCACAGATTAGTTTATGTGTGCCATGAGATGACAAAAGGTTGAAAACCGTTGATCTAGAAGATCTTTCTCCTTAAAAAATTGTCTGTTTGCTTTCCATCATGAGGTTCGGGTGGTGCTATGGGAAATGGCTCCATTTGGTTTTGATTTTGAATTTGTTGCCTTTCTTCCCATGAGCCCTTTGCTCACAGCCTCAGAGAACCAAACAATGTATGTCATCAGTCAACAAAGTCTTGCTTAGGAGACTTAACCTTCTCATCCACATTTTCACAGTTTACGCTTATGCTTTCTTAGTCTGTATTGCTATTGGTTACAAACACTTCATGCAAGGATTGTTCCTTTGGTTCCTGCATTCTTGCTTTTGTATTCATGGTGACTTGTTGAATAATGAAAATCAGCTGAACAGCTACAGATTCAGTGGCCTAAGAATCAGAGTCTGCATGGCTTGAAAGGAAAAATATAATCAGAGTCCCATCTCCACCCTACTGTCCTCTGGGCCCTCTAGGTAAGTTACCTGACATTTGCTTGGCACAGTCTAGGTATTCAATAGATGTTCATGCTTTCCTTTTGGTCAAGAAGGAGGAGCTATCTTTAGATGCTGAAGTCTGATTCTATTTAATAAACTGGGATATTGCAGCTGAGCAATCTTGGAAGTCTTTACCCTGCCCCTCATATTCTACTAATGTTACTCAACATTTTTCTTTTTCTACTTGGTCAGTCTCTTCCCTTCCATTTTAGCAGGTACATTGACTTATTTTCTGAGCTAGAAATGGTTATAGGGATGGTGGAAGCAAAGACACGGAGATGGGTATGTGGGAAGCAATTTATTTGGTATGGAATAAAACATAAACCTAACCGTGAGACAACCAATTCAATTGTGAGTGTGAACAATGGTAATAGCAGGTGATTGCTTGAGATAATCTGGGAAGATCTTTATTGTTTAGAATAGGGGTTGCAAATTGGCAGCCTGGAGTCAAAATCAGCTACGAACATAATAATTTAGGCAGTAAAGTGTTTGAAAATGTTTTTGCTAAGTAAAGCCTAGGAGAGGGCCAGGGTTCTCACCACTCCCTTTTGTCTTGGCCTGGACATGTAACACACTTTATGCAAATTGCCTGTTCCCTTTTTGGAGCTTACTTTAATGATTCACACTCTGATGTCAGGTATGGAGCTTTTTCCACCAAAAGAAGACATATACCAAAGCATCATCAGCTCCCTTATTCTTCATGTTGGTATTGCCCAGCGTAGTTTAGACCATTGTCATAAAGTTTGATGACCATGTCTGCAGACAAGTAACTGCAAAAATTAGCACACCGATTAACTACTAGATTGGCTGATTCCATCTTTCAAGCCTCTCCATCTCCTTTTCCCTACCATGTTAGATATGTGACACGCCAAACTCTCTCTGTGTCACTCCTCATCGTGCTGAGCTCTGTTGGAAGTCTCTGGGAGCCCAGTGTGCAAAGGCGATAAGCCAGGGGCATAATGCTTGTTCAAAGGTTCTCTCTGCAGTGTCCCTGTATCCCGAGCTCCTTTTTGCTTGGCCCTTTCCTTGGCCTTTTATTATAAATCCCCTGTGTTGTCTTATACCAGCGGTCGCCAGCCCGTGGTCTGCGGACCACTGGTGGTCCGTGAGGTCCGAAAGGTTGGCGACCGCTGGATACCACTGTTGGCAGGATGGCCCAATGCGTTCCTTTATTATCTAGACTTTATAAGAAAAAGAATGCCAGGGTACGATTTGATGTTTTTTTCTGCTAGGTTTTAGAAACTCATATTGACGGGACCATCACATTTGAATCCCTTTACATATCACCTTTTTGCCCTTTCCAAGAAGCTCTTCTTTTTCTGGCCCATATTCATCACCTTACAGAGTTCCAAGGCTCCTCGGGGGTCAGAGATTTGCCCTCCCCAGTGACATCGCCTCCTCTTATCTCCTGTGTGAGGAAGTGGAACCCCAAACAGTGGGAAGGTCTGAGACAAGGCCATTTGATTCTCTCTTAGGGATTTAGAAGAGGGGACTTCTACAGTGGACTGGGTAGGAGGTTAAGTTTCAATATTACTTTAGTCAGTTCCAGTTACTTTTAACACAATAAGTTTATTGGGGAGTGCTCTCAGGGTCAACGTTTCTAAGGGGGTAGATAAAGCAGGATTCAGCAGAAGGAGATATTGAACTACAGAGCAATCACAGCACTTTTCTGCCTTTTTTTTTTATAGAGCATTCTGGACCTGAAACTGATTTTCAGAGATGTCCTAAAACAGGGTAAGGAGGCCAGGTCTTTATACTCCATATGGACTAGTAAATTGATTTAGGATGCTCTCAGAAAGGGGGCATGAGCTTGGACTATTCCAGCGTTTAGGATGTGCTTGACCGTTTGTACAGAGGTGTCTGTATACATACTCAAAGGTACATTCCTAAAGCCATCAAGGTCTGATGCCTCCCTAAGGTTTTCTATGACTATTGCCTTGGAAATATTGTTTATTGATGACACTGGTGATCACACTTATGAGTAACAAGGTGTTTGCTTCAGCTAGAAGCCAGGGGACAAAGGAAAACACAGTATGCCAGGAGGTAAGGCTGACTGGAGAGGATAAGGGGGTGGGGGTGAGGGAACTGTGGGAGGGAATGGAGGAGACCTCACCTCTCTGAATGGAATCTGCTCAATTTTTAATTTTCTGCCTTGGGCATGAAGCATGCCTTGTTTTATCTTTAGCTAGAGGGATCTTCGTATTATCTCAGCCCTACCTTCCTCAGTCTCTCAGGCTGTTCACTCTGGGGTGCCTTGCTTGTAGTTTTAACCTTTTGTCTTTCTTTGTGATGGTTGTTTTGAGTTTACAACTCATCACATATTCCACAGGCACCCTGAGGTTTGATCTGTCAATGAGGAGCCAGAGAGAACTCATAGCCAATTTCCCACTTTCCAGACTCACTGAGTGATTTGAGGAAAGAAGGGAGCTCCTAGCACATGGAGTGTGAATTGTGTGCATAAGCAATTTGAAACCCAGGCAACCTTCAGCTCAGGATTTCCCGTTAATCAGCTGGGTTTTCTGGCATAGCACTAAGCCAGTGGCATTAATGAGGTAGGCATAGATGATGCCACAGGGGCTTGTACAGTGAGAAGGAGCTGGGCACAGCAATGGAGGGGGTTATTTTATCTCTCCCCCCCTTTTTACAGTAGCAACTTTTTGGCTGATTAAAGTACTTTTCAGGGTTCCAGGAGGGAAGTGTCTTTTGTACTACACACTAGAATGTCAGTTCTCATTACTGAGCCCTGGCTGTTCAAATGCTATCTGAATCTCCCCAAGGCCTCCTTGGGGAGGCTGTAGGCAGAAATTTCAAGGAGCTTATGCCAATTATTTTCTTTGTATCTACATATTGGTGGCTGACCCACAGTAATCATGTGAGTCAGGTGCTCTGAACACAGTTCCCTTTATTTCATTCATGGCTTTTAAGACAGAGAAGACATTTTTAAAAGATTCTTTTCCTTTAGCCTCTGCAACTGCGTTTTTGTTTTCTACTGAAGAGTAACGTGGCAGACCAGAGAGCAAGTGAACCAGGCATTTTTTTAGGCCCTTTTCACACTGATTACCAAGAAATATAGGGGATGTATAACATAAACAATATTCTGCAGCCTCAGTGATGAGAGCAGGTGTAGCGCTCTGGGTTTTAGAATTGTTTAAGAATTCTATAATTTAGGGTCCTTTTATTGTAAGTTACAGATATTAACCTGGCAACTCACAAGGGGAAAAGGCACTTAATTGAAAGATATGTAGTAGTCGTGTAGTAAAAGCCGAAACTGAAGACCAAGCTTCAGAAAGTATGAGAACCAGAGAATTTAGGGAGCGAGAAGTGATGGGCAGTCTCGTAGGGAAGGACCAGTGTTTCGAGTTGGCTTCGATGTATGTCCTTATTCTGTTTGTGATTAAAATTCCCATGAGATATGTGGAATCTAATGAACAAAACAAAGTGATGAACAAAATAGATCCAGAGACATAGAAGCATGGAACAGACTGTCGAATCTCAGAGGAACGGTGGAAGTGGGTGGAGGAGACCAACCAAAGAACTTTATGCATATATGCATAACCCATGGACACAGACAATAGTGTGGTGAAGGCCTGGGGTGGGGGTGGGCTAGAAGGGATCAAGTGAGGGGGGGGGACATATATAATACTTTCAACAATAAAGATTAAAAAATAATAATAAAATAAAATTCCCATGAGAATCTGCTCCAGCCAGCTTGCACTTATATCACCCTCTTGGCTATATAAGGTGAGGCGCCTAACTGATAGTTCTACACCGAGTGCTTACAACAAGGGAAGAATGCAAAGTGTAGCAGAAGGGTGACTAGGTTCTGAGCAGAATAAATCAGCAGGTGCCCATCACAACCCGAAAGGACTCAGATCTCACTAGAAAGCAAACCAGGGATTTTTTTTTTTTGGTGGGGGAACTTATTTAGGCCCTTTGCACATTGATTACCCAATCTTACATTGACTCTTGTCATTATTACAACGTGACAGGAGAGCCTGCTGTGGACTAAATGCTTGTGTCTTCCCCTCACTCCCCATCCCCCAATTCATATGCTGAAGTCCTAAGCCCCAATGTGATGATTTGGGGAGGTGGGGCCTTTGGGAAGTAATTAGGGTTAGATGAGGTCATGAGAGTAGGGCCCTCATGATGGAATTAATGCCTTTATAAAATTCCAATCAGAAATGAGATCACTCTTTCTGTCCCCCAACGTGTACACATCCAGGAAAGGCATGTGAGGACATCATGAGGAGACAGGCACCTGAAAGTCAGGAAAAGGGCTCCCACAGGCACTGAACCTGCCAGCACCTTCCCTTTGCACTGCCCAGCCCCTTGGAAGAGTCCTGGACTCTCCCAGACCTGTGAGGAATAAGCTCTTGTTGTTTAAGCCACCCTGCTATGGTATGTTGTTATAGCTGGTGAACTATGATGGAGGCCAGGTGTCTCCTCTGGGAGGAAGATGAAGCACAGTTATCCTTTTGCATAATAAACTGAGCACTAAGAACCATCAGGTCCAGCAGATTCCATCCCAGTTGAGAGGAGAGGCTAGACTCTCAGGGTTGGTGAGACTCTATCTTAGTCCTTGAAGATTTTTCTGGAGTGGCTAGAAATGCCAGAGGGGAAGGTGATGACTCCACAATGTGTTTCACAGGCCCTTTGATCACAGTCCTTCTCTTTGGCTGATCATCCACTCCAGGCTTCCATCAAGTCTTAGCAGGCCTCCTGTGTATTATTTATTTGATTAAAAAAATTGTGTCATTTTCTTTTAAGGAGCCTCTGGGAATGAGCATAATTAAACATAGATTAGAATGTCTGAAAGACTGAAAACCACCATAATGATATAGTGAAATGAACACAAGTAGCTTAAAAACATCCTCACATTGTCGTTCTATCAAAGCATCCCAATTTACAGTGATACCCCAAAACAGAGTCTCGCTGGAAATGATCAAACTGAGATTTCAGCTGCTGAACACAGGCAGTGATTCTAATCATCTGAGTAGATTAATCTGGGAAAGCACTTATCTGCAGCATCCATGGAGGCATACGGGGCATCAGTCAGAGTTAGAGGAGGAGAAGGAAGAAAAGAAAGAAGGAGGGGAAAAAGGAGGAAGAGGAAGAAAAGAGGAGGGAAAAGAGGAAGAAGGAGCTGCTGAGACCCCTTAGCACACACAGTGGAGGGTACACACCCACATCTGGACCCTTGCTATGAGCCAGGAGATGTTGCAGGTGAGTAAGATTGGCAAACTGTAGAGTGCAGAGAGATTTTAAACAAACAATTCAAATACTCGTGCAGAGTGAGACCTTCTATGAAGGAAATACACCATGGATAGGACAGAGAGTTACTGGATGGCTGCTCAAGGTTGAGTGGTCAGGGGACTGCCAATGTGATTTGAGCTGGGCACAGAGGAGAAAGCAGCCCGTGAAGAACTGGGGATTGGCTCTCCCTGCAGACGGAGTAGTGACTGCAAAGGCCAGGAAATGAGGCAGGATGATGGTTAGATTCTGTTTCTTGATGTCTCTTGGGGAGGCGAGCAGGAGAGAGGTAGGTCGGGGTGGGGCAGGCAGTGCCGGACTCTGAGGACAAGCAGTCATTCGGCAGCCTTTCTGGAGGGCTGCTTTTGGGTACCTCTGTTAGCCAGGTGCGTTGGGCTGCAAGTAACAGAAAACCTAAGTAGTGGTAGAGTAATAATACACATTTAAGTTTTGTTTTTTTAATCAAACAACATGTCTGCAAGTTGGCAGTGGCAGGGTTGGTGCAGCAGCTGAATGACATGAAGTCCCTGGGACTTTCTATCCACGTTTTTATGTGTAGTATGTCAGAGGCGAATCCTCTCATGGTTGCAAGATACATGCTACAGCTCTGAGCTCTGTGTCCTCACCGAGCAGCAGACCACGCAGGAAAGAGGATGCAACCAAGAACATTCTGTTTGTGGAGGGTCTCTCCTGTTATCCGAGAGGAAACGCCCCCCAGCATCCACTAGTGGATTTCCTCTTCTCCCTCCCCAAGCAGGGCTGATGAGATGTGCACCCCTAGATTCAGAGGGACTAGAGGGTGGTAGCTCAGGCTTGACCCTGTCTGCCAGCACAGCAGCTGCCCACGAGGTGGTACTGGGGACATGCTTGCCCAGATCCTCATAGGAGAGGAAACCCGTGGAAAAATGGAAGTAGGGTGTGTGGTCTCTTGGAGGCTGTTGTTTGAGACTCGTGTGGAGGAACGGGCCAGAGTGGCCTTGCTTTGGTGGCATGGGAGGTGAGGGCTGGGGGAGTGCTGGAGAGGACTCAACAGACCACATTGTCCTCAGAGTGCAGGATGAAGAAGGCAGGGAGAGCAAGTGTGGGAGGATGGGTGAGCAGAGGTGCAGCATGCGAGCTGGAGGTGACGGAGCAGGCATATCCTAGCAGGTGACCCTGCATATCCTAGCCTGACCACTGACTAGCTTGCATGCACCGCCCTGCTCCTCACCTCTAAAATGGGGGTGATAATGGTACCTGTCTCACAGGGTCTTAGGACAAACAGACATTTAGTCCATGTGAAAGCACACAGAACAATTCCGACGTACGGCAATCACTCAACAAAGGCTGGCTATTGGTATTCACGACCACTCGCCTCTGCCTGTGTCAGATTATCCTGCATTTATATGGGGATCTCGCCACTGTTTTCAGATCACACAGGATCTTCCCACGTGCTACCTCTCTGGATCCTTGGTCACGCCACTCCCTAAAGCATCTTCTGGCCATGAGTCTGAGGAACCTTTCCATGGGGCCGGGTCATGGCCAGGCTGCCCTGTGCTCCTCTCAGCGAACAGCTCCAGGGGAGTGAGGGGGTCTCTGGGGGTGAGGATGAGAGTGATCTTGGCCAGTGCCTCCATTATAGCCAAGTCAGCAGCCACTTCTTGGATGCCAGGGGTCAGGACTGGTGTTGGCATTGCCTCCATTGCTTCTCGCTGCCCCTTGGGGAGTTGGGCTGGGGTGGGGGTGGGGGTAGAGGGGACAGGTGTGAATGAAGAAGCCTGGCCTATGGATTCCTTTCCTTACCAACAGGAGCATTTACTCCGCTAGAATCTGGGCGTCTGTGGGAGAGCTAAACTCTGTTTTATGAAAGGATTTTTTTTCCCCCTTTTCTTTTCCCATCAACACTTGTCAGGGATTCAAGGCAAAAAGCCTGGCAAAGGCCTGGGCTTCTGCACCAGCTCAAGCAAAGGATGGGTCTAAACAGGGAACAGAGCGAGGCATTGTTCCAGCACTGCGGAGCGGAAAGTAGGTCAGGGAAGAAAATGCAGGTTTGACAGAACTGGGAATTGAACTTGTCACCTCAGAGCCCATTGGTGTAGAAAGTGAACAGCAGCATGGGACAGGAATAGCTGGAGTCTGCCGCTTGGATGGGGGCAGCACACGCTGTGACAGGCCCTGCTTGATGGCCAATACCTCCTTGTAGGGCCAAGCGCCATCCTCCCTCCCCCCTCCCCCTTCCCCCCTCCTCTTCCCCCCTCCCCCCTGACCCTGGGAAACTAAACCCAGTGCTGATTCTGGGCGGCGGGCACAGCTGAGACTCCGGAGAGAATGCCAGGCGCAGCTCCCAGCCACCAGCTGCAGTTGCTGGACTGGGAATCGAAACAGACTCCCCTCTCAGAGACGAGGTTCTCATTACAATCAACATCACCTTCTAGGAAACTTCTTGGGTGGATGGCGCCGGCAGAGAAAAGCTTTCTCCTCATCACCCCCTGGCTAGTACTGTAGCCGGGGATCCCAGCTGTCGCCTGGGAAGAAAAAACACCTCTTTCAACTTGCCCAGACCTTCATAATTCTCCCACTTTCTCCCAAAGCCAAGGCATTGAGCCACGGTGGACAAAGGGTGCTTTCTCCCTGACTCTTAGTTCATTTCGTTTTGGAAACACCTTCAATGTCTTGCTCTGGGCACTGTTTCTTTGCCTAACATATATACCTGCTCCTCCTCTCAAGTCTCTCAGTAGCAATAGGAGTGACTTCGAACTGGACCTTTCAGACCTGCCTGTCACAGCATTGGCACCAAGAAGTGCAAGCTCATCGGTTGGCCCTCCATTGGACACTTTCTTTTTATTTATTTTTATTTTTATTTTATTGATTTTTTACAGTGAGGAAGAGAGAGGGATAGAGAGTTAGAAACATCGATGAGAGAGAAACATCGACCAGCTGCCTCTTGCACATCCCCTAGGGGATGTGCCCGCAACCAAGGTACATGCCCTTGACCGGAATCGAACCTGGGACCTTTCAGTCCACAGGCCGGCGCTCTATCCACTGAGCCAAACCGGTTTCGGCCATTGTCCAAGTTCAACATGCACTTGGAGCTGAAGAAACTTGTAGCTAAAGATCACACACCTCCATGCCTATTGCTCGTCCCTGGACTTGCTTCTGTAATCAATGGCTTATTTCCCCTCTCCGTGAAATGGGGGCAGCATTGGGAATAACCTCACATGTTTGAAGTGGAAAGGCTATTGGGTAGGATTCAAAGACTCAAACTCCAGTCCTGCTGTTTCTCCAGTCCAGATGTTCACCTAGTGCAGTGGTTCTCAACCTGTGGGAACCACTAGCAGGGTTGCCTAAGACCATCGGAAAACACAGATATTTACATTACGATTCATTAACAGTAGCAAAATTTACAGTTATGAAGTAGCAACGAAAATAATTTTATGGTTGGGGGTCACCACAACATGAGGAACTGTATTAAAGGGTCGCGGCATTAGAAAGGTTGAGAACCACTGACCTAGTGACTTTAGGCCATTTACTGAAAGTCATCACCTTCGGATTCCTCAGCTGTGAACCGGGGAATATCACTTTTAGCACAGCTGTAAAGTGTCACCCAAACATCAGCGAAGTTCACATGTGAAAGCGCCTTTCTCAGACCTGGCACTGAGAGGAAGCTCAATCCAGTGTTGGGTCCCTCCCTTCCTCATTGCTGATAACACTGGAAGAATTTCTGGAGGAAGTGTTTGGAGTTAGGTATACTTAAGACTTGTTTTTCTAAAAAAGAATGGAACACAAAGCTGTCATGTAGAATTGAAGGTCAGGTAAAGAGCTTCACAGACAAGAAAAAGCTAAAGGAGATCATCACCACCAAACCAGTATTACATGAAATGTTGAGGGGAATTCTTTAAGAAGAGGAGGAGGAGGAGGAGGAAGAAGAAGAAAAAGAAGAAATAAAAAATATGAACAATAAAATGACAATAAATGCATATCTATCAATAATGGAATCTAAAAATCAAAATAAACGAACAAGGAATCTAATGAACAAAATAAACTGATGAAAAAAATAGAACCAGAGGCATGGAAACATGAAACAGACTGATGAATCTCAGGGGGAAGTGGGGAGGAGGGGGTGGGAAGAGATTAGCCAAAGATCTTATATTCACATATGCATTACATATTGACACATTCAATAGGGTAAAAGCCTTGGGCAGGGTGGGAATGGGGTGGAGGGAGGCAATGGGGGAGGGGGATAAGGAGACATCTGTAATACTCTCAAAAATAAAGATTTTTTTAAAAAAAGAATGGAACAGAGCATAGCACTTGACATCTAGTCCTGCAATGTCCAATACAGTAGCCCTAGCCACGTGTGGCTGTTTAAATTAAGATTAATGAAAACAAAATAAAAAATGTAGTTCCTCAGTCAGTCACAGGTGGCTAGAGGCTCTCATAGTGGACAATGAAGATACAGAGCATTTCCATTGTTGCAGGAAGGTCCAGTGGACAATGTCAAAAACATTCTTATACCCGTCCCTTTACCGTACAGCCAAACAAGCTTCTTAAGGCAAAACCCAGATTTCCTTTTGCCTTGGAGTGTGCTATCTTCTCTCAGTGACATTGCCTGTAAGACACACAGTATTTATTTCAAACCGTGACCAAGAAAACATGCTTTGTTCACACGTGCTCACATCCTCCGTTTAGCCCTGCACACATGCACCAGTGTTTCCTGACCAGCTCCCGCTCTTCCTGCCAGGCTCACTGGGGAGAAAGGCTTGCGAGTACAACTTAGGTGACAATTGAGCTTTCTTAGACCTCGCTGCCCCGCATGGCTGTGTGCCCGGGGTATGAGGGAGGAAGCACCACACGCTGTAACTGTCCCGTGGGATAGAAGAGGTGACGTTAATGCAAATAGGAGTGCCCGCTTCTGCCTGCCTTCGAATTGCTGAGTTAGAGATGATTTACTTATTTTTTTGGTGGGGTGAAGAAGGTGGTTGCTGTTGGCAGAGATAAGCAAGAAAGTGGGTGTGGGGGTGGGAGGAGAATCTTTTAAAAAAAAAAGAGTATTGTGAAACTAGAAAGAGGGACATTTTGTAAATGACAAGTTGCTCTAGCCTTTGGTTACCAGCATTAGTGGAAGGACATGGGGTGGTCATCTTCCATGGGTATGGCTGATACTCCGAGACCAGTCACTGCGGGCTCCCACAGGACCCCTCCCGCGGGGCAGTGAGCACAAGCTTCCCCAACTATATAGATGATAGATACATAGATAGGCAGATAGATGATAGATACATAAATCAATAGATAGATGAAAGATAGATAGATGATAGATAGATAGATAGATAGACAGACAGATAGATGATAATAAATACATAGATAGATAGATGATAGATAGATAGATTTTGTGGATATTTTGTGGAAGAGCCACACTCAAGGGGCCAAAGAGCTGCATGTGGCTCGCGAGCCGCAGTTTGCCGACCACGGGACTAGCCAACTAGGCCTGCAGAAGCCTCGCCCAGGGGATGGGGGCGGGAAGCATGAACACGCCGAGGTTAAGTTAGCATGGAAGGAAAGTATGAATTATTTCTTCTCTGACCCTGCACCAGGCACTTGGTACTGCAGTCTCCTACCGTCTCGTGTGGGGCACTCTGCTTCCTCAGCCATCCTCTAAAAGCACGCCTTGCCTTCTCGTTTTAAGCACAGTGATGGCTAACAGAGGGCTCTTGTGCCAATAGCACCCGGAAGGTGCCTTTTAGGAGCACAGAACTGTGGCCCAGCTCAGAGGAGGGAGGCAGCAGCCACTTAGCACTTTGTTCCCATTTGGGCCACATGATTGGGAAGGGGGAGAAGAGAGATTAAAAGCAAGAAGTGAGAAAAGCATCTGAGGGTTTGGAGGAGGGAGGGAGGGAGGGGGGGGGGACGTTTCATAGAAGATGCATGACTTTGGCTCTGTTTCTTTTGTCTCTAAATGACATTTCCAATTGGAAGCCCATCTGAACAAGAGTAAAAATCTAGACAAAGCTTTATTGACTTAAGTAAACAGGAACATCTTGGAACGAGGCTGGTGGCTGTTCAGAGAAATCGGAACTGCGGGCTGGTGGGGGATTCTCGCATGTTAGGGGCTATTTCTCACATCACGCTGCACTGTGAAGTGAGTGTCACAGAATATGCCAAGCCGTTTCTGGCTCTCTGAGGGTGTCTGGCTGGCATTTTATTTAGCTTGTGACATTTTTCACTATATTCTGGTGGGCATCGATACTGCCCAAGCCTGCAGTTGTCACTGAGTTTAAAATCATGATCAGATACTCCTTTGTTCTAATTGCCTCTTCGTGGCCACCATCCTGACCAGGCTGAAATAGCTGCGTGTGTGTCCTCCAGGGCTGCATGTCTGCCTCTGTGAAGGGGGCAGCCTCACAGAGCGATGTGCATGTTCTACCACCCCCCCAGCCCCCCGCCCCGACACACACACAAGGCTGAGGGTAAACCTTTCAGGAGCAGGCACTGAAAAGTAGCCACATGCCAACTGTGCTTGGGAGCTCTAGAATTTTATCTTTTATTTCTGATTGAATCTAACTCACAAGCCATGCAAAGTAGAGGTGACACACTCAAATGCCTGCAGGGGCCCAAGAAGATGTAAATGAATCAAGTAAATGAATTAAGTGGGCTGGGTGTAAGGCCGTGGTCAGCAAACTGCAGTTCGCGAGCCACATGCGGCTCTTTGGCCCATTGAGTGTGGCTCTTCCACAAAATACCACGGCCTGGGCAAGTCTATTTTGAAGAAGTGGCGTTAGAAGAAGTTTAAGTTTAAAAAATGTGGCTCTCAAAAGAAATTTCAATCGTTGTACTGTGGATATTTGGCGCTGTTGACTAATGAGTTTGCCGACCACTGGTGTAAGGTAATAGGGAGTGGTGAGGACTGTGGCAAACTGGAGAACACAAGGCTGGCATAAGAGGAAAGCTGGTACTCAGCTCCAGGAGATTGGTGCCATACAGGAATGCGGGAACAGACAGCATTTCCGGATGTACCAGGTTTTTGTGAAGTCTTTTCATTTGTTAATATTGGCCCAAAGTGAATAGTCTGACCAAGCGAAAGCATCCATGAGCCAGATGCAGCCGGTGGGACACCAGTTGGTGAAGCATGATTTGGAATCAGGTGATGAGACTGATTTGGAGAAGTAACTGGTTTCATAGCTCCATGATCCTGCATTCCCCCATCAATGGCACGAGTATCAAATAAGGGGTGAACTCCACACTCTTTTCATGGGCAGCCATCTTGCTAAGTGGCTCTCACCAGCCCTTCTCTGTCGAGCTCCTCAGCCTGTTCCAAGCATGGCCTGGGCCTTCTTGGGGATTGGAAATTGTGCTCTCCCTCCTCTTCCAGCTAATTGCGTTAATGCATCCTGAATGTATCTAGGCTGCCGCCCCTAACCACTGGGTCATCATTTATTCACAGGCCTGAAGTCCCTTAAGCAGCCTCCTGCTGGCCCTCACACTGCAGGGGGTTAATGCAGTCTGGTTAGTGAGTCCAAAAGAAAGATGACATCATTTCCATGTCAGGAGTGAGGATGTGTGTTTGTGCATGTAAGGGTTACGGAGTGCAAAGAGAGGAAGACCCAGGCTGCTTCTCCTGTAAGGTGGCGCTGTGCGTGTCCCCACCCCCCGCCTTGTCTTTTGCTTTCAATCCAATCTGGCTTCTCCCAAGTGAGTTATTAATATGGGACACAGCCTGGCTTCCTCCCTTCTGTCTCCTCATATAAATCCAACTAATTAATTTACTCTAACAAGAGGAATCTTTTCCTATCTCTTTCAACCTTTGTCACTCATCTTAGATTCTCCTAATTCAAACCCAAGACATACTCCTTTCATAATCGCACGTAGAACTTTATCTGTGAGGCTCGGGGTATGAAGGTCTCTTATTTGCATCATCAGACCCACGACCATAAACGGGGAGAAAAGGAATCTTACGTAAAGGAGCTATCATATAGGGAGACGGGTCAGAGAGCAGGGAAGGGCCAGGATTCATACTCTGTCTGGTCCAGTGAATGGAAGGAAATGGGAAGAACCCTGCTTGTGCTGAAAATCTGACATTCTGAAGAGATTTGCAAATGTTTTGTAGAGATCTCCACTACATTGCATTTATCCAGTACCCCAACCTGGTAACACAAGAAAGCCTGTGCTTGAACAATTGTGTACTTAAATCTTGGGTCTCCTTTCCGTGTATGAGTGGAAACCCCACCAAAATATGCCCTGTGTCGCCAGTTTAGAAAACTGCACCCCCTCCCCACAAAAGTGGACACAGAGAGGCTGTGCTGGTTTCAGGGTTGCCCTGTTTTTTATAACACGTGTAATAAAACATTGTGAGTTGCTCAGGGACATTCAGGTCAGATGACAAAGGTGAGGGCCGGGCAATCCAGGGGGCAGCTGAAGATGGCCTTCTATTCTCCTCAGCTCCAGGAAGGTGGGGCTGATTTTTTATGTGAATGAGCCCTGGGGGAACTCATTCCTTAGAGCTCCTTCAATTCTCTCCTCAGTGTCTCAGTGGACTTTCTTTCTTTGTGCATAGTGTCAATGCTTGTCTTTCAAAAGTAAAAAACAAAACACAAAAACAAAAACAGGTAGAAAAGAAGATTGTGAAAACCCGTTGCCATGCGGCCTGTTGGCACACTCTGCACAGAGGAATCGGGAATGGCTAGCCAGTGTCCCAGCTGCGTGGGGAAACCAGCCAAGCTAGGGTCACGGCTTGGCTTCCTTTCCAGCCGGCCTGCGGGACACGCACGTGCCTTCCACTGCAATTGGATAAAGCGCAAGGGGGACAACGGCGAGGCGCTCGTGGAATATTAGTTAGGAAAGAACCCTGCCTGAGGCAAAGCAGCTATAATCCCAATGCTACCTTCTCACTTGCTCTGGTATCACCTCAAAATACAGGCAAAACCCCCTCTCCTTCTTAGGACCTGAGACCTTTTAAACTCCACTTCCCAGGATTTGAGGACTGGAAAGTTGGGTTACCTTTTAAAGTATGTTTCCTCTCTCTCTCTCTCTCTCTGTCTCTCTTTCTCTCTCTCTCCATCTCTCTCTCCTTTTTCTGTACCCATCTCCCCTCCCTGCCTTCTTCCTCCCCTCTTTATTTTCTCCAGCTTTATTGAGATATATAGTAATTGACAAATCTACACTAATAAAAGAGAAACATGCAAATTGACCATCCCTCCACTATGCCAACCAGCCAATCAAGAACAAGTATGCAAATTAACCCATCAAAGATGGCGGTTAATTTGCATATGCAGGCTCAGAGTGAAGACTGAAAACAGCATAGAAGGAAGCCAAGTGCTGCAGAAGGGAGTGAAGAGAACGAAGCGGTGGAGAAGGGAGTGAGGTAGCGAAGATGGGAGGGAGCGAGGCAGTGGAGAAGCGAGCGAAGCCCGCCTTGGTGGGCTTCGCTCCCTTCTCTGCTTCACTCAGGCCGCAGGAAGACCTATTCTTGCAGGAATCTTCCTGCAATGGGCCTCTAGTAAAATCATAATATATTTAAAGTGTACAACACGATTTGATACATGCATACATTGTGAAAGGATTCCCCCACATCGAGTTAACTAACACATCCAGAGCCTCACATATTTACCATTTTTGTGTGTGAGAATTTTTAAATTTTATTCTCTTAGCAAACTGCAGTTTTACAATGCAGTATTATAGTCACCATGTTATACATTAGATCTCCAGAACTAATTCATCTTATAACTGAAAGTTTGTACTCTGTCAACCAGTCCCTGGCAACCGCCATTCTACTTTCTCTGTTTCTATGAGGAGTTCAATCTCCCCCGTGCCCCCCTCCCCCCACCCGCCCATATAAGTGACACTGTGCAGTATTTGTTTATCTCTGTCTGGCTTATTTCACTTAGCATAATGCCCTCCAGTTTTATCCATGTCATAAATGACAAGATCTCCTTTTTTTTTTTTTTAAGATTTTTAAATTGATTTTGAGAGAGAGAGGAAGGGAGAGAAAGAGAGAGAGAGAGATTGATGTGAGAGCGAAACATCAGTCAGCTGCCTCCTGCACACCCCGTCCCCGGAACAAGCCTGAAACCTGGGCATGTGCCTAGATGGGCAATCGAACTGGAAACCTTTCAATGTACAGGATGTTGCCCAACTAACCGAGCTTCACTGGCTAGGGCTCCATTTTTATTTTATGTTTTTACGGCCAAATAACATTCCATTGCACATAGACCACATTTTCTTTATTCATTCGCATGTTGCCTGACACTTGGATTGTTTCCACACCTTGGCTATTATGAATAATGCAGCAATTAACATGGGAGCACAGATATCTTTTTGAGATAGTGGTTTTGTTTCCTTTGGATATATATCCGGAAGTGGAATTGCTGGATCACATGGTAGTTCTATTTTTGAATTTTTTAGGAACCTCCATACTGTTGTCTGTAGTGGCTATAATTGTTTATATTCCCACCAAAAATGTACAAGGGTTCCCTTTTCTCTACATCCTTGCCAGCATTTGTTATCTTTTGTCTTTTTTATAATAGACATCATGACAGGTATGAGGTGATACCTCATTGTGCTGTTCCCCGATGATTAATGATTCAAGTGCCTCTTGGTCATTTGTATATCTTTGGGAAAGTGTCTATTCAGGTCCTTTGCTCATTTTTAAATTGGGTTATTAGTGGGGGGTATTTTTGCTATTGCATTGTAATGAGTTGCTTGTATATTTTAGAAATTAACTGCTTATCTATTGGATATGTGGTTTGCATATATTTTCTCTCATTCCATAGGTTGCCTTTCCTTTTGCTGATGGTTTACTTAGTTGTGCAGTAGTTTTTTTAGTTTGATGTTCAGTTTTGCTCCTGTTGTCAAATCCAAAATATACCAAGACCAATGTCATAATGCACAAAGTATCATAATAAGAACTTTGCATATATTTCCTTATTTAGTGCAATGTTTAAAACCGGGGAGAAGTGGAACATTTCCTTTCTGCATTCCATTTTCTTTATTAATGGATTCCTTCCTAGATATGACTATGCTGCTATACCTAGCCTAAGCCCACATGATGACTCTTGCCAAGGATAAAGTTGTTTCAGTAGACAGATATTATTCTTACCCTAGAGGAAGAAGGGAAAATGTATTTTTCAAAACAGTGACTCTATGCCCATTTGGGGGAAGTTTGCTTACAAGGGATTTGGATACCTCAAAGTGAATTAAATTATTTGCTCCCAAAGCTTGGTCTTGGTCAAGCTACTCAATCTCTTGTGCTCTAATTTCCTCATTTGTAAAATGAGACTTTGTGGGCTTAGGACAGTGCATGGCATATTGTAGGCAGTCAAGGAATGCTTGTCATCATTGCCATTATTATATTATCACAACAACATTCTGAAAAAGGTATTTTTATCCCCATTTTACAGATGGGAGGACTGAGGCAAAAGGATTTAACAACTCTCCCGAGTTGATACAGTCAGCCAGTGATGGAGGCAGTGATTCTAACCCTAGGTCACTCTCAGTCCAGGGCTTACAACTAAGATTCAATGTTGCTGCTCATTATAGAAAGTAATATCTAGCCCTAGCTGGTTTGACTCAGTGCATAGAGCGTCGGACAGTAGATGGAAGGGTCCTGGGTTCAATTCCAGTCAAGGGCACGTAACTTGGTTGCAGGCTCCTCCTCAGCCCAGTCCCTGATCAGGATGCGTGCAGGAGGCAACCGATTGGTATGTTTCTCTCACATTGATGTTTCTCTCTGTCTTTCCCTCTCTTTTCCACTCTCTCTAAAAAAAAAAAAAAAATCAATGGAAAAATATCCTGTGGTGAGGATTAAAAAAAATAATAATAAATTAAATTAAATTTTAAAAACAGTAATATCCGGTCATGGCTGTATAAAATACAGTTTCTTTCTCCTGTAGGACACCTGAGCTGTAAAGCAAACATAAAATATCCTGAAGACTGGACACGTCATAGGAGAAGCATTTTCGATCCCTCTGGTAGAAAGAGAGTGCTTAATTACCACGTGCCACTGCTGTTAACCTCTGCAAATAAGTCTAATTATCACAGATTAATGAACAGAGCTCAGGCACATCTAAAGGGCTTTGCTGAAGGCTTTCATTTCTGCATTTCATTATCTCCATAAATGCTGTTGTTCCCCATGCACACGATTATGGGACTTGTATTATTTTTTTAGCTGCTCTCTGTGAAATATCAACAACACTGCCTGTGAAATAGCTCAGGGCAGGGATCGCTTTCCAGGAAACCTTTGGGAAGCCTGTAAGTTGGGTGGCGGCTGCTTCGCTGTTTACTGATGAATCATGCCACATTGGTTCAGAGGGAATAAAGCTTAGACAGTTGCCAAGGAAACGGGATAAGATTTTTGGAAATATCTGACTCCATGGCGAAATTTCCAGGAAAAATCAATGTCTTCGTCAAGAGTCAGGTTAAGCCTTCTCTGCATCAGGGTGTGTAGCAACAATGCAAATACAGCCTGAGGGATTCATTCCTGTCAGCACCGTGACTTAAAACCACACACACCATGTTGTGATTCTCAGAAAACGTTTTCTATGAATAGACGTAACCATGTTTGCCCTAGCCGGCTTGGCTCAGAGGGTAAAGCGTCAGCCCAAGGACTGAAGGGTCCTGGGTTCAATTCCGGTCAAGGGCATGTACCTTGGTTGCAGTCTCAATCCCCAATCTGGGTCAGGCACGTGCGGGAGGCAACCCATCGATGTTTCTCACATCGATGTTTCTCTCTCTCTCTCTCTCTGTCTCTCCCTCCCTTCCACTCTCTCTAAAAATCAATGGAAAAAATATACTTTGGTGAGGATTAACAACAACAACAACAACACAAAGTAACCATGTTTGCTATCCCCCTACTGGGAAGTGGCCCTCCTTGCTGGCTCTTAGAGCAGGGCTGTGCTTGGCATCCATCTTTGAATCTCAGAGCGAAAGTCCCTGGTGGGGACTTTGGAAATCTCAATGTCATATGTGGCAAGAGAGCACGCTGGCAACCAGCAAAGGGCCTCCGCCATGCAGGGGCTGGGACCTAAGGAAGATCATGGGGGCAATCCACCAGACGCGTTTCATTAATAAATGATTAGGTTTGCAAATCTTGTCAGTAGAGATTGCTATCACAGAATTAATGAAATAAATAATGAAACATTTCCCGTGTTTCTGGCTGGCTTTCAGAGCAGAGCCGATCTCTGCCTTTGTTGCAATTTATGGCTGTCTCTTTGATCAACTCCTGGGGAGTTCAAGGAATGATTTTACTGCTTCCAACAGCCGCCTTCAGCTTTTAGGTTTGCCTTTTCTTCTTCCTCTTCTTTTTTTTTTTCTTTTAGCTTGACTTTTCATATCATTTTGTGCTTCAAACACAAAGGTTCCCCAGGATAATTTCAGATAAAGAAACCCAACGGGGTATATAATCTGCAGTGAAGAAAACCTGAATCGTACTTGGAGAAACAACCCATTTAACGCCGGGCTAGAAAAGGGGAGGGATTTTTGCTTACAAATGAACACAAAAAAAACGTTCACAATTTTGCTCGAATGTCTCCATTCTGCACAGCCTAAAGCCGAGAGCATTTCCAGATCCAGGAGCAAACCAAGATGCCACCCAGTGTGGAATACCCCGGAGGCAGACAAAGCACATGCTCCGGACATTAACAAGGCAGGGTAGCTCATATTTCTTTTGTTAAAAAAACAACAACAACACAGATTTTTAAAAAATATCTCAAAAATGGCACCAAAATAGTTGGGAAGAAGTCAGAACATTGTTTTTGTTTTTCTTATGTATTTTCTGACTTAGTATTATTCTAATATGAATTCCTATTAGGAGTGGGGGGGGGGCTGGAGCCCCAACATTTGTACATTGTATGGGACTTGGTAATGTACGGAATTTCTTCCTTGGTAATGTATGGAATGTAGCCATCAACCATATGCCTGACACTGGGGAGTCTTTCAGAGGTTGATACGCTATTATACTAATGTTGATACTATAAACAGATTTCAGTTCTCTCCCTCTGCATCCCTACCCAGCATGTGAAGGGACTCACAGAGACACAAACTCACTATTGCTTGGGAATCACAGTGTCTAAAGGCCAGGGTCCTGATGGATTGGTTGCTCCTGGACTTACCTTCTTGGGAGTTGCCATTGTGCTTATTTTTAGTTTTTGTCATTGAAAAGTTACAATAGAACAAAGTTCAAATGCATCCCATTTTTAAAAAAATCTAATTAAAAATGTATGTTTAAGTGTCTATCTTTTCTAGTTTTGTCCTGTGGTACATCAATTCCATAGGCAAAACACAATGTCCACGGGACACTTTCTGTCTATGTGATTTATTTGTTTATTTATTTTAAAATACATTTTATTAATTTTTTACAGAGAGGAAGGGAGAGGGATAGAGAGTTAGAAACATCGATGAGAGAGAAACATCAATCAGCTGCCTCTTGCACACTCCCTACTGGGGATGTGCCCGCAACCAAGGTACATGCCCTTGATCGGAATCGAACCTGGGACCCTTCAGTCTGCAGACTGACACTCTATCCACTGAGCCAAACCGATTAGGGCCTCTCTACATGATTTAGATCATGTCTTCCATAACCAGGAAACTTCTTGGTAGAAAAACACTTGAAAATGTACTGAATTGTTAAGTTGAAGAAACAACATGGATACTAAAATTGTAAGGATCAGAACAGAACAAACAATAAAAACTCCCCTTTGCACTCATAGAGAAGATGGAAGGTCCCGTTTACTGGGGATAAGTATTCTTCTGCTGTAATTTTATGACACATCTTTTTTTTTTTCCTTTAAAAAACATCTTTATTGTTTAAAGTATTACATATGTCCCCTTTTATCCCTCATTGACCTCTTCTAGGCCACCTTCCTCCCACCCCCACCCCAGGCCCTCACCACACTATTGTCTGTGTCCATGCGATACACATATATGATACAAGTTCTTTGGTTGATCTCTTCCCACCCACCTCCGCCTTTCCTCTGAGATTCCGCAGTCTGTTCCATGCTTCTGTGTCTCTGGATCTATTTTGTTCATCAGTTTATTTTGTTCATTAGATATCCGCATATGAGTGAGATCATGTGATACTGGTCTTTCTCTGACTGACTTATTTCGCTTAGCATAATACTCTCCAGATGACACATCTTTTCACTTATCTCCTACAATTGGCTAGTTCTCTGATGGGAGTATATATAGTTGGTTCTACTCTCCAAGGCGAGAATTGGAGTTTATTATCAAGTTATTACTGTATTTCATTGATTCTAAGATGCACATTTTTTTTCACATTTTGTCAATTCTCAAATCAACAGTCACACCAAAATTACCGTCAACCGGGTGCAGTTGCAAATTGACTGTCAATACTATACATGGGCATCAACACTTTCAGATTGGGGCTAGTTACTGCAAAGGAAATCCCAGAGGCAAAAAGAAACACTGCATCACCAACGTGCTGAATGGCACAGAGAATGAGGTTGGATGGAAGAATGTGCACATTGATGACAGTGATTCAGATATAAAACAGAAACCACAGATTGCAAAACTGTAGTATGATTGCCAACGCAGACTATACAAAGCACACAAACTAAGTTTAAAGTGGGTTAACACCAACCAGCTTGTTCAGACCCATTCGTGCCAAGACCACTGTCTTCCAGCAACCCATCTCATTACAAATTCTGGCCGATCCCTGCCCAGATCTCACTATCTTCTGTCACTAAGGCTACCCACAGACTTCCCTGAACCCTACAACTACCCTTCCCTGGCTACCCTTGTGAAAATACTGCTGACACATGATCAGGGTAGTACTTTCTCTTGCTCAGCAAGTTTAATAAACCCTGTTTTATGTGATCAGCAGTTTCCCCTAGTGGTTTGGTCCAGAACTTTGATAATTCAAAAAGGAACACAGTAGAGTCAGGCTCTACTGCTAAAAAATTTTAGGAACACATTAAAGCCTTTAACTTATTTCCCTTTTAATGTATGCACAAGAGTGATATATGATAAAATACATATCTAATAAGTTTAAAAGAACTTTGGTGGAAGTATTAAATGAAAACTAAATACAAAGCATTGTGCTATAATTTATGAACACCAATTTTTCTTTCTTAGTGACACACAAAGTAATGGCATCTCATACAATGGATAGCATTTTGCATTTTGCTAAAATATGGTAATAATAGGTACCTAACTTTTACTGGAAATTAGTCATGAGCCATGAACTGTGCTGAGTGCTTTACCTACACTAATTCATTTAATTCTTGTGCCTTGCTAGGGGTAGGTCCTATGATTACCCCCATTTTGTAGAGGTACAGAGGTATGGAGAGGTCTGTGGCTGCCTTGAATTAGATTCATAGTACCTGACGGAGGAGTTAGGGCTCAGGTGCAGGTCGTGAGCTTCTGCTAAGTTAGGGTTGGAGGGGAGAAAGGGTGCTTACAGCACTATTTTCTTAAAACCGGCAGAAAGCATTAATTAGAATGGTAGGGCTCGCACAAGGCACTAGAGTTTGGGCTTTTACAGGTAATGTACTAACTAGGTCTTTGGCGCTCCTGAAAGTGAAATTGTTTCCCTCGGGTATTTAAGAAAAGGTGCATTCTGAACCTAAAATATTTGCCAGCTTATTTTTTCCCCCCAAAAAAAAGAGAGTCCCTTAGTGTTCAAAGCCATATATCAGGGTTAAAAAACAAGCAACCAAATGAAAACAAACCCGGCACTTGGGTCATCCATTTAAGTCACTGCTTGACAGCTGTTCTGGGAATGGCTGTTGCCACGGGTTACTGCAGAGCACTCAGCAGCATCTCAGCCTTACCCATCACTTCCAGGCTGGGCGCCTGTCTCTCTGGAGAGATGACCCTTCTTTCCTTTCCCACCCCCACCGCCACCATGGTGGTTCATATGAGAATTTCTTTTTCCTTTTAAAAGAGAAATGAAATAATAATATGCTGAATATTCCCTAGATGTCACCCAGGGTATTCTCTGCCTGTAATGTTTTTGTTGCCCTCTGTTTTTCCTTGTAGATCACAGCATCAGCACCACTTTTCTATAAACCTCAAACAGGGTTCCAACCAGTCAAGCATTGTCCATCAATGAATGTACCAATCTAGATATCAAGCAATTCATATATTCTTAATTGGATTCTTTAGATAGTTAGCCATGACTCTATTTTCAGGACATTTGTTGCCTTTGTTCTTGCTTTCCTTTCTCTTTCGTTCAAACCCTCCCTTCTTATCCTGTCGATGCGTTCACACATTCCCATTGACCAAGAGATTTGACCAAGATGTACTGATTTTCCTTCTATCACCTACTTCCCACTCTTCACACACGAAAGGGTTCGGAAATCCATTAAAATGCCATTTCACCCCTACTTTTATGCTTTAGGAAAAGGGGTGGGAGAGGATTAAGGCAGAACATCTTACTTAGATAGTGCTATTTATTGGAAATATACATGCAAAATACCATCATCACTATAATCTATTAGGCTAATTGTATTTAAAGTTTATGATTATTAAAATTTTCAAAATCATGAAACATATTTGCCATCTATCAGACTTAACAAAAAAAGATAATTTATGGAAAGCACTTTGAGATTCTTACAAGAAATTTGGCATATTAACATTCCTTGGTTTCAGGTATTGGATAATATTTAAGAATCATAGCTTCCACTGAGGCTCTGAGTCAAATGAAGTCTTGTCAAAGATGCTGTTGGTTTCTCTGACATTTTATAAAAGGGAATTTGCTACCCATCACATTTCTTTTCTTTGCCTTTGTTTCCTATCACCTGCTCCCCAACTATTACTTTCTAGTCAGCACATACCTCTTTTCTATGCTTTGCTTATAGATTATTCAGAAAAAAGATGTAAACTCTTAGAGAGGATTAAGGTAGACACAGCTGGTGTCAACAAAAACAGAGAGATGAAAGAGTATTGAGCAGGTCTGAATGGACACCCTTGGGGCTTTCTTGTGACTCATCCTTGACCTTTACCCTCTCAAATCATGCCTAAGGCAAGTAAACAGCTTTTCAAAGCAGACTACCTTCTGGGACTCTTCATACATTTTCATCTTAATCTCTTTGCAAAGTGGTAAAAAATAAATGTCTCTATGAAGAAAAGTACTATAGTTCTGACAAAAGTTGAATTTGAAATGACATAGAATCACTCTGTTACCTATCACAGAGGGTCCTAAATGGGTTATCATTTTATTCCAACTAAAAAGGCAAGGAAACAATCTTTAATGAATGTTTTAAACCTATTGGCACCATTCAAAATGGTTACATGAGCCTTTGAAAATATTGCCTGGAGGCATTATGATTGCTTTAATTTTTTTTTGTATTTTGTAGATTATCTATAATGAGCATGCATTACTTCTCTAATCCACAAAAAGACTTTTTAAAAAATGGAATTACAATACAAATTTTTAAAATATGAAAATATTACCCACTGAGTTGTTTTCAGAAATGAGTGGAATAAAGAAAGCACTTCTTAAAGTTGAACTATTTAATAATGTAGATAAATTGTCATATACCTAAGAAATATTTTCTGATATAAAAAGTGAATTAAAGATGGCCTGAAATACTTCTTAGTTACAACGTAAGATTGTATCCAAAACTAAACAATAACTCTCCCTTTGTATATTACTCAGCCCCAAGAGGAAAAAAAAAGACATTTTTTCCCTACACCTGTGGTTGGCAAGTTATAAGCAATTTTTGTAATTCGATATACCCAGCTGTGTGAAAAGAAACATGAGACCCCCAAATCATTTAACCTATAAAATTTCAGTCACAACTTGCTAATAAATGGGGCTTTTGGATCAGAGCACACCAGAATGACATGTGGGCAGAGATCTGAAATCATCCCTTCTTATTTTCAGATTTTTTGTTGTTGTTGTTTTGGTCTGAGAGTGCCACTTCCTTTATTTAAGGTACTGGTCTATAAAATATTAAAAAGATGAATAAGGTTGTTAACTAGTTTTCAGGGTCAATCCAGATAGATGAGAAGGCCGTCCTATTCTCATGTATGAAAATGACTTCAAACATTCATTTTTATCCAGGGAAGTACACATCGGCAGAGAAAACCTACCCACACAAAACAATAAATCTTATTTCAGTTAAAGCAAACTGTTGAGAAATCTAATGGAGAAATGTGTTCCAAGTGCTAGTTACACTAAACCCTGAACACACAGCTTTTCCCAGACTTGCAAATCA
This sequence comes from Cnephaeus nilssonii, assembly GCF_951640355.1. Classification (NCBI taxonomy): domain Eukaryota; kingdom Metazoa; phylum Chordata; class Mammalia; order Chiroptera; family Vespertilionidae; genus Cnephaeus; species Cnephaeus nilssonii. The sequence goes on along the minus strand of NC_137081.1, from coordinate 13,936,389 downwards.
AATTGCTTTATGGTTAGAGGAGCATTTAATACAGTGTGACCAGTTTAAAGTTAACATTTTGTATTCAGGATGATTAATGACACCATATTGTATTTCAATTACTTCAACATACTTCTCTATAATAAACGATGGCAATAATATTCACATTAAGTCAATAAAAAGCATTTTCAAAGTGTGATGTATAAGTGCCATTATTATAGTATAAGTTGATCACATCATATAATGAATTATCAACAGAGTAACAGGAAATCTCTATACCAAAGCATATATTTTCATCTCAGTGCACAGGGATTTCGGCAGATCACCCTCGTTAGTATTAATAGTAGCCAAATGAAAATCTTCACCTACATCAGCAAGAGGACTGCTCCTTCTTCCCCAGCCCATCTATACTCCACTCTCTTCAAACCACATCTTTGTAGGTTCCAGTGTGAGAAACCAACTTCTCAGAGCATTCAAGTCCAAAGGGAAACAGATGTGACAAGTTACTTAACGATGTGTATCTGGAAAAGCAATACTTGGGGAAAACAAGTCTTAAATAATGGGCACTTATTTTCCAAAAGGGACTATCCACTTGAGGGAGGGAGTTTGGGTACCGTGAAACTTGGAAAAGCTTCTGGGTGATAAATTCTTGGCTTTAAAAATTGTTCTGAATGGTGCCTGGTTATAGAAGTTAGGTCATTGATGGGCCCAAGAGCTTAAGAAAGTAGGCTTAGGGGAGAAGGTAGGGAAGGTGGGTAGTTTCTGTCCCCACCCCCACCCCCATCTACTCTCCTGTTCCTCCCAACATGGTCTCAGCTGAGTTGGTCATCATGAGAAAATGATTGAGGGAGAGACATCCCTAGCGTGGCTATGGGAGTGGGAGCCAAGGCCACCCCTACTAACACCACAGAACTAATTTGGAGCTGCACCCTGCACAGAGGGGTGGCTGCAGGAGGGAGTGAGTATCTGATGAAAGAGCAGAGGACCAGCATGCAGGCACAGTGATGTTTGCCAGTAAAGCTGGCCCCTGCACGCTGGGGTAGACATGCGATTGTCTGAGTGCATTTCCATAATAGTTATGCACACATATGATCTGCAAACTATGGGGAGGACCACATGATCTCCTTTTCTTCTTCTAGCATTAAAAAAAAAAATTAGTTTTTTAAACGTAATTCTCTTGTAAACCTCATGGCACCAGGTAATTGCTAGTGATATTGTGGAATCAAATGACTTTTTAAATAACTTTAGATGTATTTCCTAAAATTGGTCATTAGAAGGAAATGGAGTCACTGGTGTGAATGAGCAACATCATCATAAGAGGCCCTATTTATTCCAATACAACTCAAGGTCATTAAGGAAGAATTCCACAATAGCAAGAGACATGTGAAAAGGCCAATGCCCATAACAAAGCAATATGAGATGAATACAGAGTCCAGAATATAGTTCAATTAAAACTACATCAAATCAAAATTTTCTTATAAATCTGGGTTTACTGTACATGAATGGCTTTGACATGTGACTCTCTGTATAATTTTTTTAAAAGGGAGATCCCTGTGTCCAAATGCTATAATGACGTGCAGCTGTGGTTTCAAGTTGTAAATGAGTTATGAGATGACTGTAAGAATGTTGCTGACCTCCTCAGTTTCCTCATTTTGCAGTAGAGATGATGCCCATCCTCCAAGACTCAATCCACCAGGTGCGTGGAGGTCCTCACACACTTGATAATGTCATATTTCATACATAAACGTTCTCTTAGTCATAGTCACCTTGGTCATCATGAAATATCCCAAATTCCAAAAAAACAAAAGTTGTTTCGTTTCTTGTAAATTGATGTCAAAACTCATTTGGTAGCAAAGTCTGACCTGAATTAATATGAGGCTATTTATTGGTGCTATTGAATCCCACTTAGTGTGATTTGCTGCAGCAATATTAATTTATTAAAATTAATTGAATTAATGTATTTAAAATCCAAAAATTCTGATTTCCAAAACACATCTAGGGCTAAGGTGTTCCAAAGGGGACTGTGATGACAATAATGAAAGATGGTGAAAAAAGTCCCAACACTTTTGCCTCTCATTAGCTTGCTTCTTTCTCCTGTTTAGGATATTTGATTTTTGACTTTTGCATCTTTATCTCCCAGTGACCTCCCCATCTTGTTCCTTCGCTGCCATGGTGACACAGTTTCCAAGAACCTACCACCACTTTTTTTTTCGGTTCCTGGTACTGCTCTGTACACCCCTGGTTTTGATTTCTCTCACCCTCTGGTGCTCTGGGCCCAATCATCAGAGGCTTCTGGGAATGAGGAACTTGACTTTTCTATTTGTCAAATATATCAGGACAAAGACTCTGTTGTTCAACTTGGCTGGGGAAAACAGATGGCTTGCTTAGTAAGGATGGAAGAAAAACATCCAAGATAAGGACAATTCATCTCCTTATAAAATAGAATCCATTCACACACTGGTACCTTATTTATTTCCTTTTCATTATGATTCATTGTGTACAAAAAGGCTCCATTCAAACAAATGCTTTGTGGTATGAATTCCATTATTAGAAACAGGAATACTGTGCGAGGCCCATGGATGTTGTCTAGGATGGGGTTCCCTCCTTTCGGTCCCTCAACATATAAGGTGGGGTATGACTCCTTGGTCTCTGCCCCATGAGATGAAGGGTCTATCTCTACCCATTCACATATGGCCATAGCCCAAGGAACCCTTTTCCTGTCTCCCGAGACATGCCACAGGCATCTGCGAGAAGACCCCTTCTCTGCCCTGAGGACAGGCCTAGGACCCAGATATTCACCGCTGGCTTTACCTCAGCTGCTACCAACCCAGCATTAAGGACACTGAATCTTCTCAGTGTTTTCCGGGTCCAAGTTCACATTGTTTAAAGACATTTTCTTCCAGAATTTATCAATCTAAGGGTTCATGTGAGATGTGTATGTTTTGGGCTGCATCCAAATAAATTAGTCCCTACAGAATGAAATGAAGAATCTTGTTCCAAGGCAGTTTCACCTGGAAGGTGGTCCCTTGGGATGGAAACAAAGGACATCCTCATTTAATTACAAAACTAAGATGTAAATACATGAAAGAAGGAGTTCAAGCTTGGCCATATGTACTTTGTAACATAAATGACGTTGGAAACAGGTGTCAATTACAGGGTTTGGTGGAGAACGAGACTAGTTTGGGTTGAAGAATCAAGAAGACATTTAGGAAGGATGCTGGATAGGAAGTAGACCTTAAAATTTGTGCATACTTGGATGATGGAGAAGGAATAGAGACGAGGGGGGGAAGAGCGATATTGTTGTAGGCATTGGGTGTTAGACCTATGGGGTCAGACTGGACCTGGGATCAGCAACCTCGGTACCTGAGTTCTGGGTAGGAAAGAATTCAGAGCCAAGACTCCAACTATAAAAGAACATTTATTTGCTTAAACACCAGGGTAGAAAAAGTAATCCATAGGAGAAATGGGGGAGGAATTGAATTATAGAGGTAAAGGAAGGCCTCATGGAGCTTGGGAGTGAGGAAGGTTATGGTAACATGCCTGGGGGGAGGGGAAAGAAGAGGGAAAGGGAAAGGCACTGGGCTGCTCACAGGAGGGAGAGTGCAACCTAAAGGTTTTAAGGGTGGAGATTTTAGGAGAGGTCTCGTGGGAAGATCTTAATAGAATATCAGTAGTCTCCCAGGTGTGTCCCTTCAGGATCTAGGTCTCCACTGATTGACTGGTCAGCACCAGGCAACGGGTCCTGAGGTCAGCCATGGTGGTCACTGGTCTGGTTTTGCTGCTTTTCTGGACCTGGAGCTGAAATACAATTGAGATCTAAGTGTTATCTCTAGGGAGGAAAGGTCAGCCACATGCTAGGAGAGGAAAAGTCACCGTGGGGGAGAGGGCCCACCCTACAATTGTCTGTTAGCTAGTCACCTGGGGCTTTCGACCTGGTGACCTTCTGAACCTGGCCCATCGTCCTTGCTCTGTTCATGTCTGTCTAACTGCCTACCACCATATGGCCAGTGAAGAGTAATGAAATGGAGGTAGGACAGGAAGGTAACTTAGGATCTGGTAGCAAAAGGCCTTGAATGAGAGGCCAAAGTGTTTGGCATTTGTATTAGATGCTGGGGATCTGGTTTTGGAACAGAAAACGTCCTGTTGCTGTTTTATTTTATTTTGAAATAGGTGTATTGAGCAAAGTAAAGAGGGAAGAAATTGATTATGCAAATTAGTTTAAAAATAACTTAAGCACTTTGCACACATCAGCTTGATTATTTTAACAACCCTAGAGATAGTTACTTATTGTTATATCTATTTTTCAGATGAGGCTTGGAAATGTGAAGTACCTTGTTCAAGGTCACACAGCTAGCAATTTGAACCCAGATTTGTTTGCATCCAGAGTTGAATTCTTATCTACTTTATGAGGAATTGATGATTGCAATAATTTAGTTGTTAGGTTATAATGATGGCTATTAAAGTGATAGCAGAGGGAATGGAAATGAAGGTTGGAGGAGAGAGGTATTGTGAAGGAAGTATCCACAGACCTAGTGACTGAGGGTGAGGAGCTAAGTGAGGACAAGGCAAAGATTTGGTTTTATTGCTTCAAGCCTAGATGTTTCGAAGAATTGTAATATCAGTTGAGAAAGAAAGTTAGAAGAAAGCCTTGGTTTGGACAGATTATGAATTATTAGTGAAGCCACAATCAACTGGTCTCCAATTCTTTCTCCTCGATCTCAACTTCGCTATCTCTCCCCTTTATTACCAGCATCTACCCAAGGCGGCAAAGTGCTCATGCTGCCTTGTCCTGGTGCTAGGCTGAGTCCTGTAAGATGAGGCTTGTAGAATGTGCGAGAGGGTGAAGTAAGGAGGGGGAGGCAGGGAAGGAGAAAGGGGAACAAGTATTTAATGAGGATCCTCAACAGAATTTATTCTCAGTCCTCAGGATGTATTATACGTAGATTTCACTGTAAAAATACTATTATACTTATTTTGCACCATTCTCTCAGTAATGGCATTGGGCCCACGGTGCAGTTATAGGACCAAATCACAGCAGTCATTTAAAATTCATGACCTTGCTGCTGCATGGCAGAACAATATAAATTGAAAGGCACAGCCTGGATACCATCTTGTGGTCTTTATAAGGGGAAAATTAGTGGCACTTTGATTCACGAAAGGCTATGACAGGCCTGGGCCTGTGGTGGCACTAATATAGCCATCACTGAAATGCCAAGAGGTGGCCTGCTGTGTTAACAGCTGTCATTTGTGCCAAACTCACATAACTAAAAGGTTATGGGCCAATAAAAAAAAAAAAAAAGAAAGAAAAAGAGGCTGCTCTCCTCCTTGGGTTATGAGACATGCGAGCAGGCACTTTGGAAAGCCAGCTACCTTGTTTCCTGCTAAAATACGCCTGTCAAAGTGGCCAGTGTCCGAGATGAAAGACATCTATAGACATGCTCATGTCGGCCTTTCTTTTTCGAGTGGGTGAGTCTTGCTAGAGCATTGTCCTAAGAGCTGAGCACTGAGCCAGCAGGGGAGACTGACTTAGGACGGAGTTACTTTAACATTTCAGTCAGGATGGTGGCAAAGGCGACTCTGAGAAGCAAAATGCCTGAGAAAAGCCTGCTTCTGATAAGTTACTTACTGTCATTGTGACTCATTCTTGTGAAGAAATACCTCAAAGAGTTGGTGTCAAGATTGAGATGATTTAATATTTAAATCACATGTAAGAATAGAGGACACACTAAAAGTTAGCTATCATTATTCTACTAAAAGATGAGGTCAATGTTTTGTTTCTTGCTATATCTACAGCATTTATAAAAGTGACTGATACATAGTAGGTACTCAAGAAATATTTATCCGTATAAAGGATTAAATCAGTGAATGCATAAGGTAATTATAAAAGATTTATATCTACTCCTGGGGGGCCAGTAAGACTTAAATTGTTAGCTCCGTCCTCTAATTGTTGTCATTTGGCAACAACAATACAAAAAATAAGAGCACTGTGGTATTTAGGAGCTAGGAGGCATCTGTGATGTTGTTTACTCTATCTGAATGACAAAATGAGGTTCCAAGAAGTTAGGTGACATCATGTGAGGTAACTCAGTGAGTTGACAGAACTGGTATGAGAATTTAGTTATTTTTAGTCTCAAGGACTTCATAAGCCTGGGTGGAACTATCCCAGGGATGATTTGAACTCAGTCTTTTTTTTTTTTTAACACGTTAAGCGTCCAGTCTGTTTTGTCTTCCGGACGGAAAGTATAGTGTCAGTCACTGGTGACTGACTGGGCGCTTAACGTGTTAAGGAAACTGCCTTTTTATAGTTTTCCATGGAAGAAGGAAAACACAGGGGAAAAAGAAGGACCATCTCCTTTTTGAAGCTATGAGCTAATACGAAATGGAATCTTCATAATGTTTGTGACATAAGTCTTCATTTCAGCTCCAGTTCCTGCTTTGGATTTGAACATGGGTTGGAATCCTGACTCTGTTATTTATAATCTCTGTGACTTTGGGCAAGTCACTTAAACTCTCTGAACCTCAGCATACTTTATCCATGAGGTTAGTTATCATACAGACTCAAAAGGTCCTCACAGGAGGATTAAATGAGATGATGCAACTAGAGGATTTAGCACAGAGCCTGGCACAAAGTAAGCTCTCACTAAGTACTAGTTCTATGTGAGTCATGTTGGTTCGTTCTATGGAATGTCTCCCTGAACTATTCCTTTATATCTGTGGGGTTACCATCCTGGTGTAGGCCCCGCATCTACTACTGGTCTAATGCTTCATTCTCTTTCCTCTTCAAGCCTTTCTTCATATAGCTGTCAGCTTTCTTAAATACTCTCCCAAACTGTTCATTGGTCCTGATTTCCTGTTTCTAGATCAAGTCTAGGCCTTCTGATCTGTTTTTCAAAGCCTTACTTTGCCTCTCTTACCCCAGACAACTCCTCTCAAATTTCCCATTGGCCTACCTCTGCTGTCGATGGTCCTGACTTCTCAGGTTCACTTACATGGCTATCCCATCTTTTAGGCTATCCAAATCCTTATGCTGCAAGGCACAGCTGAAGTTTCAGCTTTTCCAAGGAACCTCCTCTGGTGATTCCAGTACTCACTGATTTACTACTCTGAATTCTGACAGTGCATTTTGAAACATTAGGATAGTGCCTGATTTTCACTGCTATGTGTGCCCTTGAACTGTGACTGAAAGTGAGTTTCTATAAAATTATAAATGCAGTCTTATATTTGGTCGTTGTATCTATTCAAGAACTGTAAGAATAATACCAACCTATCATATTGGTGTAATAATATGTCAGTAAATCACACAGAGTAATGGTAAATATATGCATGAATTTCTATGAAGTAGGCACAGCCCAAAACCTGTTATTAATTTGCTAAAAGGGGATTAAGTTATCTTAAAGGGTACCTTTTTCTTATGAAGATATTCATGTACATGTGCAAAAATGCACAGGGAAGTTTTGGGTACCATTGTTTATAACATCAAAACATTGAAGACATGAAATATATGTCAATAAGGCTTGAAGTTATGCTACATCTATACACAGAATACCATGCACTTATAGAAAAAAACACACAAAGTGAACCTCTATGTATTGACAAGGAAATATTATCCGTGTATAAAAAACAAGCTGCAGAGTAATACATATGACTAAATCTTTATAAAACAAACACATATTTCAAATATATTCCATGTTCCTCTATGGATAGAAAAAAATCTTGAGACACACTAAACTGTTAAAGGTGATTATCTCTGAGCAGTTAGGTATGGGTAATGGATTAGGGTAGCTAGAAGAATAGTTATTATATATTTTAAGTATCTATTCAATAAATAAAAATCTAATTTTTCCATGTCATAAGTTTAGACCAGAGCACAAGCCAATTATAATATGTATTTAAATTTTTACATAAAACCTTGTGCTTGCTTCCTAATAATTTAAATATATATATATGGTGTTTGATTGAAATAATTGATTTTTTTCTCAGTATAAATTTTCTCCCAGCAATGAGTGTCATTCACATTGCCTTCTTTTAACCTAGAACTGTAGTCATGTTTGACATTATTGCTCTCAAAAACCAACAGTCAATGTCCTCAAATTTCAGGGACCCATTAATGACATTATGGGTCATAATATTTTAAAAATATGTCACATTCTAAATGGCTTTTGTAGTGACCAGTCAGATGGATGGGGCATCCTGGCAGATCACCAGCCCTGTCCTTAGCTTGTGAATTGGCAGAAGGTAGCGTCTAGAATCTGTTCTTCACATTTGTCATCTTGTGCTTGATCTCTTCCTTTTCCCACTCAACCCAGAATCAGAGGTTGTTTTGAAGAAGTGGTTATTCATAAGACAGTGGTTATTCAAATGCTTTGGTCAAAATGATAGAAGGTGTGATAGGGCTGATGGTGGAGTGGAAAGAGTGTGAACTTTGGACCAGATCTGGGTTTGAGTGTTGGCTGGATCATTTCCTGGTTGTGTGACCTGTGGCACGGCATATCATTTCTCGGAGCTGCTATTTCTTTATGTAGAATGATGATGTTAATGTCTACCTCACAGGGCCTTTGTTAAGGGAAAATGAGGTGACTGGTGAAATGTCTGGGACATAGTTGGTATTTGTAAATGTTAGTCAGTCCTTATCTCCTGCCTTCTCCCCAGTCCTCCTTCCCACATGCCCTTGTTTACTGTAAGAATGTGAGGTTCTGGTCTTTTCAGCAGCTGCTGGCAAATCCACTATTTCCCCTGCCATGTACTCCCTCTCTGAGTTATTGCTCAGTGCCAGCTCACATGTCCATTGTGTCACTGTATAAAGTAATGATGAGTGGACTACAGGTGTTTATTAGGCAGCTTTGAATGCATAATCATCAAACAGTCCAGAGTGCAGAACACACCCACCTAGCTGTTTAGCCCTAATTATACCTGGGTCAGTTTCACCTCTTCTAACTCTATGAAAAGCTCCTTGAGGGCAAAAGTCAAATTCTCCTACATCTGCAATAATGCCTTGCACAACTGATGAGTACATTTACCAAATATTCCTCGACTGACAGACATCGCCCCAGGGGTAGTAGGACCTCTTTAGAGGTAAACAAAGCAGATTTTGTAACTGGTTAACAGGGCTTGATAAGAAAGCCCAAATCTGACTGTTGAAGCTTAATCACATTTTAAAGCAAATACATCTACACCCACATCATTGCAAATGGGAGAAAGCCTTCCTTCTGTAGCTAGTCTTCATTTTCTCATCACTTGGTGGTGGCTCATTAGAGTAATGGAGAAGCCTTGAGGCAAGCTTCAATAGCCTTAGAGCACAAGTCATCCCTGAGCTCCAGAAAGTACCTGGACAGGCCCTGAAACTGGAGGGGAAGCTTGGGAGAAGGCAATTGAGAAACCTCCCAGAGAGACATTGTCTGCGGATCACTGGCCCGATATCACATAAAGGCCCCATCTGAGCCATTACAGCCTATTGTGTCAATGTGTTTTCTAGGAGGCTGTCATCCATAGATCACAGTCGGCAGTGAAGGTAATGCCTCCATGGGCACTGGTACTATTTCCCATTGGTGAATTCTATTAGAGGTCTGTGGGTTACTGCCACTAGAGTTCATATTAACTCGGTCAAAGGGATGGTGATTGATTCTGGGGAATTTTGTAAATACACACAAAATACATTTCACACTGTCATATGGGTTTTGTATTGCACTTCCAAGATCCCTACTATATGGTAAATCCAATATCATCTACTCAAATTGCTGCAGAGAAAAGAAACACACAAATTTCCCATGCCATTTTAAAGCTGAAATACCTGCTCATTTCCTTTCTTCTCCAGTCACAAAAGATTTAGACATAACTATAAACCATTGACTTCTCTTCTGACTTAACAACTTGATCTAATGGGAAGGCCATTTACTGAATGCCCACTGTGTACCAAGAAATAACAGTGGAAGCTACAGGATGATACCAAGAAATTAAAACACTAGGTTTGTGTCCACAGGGAATTTACAATAGAGCTAGAAGCACTCATAAAATGATTAAAGAATACAATTACAAAACAAATAACAGGAGGTGCCAAATTAATACACAGTTGTGTCACATACATAGTACATTAGCTATATTCTTAAAATGAAGAATGCATACTGAATCTTATAAAGCACTAAAAAAAAAAAAAGCTATTTTACAGGGGTCCTTTATGGTAAATAGTGTCTAGAGTCTAACTTTATAGCCTAATAGTCTTTCATAATCTAATTTATGATATTAAAATTTCTGAAGTTTGTGAATCTCTCTATTCCTTGAAGTAGGTTATATACTACTAGAGGCCCCGTGCATGAAAATTCATGCACTGGAGCGGGGAGTCCCTCAGCCCGGCCTGCCCCACCCCCACCTCACAGTCCGGGAGCCCTCAGGGGTGGGAGGCAACCCAGCAATCAGGGGAAGGCGATGCCCCCATCACACTTCTGCTGCTGCCACTGCCGACAGTGCAAGCCTCAGCCGGCCTTGGTTACCTGAGCCTTGGGCGGCCCTGGGTGGCTGGGCAGCTGCCATCTGAGGCTTGCCTGCATCTCAGGCCGGCCCTGGGTGGCTGGGGGGCTGAGGGAACTGGGGGACTCCAGAGGCAGGTGCCCCGGAGGGGCTGAGGGGACTGGGCACCACCGTCTTGTGGCTGTGGGCGCTGCCATCTTTGTGAGGGTGTGACGGTCAATTAGCATCTTCCCTCTTTATTAGATAGGATGGGCTCCTGAACCAGGAAAAACACCAAGTGACCTCAGAATGTTTCCTATATGAATTGAATTTTGGGTTTGATGCTGAACGTGAAAGACATGATGGTAGTGATTTTAGTGAGGACCAACCTTCCCACATGCTCAAAGCAGAAAAAAATAGCATCAGGTCTCCATTTCCTTCCTCAGTGGATGTTGCTCAGTACAGGAATAGCTAGTTCTAGGACACTCATGTCATTTGTCACTGGCATGTGAGTGTTTTCTTTAACATACCTCCCTAAATTGCATTTAGCATTTCGACAGCCTGAGACCATGTGTACACATACAGAATCTTGGTGATCTTCCAACCCTGCATCTGGACTCCTAGAGGAGAGACAAGTGCTCTCAGGACATCCCTGATATTGTGGGGAAAGGGCCACAGGTCTGATTCATTATGGAAATTCCTTTGTGCCCATGACTTTTCTCTAAAGGTTTTCAAAGGAAAAGTTCCTTAGGTTGAGGTCATCATTCTGAAGATGGAGTGATGATCTGAATGACAAAGTTCTTCCTCAAAACTCTTACAATGTCCCTTGAGTTTGTACCTTCCTTTAATTTTCCAACTCCCCTTGTTGTTTGGGTCCTCTTAGATAGATAGATAGATAGATAGATAGATAGATAGATAGATAGATAGATAATAGATAGAATGGGTCTCTTAATTATACTAATTTTCATCTCTGGTCCAATACCGCTAAAACTAACTGGTAATGCAACTATCCTCAAGTACAGAGACCATCATGTTACTCCTCTGTTCAAGAATTCCCTACTGGTCCAAGCTGATTTGGCTCAGTGGATAGAGAATTGGCCTGGGGACTGAAGGGTCCTGGGTTCGATTCCAGTCAAGTGCACCTGTCTGGGTTGCATGCTTAATCCCCAGTAGGGGGTGTGCAAGAGGCAGTGGATCAATGATTCTCTCGCATCATTGATGTTTCTATCTCTCTCTCCCTCTCCCTTCCTCTCTGAAATCAATAAAAATATATTTTAAAAAAAGAAGAATTCCCTACTGTTTAATAGGTCCAAATTTTTCAGTCTAACATCAAGGCCCCTCATAAACTCTCTCCCAATGCAGTTAAAAATCCCTCTCCTTAACCACCAGCATTTTTCTTCCATTGTGCTCTCTGCTATCTCCTAAGTAAAGTCTGTCCCTTCTCCTGTGGTTTTCTGTGAGATATCCCACTGCTCAAAAGCCCCATTCATTTCTCCCTTCTAAATCACACCCTTCAATGCATAGATTATAAATCAAATGTGGTTTTAAAAACTAGCTAGGCATGCAGGCACCTTGTTTCCATGGGAGAGTGGTTCCACATCATGGCAAGGAGGGGTCGTGGGGGACTGAGGAATTCTTGTGCAAGAGCCCCAGACTTGGTAGGAATGGAGCCCACAATCCAAACACCTCCTTTGCAGGTCAAATGCAGACATTAGTTCTGCACAGCTGAGAAGGAATAGGGAATGCATGCCTCAGGCAAGGTAGAAATCAGAGAACCATGAGCATAAGAGCAAATTAAGCTAGAAAATAGAGGGAAAACTGAGGTTCAAACCTCAGAAAGACCAAATACCACCCTTCACCGAGTTCTGAGGTCAGAGGGCAAGAATCATACAGCTGAGAATTCAGTGTGAGGCCAGAGTACTCAGGCAACAAAGAGCCCTGGGAGTTGATGGCTTCTTTTAAGTGGTTCTGAGGGGGGTGGAGGTGGCAAGTATGTGGTATGTGAGAAGATGCCCCCTCCCAGGAGCGCTGGCAGGAAATGCAGTGACAAAAGGCTCCCTCTCACTGGCTTGGCCTCTGGGGATGAGCATGCTCCTTGAACGTAGACAGCCTTTCAGTCCAGGACAGGTAGGCATTTGTTATAGGAATAATTACAGGTACCTAATAAAGGAGCTTTGCTCTGTGATAGTAAGGGTCAGATTTGTCTTGTGCACCACTATGTCCTCAGAGCCTAGCAGGCTGCCTGGCATCCTTTCCAGTTGGTATGTTGTTGCTGAGTGGATAATAAGGTTCTTGAGAAAATTAAATTAAATAATATATGCAAAGGTGCTACAGGCTAAATGTTTGTGTGTCTCTCCCCACCCCCTACCCCAAATTCATATGTTGAATTCTACCCCCTAACGTGATAGTAGCTGGAGGTGATAATTAGGTTTAGATGAGCTCATGGGTGTGGAACTCCCATTATGACACCTCTCTCTCTCTCTCTCTCTCTCTCTCTCTCTCTCTCTCTCTCTCTCTTCCATGTGAGGATATAGTAAGAAGGCAGCTATATACAAACTAGGAAGTAGGCTCTCAAAAGACACCGGATCTGCCAATGCCTTGATCTTGGACTTCCCAGCTTCCAAAATTGTGAGAAATAAAGGTTTGTGGTTTACGCTACCCAGTCTATGGTATTTTGTTATAGTTCCATGAACTGACTAAAACCAAAAGGCTTAGCCAATAAATGAATCACAGTAGTTCCCCCTATTCAAGGGGCGGGAGGGGGGGGGAGGGGATGTGTTCCAAGACCCCAGGGGATGCCTGAAACTGTGAAGAGTACTGAACCCTTTATATACAGGGTGGGGCAAAAGTAGGTTTACAGTTGTTTGTATGGAAAATAATACAATTACTAAATAATAATAATACAAGAATAAATTCTTTGTTTCACCTACTCACAAATATAAACCTACTTTTGCCCCACACTGTACTATATTTTTTCCTATGCATACGTACATACCTATGATAAAGTTTAATTTATAAATTTGGCACTGTAAGAGATTCATAACAACAACTATTAATAAAATAAAAACAATTATAACAGTATACTGTGAGAAAAGTTATGTGAATGTGGCCTCTTTCTCCCCCTGTCAAAATATCTTATTACTAGAGGCCCGATGCACGAAATTTGTGCAAGGGCCTTGGCCCCGGCCCCCTGCCCGCCGCCACAGCTAGGGGCCTCTGCCGCTTCTGCTTCGCCCCCCACCACTGCGGCTTTGTTCGGAAGGAACATATTACGCTTTTATTATTATAGAAGATACTCTACTCACCCTTCTTCTCCTTGTGATAATGTGAGATGATATAATGTCTTGTAAATTGAGAACTTATACCTTTTCACTTAAAGTATGAACTTTTCGGCCTCTCATTGGCATACTCAAATTGCCAGCATCCCTACTCTTGTGTTTTGGGGACATTACTAAGTAAAATAAGGTTAACTTGAACACAAGCACTGAGATACCTTGACAGTCAATCTGATAACAGAGACGGTTGGCCACTAAGTGACTGACTAACAGGCAGGGAGCATATACCGTGTGGATACACTGGGCAAAGGGATGATTCCTGTCCCAGGCAGGATGGAGTGGACCACCTGAGATTTCATCACGCTACTCAAAATGTTTCAATGCTTAAGACTTATAAATTGCTTATTTCTAGAATTTTCCACTTCGTATTTTTGGACTTGACTTATTTTTGCAGTTGACTCTGGGTAACTGAAACTGTGGAAAGTGAAACTGCAGATAAGGGGGACTGCTGTCCATTGAAAGTTTGTTTTCATGAAGCCAATCAATTAGTGAACAGATCTAACTTGAAATCCTATGTCCATATCTCAGTGAGGGGTAACATTTCTACAATAGCGTTATAAATATATTCCTGGAAAAAAACGTGTTCTGCAAAAGCCCACACCAAAAACAGCAGCACTTTTGGGGAAAATAAGATTGAGGCAGACCAATTAATGCTGAGGCAACATTGTAAACAGAGGACCAATAAAACAATAATTTTAATTAAATTCTAGTATTTTATAAGTCAAAGTCATGCTAACTCTTATATATATCATAGTATATATAAGAGTTCAAAAAATGAAGATAGGTTAATAAAAAGGATGTTAAAGGAAGTAGTGAGCCTGCAGATGGTAGAGATGAGAACAAAATACAAAAGATTGGGGAAAGCTGTGTAAATAATCATATCTAAGACAGAATAGGGTGAACAGAACAATGGTCTGTGATTTGCTGCACTGAGCTAGGCTAATATACTTTGCATCCAGCTGCCATGACTATATGACACAAAACATCAGTGTGCTGGCAGAAAACTCTGTGTGAACCAACGTGTCAATTATGTTCTATTAACATAATTCCCTTCTTAGCCAATCATAGATGAGCTCTTTTACATTCTGGAAACATGTTTAGAAGCAGTACAGACTAGATTTACACATTTTAAATAAAGATGGTCTAGAGAATTATTCCTCTTGAATATCATGAGTTTTACATTGAAGAAGGTTCATGGTGGCTGATAAAAGTCTCTTGTGTGGCCTACACAGTATTTTTTAAAAGTTTTGAATTGGGCCTGGCTGGTGTGGCTCAATGGTTGAACATCGACCTATGAACCTGACCAGTTGGATTCCCGGTCAGGGTATATACCTGAGTTTCAGGCTCAATCCCCAGCAGAAGGCATGCAGGAGGCACCAATTGACGAGTCTCTCTCATCATTGATGTTTCTATCTCTCTCTCCCTTTCCCTTCCTCTCTCTGAAATAAATAAAAACATATATTTTTAAAAACTTTGAATTGGTGTGTCCAACATTTAAACATTCAGAGATTTTCTATAAAAATGGGTAGTGGCTGCTCCTTATTCCCACCTGATAATAATTCGGTGGCCTGGGTAGCAGCTGCCTTTATCTAGAGAGTGGCTCTATTCATTTATGTTATCTGCATGATCCTGTAGGCATGGGGGTTGGCAAGACTGGTTATACTTTTCATTCTCCCAGGCTCTGCTCTTGTGCATGTGTATTTGTATGTTGGATATTTGTAACTTAGGAAATGCCTGCATTTTATTTATATTCACAGTCCTTTTGTGGACATCTCATTACCCCAAAATGCATACTCTTTAATTTAAAAGTGACCCAGATCCATACTAAACGGGTCACAGGTAAGTGAGATAAATGAATCCCAGAAATAGAAAAAGAAATAATGAGTTTTATGGGCAAATCAAACATTCCCCTCCTAATTATCACAGTTAGATGCTTAAGGAAGATCTGTTGATCACCTTTGAGTAGTTAGTATTTTAGGGCATTCTTTTAAATTTCATTTGATTTGATTGCTGTGGTTCTTATGGAAAGACAAGTGTATATAATGTCAATGTAATTTTATTAGATGCCTCCCATATAATTGCTTTAAAATAAGCTAATTCTTCAAGCTACACTTTGAGATTCTATTAGGATGATTATAAAATAAACAGAACATAAAACCTTGATTATGTGACACCTCTCTAATTATTATTTTTACTGTTGATCTTGTTATTGAGATGAAGTCAATATACTTTTACAGATGAGGTTTTTATTTTTTCAAACAAGATAATGAACACTTCTCTATTTTAATCTAGAAAATAAAATAATAGGCTATTGCTCAATATAATTTTTATGTCTACAAATGTTTGTTTTGAGTTTGCATTTCTTTGCTTCTGATTCCCATGGTATGTAACCGCCCACCTGCAGAAGAATAATTAAAAGTCCTGTTTCTGTGTTTGACCACGGAAAGGTATGCATTATCTCTAAGCCTTATTGAAACAAAGATTTCTTATTCCTTGACTTGCAATTGATGGATGTGTGTTCATGGCATCAGTTTCACCTCATTCTATTACAATAATAAAGCAGGGTGTAAGTAATCTATACAACATATACAATTCACAACCTTAGTTATAGCCTTTCAAACAAAGAGTAGAAATAGATAATAAAAATATAAACATGTAATGTATTAATGTAAGAGTTTATTTTCTCCTTAGGATTTTACTTGCCTAAAAGATTATCTACACCAATTGTGAGCAGTCATTTAGCATGAGAAAGTGAATTAGAACTGAACTTTTACACATAATTATTAATTTAATATCCTAGAAGCTCAATTTACTGTTCCTTTTGGTGTTATGGCTAATTAGTTGTTTTTTTCAGGGTCAGGAATATTCAGTGTAATTTTTTTTGGTCCACTATTCAAGTGTTACATAGATAAACATTTTTACAAATTTTATTGTTGGTTCTCTAGTCAGTCAAAGCCCTTGCGATTTTCTACTCCCTGTCTTTCTGATATCACAGATTATTTCCATGGAAAGTGAAGTGTTAGGAGATCAAGTGTGTTTCCCAAAAATGAGTACCTCTTTTGTAAAGAATATCTCTCCTAAGCATCATCTACTACATTTACTGATGTTGTCTCAGACCATCTTTACAAATGGTTCCTTTTCAGCTTTTATCTCTGAGTTCATAAGTCAATACAAAACTACTTTACACAGATTTCTCTTCCCCCAAATAGGTGCGTGTTTTGCAAAGGTCCAAATTGTCATGGTTTCTAACAAAGATTTCTACTCCAACCTTTGGTAATTGTATTGAATAGATACTTAAGTTGCCTCTATTTTTACCTGCAAAAACATTGGAAGAAATCATTGTCCAGGAATTCCCAGTTAGAAGGAAGCCCGTAAGTGTGCACAGCGTGCTGCTCGGTACTGCAAGTCTTCATGGTCCCTGGGAGACAGCAGCATTGTCCGTGTCCGTGAAGTAACAGTGAGCCCGACTCTGGCACGCTACCCTCTGATGAAAGAGCACTGGATTGAGGGTTAGGGGAACAGTCCTGAACTTTACAACATAAATATTTAGTCCCCCACCACTTGACACAAATGGTTTGAGACTCCTAACAACAATATTGCAACAATAGTAAAGCCATAAATGGAAGTAATAAGCCACGACGAGATGAGAACCTGAAATGTACTAAGCCTGGAATCAACATACTTGGCTGTTATTGAGCTTGAGGTCAGAAGGACAGGGTTACAGTCCAGGCTCCGTCCCTAACATACTGCTCACCTTGAGCAAGATGCTGCTCTTCTCTGGGCTGTGACTTCCTCAGCTAGAAAAGTATAGGGGACTGCATTATTGGATGATTTCTGAAATATCATCATCTTTAAAATTCCAGGTTTCCAGGATAAGGATGTGTGTGGGGGGGTTATCAATCATTAACTTAAGTAAAAAGAAAATATATTGATTTTAGGGCTGAGGGAGTATTTTGCAAGTCTAGCAAGTTATCTTGTGGATGGGGGTACCATTGATCATGATGCAGACAGTGCAAGAGAATGCGGAGATGTCTCCACTGGGGGGTGAGCCTCAAGATGACCATGCTTTTATTTCCAGGGATAGCATGTGCAGGTAACTCCCCCAAATACAATTATTTTCTGCTTTGCCAGAATCTGCAAGGCCTCCTTACAGCTTTCGATGCAACCAATTTTTAAAATTTACTTACTCATTCACTTAAATGTGAATACATGACTTATTTCATTTAAAGAAACATTATAGTTTTTATTATATATATATTTTAATCCTCACCCATGATTTTAGAGAGAGAAAGGGATGGAGAGAGAAACATTGATTGGTTGCTTCCTGGATGCATCCCAACTGAACCTGCAACTTGGGTATGTCGAACCCAAGACATATGGTGTATGGGCTGATGCTCCAACCAACTGAGCCACCCCAGCCAGGGCTACAGTATATATTTTTACATTACAAAGATATTTGAGGTAATACAGAAGAGTACAGACAGAAAGTGAAAACATACAGGCAGAGAAAAACCACACTAAACCCCCCAATCCAGAAAGTATAATCATGGATTGCTCAGGTAAAGCTCCTTTAAGAGAAAATAGGGAAATAGAAATGTTTTTTATAATACCAGGTATATTATACTTACCATCTTAAATGGTAAGAACTGATTTTAATTTAACTCAAATTTAATACAAATACAAATAAAATAAACTGAAACAAAAAGCATTATTGAGCTTAAAAGAAATGTTTGCGCCCTAACCGGTTTGGCTCAGTGGATAGAGCATCAGCCTATGACTGAAGGGTCCCAGGTTCGATTCCGGTCAAGGGCATGTACCTTGGTTGTGGGCACATCCCCAGTAGAGGTTGTGAAGAAGGCAGCTGATTGATGTTTCTCTCTCGTCGATGTTTCTAACTCTCTATCCCTCTCCCTTCTTCTCTGTAAAAAATCAATAAAATATATTTTTAAAAAAAGAAAGAAAGAAATGTTTGCTCCCACCTGGCTGGTGTGGCTCAGTTGGTTAGAGCATCCTCTCCGTACACCAAGAGGTGGCGGTTTGATTCTGGTCAGGGCACATATCCAGGATGCAGATTCCTTCCCGTTGGGACACATGTGGGAGGCAACCATCAATGTTTCTCTCTCACATCTCTCTCTCTCTCTCTCTCTCTCTCTCTCTCTCTCTCTCTCTCTCTCTCTCTCTCTCTCTTCCTTTCTCTGAAACAAACAAACAAACAATAAATGTTTGCTTTCAAATATTGGCTGTGGGGGAAGAACTTTGCTTAGTTTATTTCTTTTTTTAAATTAAATTTATTGGGGTGACATTGGCCAACATGAACATATAGGTTTGAGGTGTGGGTTTTACTTAGTTTACTTCACACATTTATGTTCACTTTCAAAAAGGTACAGAGACCAAAAAATTTGATGCTGAACTCATTTGCATCACTTTATTACTTTCTTCTATTGTGATGTTTAAGTCCAACACAGGCCCATACCTTAGAGTGTAATTCTAGTTGAACTTGAGTATTTGGGTCAATGGTACCATGAGGATAGGTACAGCCCAGCTAAAAGAGAAGGAAAAAAGAAAGGCTGTATGTTTGTGCTTAATATGTGATCCTCACTGAGTTCCTAGCGTGATGATATGGTGGCCCTGAGTATAAGCCGTGCACGCATGGCATGTACTCCTTTGCACACACAAAATTACTTACTTTTTAAAACTGGAGAGAAGTAGGATGATCAAATAGATGTGTTGAAGGGAGCCCAGGAATCTGCCCCCGACTCCCACAACCCTCACAATAATTCTGTGGTTTCCAAAGCAAAAAAACCCCAGGATAATCTGTGAGAAGAATACAAATTTTAAATTCATCGTTACAACATCTCTGTCTTTGGTGTATCTTTTAGAATGTATACAGAACATTACTGCAGTAGTACATGTAGATCATTTACAAAGAAATGAACGAAAGATGTATTTTCAGGGTGCCTGCTTAAGATTTTATTTGGGGTGCCCAGTCAAGACTTAGAGACCGAGCATTACATGGTGGAAGCAGAGTCTCTCCATCTGTAAATGGAAGCTGTTCTGCCCCCTCCCTTCCAGAGAAGTTGGAGGTCCAGAGAGAACCCTATTGCCCTACAGAGCAGAAATTTCATAAACATTCTGCATTAACTGGGCTAATTTAATTCGGATTAAAAAAATGGTTTTATTGCACTTAGTTCATATGTTAATGGCTCCATTTCCTATGTTTAATTCATGTTTGTGGGCATTCTCCCAAATATATATTCTGAACTAAATTAAGAAGCAAAAAAAGTCTAGGAGAAGATTTTCACTATACATGACAGATTCATATTAAATTCCTATGTCTTAATATATGACTGAAGGGGAATAACATAAATGGACTCTGAATTTCTCCCATGTAACTCATTTACAAGAGTACATCGGCTTGCTAAGAATTTGCCTCTTGTTGGCCATTAGAACACTTAGTAGAATATTTATTAGTTATTAACACAGAAAGTGTGTTTGCATGTGTGTGTGCAAGTGCTGAAAGAAATGTAGTTCTCTTATCTACCTACTAGAGGCCTGGTGCATGAAATTTGTGCATGGGGGGTGGGGGATCCCCTCAGCCCAGCCTGCACCCTTTTCAACCCAGGACCCTCAAAACAGACAGCCCCCTGCCAGAAGCTGCCAGAGACCCTGCCTTCCCAGGGGCTGAGAGGAGCATGGGGCCTCCTCCTCCCTCCCCCCACATTGTTCCTCACACTCTGGCTTCCCTCCAGCACACCCCAAAGCTGCCACCTTGGCTGCCACAGTTTCCACTGTCTCCACATCGCCCTCCAGGAGGGTGCTGTTACCTCCTGCTTCCTCTTACCCCTCACTCTGCTCCTGACACAGAAGCCAGCGGGTCCTAACCTACAGCCCCGGTGCTTCCACCTGCACTCAGGGGATGCCAGGTTCTCACAGGCCCTCGATCCCTGCAGGATGTGCTCCCTGACCCAGCCTTGACCCCCTTCCATTTGGCCTCTTACTCGTCCTGCTGCCCCTCCATAGGCTGTGCTCTCTCCCCAATGCCTTTCCCTCAGCAAGCCTCCCTTTGCCCCTCCCCTCACGGAGCCTTTATGTGGCTTCATTCCCATGTTTTCCTGGTGCCTGTGCCCTCTAACAGCTGCACCTCATGTCTGCCTGAGGCTGTTTCCTCCCCGCACCCCTGTCCTCTCCTGGCGGAATGCACGCTGTGTAGAACAGGACGGCTGGCTCCCTGCTGCTCTGCGAGCACCCGGGCATCGCCTGGGTGGGTGCTCAGCCAGTGATATGGGTTGAGTAAGATGCGCAGGCAGTGGTGTAAGGTGTAAAGACCATTGGAAGGCAGACTCACTTGGAGCTGAGGGCCAGTGAGCTCTCCGCACAGCGCTCAGGGTGGGGCCTTGGGAGCCAGTTGGTCTTTTCTTGCAAGAAAGCGGGAGGAAGAGAATGAAAAAGGAGCAGTGTGTGTTTTCCCTCAACTACTTAAAAGCTGATAATCTCATTCCATTCTGAAAGCTATGAATAGAAACCCTTAGATCAACCCTGTGAGGTGGGTTCTGGGATTATCTGAGATTCCATGGAGAGTACCCGGCCTTCGCCCGCCACAAGGATGGTGCTTAGTAACCGCCAACTTTTTGTGCTGTGATTCCTGCACTGGTGGGGATCAGCCTATTGTGGGAGCGCTGCTCATCTCGGTCAGCAACCACCATCTTTTAGTGCTGTGATTCGTGTACTGGTGGGGGGCAGCCTGTGGGGGTCAGCCCAGCAGCTGTGGACCCTCCCTCTGAGTGGCTGCTACTGCTGTGGGAGGGCCACGCACTAACCACCAAGGGGCAGCTCCTGCGTTGAGCGTCCGGTCAGTCCATCGGTCGTTTCAGTCGTCACGGTTACTGCCTTTTTATATATATAGATTGTTGGGGCTAGGTAAGATTTTAATGTCTTATACATGCTTAAAAACTAACTAAATCCAGCCCTGGCTGGTGTGGTTCAGTTGATTGAGCATCATCATATGCACCTACAGATTGCTGGTTCAATCCCCGGCCAGGACACATGTCGGGGTTACAGGCTCAATGCCTGGTGTGGGGTGTGTAGGAAGCAGCTGATTGATGTTTCTCTCTCATCAATGTTTCTCTCTCCCTCTCCTCCCCTCTCTAAAATTAATAAAAAACTTATTTTAAAAAAACTAACTAAATCCAAGAGTGAATTGAGGCGAGACTCAAGAGAAGAGGTTGATCGGCTGTCAAGGGTAAAAATGGAGAGAACCACACTGCCTAATGTATCTTGTGTTTCTCAGATTCACCTAATAAACCTGCAAGCTATTTATGCCCAATATTGTGCTGAATTCGTTTGCTAAGGCTGCCATACAAAGTACCACAGAAGGGGTGACTTAACAACTGAAATTAATTTTCTCACAGTTCTGGGGGCTGGAAGTCTGAGATCAAGGGGTTGGTAGTGTGCTTTCTCCTGAGGCCTCTTTCTTGCCTTATAGATGGTCGCTTTCTCCCTGTGTCTTCACATGGTCTTCCCTCCTTGGGTGTCTGTGATTTTTATCTCCTCTTCTTATAAGGACATATCATATTATAAGGACATACCAGTCATAAGGGATTAAGCTTCACCCTAGTGACTTCATTTTAACTCTGTTAAGTCACCCTAGTGACTTCATTTTACCTCTTTAAAGACCTTATTTTCAAATACAGTCACTCTGAGATATTGGAAGTTAAGACTTCAACATATGACTTTTGGGGGAATACAATTCAACACATAAATAGTGACATTCCCCAAGGTGATGGCTGCACAGTCATTCCAACAGCATTCCAGCTAAGCTACAGCTAAATTCACACTGGACAGCAGCTTTCTTTGGCCAGGACTATCTTTATACGCCATTGTGAAAGGTTGTATTGTGTAGCTGTTAAATAAAGTTTGTTGCTTTCCATACCAGAGGTGGCTATATTCCAGAAATGAATGAAATGTTTTCTGTGCCTTTTCTGTAATGGGAGAAAAAGGAGAGGAGAGAAAATTGGGGACATTAATACTGTTAATGACTATTATAAGTATTTAGGAGTACAAGTTTTAGTCCTACTCATGGGTTTCATTTTCATAGAATTTAATCTATATAGTAACATAAATTTGGTTTATTTTCCTCTTGATTCAGTTCCACTTGCAGGGACTTGAATTTGAACTTTTCAGAATATGGAGGAGGGTCAAAATACAATTAGTTTGCTAAGCTGTCACATAAGATTCTCTTGCTAACATTTGCTGTATTTTCCTTGGCTGACCAAGCACTTTTCTCCCTGAAAACTAAACACCAAACAGTTATCTATGAAACAGGTCAGAGCAAATATATTTGGTCAGGTACAGGATAAATAGATCATAGATTGATTAAAATAGTCCTAAACAAAACAAAACAAAACAAATCTCTAAGGCATACAGATCCAACCTGAAGGCTTTCAAAGGTAAAACAAACAAATAAAACATTTAATGTATGTCTGACTAGTTCATATTTCTATTAAACATATGTTTCCTAAAGCTTTATTCTCACAACTATACACCAACCAACCAACCAACCCCAAACCACGAGGCTGACAGAATTTTTACAAACTGTGATAGCCCATGATGTCATAGATCACAGAGAACTCTAGAGATTCTGAAACCCTCAAAATCCTGGAAAACAATGAAATGATTGTTACCTCCGGAGACAGAATGTGAATAGAAGAGGTTGATAGCCAAGTTTGGTATTCCAGATAACAATGAGTATTATTTTAATGACCAAAAAATAACTTGAGAAAATATATGGAATGTATGGAGAAAGAAAATATTCAACTTGTAAAGCAAAACAAAATCCATCACCTCCACCCAAAATGAAACAATTATTCATTTTGTGTTTCCAATAACAATGAGAAATTTAAGTACTTTGCTAGCCATCAACTTCCAAAGACAACCCTTCTATTTCACTTCTATCAGTCCCTTAGCAAAACTCAGTATCATTACAATTGCAGTTAGGATCATAGAATTCAAGAGTTCAATGGGAAGTTAGAGATTTTTTCTCCTTGAAACTCCCTTGGTTTTGGCGATATCCCTGTATCTCGGTGTTCCTTCCATCTCTCGAGTTGATTTTTCTGTTTTCTGTGCAGCCTTTTTTCTCTGTCCGTCCTCAGATATTGGTGGGTCAGTCCTTCACGTTCTTCTCACTCTTTCTGGGTGATCTGATTCACTCTCACAGCTTCAGCTGCTGTCTTTATGCTGATGACTCCCAGTGCTCATCTGCCTCCTGAACCACAGCCATAAACCCAGCTCTCTACTGTCTACCCCGCCCTCGATACTACATAAGTACTTTACGTTCACTACTGAACATCCAAGACTGTGCTCATTGTCCCCAACAGTGGTAGCCAGCTTCCAAGATGACTCCCATGATCCCTCCCTCCTGGTTTTTATGCCCTTGTGTACCCCTTCCCACATTAGATAGGGCTGATCTGCATAACTAAAAGAAAACTGTAGAAATCCCAGGGTGTGCTTTCCAAAGCTTAGTAATAAGACACTGTTGGCTTCTTTCATGTTCTCTTGGATCATTTGCCCTTGGACCATTTGCTGCTCATCATGAGGACACGCATTAGCCCTAGGGAGAGAACTGTGGGGCCTGGAAGATGCCTCCTACCAACCACCAGCACTAACTTGCCTGGCACGTGAGTGAGCTGAACT
This sequence comes from Cnephaeus nilssonii, assembly GCF_951640355.1. NCBI lineage: Eukaryota > Metazoa > Chordata > Mammalia > Chiroptera > Vespertilionidae > Cnephaeus > Cnephaeus nilssonii. The sequence goes on along the minus strand of NC_137081.1, from coordinate 13,911,946 downwards.
AGAAACAGAGCTCCAGCCCCAGTCAAACCTTCAGCTGATTGTACGCCCACCAACATCTTGACTGTGACCTCATGAGAGACCCTGAATCAGAACCATGTCGCTAAGCCATTCTTGCAACTTGCGCCACAGAAATTGTGTGAAATAATAAATGTTTACTGTATTGGGCCACTAAGTTTGGGAGTCATTTAGCAAATATATAACCAAAACTCCAACAAAAACTTCTGTGTTTTCTTCCTCAGAGGTGTACACCACAATCTAATTTCAGCAATTCACATAAGAATAGTGAGAATCTTGTTTAAGATAGTGGCAATAGATGTGTCAAGAAATGAATGGACTAAATATACATTAAGGAAATATTTGATAGAACTTGGTGACAGGAGGCGGGGGTTAAGGAATGGCAGGAGTTTAAGGTGAGAGTATTGTTCACTGGGTGTTAGATTTTATTTAGCTCAATTCTAAAAGGAAGGAAAGAAATATCAAGGCAAGTAAACTTCAATGAACTAGGTCTTTCATAAATCACAGTTTGCATGATTTCTTCACAGGAATCAGATCTTAAACATCATGACTGAAGAGAGAAAATAGCAAGAAGGGGTTATCTTTATGCTAGAACAGCAATAATCTTTTATATTTCTGTTTATACTCTTGAAATTTATCTGATATGTATTACTTTATTTGCTGTTCACAACAATAGTGTATTAGCTCAGCCAGTTTTCATGCAAACTTAAGCAGTGAGGAAAAAATGAGATAGTGTACCAGTTAGTGAATGTTTTTAATCGAAATTGTGACAGAGGACCCAACTCAAACTGGCTTAAGCTAAAAAGGGATTTTATTACTAAAAGCGTCGGAATAGGTATGGCTTCAGGTCAGCATAATTCAGTCTTCAACAAGGCTGCCAAGGTCCATTTCCCGGCTCTGTCTCATTGCTTCCTCTGGGCTGGCTCATTCTCAGGCTCCAGGTGGTGTGTGGCTCAGTGGCTTTAGGCTCCTGGCATGACAAGCCTGACACTCAGGTCAATAGAGGTAGAGCAAGTCTCTTCAGGCAGCAAAGTTCCGAGATTCACTCTGATTGGCTGTCCACCCCCGAATCACCCACATAATTCAGGGATGTATGGAATGCTAATGGGCCAGGCTTAGTTTTCATGCTTCACCCCTCGAGGTGAGAAGAAATCAACTCCATCCTAAAGCTCCTGGGTTGTGACTGGAGAAGAGGTCGTTTTCAGAGGCAAGTCAGAGTAGGGGTAGCAAAGCAGTGGATTCAGAATGCTGGGTGACCCAAAATCAACAACTGCTGATAGAAATCTTGTCTGCCAAGCAGGGAACATGGGCCCGGTGCATAGTCATCACCAAGAAAAACATTGTTAGGTCTGACTGTGAAAAGTGAGGCGAAGGAAGTGCCTAAGCTAGAACTAGAGCCCAGAGAGCCCGAGTGTTAGATTGATTGGTGCCCCAGCCAATGTGTGAGGTTAGCTGTCCCACTGCTCCAGAGGGTGGATGGTTGTTGCCTCCCTTCTCCACGTCCATCCTGAACCACAACCATAAACCCTTCTCATTTCATGGGCTGAATCATCCTGTATGCTAAATGTTGCCGTGGCCATACTGTTATCTCTGAGACTCCCATGACGGTAGAGGTCCCTGAAACTTGCCGAATAGAACCAGAGTTGGAGGTGGGGAGGGGGTTGGTTTCTATGGATCAGGCAGCAACCTGGAGAGAAGGGCCGCCTCTGCCCGAGGCAGTGGATCGGAACGGGTGGCTGAGCCATGGGCAGGCTGTGCATCCTCTGTTAGCACTGAGACCCCCTTCTAGCTTGGGGTCTCCTGAAGAGAACCTTGCCTCTAACCCCACAGCAGGGAGCACAGGATCATGCGGGGACATTGCAGCGGAGTGCGGCAAAGGCTCGGAAATACGGTGGAAAAGTATGTTCCCAGGGAGGAGCCAAAGTGGTTCTTCACAAGCGAAGTGCTGGGAAAATGTGAGTAAGAGGTGGGTGAAGCAGTCAAGGCATGATCACTTAGTCACAGCATCCCAAGAATTCCACTCAGCGTCCTTAAAAGGCTGGCCAGTAAATGTCCTGGTTCAGGTGGATCAGCGTGAAAACCCTCCGAAACACCCTGGGCTGTGTTTGCAGGCATTTGGAAAGATTGCTAATTTGGAAACGTGTGCTAATGATAAAGCACAGTTTTCAATTGGAAACTCATATATTAGTATACTCCATGTTTGGTCCTTAAAGAGAGCTGAATAATTTGAATACAGGAAGTGAGTTGAAGGACTAATCTGTCATGACTCTTTGACTTCACATTATGGCATCTTCCTTTCCACTGCCCTGATTTTTATGTCTATAAGTAAAAAATAAATAACCTGCATTATAGGAACATAATGAAGATGAGAAGATACAGTGTAAAAAATATATATTCAGCTGGAAAGACAAAAAGTACTATTTAAACAAGTGTATTATGTAATCCACATTATTGCTAATAATGACAGTTATAGTTATAGTAGTACATCTATGTAACAGAAAGAAGAGAACAGAGCAATTTCTAGTTTGGGTGAAGATGTACATACGAATTAGGAAAAGAGTAATAACACTTAGCTATCAATTATTTTTTCTTTGTTATATGGCAATATTTTTTTTATTAATTTCAGAGAGGAAGGAAGAGGGAGAGAGAGATAGAAACATCAATGATGAGAGAGAATCAAAACAACAATGAGGTACCATCTCACACCTGTCAGAATGGCTATTATCAACAAATCAACAAATGACAAGTGCTAGTGAGGATGTGGAGAAAAAGGAACCCTCGTGCACTGCTGGTGGGAATGCAGACTGGTGCAGCCACTGTGGAGAACAGTATGGAGTTTCCTCAAAAAACTAAAAATGGAACTTCCATTTGACCCAGCAATCCCACTTCTAGGAATATATCCCAAGAAACTAGAAACACCAATCAGAAAGGATATATGCACCCCTATGTTCATTGCAGCACAATTTACAATAGCTAAGATTTGGAAACAGCCTAAGTGCCCATCAGCAAATGAGTGGGTTAAAAAACTTTGGTACATCTACACAATGGAATACTATGCTGCTGTAAAAAGGAAGGAACTCCTACCATTTGCAACAGCATGGATCGAGCTGGAGAGCATTATGCTAAGTGAAATAAGTCAGTCAGAGAAAGATAAATATCACATGATCTCACTCATTTGAGGATTATAATGAACAACATAAACTGATGAACAAAAACAGATCCAGAGACAGAGAAACATGGGTCAGATGCTCAAACCTCAGAGGGAAGGTAGGGGAAGGTGCGGGTAAGGGGGAGAGATCAACCAAGAGCCTTGTATGTATGCATATAAGCCTAACCAATGGACACAGACAACAGAGGGTGAGGGTGAGGGCAGGATTGTGGGATGGGGGGGCAATGGGGGAATAACCACACATTTGTAATACCTTAATCAATAAAAAGGAAAAAGAAAAAACTTAAAAAAACAAAACAAAACAAAATGATGAGAGAGAATCACTGGTTGACTGCCTCCTGCATGCTCCCCACTGGGGATTGAGCCCACAACCTGGGCATGTGCCCTTGACCAGAATCGAACTTGGGACCCTTTAGTCTGCAGGTCTATGTTCTATCCACTGAGCCAAACCGGCTAGGGTATATATGGCAATATTTTGCATTCAAGGTCAGAACTGGAAATCAGGGTAACTTCCAATTTTGTTCCTTATTTCATTATTTTCTAATAATAACCCCCTGATATATTAACACCAATCTTTTACTGTCTAATTCTGGTTTGACTGGTCATACATCTCAAAAGAAGTATTGCTCACTTTTCTTAAAGAATTAATGGTGATTCCTAGGTGGAAGCATATAGTCATGTATCACACCCACGGACACTGGGTTTTTCCCAGCAGAGAGGTCTGGCAGCTTTCGTGGTTGCCAACAATTTCACATTTACTGTCCGAAGCAGAAAGGGCACAGCGTCAAATTCTTCCTTCTAATGCCATCTTGTCTTTCTGGAATTTGTAATATTTTTTTCTAATATGGACAGGGAATATTTTTTGAGAGTGCACAGTCATGTTAAAGTTAATACCCTGGAGAGATACTTTCAATTAAAATTCAGAAGGTTTAAAAATCCAGGCTAGAAAGGATTTCCCTGACCTACAAAACCTAATAAGATTTTTCCTTTCCATTTTCTCCCTCCTCATCTTCTCTAAGTGTGTGGAGCTGGCCTGCTTTCTTACCTGGTGGCCCCATTTAGCTCTGCCCTCTAGGCATTTAAGTCAGAAATGGCTTTAAAGAATGTTTTGAAAAAACTTGACATACTGATCTACTCTCAAACTCAGTGAAAAAAAAATTTAAGCTGGAAAAGAGAAAGAAACCACAAAAGCAAAGCGATAATAAAATCTTTTAGGTGAATAAAAAAAAAAATCTGGCCAGAAGATAAAGAGGTTATTTGTGGTGATTGAAGGAATTAAAATATGAAAACCTTGGAAAGCAGGGATTTTGAGACCTGAAGAGAGGGCTGGATGCAGGCAGCCAGTGTAGGCTTGGAGCAAGGTGGACACGGGGGTGTGGCCCTGTGTTCTCTGGTGCAGGGACCAGTCATTTCATCTGTCTTGATCTCATTACAAAGTGGGATACTGATGCCTAGGTTGCAGAATTTCTTCGTGAGTGCTACACAGAGTCTATGTAAAATACCTAAACAGTTTTAGTGCATAGGTACTCACATATTTAGAGTTACCATTGTAAAAAATTAAATGCCTGTGTCTGAGGGAAAGAAAATTCTCCCTTTTTCTGTGAATGTATTCTTATTAGGATTATGGTTAAAAGCACTGCTATTCAACTGAATTTCTAAATTTCTAAAACATAACAGGTTAGAATCAACAAGCAGACATGTAGCAACTGAAATTCAAGGGGCTAAGAGTGTCCATTAGAGAGCATTTTTGCCGGGAGGCAGGAGAAGTGCCCAGGGCCCACATTGAGGCACCCCCATCCCCCCAGGCCCTGCACGTGCTGCACCCTACACTGCATGGCACGAGCTGAGAGTGAGCGGCTCCTTCAGCTCTGCTCCCAGGATGCCTCTCCTGTCTTCTCCTAGGCCTTGTCCATTTCAGAGGACGTCCTGCCTGGCTCACTGCACCTGTACTTTGCTTTCTGCTTAACATTTCTTTCACATTCACTCTACTTGGAGACACAACAGCTGCCTGTTGTTAGACTTGCACTTCTCAGAGAATTCCAAAAGAGAGCTTTCCAGGATGCGTGGCACGTGAAAGGAAACAGAGGTACATTCAAGACTATACATTTAAATATACACTGAGTGGCCAGATTATTATGATCTCTGAACGCACAATAATCTGGCCACTCTGTGTATATCCTATATGATAAAAGGCTAATATGCAAATTGTCCCCTCGACCAGGAGTTCTACCAGCAGGCAGGCCGGCCAACCGCCCATGTCCCCTCCTGCTGGCCAGGCTGGCCGGACCCCACCCATGCACAAATTCATGCACTGGGCCTCATATATCTATATCTATATCTATATCTATATCTATATCTATATCTATATCTATATCTATATCTATATCTATATCTATATCTATATCTATATCTATATCTATACTGAGTGGCCAGATTATTATGCATTCAGAGATCATAATAATCTGGCCATTCAGTGTGTGTGTGTGTGTGTGTGTGTGTGTGTGTGTGTGTATGGATTTTAGGGAGGAAGGGAGAGGGAGAGAGAGATAGAAACATCAATGATGAGAGAGAACCGTCGATCGGCTGCCTCCTGCACCCCCCACACTGGGGATGAAGCCCACAACCCAGGCATGTGTCCTGACCCAGAATTGAACCATGACCTCCTGGTTCATAGGTGATGCTCAACCACTGAGTTTCGCTGGCCAGGCAAGACTATACATTTTAACTGCAGAGATGATCTTATGTTTAGTCATCAGAGAAGCACACAGAGGGACTTGCTAAAATTTCCAGTGTTGAGGGTAAGAAGTCATGACCTCATTCTCTAACTCCAGAGCCTTCATAGAAATGCTAAGAATACAAGCAGGACCTTTGCTATGGGCTTGTCAAGAACAGCATTGGGGACTGGAAGGTACCAGTCACCTCCAAGAACCAGCAAAATGGGAGTTTGATGGCAGTTGGTAGACAACCTCCAACATACATACTTTTCTTAGACATAATCTTCAAAATGGCATTATTTAGTTCTTTCAACCCATTCTCAATTAAAGTAAATGTAGCTTGATGATAACTAGCACTTTTGCTCTGGATTAATTGGTGTATTTGGATAAAATCATGTAAAGCCAGTTTTTTGTTTGTTTAGAATGGTTATATATCAGGAATGTGTTCCACTCTAAATAACAACAACCACCCAACTATAGCACTTTTAGCATAGGAGTAAATTTTTCTCATGTAACAAGATATGAATAGATGGATGGATCACAGTTCCTCCAACTCCTTAGTTCTCTTGGTCTTTCCCTCATCATCCCAATAAGGCCAGGCGGCTCCAGCTACTGAGGCAGTACTGAAGGCAGAAAGAAGGAGGGACAGTGAAGGATGGTACACGGTGACTGTCCCTTTTTATGAGAAAGCCAAAGATTCTCAAGAAACCCACATTCCTCCTTCCCCCCTATGTTATGGCTACCCATCCTGCTACCACCCCTGTGGCTCTCCCACCAAAAAAGATATGTTGGGGTCCTAACCTCTGGTACCTCTGAATGTGACCTTATGTGGAGATAGGGTCTTTACAGAAGTTACTCAGTTAGAATTGAGTCATTAGGATGAGCCCTAACCCAACTTAACTGGGAAATTGAGCCATAGAGAAACGGCCACAGAGAGAACAGCATCCGAGCTGGAGGGAGCCATCTACACGCCAAGGAGAGGAACATGGAACAGGCCTTTCTTCAGAGCCCTCGGAAGGAACCAATCTTGCCAACATGTTGATTTCAGACTTCTAGCCTCCAGAGCTCTGAGACAATACATTTCTCTTGTTTAAGCCACCCAGTTTGCCGTACTTTGTTGTAGCAGCTCTAGCAAACTAATACATCCCACAAAACTTCTATTTACATTTTACTGGCTAGAACTATGCCCCTGGCCATCCCTAACTGTAAGGGAGGCTGAAGAAGTATGTATGTAGCTGAACATATCCCAACCAAAACATTCGAATTCTTGTAGCAAATTGGAGAAGGAGATGAGATGTCGGGTGGATAACCAAGAGCGTTTTCCACAGGGGAGAAAGTGCCTATGCTTGGTAAGAGCCAGGATGGATCGCTCTCCCTCCAACACTGTTCAGAGATTTGAAATAATGTTTTGGAGACAAAGTTGTGCAAGAATACAGGGGTGCTGGATACTAGCACTGATGTTGCCACGACTTGCTATATGGTTTTGCCCAAGTTGCTTTAACCTCTAAGCCTCAACCTTTTTATCTCACAAATGGAAATATTATTCTATTTGCTTAACATTTTAACACTAGTTACATCATAGAACAGTTGTCAGAACCAAGTAAAATAACAGACATGAAACGACTTTTGAAAATATGACAGTCTATTCAGATGTAAAAAGATAATTAAAGAGGAAAGAATTGAGCTTGAAATGAAGGTGGAATAAAATAGCCTTCTCTGAGAAATCAGAGGAAGTGAAGGTCAACAACCATTCCTCTAAATCAAATTCTTACTGATAAGATGGTATTAATTGATGGAGTGGAAGTGACACCACAGGAAACAGCCCCATTATCTGAGTAAATAGCAATCAGGTAGGTGGGTGTGGCCAGATGGAATTGGTTCTAGGCTTTATAACAAGTTCAGAAAAAGAGAGGCCATGTGTCCTTGGCCTATAAGAATGCTTATCAAACATTGTGTGCACACAAATTACATGGGGATTTTATTAAAATGTATATTGCAGTTCAGTAGGTCTAGAGTGTGGCCTGCTAGTCTGCATTTCACACTAGCTCTCGGTGGTTGTCAGTGCTACTATATATGACCCAACTTGGTCATTTTATGGCACTAAGTGCCATATTTTATATTTGATAATTAGGTAGACCTCCTGTTGCTCAAAATTTTTATATCTCTACTGATCTATGTCTGTTCTTTCAGTTACCAAGAAAAATTACACTATCAGCATGATTATAGATTTTTCTAGTTCTCCTTTAATTCTTTCAGTTTACTTCATCATTTTGAGGTTATAATAATAGGTACATACAGATATATGCCCAAACAATACTGAAAATACTATTTAAAATTTTTACTAAAATTATTTTGTGTGATTTTTTTAAGTTGGCTTAAAAAAGTTTATGTGTACCGAAACAGTTATTAATTATCTATAGTGTGAACAGAAAAAATGTTCCCTAGGAATTTATAGCCTCAAAAGGGCAATGATTCACATGAACATGTGGAAAGGACAGAAAAGCAAAGGATAGGTTCCTGTATGGTACAGAAGGAGCTGGGTAGAATTTCACATTTGGACAAATTGGGTGCAGGGAGGGGACCTTTATGAGTTATGTTGCCCTTTGGCCTTCATCAAATGGGATTTCCCTAGCTTCTCAAATAATGACTAACACTGAAGTAAAGCAGAATTGCATGTTGTACGTGGGACCCAGCTTGGGAGAGGCCAAAATGAAATAACCCTGTGTAAAACATGACCACATTTGCTTAGAACAGTGTTCAAACATTGCAAAGCAGAAGGGAGAGATTAGCGAGCTGGCAGAAGGTTTGAAGCCTTCTGAGATGTACACTGAAGCATTTCCCCCCATTTAGACTGCATAAAGGCAAGGTCGGGGCATTGGCCTCACGTACCCCTGAGAAGCACAGCAACCAGTATTAATAACTTAGCTGACTCTTCTAACCATTCTCATAAGCATCCTTCTGCTAAAGAAAATTCAGTGTAATTCAAATGGGCAACCCGTCAGCAAAAACCTGCTGCTGACATTATTCATCTTCCAAACTACCCAGATCTATCATACACATGAAAACTCATCATTGGGCACATGTGGAATAGGTATCCCTGACTTAAAGGAATGGTCACTGTCAGCAAAGTTTGAAGTGCAGAGACTTTCAATCCAATCAATCTTATTCTCCTATTGATTTCCATTACAAAATCTGAGATGCATTCTGCTGTTAAATCCCATTAACCGTGTACCAAACCCTTTGGAAATGGCATGTTTTAAAGAAAAAGGGATATTCTGATAAAGCATTGACAGTGATATTTAATATATTAATAGTAACGCTGTGCTGTATTCAACATGTCACAACCCAAAAATGCTCAGGATAAAACACAACACAATCCTACAAACTGTGTCTCACATACTGCAGAGGGTAACAATTCCCCAAACACCAGCAACTTAATTTCTCACTAGTTTCACAACTGTCTTGGCATTTCTATCATTATATAGCCAAAGGACTTCTTCTGATTATTATCTAAAAGTCTTTTCTCATTTTCTACTGGTTCTGTTTTCCAAAATCTTTGTCTAGAACCCCCTGAATAGCTTGTGATGTTATTCTTAGTTGGGGAAAATTAGCCAGCCAGACTCAGTCATAGTGATTTATTGGGTCCTAGAGCAAATTAAGCCAGAAACATCCTTAAAGGCAGAACTGACAAAACTGAAGCTGTCTTAGTAGGAACACATCAAGAGAAAGCAGGGATCTTTGGGAAAGACAGTCAAGCTGGGAGAAACACATGAAGCAGGGAAAGAAGAGACAGATAGGAGATGGATTGACTCCATAAGAGAAGCCATAGGCATACGTCTACGGAATTGAGCAGGACTGCTGAGGACAGAACGTTATGAACTTCCCTCAATCACAGGGCCACCAGGAGTCGAAGCTCATTCAGCGACACATACACACACACACTCTTGGGATTTGCCCATCATTGGAGCAACTGGGCATCTCCTGGAAGGAGTGTTGCAGAGGGAAATGTGGATCTCTGAAGGCTGAACTAGATACTTCAAAGGCCTTTCCTCACTTCGGAGACAGTTTTACTATCTAACATTGGTAATGTGTCTGTGTTTACCATTTTCTTTTCAACCAATGCACTTCATAATTTATGTTAAATGATCAAATGTTTTCCACAATAATATATTGAATGACTGATTCAATTTAAATATTGATTTTGTTCTAAATTAAAGGATACTGACACTTCTAAGTGCTGGTAGCTCAGACTGGAAAAATGACCTAGGATGCAAATCTCCATAGGAATGATGCACCACAGGTCACAATAGCATAGAATGTCCAGCATTCTAAGGCCTAGCAGGACATTCTGGACAGTACACTTCTGCTGAATTCTTGAATTCCTTACCCTCGTCATCGTGGGAAGGCAATTTTTGTTAAGCAATAGACTACCTGAGTCAGAGCCACATGCTCATCACCAGCAATGCCCCCCAGCAATGCCCCCCCGCGGGCCACATGCGGGTGTTTCCCTCTTTATGAACCCCTTTTGTGTGACCCATTGCAATGCAAAATTCAACATTCAGGGTTGGATTTAAGATTTTATTTAAAAAAAATAAATGTTTGTTAAACTATAACATACTCACAAATTCTGAAAAGTCCATATAGCAAGATTGAGATGTTTTCTGGAGATCAGCAGGCAACCTGCCAAGAATTTTTGGTTATATCACCAAGACCAAGAGGGTGTTTTTTCCCCCCCATCATATGTTCAAACACTTCAACATGTCAGAGTCTCAAAACTGATACACCCAGGGAGTCAGACCCATGCTAACTAAATGCCCAAGGACCACAGTTATAACTAAAATGTCTTTGTATGGACAATAATAACCAGAACTGGAACAATGACCACCAGGCTCCTGTGGTTGTAACCAGCACATTCTTTCCCTGCAGGCAGAAAGAGTGGGAAGCCAAATTATGAGCTGAGTACGGAACGAAAACAAAAGATGTCTATTCTCGAGGAATATTTTTATATAGGACGTGACAGCTCTGATGAAGTTGCCATCTTTCTCTTCAACTAGAAATAATTTTCTGATTGTATATATGCATTTATGTAATTGTATGTATGGTCACATACATTTTCTTCCAGATTCAAAGTTGATCTCTCACAGTCATGTTTACTAAACTCCCCTTCTCTGACACTTGTTTTTTTATGATACGATCAAAGCAGATTTCCCAAGTTCACACTTTCCTCCACTATAGTAAGATTGTGAAGGGAAACAAAAGTATGTATTAATGATATGACAACTTATAAATTAGTCTCCCATTCAAACATTTCTTTTAAACCCCAGGACCCCCTCCCTCACCACCATACCCCCCATGGTGGCAAACATTTACAATCCAATCCAAATAAATTTGATTCCATTGCAAAGTAAGACTGCAAATATCACAGAAGTAGAAGGTTTCATGATATCAAGGAAAGTGAAGTTGGTAAAGCAGCTGGCAAAGGATCTATAAGGTTAAACAAATGAAGGTAAGTCAACAGGGACGATGACAATACTGATGCTTTAGAAGAGAATACTTTGTCAAATAATTAATCAAGACCCTTGGGAAAACTGATGAAACCCTCACAAATTTTTACAAAATAACCCTCTTTTTGATTATGGTATAAAAGTCAAATGTGAAATAAAGCATGTTATAAGGTGCTTCACATTTTATAGAAAATAATTAAGCCAACAATATCTCCTTGATTTATTACTTCTTCATTCTAATACGGACATAGTTGTACTTACAACATAAATTTTATTCAATATAGGATTGAATAAATGCATTTTCGTAACACTGTGTTTTATTTTCAAAAAAAGTCCCCTGCAAACCTTTTCCTCACTAACAGCTCTGAAACGTGGTTCCTGATTTAAGTAGCTTTACTTTAAGGAGGCTTTACCAGTGCTAATCACACAGTGCTAATAAAGACTTCCTATACTAATGAGGCAGAACTTTTCTAGTAGCAACCGTCTGATGCCTTGTGTCTATTTACATGTTAAAATTTCACTTTTGTTCCTAAAATATCCTCCTCCTTCCATTTTTTCTTGGGGGAGGGGGGGAGGTAACTTATTTACGCTTAGGTGTTTCCTGTAGGATCACTTCCAAATGGTGACGTTTATTAAAAGTAATATTAGTGTCTCCAAAGGCAGCTCATGTAGAGGACACGGACTTTGGAATCAACTTGGAGTCAGACTTACCTTTGAATCTGCTTTTGCCACTAAATAGACATATATGGTAATGAGCAAATTATGCGTCCTCTCTGAAGTTGGGTATCTTCCAATTGTGAAAATGAAGCAAAATAGCTCCCTCACAAGATTGTGGTGAAGGTCAGATGCGAAGGTGTGTAAATCGCCATGTACAGAGAAGGCATTCAGTATGCAGCCTGAGCTGTAGCAGTGCTGTTTGTTTTTTATTGGTTTGACTGACAAAGTTCCCTTGTGATCTTAACTTGTTGATTATTTTATACATTCAGAATCTTTGCATGTGTTTTGCAATGTGCATCTAGGGTTGTTAGGCTATAAAAAGTAGCTAGGCTATATTAAAAGTAGCTAAATATGACTAATATTGAAAATGTACCTTCAGGAACGCCTTGTTGTGTAAACCTCTTAGAATGAATTCTAAATTATCCTGTAAAGTTTTGAAAAAGTCATAATGAGGTTTTCAGAATCTACATTGTGGAATTTTGGTTGACTTCTTCTGTAAGTTAGATGGTTGATATTTACATGGGGAAAACCTCAATGAAAGCCCCCCCTTCTCCACACTCAATTTTTATAAAAAATCTTGACTTAAAAACAAGAAACTGTCTTTTATCACACAGAGAGACCCACGCAGAGCACAATCTTGTAAGTCAGATGCTTCTGGAATGGAACCCCTGTTCAACTGCTTCTTGGTTGTGTGACCCAAAATTGACCTACATAATATTTCTAAGCTGGGTATCTTCATCCATGAAGTTGGAGATAATAATAATGCCTATCTCGGGGTTGTCGTGAGGATATCTATACTAATAAGAGAGTAATATGCTAATTAGACCAGACATCTTCTGGACGACCTTCTGCACAAAGCCACGGTGGCGGGGACTGAGGTAGAGGTGGTTTAGGGGCGATCAGGCCAGCAGGGGAGCAGTTAGGGGGTGATCAGGCCAGCAGGGAAGCAGTTAGGGAGTGATCAGGTTGGCAGGCAGAGGTGGTTAGGGGCGATCAGGCAGGCAGTCGAGCAGTTAGGAGCAGGTGGTCCTGGATTGCGAGAGGGATGTCCGATTGCCTGTTTAGTTTAACATCCCCTTGAGGGGTCCCGGATTGGAGAATGTGCAGGCTGGGCTGAGGGGACCCCCTCCTCCCACCCACCACCCTGTGCATGAATTTCGTGCACCGGGCCTCTAGTTTCATATAAAATATTCACATGTCCATACAGCCCAGGACATAAAAGGTGCTTAATAATTCTTAACTGTTTTTTATAAAATCTTCAAATTCACAAGTTAACAGGTATGTCATGTTTTGTTCAAAAATGGTAAAAGTGTAACACAAAAGCAAAAATTAAGTTCACTTGAGGTTCAAACATCAAATTATAGGCTTTGGTCTTTTGCCCCTGGAGTTTCCTATATCTGAGTGTTCCTCTCCTTCCTCTGTTACTTCCCCCACGAACTTCATTTCCGCCCCAGTGCTTCTCAGTGGCCTCCCTCCCCCCCCCCCCCCCCCCCCCCCCCCCCCCCCGCCAAAAAACAAGAACAGCGAGGGGTGGGGGCAGTGGGGGTGGGGAGATCTTATTACAAATTGGCAAGGAGATTCTACCTCCCCTCCTTCTCTAAGACTCTGGTATGTACTTCCATGGGTCCAGCTAGTTCAGATATCATTCCGTTTACTTAGCTAAAGCCAGGCGGTAAGAATGGTTGACATTTGGTATTTACCTAATAGCACCAGAGACTATACACTAGGTGAGTTACAAACATTGTTTTGACTCTTCATAACAGCTAGGCAAGGTAGATACCACCTTCCCTATTTTTAAGATGGGTCGGCAGAGGGTCTGAGCTGGTAAGTTGCTTGAAGTCACACAGCTATGGTCATGGCAGCACCAATGACCATAAGGATCAGGTTAATGCATTCATCGGGAGGCCATGGCTGTAAGTGCTTTTCTACTTCTGGGAAAGGCCTGTCCTGTCTTCCAGAGGCCAGCGGCCCTCTCATGCTGGCGCTAACGCATATCTGTGCCATCATACCATCTTATTCGTGTGTGACTTTTAACCTTTTTTAAAAAATAGTTTTATTAATTTCAGAGAGAAGGGAGAGGGAGAAACATCAATGATGAGAGAGAATCATCGGTCAGCTGCCTCCTGCACACCCCACATGGGGATCGAGCCCCAACCCAGGCGTGTACCCTGACTGGGAATCGCTTGGTGACCTCGTGGTTCATAGGCTCACGCCAGCAGGGCACTTTTGACCTTTTTATACCATTTATCGCCCAGCACCACCAACGTGTATACATAAGACTACATGTACCAAGATCCTCGCGCATACCATGCATACCCACGGCAATAAACGCACCGACTATACAACGGATGCTGTAGATCTGATAAACAGAACTCCAGATATCAAAAGCAAATAAACTCCTCAATCCCAGTCATTTCTATTTAATTCCCCCTAGCAAATCCTGCATGTCACATTGAGCTCGTTCTAGAAAGCAGCATCTTTCGGATATTGTGATGCGGGGCCCCACATAGTCAGAAGGAGGGCAAGCTGAGAAGGGCCCTGAAGGGGGATGTGTTTCTTCCGTTACGGGAAGAATGAAGTTTCTCATCTCTGAATTAAGTGCCGAATTCGGCAATCATTCCAAAAGTGGAAGTTCAGCTCACAGTGCATTTGGGGGGGAAGCTTGAAGTGCACGAACCATTTAAGGTCAAGAAAACAACTGGTCAACCCTAAGCACCAGCGCGGTGCAGGGTTTTCACCTCCAAGATAACGGGATCTCCACCTGCACCTCTCTTTGTTACTCCAGCTCCAGGACAGCACGCTTTCCCCTCCCGGCAGACACCTCTCCCGAAGCCACCTGGGGAGCCTCACGTCTAAACCCCCTAGAAAGCTGCCTGCGCCCAGGTTCCCTCTCTTCTTTCTAACACACTTAAGGCAAATGTCCCCTCCACTGGGAGTGGGGCGCCCCGCCCGGCACCCGCGGGGGGGTCAGGAGCCTGGGGCGGCGGCGCGCACCGGCGCGCGGGGCGGGGGCGCGCAGCGCGGGGCGGGCCGGGCTGCTCCGCGCCGCTCCCCTTTGTTCGGAGCCTTCCTGCAGCGCTTCCTCCTCGGCCGCTCGCGCTCCGCACCCGGGCAGCCGGTGGGGAATTTGTGAAGGGGTTTTTGGTGCCTTTTTCTTTTTTTTTTTTTTTCGGTTTACTTTTTAGTAAGTGACGACCTCCCCGCGGCACGGCCTCTCCCCGTCGCGGTTCCGGAGGCCCCCGTGCCGAGGAGCGAGGCGGGGTGGGGAGTGTCAGTGCCTCCCGCCGACGGCGTCCCCGCCGGTCTGCCGCCCGCTCCTCCTCCAGGAGGCATCCTAACCCCGCAGTCCGGACGTCCCCACCTCCGGACCGGCCGCGTTCAGGCCAGAATGGCGACGCGGGACCCCCCTCCCCTCCGATGGGGCGCCGGCTCCGGGCGCCCTGGGCTCCACCAGGCACCTAGGCGAGGGTCGGAGGCCGGAGCTCGGCCGAGTCGGGCCGCCCAGGCGTCCCGGTGCCGGAGCGATCGTCGCCGGGGCCCTCCCCGTCCCTCGCGTTCGCGCTCCCGGCCGAGGAGCGGCGGCCTGGGCCCCCTTATATAGCCCTCTAAAAATAGCTCGCCGCGCGCCGCCTTGTGAGGCAGCGGGGAGATTCTCCACGCGCCAATCCGCGCTCGCCGCCAGGGCCAAGCCCCGCCCCGGGCCCCGCTCCGCGCTGCCCATTGGTCCTCAGTGACTTCATGAGCCCCCTGTTTACCTTACATGGTCACACGCGGTCTAAAGGACGCCCTCCTCCGAGATCCCACGGCTGCGCGCAGAGCCGGGCGGAGGGAGGGAGTTTGGGGAGGGGGAAGAGCAGGAGGAGGAGAAAAAGGAGGAGGGGGGGGGAGGGGGAGAGACTACAAACTAGCAAGGATGGAGTGGGGGTGGGGAGGGAAGGGAAGGGGGGGTGGGGAGAGAAGCGATCGCGAGAGAGAGAAAAAAAAAAAAGCAACCTCCCAAAATAAAGAGCAAAGATTGCATTAGGAGCGAACAGCGCTGCAGAAATAGATGGCAGCTTCGTGTCAGTGAGTTTGCATCCCCCTTCCTGGTCCACGCGCTGGAGCGATCAGAGCCCTGGAAGGGAATTGTTACTCCCGTGGAGAAGTCCCCTCTTCCTGGCAGCCGTCTGCACTGTACACGCTGGATGCCTCTCTCCATCCACCCCGCTCACTCTCTCCTCTCTCCCTCTCTTCTGCATTGATTTTTTTTTTTTTCCTTCCTCCTCCTTTTTAGTTGACTGAAACAAAACAAAACAAAAGGGCCACTGGATGTCTGCCTTCTTGGGGGGTGAGCCAGACAGACTGACAAACAAACAGACCCAACTGTGCTCCGGGGAGGGTTTCTCCTCCCGCTTTGCCCGGCAGCAGCAGCATGGACGTGTTGGCTAGTTATAGTATATTCCAGGAGCTACAACTTGTCCACGACACCGGCTACTTCTCAGCTTTGCCATCCCTGGAGGAGACCTGGCAGCAGGTGAATGATTTAAATTACTTGTGTAAATCGTGCGGTGGCGGCGGAGACGCAGGGGCTGCGTTGGTGTGGGCTTCGGGTTTGAGTTTTTGGTTTGTCTTATCCCCCCCCTCCACCACCACCCCCTTTTTTTTCTTTTGGGCTGTTTGTTGTTTAAAATGTTTTTTTGGAGACAAGTCATCTGCGTTTACCTCTCCACCCACCCCCTAACCCCGTACTGTGCCGAGCGGAGCAGCCGGGCGAGTTGCCTGCGTCTCCAGTCACCAACACACATCCCTGCGCACACGTTGTCGGGGCTCCCTGTCCCCCAGCAGAGACCTGCCTAACTTCTTGGGGTTCGGAGGAACCGAGTGGGAATGTGGGTTTAGGGTTTTACGAGCGGTGGCTGACAGGAGACCGCGTCCGTACATGCACGAGCTGGGAACCTTAAATCCGGTTCATTTTTTGTGTGCTGACAACCATCAGATTGGGGGGTGGGGGGGAGGTAGTATCAATAAAGAACGGGAACTTGATTTTGGGATTGGGAGGTGCGCAGCAGCCAGAGAGAGGAGCCCGGTGACAAAAGATACTCAAGGATACCGAGTAGCTGTGTCTAACGCTGACCGTGCATTGTAGGTTTCCCCAGTGCAATGCCTCCAGAAAGAAAACACCCTCTCCGTGTGTCCTCGTTTCTCTCTCTCTTTTTTTGTTTTGTTTTGGTTTGTTTGGGGTCCCTCTCCAGTTAAGACAGCACAACCTCCGACAAAGGACAGTCGGTGCCTCCGTGCCTCTGACTTGGTCTTCGAGGACTAGTTAAACTCCTAGGATGCTGAAGGGCACCAGTGCCAAGTTGGCTGGGTGTCCCAGGGAGGGCAGAGGAGGGCTGGTGACAAGTTCACTGGGCTTTGGGAGGTGGAATAAAGTGCTGGTCAGTGACAAGTATAAGCGATCTGCTGCGGAAACAGTGGTTTTCTCCGCAAGGATTAGGAGCTGCCGAGGGGGGCATTCTGCAGGAAAGATGGTGGGTGGGGAGGTGGGGCGGGGGGAGGCATGGGTATTTTTTGAAAATTCTACACCGTGCACGAAGGAAAGGCCAGGGAAACGGTTTGGATTTACACATGGGAAGTGTGAACTTGCCCAGCTCATCTCGGAGAAACCCGCTTGCCCTTGGGGAGGGCTGCGGAGGCTTGGTGTGTGGCTGCTCCTGTAACTTCGCTCTGTGACAGCGGCTTGTTAAGGCTAATGAACGGCTGATTTTCCTCTGCCAGGATCCAAAGCAGGATTGCCAGTTTGAGGCTGGGCTGTAAACAGTGGCTGCTTTAGCGAGTGAGGTTTGGCTTTTGGTACCACCGGCCGAGCGGCTGAGCTGATCCTGACTGTACTATTGTTACTAGCCGCTGCAGACCCTGATCAGAGCCTGCCAGTTTCCCTCCAGGTATTGGCCTCTGGTGTCTGTGTGTCCACACATGCATTCCTGCCCAAGGATGCTGGCAGGTACCCTTGACTTTTGTCTCCCTCTAAATGCACACACAGTTCGCACGTTTTGAGCTTAAGGCGTGCTTCTTCGGGGCATCCTTTCCCCCATCCGTAATAAAACTGTCTCATGAAGGGTCTCACTACCTCTTCTTCCTCCTTTTAGTTCACATTCTAATTAAACCCAAGTGCCAGAATTTCATTTTCTGAACTAGCCTTCATTTCACACTCTCAGCCCCACTGGTGTCAAATGGTTGGGTATTAACAACTGTCTAGACAGGTTAGGGAGGGAATCTGTTGATGTAGTCAGCCTGCCTAAGGCAGCTCTTGTTTGTGACTGACTGTTAAGCAGTGTTGGGAGGGAAGAAAGTTGGCTTTATTTGTTTCAACGTTCCCTCCAGATGAATCACACAACTTTGTTTTGGTTCAAGTTTTCACAGTAGTAAAGCCTGCTTTTGGGGAAGGCCTCTCCAGAGGAAACTTGCTTTTCTAGATTGGGTTAGACCATCTCTGAGAAAGCCTAGGTCTGTAAACAAACATCATTGGTTTGATAATTAGGGGATGTATTCCATCTTTTGTTTCCTCAGAAGCCTTCTCAGCTTTTCCTTACCCCCTGTCCTCCCTCCCCCCTCAACCTACCCCCCTTCCAGGAACCTCTTTCACCCCCCCCCCTGCACCTCCCTCCTTATGTCTTGCCTTAACCCTCTCCAACTGCCAACTAACCTCATCTTAAAAGCCTTTGCCAAGCTATGCCAGAGGCACACACATACCGAAACAGAACTTGTGGGGAAGCACTCCTAAATAACATATGGCTCCGAGAAGCTTGCTGCTGTGGACTCTATAGTCACAGCTGCTCTATATAAAGGTGACTCTGACTCTTAAGTTCATACTGATGACAAAACCTCCAACCTCTATCTCTTCCTTCCCCCTTCTTCTTACCCCCGCTTCCCTCTTCTGAGTGTAAGGAGGGGGGATGCTTATGTGCACTGTTGGTTCCAAATCAACCATCAGATGGTGAAATTTTGAGAGTCCTTTGCTAAAAAAGGCTCAAGAAGGTTGCTACAAAGAACCCCACACAGGAGGAAGTTTCCTCATGCTCTGGAGTAATCAGATTTTAGAGGTCAAATAAGGAGCAATTATTAGATGTTCTCCTGAAAGTGAGCAGTGTACCTGGTTTTGAGGAGATGAGTGAAATACAGAGATTCCATATAATCTGATTTGACTTCGTTTATAGAGAAAGAATGGCTTGGATGATAAACCCAAGAACATCTGTGCATTTGAAAATTGAGGATGAACTATTTGAGGATTTTATTTTAAACATATGGTCTGAGATAACTGTCCTGCTTCATAGTCAGTGAGCCTACGACGGCCCTCCTGTCACGGATTCATATTTTGACATTGAGTTTTCAGGCAATGATACCTTATCCACATACAACTCCCAACGCTGAAAATCATTGCGGGTATCATTTTAAAACCCAGATGGACTTCCTACATTAACTGCTCTCCACTCCTGGGCTCTGACTGCATACTTAAGCATTTGGCCCAAGGAACATCATCTCTGCCTGTCATATAACTATAAATTACACTGTGCTTATGTGGTCTATTATTTTATGGAATTCAGCTGACGCACAAGTCTTAAGGCTACCAGCCTTAACCTCTTTGGAAACTTGCAGGAAATTTTTCCAAGAGCTGTCTGAGCAAAAGTAGGAAAACAGTCAAAAGTATGACAGACGCTAGAGTAGCTTAGAGGGTACCACTTGGTGATGGATAAAAGAAGAGCCATTCATGAGTTTTGTTGGCAACAGAAAACATGTTTTTTTCTGGACCCACTGTTGAGTTATAAATAAAAAGGATTTGATAAAATGTTCTTGGTTGTTTGCCTTCGGGAAGCTACAGAGACTTTTAGAATTTGGATATATTCTTTATCCCCAGCCTGCTCTTCCATCAGTGCAGGTCAAGTAATGATTTGCACTTAGCTGTGCTGTCTATAAGTCTTATCTGCACTTAGCTGTGCTTCATGCCATTGAGGAGCATGGTATGTTTACTTGAAATCTCTTATGGAATTATGCTCGTTGTTAATGCTGATTCATAATTGGCAGATGGGGTCAGTTTCAGGCCTCTCTTTTGCTCAGAGAAAAATTTTCCACTGCTACTGGAAACAAATAAATAAATCATAGAATATTCCTCCCTCCTCCCCCATTTCCCCATTGTTTTAAACTAATGGCATACTTGGCTACTGGAAGAACTAAAACGTCCCCGTAGCACTGCAATTTCAACTCTGCTTCAGACATCCTGAAACACTTTTTATAAGGGCCTTCGGTACGAGGCATCTCTAGGGGACAACCTACAAAAATGGTTGCCTTCCAAGAACAGCCTCGTGGTACAAGGGATGGGGTTAGGTCTGTGAGCTGCATTGCTTCTCCCTCTCTAAGGTGATCTTGCCTTTGCACACTGCCTTCTGTAGGCCTGAGCAGCCAGGTGCTGTCTCAGCCAGGAAGACAAAGCAAACCGGAGGGTCCCTGCATCCGCAGGTTTGCCTCTGTCCCCAATTTGCAGAAACCCTTGTCATGAATTAGAATTTCTTGGCAACAGCACCACCCAGGGAAATCTGTAGACACAAAGGAGCCTTGCTAACCACGCTGAAAGGATAAAATAGCTGCTGCTTTGTAAAAAGAAAAAAAAAAGTGATTTGTGTGCTCTTCAGTTACCATAAGTCTATATATTATTTTTATTTGAAACAGTGTCTTGGTAGACGGAAAAAAAAATTAGAATTGCCCGTTATCTAGAATTTCTGTATAAGGATGCAATCCCTAAATAAAAGGTAGCTTTGCAAATGAAAGCACGTGTGAACACAATCCATCACACACTTAGCCTTTCTTTAATAGATTCACTTCCATGTTCTTCACAATAGATACATCTTTGTGTAGGTGCAGGGGTTCTCAACCATTATCATTCACTCAACTTGTCTGCTGTTTGGTGTCTGCAAGTGGGTGAATGTTACAATGCAGATATTTCTGCTACATCTGACTTTAGTGGGCAGTGTGTGTGTGTGTGTGTGTGTGTGTGTTTGGGGGGCATAAAGGAAGTGCTGACTTCTTTGTTCTCCATAAAATTCCGCCCCCCCCCCCTGCCACTTCTTATCCTGATGGAGAATGTGAGGTTGGGGTCCAATCCATTTAAAGGGCAGGACAGAAGATGCACTGTGACAGCCGCACCCTGACATGATTTATGTATGGGCATGCCAGAGACCTTCAGCCTCCAAATGGGGCTCTTGCTCCCTCCCAGCCCATTCTAAATATAAGTGCCAGTGGGGCCTATTTGCCTGTCCACTTAAACGGGAAGAGTTTAGAGAGGGTCCTAATGGGGCTTTTAGTAGCCATTCTCTTATAAATCTTCAGGTTCTTCTCCCTTCAGAGAATTCCTGTGTTTTAAATTTTGAGGCATTGCAAACACAGGAGGCATTGCAGTCTTCTTTAATCACTCCGTGCCTATTGGGGGATGAAGAATGCAGCTTACTCTGGCCGGTCCCAACTGGCTGGTGTTGGTAGGATAGCCGACCACGTGGGCTAGTAGATGCCCCCTCTCTCTGCAGTTTGCAGCACGTGTAAGGGTTTTTTTTTAAATCACCTTTGCTGAGCCCCAAGACTGGCACATGCGGAAACGGCCTCTGTGATTCTGGTTCACTCCGTTATAGCAGCTAGCGTGTGTGCTGGGACTGGGACTTGCTGAAAGTTTAGGACAGCTCCCCAACTTAACCTGAGTGGTGCCAGGAGGGTGAGGGGTGGAGATTTCGTCTCTACAAATAAATCCCTTTGCTTTCCCAGATCAATAAGTGAATGCTTGCTTTGCATACGCAGGTGGAGGCGTTTCAACCCAAATTATCAAATCTTACCAAGCACAGTGATTAGGAAGCTCCACAACCACTTCTGCTAGTATCTAATCATTAAAGTTACAGGTACCACTGACAAGAAACACTCCTCCGCCCAGTGACGTTGTGTGCTATCTTAGAACATCCACAGGAGAAAACATCCTTATTCAATTTAGTGTAAGAGATTATTATGCTAAGCAGAGTAAGCCAGTCAGAGAAAGGCATTTTGTCACACGATCTCCCTTATATGTGGAATCTAATGAACAAAATAAACTGACAAACAAAATAGGTCCAGAGGCTTGGGTACATGGAACAGACCTACAGATCTCAGAGGGGCGGGGGGGGGGGGGGGGGGGGGGAGAAAGAGATTAACCAAAGAATTTACATGCGTATAGGCATAGCCCACGGACATACACAATAGAGTGGGGAAGGCCTGCGGTGGGGAAGGGATTGGGTGGAGGAGGGAAAAGGAGGGTGGAGTGGGGGACATCTGTAATACTGTCAACAATTAAAAAAAGAGTCCCCGCAATAAACCAAGTATTGCCTTTAATAGGACATGCTTTTACCTAACGTTGGTCATGATCTTGCTCCTCCCCCTACTTTGCCTTTATTTTCTGCTGCTGATTTGGAGAACTATTTTTATTGCCCTGAGTCCGTTTCGGTTTCCTCACTTGGTGTTTTGGTGCGACCCTGAGGACTTGGTCCAGCTAAGTGTATTGTGTCTGTTGCGCTCTCGTCCATCACACGTGTGCTGTGTCCAGGTTACAGCTGAGCTGAGCAGCAGTGGGATATGGGTCCAGGATCAGCCTGCTGGAGATGTGACTTGTGATTTCATAGTGAAACCATTCCTGACTGGCCTGGTAGATGCACCCAGTCACACCTGGTGGGGTTTTCTTTGTTTATGCTAACACGTGGACAATATTTCGCAGTAAGTGCTTCATTCCTCGATCTGGTTATGTGCAAAGTCCTGTTTGGGTGATGCAAAGTTGAACTGGATCTGGATTCTGCCTTGGATGGGCTTGACTCCAGTGGGGGAGAATAAGCATGTTCAAAATTAAGCAATAAAAAACTAGAATACAAATGCCAAAATAAAGAGATTTTAAGTCCTCTGAGTTTTTGAACACTGAACTGTGTCTGTTTGTACTTACCACTTTGTTGCAACCTTGTTTATAAAACATGCCCGAATTTTACTAAGTTCTGTTGTTCTTTTAGCTAATGGCATGTCAGTCAGGGGCTGGTGGCCCTTTCAGGACAAATGAGTGTACAGTGTGGAAACACATGTCTGTCCGTAATGGCCAGGAAACAGCATCCATGTCTGTGTCCTTCGGAAGTGATTAGAGGTAATTAACATAATTAATGTAGAGCCATATGCAATATCTATTTCTGAATATGGGTTTATTGACATTTCCTGAGGGTCATATTGAAAGTCAGGCCCCAGGCCTTATACCAGAGCTAGGAGCATACGCTCTTAGAATTTCTTATCCTAAAAGGGTCTTCAAACACTAGGGTTGCACCAGGTGGTTGTTAAAGCCAGACAAGCCATTGATCCTCCAACGTCACCTACTGTTGTTATTGCCAAAGGGCCCAGGACTCTCTCGGGTGCCGAGATCAGTTCACTTGCTTTTCATCACCCTGTTCTAAATAAACTTGGAGTCACCTATCATTCTTTCCTCCGCTCTCACTCTCTCCCCTTAAAGGGAGGCAAGAAAATCTTGCTTTGACTTTGGACAGTACTAGTACATGGAATTGTGGAATTGTTTGGGCCCTAAATGAATATCTTGAAGAAGGCTTTATATGTGTAACTTAATCCCTTTTCCACTTTTAATAATGTGTGGTAACCTGGAAAATGTATGTTGCCCTGAATAACAAAACAGAATAATGTCACTTGAATAATAACAAGTAGAATGGGAATAAAGTGGGGGTGGGGATAATTGAGGTAATTGAGGTAATGTGGTGGGGAGTTGGATGGGTGGTAGAACTTGGGGTTTTATGTAGAAAGCGTCAAAACGTGAAATGGCTTTGTCTCTGACCCCTTTCCTACAAAGGGACTGCCGGAAACTAACAGCAATCATGTGCCAATTCAGAAAAATCTTTTAGACGTGTTTTTAAATTTCTTGAGAGGATTGGGTAGGCAGTGAGGTTGTGATGTTGTACAAATTCAAACAGAAAATACTGAACACTGTGATAAGCAGTTGGGAAGAAAGTCAGCTTCTGGGAGGCTTTTAAACAAGCCCTTTTGGGGCTAGAGGTTGAAGCAGGCCTCATTTTCACCGTGTCCCTAGTGAGGAAAGGAAACATAGGGTTGCTTTCCACTCCTTTGGCCAGTGAGTGTTTGCCCTTCTCGGCCCAATCTCTGCTAGTTATGGTGGGGAAAATTCTTTGTTGGAAATCATCTCACAAATCTGTTTCACCTCTAAGATCTTCAGAACTGAAATTTCCATCTCAAATGGAGGCTACTTCATTTCCTCAAAGCTATAATCTACATCTCCAGCTTCGGATATTTTCCTGAGTTTCAGGCTCACACGTTTGAATTGGAAACATGAGACTGACAATACTACAGGCTTTTGGGGTTGTCGCAGGATCACTAGCTTAAACTCATCAACGTCTTTCCTTCATTTCCTGGCTTTCTGATTTCTTGACGTGAGCTTTCTTCCCGTATCTAGGTTTGAAGCTTCAGTCATCTTTGGCTCCTCTCTTTCTCTTAAATCTAATCAGTTGAGAAATCCTGTTGATTTGACTCCTCCCATACTTCATATTCTTCGACTTTCTATTCCCTCTGCCATTGCCCGAAGGCAGCCCCTGTCACCTCCCCTAGATTGACTTTCTACTTCCATCACCATGGTTTCAAGTTGTCAGTGGCGCCCTGTTACACAGAGGATCGAGCAAAACTTCTAAGAGTCAAGACATTCCAAGACTAGGTTTAGAGAATAGTTACAAGTTTCACCCTTTCATGTGTAGTAAATGCCATCCAAATGGATGACTGTGCTTTTCCTGTTTCTGTTTTTATGTCATTTCCGTCAGCCTTTTCCTTCCTTCCTCTTCACATCTGATTCTCTTTGTCCAAATTCTACCCATCCTTTAACATGATGTCCCATCTTCTAGGAAACTCCACCCCTTTTCTTTGGCCAACAATAATTGCTACTATTACATTCATGTGTAGAACTTTTTATTTCCTCATGCTGCTTTTAAGTTTTGTCTTGTAGTATAGCTTTCCTTTTGATTTTATTTTTTTCCTTCTTGTCTTAGTTTTCCAGGTGGATTGTATGACTTAGAGCAGACTTGATACCTTGGTTATAATTTTGATAATATACTTTTGGTATAGCATTCATCAGGTTCTTAAAGAGCGTTGTGCTAGGCATTCAATGGATATTTAAGGATTATCATATGACTTGACTGAAGATTTGCCGGTGTCTATAGCAATGGTTTTCAACTGTGGGGCACCCCAGACCAACTAAACCAGTACCCATTTGGTAGAATGGATAGGCATCAATGTTTTTTAAAGCTTCTAGGTGATTCTAATATGTAGCCAAGGCTTATAGGGTTAATATCATATATATCAGAGTTGTAGGCGCCTACTCCATGTATGGAAATAGTTCATTTCTTATGTAATTGAATGTAAGTGTAACAGAGGTTTATACTAAAGCAGGGCAGTACTGGTGGATATAGTTCATGTAGCTCATTGATTAATAGTGACTGCTTAAGTGTTATTTCATCCTTTTTGTTTTGGGTTTTCCTCACCTTACAGTATCTAATGCTCATTTGGCTCACATTTCCTGTGACCCACTAGAGGTTTGCTTAACCTGGTCAAATTCCATTTGTGGTACCTTTGTGATGTTGGGCATTAAACTTTGGCCATGCTGTGCTTCAAATAATTCATTCTTGGAAGGCCCTTGACCATGATTTTCCACTTACCTCAGCCTGTGCTTTGGTTGTAAAGGGATGGATGCATGTATGAACATATGTTGGATGATGCCGGATAGGCATTAGGTAGCAGCTCTCCATACTTCTTACTGACCTCACTATTTGGAAGTAGACTCTGTTTATAAGGAATGTCAAAGGACCCATGTTTCTAGTAAGAGAAGCAAAAATAAACCGTGGGAGAAGAGGACTGCCACTGAGGACATTCAGGCAAGGAGGCTGCCTCCCCGTCGGTGAAGGCTTACCTCTTGTGGCAATGACCATGGGCATGTGGCGATCTTCACAAAGAAGCCTTAGAAAGGCCTCTGTTTCCAACTGTAATGTTTGCCAAAATGTATGTACTGTCGCTGCATCCTTTCATCTATAAACTGTCTTTGATGGGGGTAAGAAAGAACATCATGAGAAGAGCTCAGAGCTTAGGGTTGAAGGATGCCTTTTGGAAAGCTCAGTCCAGCTGTGAAAACTGCAATTAGCCGTGCAGCAATTGCTCTGGAAGGGAGTGCCGGCCTGCTCCTGCTCCTGACCCCACTCCCACCCTCACCTTCCAGAGCCCCGTTAGCAGGAATTCAATGGACGGGTCACAGTGCAGGCTCTGAGTTTTGGAGAGGCAGCACATTTGCTCGGTGTACAAAGGAGTAGAATTACATTCCATCTACTTTTACCTTTTGAGCTTTTGTTCTTGGTTCGTTTGGTCACGGTAGACCCTGTTAATAGAGCACAGCTCCTGCCCATGAGGGTGAAGATGCCTTCTGTGAGGGGGTCCGAATGCAGATAGGATTTTCCTGTGAGCTCCCTGAGGTGCTACTCAATGTAAACTCACTACTGTGTTCCAAGGTTGTTCAGCCCTGGCCTGTGCATTTGCCTCTCTATATCAAGGTGCTCCTTTTCTCTAATATGGACCAAGAGATTATTTCTCTTGTTTGCTTGTGAAAGTCTAACAGACATCTTTATTGAGCTTTTTGTTCTCAAAGGCTTAGGGTGTTTTGCTCACAATCTCATCATTGGCACATTCCTTCTGTAACTAAGGAGCAGGCAGATGTTACAGAATTTCCCTTTCAGAGGTGAGAACATGGGGCAGAGGAAGATTTAGCAAGCTGTCTTAATGTGGCTACAAAGCAAATGACTTGCAAAACCAGTGGTGGAACACACTTTCCCCTTCCCTCTTTCCTCTTTCCACTTGGCTAATCTTCCTATCATCATCATAAGCATCATTAATACTATCTAATATATGTCAAATACTTCAAACAGATAATATCTTTTGAGCACCTTATATGCAGCATTTCATTCAATACTCATAACCACCCTGTGTATTACATATTCTGTTTATTCCCATTTTGCAGATGGAGACTTTGAGGTTAGCGATATTAAATGGCTTGCCTGAAGTCACACAACTTGGAAGTGGTTGGGCTAGGATCCAGACCTGGGAAGACAGCTCAGCACTGAATTTTTACATTTATATTCACTCCTCCTTAGGTAGTAGGCACCAAGCCAGAAGCCTAAGCCTGGCGACCAATGGACCTGTAGGGAGTTGCATGGTTCTTGGGTCTTTTTACTGGGCTTTGGTTTTCTCACTATAAAAAGACTAGATTGTGCTAAATCTCCTTAAGGTCACAGTGTTTTGTAGTAGTTAAATTACTTGTAGGCTTTGAAATCTGGCAGAGCTGGATCCTTGAGAAAGCCACATAACATCTTTGAGTCCCATTCCATCATCTATGGAATGGAGTTAATCATGCCTACATGAGGCCAGGCAAGCTCTCTGGTCCTGTGTCTGGCACGTAGCATCCACTCAACAAATGCTCTTTTCTCCCCTATTTTCAGCTCTTCTTCCTCCCCTCAATGCTCTTTTTTTAAATAGTATCACTTGTCTCTCTAAGACAAGGGTGGAGAACATCTAGACCATGGGCTGTGTAAGGCCCAGGAAATCATTTGGTCTGGCCCTGCCAAGGTATTCGGGGTGAATAAATTAAATGTTTGACCAAAATTTAGCAGGTTAAATTTTAAGTTTATAATTTTGTATGGCCCAGGAATGATGTTATAAATATCCAAATGGCCCTTGGCATTAAAAAGGTTCCCCCCGCCCTGCTCTAAGGTCCCAGTGATCCTGGCATATCTAAGAGAAGGTGAATGGTGGAGGCTAGGCAAGGGAGTGTGCTGAGCATTGGACATGGTATTCTTTTATCCATCCACAGGAGAGGCTCTCATGAAGTTACTTGTACTTAGAACTGGGGAAAAACAAGCAATACTCATTATCCCCAGAACTGACCTTAGTTTGACGTCCTTGGAATTTGCTTGGCCTGCTCATGCAAATATCCAACCCGTTCCCCTTTCCTCCTCTCCAGTTTTACTTATGACTTACTGCTAAGTTTTTCCAGCATACAGTTATTTTTTTAAGGGCCAGAATTAGGCACATATAACATAATACAGTACTGGTTACTATACCTGCCATTTCTGCCTTACCTGATGACTGAGCTTACAGCAGCTTATGAGAGTGAATGAGGTTTTATGAGATCTATAAATATCTCAGATAGGATTTTTATTTCATTTTCCCCCTTCAAATAAGACATAATGGAAGCACTCACATACACAAGGAATATTTTTTCTGTGATAAAGTAGGGTGTTTTTGAATTGGCCTCTGAGAAGCAATAATTTGATGTGGCTGTTCGTGTTGGGAGTTCTGTGGGGGAGGGGGAAGAATCATGCATATGTTGCTATAAAACTCAAAGATTATTTCCTCATATTGAAGGGTTAGCCCAGCACCTATGGAGAGATTTATTTCAGAGATGCCAGCCCTGTGTGCAGGCTGCATTCCCTCCTTCCCAGGGGTATGTATTTGTGTTTTCTTAGATACATAGGAACCATTGGCTGGCTGGGGTGGGGATGGAGGGCTCCAGGAAAGAATGTTTTCAGTTGTCCCAAGGGAAGATGTTTTCATTCTTCTCCCCACTTCCTGGATTTCCTGGGAAGATTTCACACCACTTAATAGATTGCAATGAGATTTTTTTCTCTTAAAAAAAAAAAAAAAGTCTTAAGCTTATACAATTTAAAAAAACACACATTAACCCATACCAAAAATAAATTTTTAAAAATCTTGCTCGTTGAGGGTATCTACAAGGAACCCTGAACTTGTAAATTTAAAAAAATGTTTTTTTTATTTAAAAATAATAAATGGCATCAAATCGTTATGGTATTTAGATTTCATTGGCTACATTTAAAAGACTAATGGAACTACTTTATTTTTTTATTTTATTATTTTTAAAAATCTTTATTGTTGAGTTTATTACAGATGCCTCTCTATTTTCCCCCCATTGCCTCCCTCCACCCAGATCCCGCCCGCCCTCACCATCCTATTGTCTGTGTTCATAGGTAATGCATATATGCATATAAGATCTTTGTTTAATCTCTTCCTGCCCTCCTACACCCCTTCTCTCTGAGAATCGTCAGTCTGTTCCACTTCCATGCCTGCCTCTGATGCTTTTTTATTCACCAGTTTATTCTGTTCATTAGATTTCTTAATCGTTTATTTTGATTTTTAGATCCAGTTGTTGATAGGTGTGTATTTGTTGCCATTTTGTCATTCATATTTTTTATCTTTTTCTTTTTCTTCTTCTTCCTCTTCTTAAAGAATACCCTTCAACATTTCATATAATACTGGTTTGGTGGTGATGAACTCCTTTAGCTTTTTCTTATCTAGGAAGCTCTTTATCTGACCTTCAATTCTAAACGATAGCTTTGCTGGGTAGAGTAATCTTGATTGTAGGTCCTTGCTATTCATCACTTTGAATATTTCTTGCCAATCCCTTCTGGCCTGCATAGTTTCTGTTGAGAAATCAGCCCCCTTGTAGGTAACTAACAGCTTTTCTCTTGATGCTTTTAAGATTCTCTCTTTGTCTTTAGCCCTTAGCATTTTAATTATGATGTGTCTTGGTGTGATCCTCTTTGGATTCCTCTTGTTTGGGACTTTGGTGCTTCCTGGACTTGTAAGTCTATTTCTTTCACCAGGTAGGGGAAGTTTTCTGTCATTATTTCTTCAAATAGCTTTTCAGTATCTTGCTCTCTCTCTTCTTCTGGCACCCCCATAATATGAATATTGGTATGCTTGAAATTGTCCCAGAGGCTTCTTACACTATCTTTATATTTTTGGAATCTTATTTATTTTTGCTCTTCTGGTTGGGTGTTTTTTGCTTCCTCATATTTCAAATCGTTGACTTGATTCTCAGAATCCTCTACTCTACTGTTGAATCCCTGTATGTTATCCTTTATTTCAGTCAGTGTATGCTTAATTTCTGACTGGTCCATTTCTATGTGTTTGGCCTTCTCACTAAGAACCTTGAAAGTCTCACTAAGTTTCTAGAAGATTCTTGAGTAACCTTAGAACTGTGGTTTTGAATTCTATATCCAGTAGTTTGCTTTCTTCCATTTCTTTCATTTGTGACATGTTTCTTTGTCTCTGCATTTTGGCTGCTTCCCTGTGTTTGTTTCTATGTATTGGGTAGAGCTTCTGTGGTCTCCTTGAGTTGGTAGAGTGGCCTTATGTAGAGGTTATCCTTTTGGGGCCAGTGGCTCAGCCTCCCCAGTCACCTGAGCTGGGAACTTTAGGTGCACCCCTTTGTGGGCTGTGAATACAGTCTTCTTATAGTTGAGCCTTGATTGCTATTGGTGTCACTGGAGGAATTGACCTCCAGGCCAATTGGCTGTGAGGACCAATTGTGACTACAGTGGAAGAGCTGCTGTGCAGGAGACACCCCTATGGAGCAGGACTTGCTTCAGTGGGGCTTTGGTGCTCACTGAGTCTTCCCCCTGGGTCTGTTGCTTATGGAAGTGTAGAGTTTTAATCTAATATGGTCTGACACTGACCACTGGGTACACTGGCTCTTGGGTCTCCAGGGAGGTACAAAGTCAGCCACTGCCTGGGGCCACAGAGAGATCTGCAGATTCCTCCTCTTTGTCTCAGGTTTGGAAATGCCCAGATGAGGTTCAGCTATGAAGCAAGGCAGGCTGGTACTGGTTTGGGGCTCCCTGACCCAGCTGCAGCTTATTTGAGATTTTTAAGGACAGGCTATTCATATGCAAAAGCAGCTGCAGGCAGTTTGGGTGGGGTTGTAAATTGGATGGGAAGGGGTTTTAGGGAATCACCAGGGCCGAGCAGACAAATGGCTGCCAGTCAGCCCTGCAACCAGGGAAGTGCCAGCACAGGAACAGTGATCTCTGCGAGTACGGAGTACCTCCGCCTCTCCTGGGAGAAAGCCGCCCCCAAGTTCCTATCCAGATGCCAGACAAATGTGTCCCCCAGAGCCTCGCCCTGGTGCTGGAGCTCAGAGGAAGCAGAACCTTGTAAGTTCAGTTGATGGTGCTGGCCTTTTAAGAGGAACAGCTGGGTCTCCAATAGCCTCTGTGTCACTGAGCCCCAATCTGCACTGGTTTTTAGAGCCTGTAGTTATGGGGACTTCTTTTCCCAGCTCTGGGAGTCTGGGCTAAGGGTCTGGTGTAGGGCTGGGACCCCTTTCTCCTCCTGACGGCCTCCACAGAGACATTCTCCCTCCCGATTAAAAAAGGGGCACATGTGGGTGCCAGACCAGCCGGTTCTGGGCCTCCGCTCCTCCTACCAGTCTTAGTGTGCTTTCTTCTTTATTTCTCTAGTTGTAGGACTTCCATTCAGCTAGCTTTCCAGCAGTTCTGGATGATGATAGTTCTGTATTTTAGTTTTAATTATGATGTGGTTGTGGGAGGCGGCAAGTACAGGTGTTAACCTATGCTGCCATCTTGCTTCCTCTCCCTAAAAGCTGTGAGGGTTCTAAGCACTTCACTTCTATCTGTAAAATGGAAGTCAGACACTCCATTTGCCATTTGTTGTTTGGGGCCGTTATGACAAATTTAACTACAGATTTGCCTTTTTTTTTTTTAAACTTGAATATCTGACTCTATGACTATTTAGGGTTTTTGTTTCTTTGTGTGTTTTTTTAGCACAACCTCTCCCTACATACATCTTCCCCTGTTCTCAATCGCTTTGTGTTTAATTAGGTGATAATTCAGTTTGTTCTCTGAAGGAATAAAAACCATGTGAGTTTAGTACATCTGAACCAAAAGCATGCAGAGGATTTTTACCTAATGATGTTTAATTTTTTCTATTTAACAGCATCTCAGTGTGCAACATACCCCTAGCACTTTGGTACAGCTACATATACTCACTCCTCAGTGCTTATCATCAACTGATGTGACTTCTCCGGTCCTCAGTGTCCTTGTGTGTATATTGTGGGGTAGAGTTGGGAACAGTTACATGATCAGAGAACAAACAGGAAGCGCCTAGGCTGAACTGGCTTGGAGAGGTGTTTTATTTGGCCAACATACATGTTTCAATTTTCTTTTTAACTTAAATGCTTTTAGACAGATCGTGCACTCTTCAATTAACCTTGTCCCCACTATTTCCACCTTGCTTCACTTCTGATCTCTGGCCTGGTGAGCATGCACTGGAGTTTGTGACCCTCAGACTGGCAGCCCTCTCAGGCCCCTTCTTCTCCGTAACGCTGTGATTCGAGGACACCCTTCATTTCTCCATCTCAAGCTGACTTGCTTTCTACTCTCACCCAGAATCTGTTTTCCATTCTTTTTAGATTTCTCTGCCTTGTTCAATGTCTTTGTCCAGAACCCTGTTTTAATAAAGCAGCTTCCAAATTGCATGTCAATTTCTCTTAGTTATCCAGGTTCTGTTGTAGATCATTGAAATCTGGGATGGAAAAGACCATCTGGTTTACCCCTCTCCCCTCCTGGGCTGAGCAGTTGCTCCAGAGCATGTTCATTCCTTATTGGCTGGTATTTGCAACATTGTCCGATTTGGAAACTGACTCTTAAGTTTCCTGAGCAGGCAGCCTCTTTCCAGTCTAAATGTGAGCAAATGGAACAATACCAAACAAAATATACACATATATATATATATATATATATATATATATATATATATATTTTTTTTTTTTTTTGGTGGGACAGCGCTCATTAACAAATGACCACGATTGTCGTGGTTTCTTTTCTCTCTCAGAGACCCAGGTGGTCAGTGGCGAGAAAAGCTCCTTTTCGTGGAAGAGAAGCATGTGAGCAGTTCTGAGGTTTCTTAGTCTGACATGGAGGCATGTTGTATAGAATCCCATTAACTGCTTTCACTACTTACTTTTTGTGGAAGTGGATTTTTATGTGACTCGTTTCACAGAGGAAGTGATGCTTTGTGTGTGAAGAACTCCAGGGCATTAGAATAAAGTACTTTCCTGAGACTCCGGTAATTTGCTTTCTTCCCACCCTCGGCACTCATATACTGCCAGCAAGACACTTGGCCTTTATATTCTCATGCGTTCAGGATGCTATTCTACATTAGGCGTGTTTTAAAAAAAAAGTATTCTTTTTTATTGGCTACCTTATATTACTAAGGATATCATTTAGGTAGACCAGATGGTGATTCTCAGGGTCATTCTTTTCCTGTTAAAAAAGCCATTCCTTTGAATTACTTGGTGCTGGGTATCCCTCCCTGTTTTCTCCAATATGCAATTACTCCCCCTCCCCCGCTTTTTAAATACATCTGAGTGCTAAGTAAAGGTCCAGGCTCACTGTCTTGTTAACATATATCTTAATTGCTTTTTAAACTAATGACTGCTTATCTTACCATATGAATTAACTAAGTAAATATTAAAATATTTCTCAAAAAATACTTCTAGGCAGGAGGAAAGGAAGGAAAAGGAAAGAAAGGCAGACATTATGTGGACTTTAATGTCCTTGCAGTTTTCCTGTGAAAGAGAAGCAGAATGCAAAGCATTTGTTTTCCTACCCAACATGTGCCTGCCTACTTTTTCCTCCTATTTTACATCTGTGATTTCTTGTTTACGCTCCCTATTCACAGAGACTAGGATTTTACAAACGTTAGATTTTGAGGCCCACTTGACATCTCATGGCAGTCCTTCCTCAATTTGTAGATAACCTGCCTGAACTTTAGAGATCCTTTAGTCTAAGTCAGTAGTGGACCTTCAAGAATTGGGGGCCCCTTTTCAATGTTTTAAATGAATTTGCCTGTTGACACAATGCACAATGCAATGCTTCTTGAAGGGTGTCCCCAACCCTCCTTGAGCACAGAATCACCTTGGGAGGCAATATTATGACGCTTTCAGTAGTTTTCCCCAAAACCTTGTGATTAATTCAAGGAGAAAGACTCAGCCTTGTGGTAGTATGTCTTTAACACCTAAGGCTTTATAATCTTTCCTTCTCTTCCTCCTCTTTCTCCGATTTCTTTTTCTTTCTTTTGTTTTCTAATGAAGAGGAAACAGATCTATCTCAGACCCAGAACTTTAAAAAAAAAATGTTTTTATTGACTTCAGAGAGAGGAAGGGAGAGGTAGAGAGATAGGAACCTCAATGATGAGAGAGAACCATTGATCGGCTGCCTCCTGCATGCCCCCCCCTGGGGATCGAGCCCGAAACCCTGGCGTGTGCTCTGCCTGGGAATCGCATCGTGACCTCCTGGTTCATGGGTCGATGCTCAATCACAGAGCCACACCAGCCGGGACAGACCGAGAACTTTTGACAGGCAAACATCCAGCAAGATGTTAATATAATGTTGGTTTTGTTGTTTTTAATTTTATGATTATGTTTTATTGATGGACATTTACAGGAAAAGTATTTTAAAAATATGCAACATTAATACACAATGGCTCAGTGAGGCAATTACAAAATAAAAATGATAGGGAAATGATTGTGCTGATGAAATGCTGATTTGGTAAAAATGAATGATGGTGGAATGAAATTGAAGTTTGAGAAATACTAGTGTGGTAGAAAATTCAAGGGGTTTGGAGTCAGAAAACCTGGGATTTAGTCCTGACTTTGTAAGTATATAAACTAGGGCAAATTGCTAAGCTGCATTTTCCCATCTGCAATGTGGGGATTATAATAATAGGGTTGTTATGTTCAAATGATATATGGATGTGAAAGTGCTTTGTAAACTGTCACAGGGTATACAGTGTTATTGTCTTCTATTCTGTGGTAGGGGAGGCTTTTGTTTCTAGTCTTAAGCTAGTACTTTTTGTTGGCTTTCTTCCTCATGATTTCTATTCATTTTTCTGAGCAAAACCATAGTAGCTTCTTATTTGTTTATATGGGGCTGTTTTTGTGCCTTACTCATGGAACTTGAAAAACGTTTTCCTACTGGTTGTCTAAAAGTAGGGGCATAAAACTTTCTGATGTGTTTTTATGTGTGTGCATGTGTTAGCTTTGAAATTTTCAAAAAGTAAAATTAGTCCATAGTATGAAGTGTGTCAAAACTTTTGGCTAAAGATAATATATTTTGCTTAATTATTTTTAGATACACTTTTATTTATTTTTTGTTTGTTAAAAAATATGTTTATTGACTTCAGAGAGGAAGGGAGAGGGGGAGAGAGATGGAAACATCAATGATGAGCGAAAATCACTGATTGGCTGCCTCCTACAAGTCCGACAATAGGGTCCGAGCCTACAACCTAGGCATGTACCCTGACTGGGAATCGAACCATAACCTCCTGGTTTATAGGTTGATGCTCAACCACTGAGCCATGCTGGCTGGGCTAAATACATTTTTAAAAATTTTTAATTTAATTTTTATACATTTTTTTTTACATTTTAAAAAATTAAAATATTTTATCACACTCATGACACAGTTGTGTACATTTGTGTGTGTGTGTGTGTGTGTGTGTGTGTGTGTGTGTGTTTTGGTACCCAGGGATGAAGGAAGTTTGGGTTTTATGTAGAAGTGAGAACCTGAGGACAGTTCGCTTCTGAAAGTGGAAGTTTTGGTGCCTAAAATGACTCATTAACAATGCACTGTCACATGTTATTAGATGATGAGATGGGGACTTACCTGGGTAGGAAGTCCTAGACTTACCAGGACCCGCCAGCCTGACTTCCAGGGGAACCCAGCTTATGCTACACAGGGAGTACTCTGGGGGACACGGACTCATCCTAACCCAGGACAGCTCTGCTAGGAGGTGACTAGATAAAAGGGAGGTTGATTTTTCTGACATGAGGACCACACTGCCTATGTTGGTCAAGTCCCATGAACTCTTCAACTGAGGATGCTCAGTTCTCCATGCTACTTAAGACAGGTGCCATATTGACAAGGATTTGGGATCCCACAGTGTCAGGTCCAAAGGTCCACTCGCATGCAGCTTCACCTGAGGCACAGGGAGAAATGAGGGCACATCTGGACCTCTGTCTAAGAACGGGCTTTTAGTCCACTCTGTTATTGTGAGTTGGATAGCTCTGTCTTTATACATCCATTTGAAGTGAAAGTTTGCATCTAGGATGGCCCTGGGGCGCAGTCCATGTGGTCTGAGAAGCACAGGCCTCTCTTGCTCTGTCTGCCTGGATCAAAACACAGACACGGCTCTCCCCTCATTCCAGGTAGAGTTGGATGGGGTCCCTGAAGCTCACAGCTTCCAGTTTGCCCTGGCTCCAGACTTTCAAGGGGGAAATAGAAATGGAGAGGGACAAGAATGTCAGCCTTTTGACCCACTTCTGTAGGGATTTGTTAGGACATACCTTTGGCTCAACCTCCCACATGAGAAATTTGATTCTGGAGTCAGGAATGTGACAAAACACTTGAGTATGCAGCTGGGTTTTTGCCATCGATGTGATTTGCAGGGAAGTGTGGCCATAAAATGCTTGAGATCATGAGTTGGACGGACTCCCCATCTGGAGAGCCATACCTTTCTCTGCAAAATTAAATATTTATGTACTTTTAAGGTTCAGTTTTGATTTTTTAAAAGAAGATAGAAACTCACTCAACTGTTAAAAAAACCAACCACCATGAAATGTTTAGGATCAAGGGGAAACATTTCCAAGTTCGTAACAAATAGCTTTATCGGAAAACATTGCTTTGTTCTTTAAAGAAAATCAAACCCTTACTAAAACATTTTAAGAACTGACGCTACAGTCCTGGCCAGTGGTCACCATGAAAGTGGCAGAGGCCAGGGGCTGATGTTGGCCTTCACATTGTTATCAGAGAGCTTCGTCATCATCCATTCCTCCTTCTCCTCTTACTTTAGGGTTCCTCCACTGTGACTTTCCCCATCTGGCACTGACTCCCTTTTATTCCCATTGACCCCCTACACCTGCCCCCTCCCTCCCACCAGGCCTTTACCACACTATTGACTGTATCCATGGGTTATGTATATATGCATATTAGTTCTTTGGTTAATCTCCCCCCTCCATCCCTCATCCCTGCCTCTCCTCTGAGATTCATCAGTCTGTTCTATGCTTCTGTGTCTCTGAAGCTATCATTTTAAAAACACTTCTACTTGAAAATAATACACAGAATCCCCTATACCCTCCATCCAGTTTCCCCCAATGGTGACATCTTATATAGCTACTAGAGGCCCGTTGCAGGAAGATTCCTGTAAGAATAGGGCTTCCTGCGGCCATCTCCGCCACCCCGCCTGCTTCCCTCCCTTCTCCACTGCCCTGCTTGCTTCTCAGCAGCTTCGCTCCCTTCTGCAGCTCTTGGCTTCCTTCTACGCTGTCTTCAGTCTTCATGCAAAGTCCTCTGCACCTGGACATGCAAATTAACTGCCATCTTGGTTGGGTTAATTTGCATACTCGCTCCTGATTGGCCCGTGGGCGTGGTTTGTGGGCGTAGCAGAGGTATGGTCAATTTGCATGTTTCTCTTTTATTAGATAGGATCAGATGACTTGGTTCATTTTGAGGCACTTGCTCTGAGGAGGTGGGGTGGGTGTGGTAGGAGGGAACGCGGAGAAAGGAGGATGAAGTTATTGAATGGCCAAGGGAGGTGTGGGTAGGGGGAAAGAGGAGCCCAAGAAGGAACCCCGACCTTTTGTACCTGAGGCCTCTCAGCTGTTAAAATGAAAAGCTAATTATCTCTTGTTTAAATGAGAAAAAGGGATAAAAATATCTCTTCTATATGTGGATACACATAACATTCAAATAAAAGGATAGATAAGTACAGTTGACAGTTTTGGGGAGGAGGGAAAGAGGAGAGACTGCTGGGAAAGAGGAAAGGGAGATTTTAACTTTGTATACATTTTTTTTGTTCCATTTAAATGTTTTTGGCCTTCATGTATGTTCATTATTTTTATTTTTTAAAAGTGCAATCCAGGTGATGGAATAATAGGGCACTTATATTTTCCTCTATGGTTTTGTTAACTATATGCTAATTAAATACATACCAAGCTTCTTGACACAATCAATAATTTGGACTGCTAACAGTTGTTCTTTTAGTGGGGCCAGTAAGTGAACCCCATTCTCCCTTCTCTAACCCATTAGAGAAAATACATACAGGAACCAGAGATAGAGGTTAAAAACCAGGTTTATTTATCATGACAAAGCTGCATGTAGACCCAGTTGGGAAGTGCCATTTCATTCTGGCTTCCCAATGTTTACCCCATTCCCACCCCCTGCTAGCTTATGAGCTGACCCGTCTGTGGGAAAGGGTCTTCACAGAAAGCCAGTCACTGGGATTCCCATGGCCCCCCAGTGGGAGTGCTCCCCCATGGGAGGGGGCAATGTAAAGCCCTCGGGGGTCAGGGTGATGAGAGATGAGTGAGCATTGCACTGTTTTTTTCTTTCTGTTTTTCTTTCAATATCACTGATCGCTTTTCTCTCTTGGGCAGGAGTGAGTGAAGAAAGTAAAAGGAAGTGTTACTTCCAGGGTTTTCTTGGAGGGATTTACTCTGGGAGTGGAGGCCCCCCAGGGAAACACGAGAGAAGGGAAAGGCTCCCCCTGCAGAATGAAGACTGAGGAAGAGAGCAAGTGCCCATGCGGGATGCCCCAGGAGGGGACAGAGGAGCCCAGCATGGCCGGGGGAGAGCTGGGTGGAGGAGAGGACAGGAAGCAGCAGTGATGGTATTGCGTTGCTCTCAGTGGAGGCGGCCTGGGCACATTGTCCTAGGCCCTGGTACTTGAGGAACATTGGCCAGAAAGGGACTGGGAGCAAGTAAAAATGGAAAGAATTTGAGGACTGTAGACCCATAGCCTTACAGGAAGAGTGGTACAGTAGTAGTCTCTCCTTATCCGTGGGGGTTACATTCTAAGACCCCCAGTTAATTCCTGAAGCCGCAGATAGTACCGAACCCTGGATGTACAATGTTTTCCCCTATACATACATACCTACGATAAAATTTAATTTTTCGATTAGAGGCAGTAAGAAATTGACAGTGACTAATAATAAAATAGAACAATTAAATCAATATATTGTAATAAAAGTTATGTGAGTGTTCTCTCTGTCTCTGTCTCTCTCTGTCTCTCTGTCTCTCTCTCTCTCTCTCTCTCTCTCTCTCTCTCTCTCTCTCTCATAATCCATCGGATAACCAAGAAGGCTACTGAGTGATTAATGGGTGGGGAGTCTATACAGCATGGATGCGCTGGACAAAGGGATGATAACTGGACAAAGGGATGATTCATGTCCGCAGTGGGACTGAGCAGGACGGCGTGAGATTTCATCACAGTACCCAGGAAGGCGTGCAGTTTAAAAAAGCGTATGAATTGTTTATTTCTGGATTTTCCCATTTAATATTTTCAGACCATGGTTGACCACAGGGAACTAAAATGGCAGAAAGTGAAACCGCAAGTGGCGGGGGTGGAGGGGACCACTGTATAGATGGAAAGATGAGAACAGAAGACTCTCCCATGTCTCCAGAATACTCTGTTTTGGAAACTGCTTTGTCCTTTACCTGCCTCCCTGTCCACTTGTCCCTTCTTGGCCACTTCACATGAGAACAGAACTCACTCCTTGTGTCTGAAGTCAACTAGCCTTGGCTGATCAGGGCATGTCATGTGTCAGCAAGGGATGAAGACATTGGAATAAACACGCTTGTTCATAGTAAACCATTGGCAGCATTGAGAAGGAAGTAGAGAATGCTTAATTTTGGAGCTATGCCCCATTTCCATTCTCTGATTTCTGTTTCTGGTTCTCTTTCTTTCCTCAGCGGTGCCTTGTCCGTGCATAATTGTTAGTTGCTCTTCTTGTGAGGGGAAATGAAGTCAGCAATGATCTATGTCAACATCTTGGTGACATCACTCTCTTGGTTCTCTCTTTTTTTTATTTCTTCATATAATTCCCCCCTCTCTTTCTCCTTCCCTTCCTTCCTCACTTCCTTTTTTGAGGGCTTTCGATCTGCCAAGGACTGAGGTAGGTCTGAGGTTGCACTGGTGACCCAAACAGACATGGTCTCTGCTCTCATGGAGCTTAGAGTCTAGAAGGGGACCCAGAATATCAATAAGTACATATAGAAATGTGCATTGTGCCTGCAATAGAAGGAAAAGAGCAGGGTGCCAGGAGAGAATATTTCTTCAGTGATTTTCCCAGTCACCTCTGAAAGAGTCCAGGAATTTCCTGTTCCTCTCACAGCTATTTTATATACTTCCCCAAAACGTTTTCAGAACTTCTTCCTGGAAGTTTACAGTTACTACTCAAAAGGAATCTAAAGTGGAACAGACGTTTGAAATTGAGAACACTTACAACTGGTAGACACCACTTCTTATTAGTCTCTCGGGTTTAGACCTTTCCTGCTATGTGTGATATATACGAGGCTGGAGTTTTATCCTGGTAAGCAAAGAAGTTGTTACACTTCATATCCTATATATATTGTTGGCATTGAGTATTGTTTAAAGGTCTATTTTAAACCTCAACTTCATTGCAATAGATTTGTATTATTCCTTCCATTGGAAAAAATAATGAGGGAATTAAAGAAAAGGAAAAGTTAATGGTCTTTCCTTGTTACATAGCAAATCATCTTGGGCAAGAGATTTGACTAAGTCTGTCAGCTAAGACCTTAATGATATGTTGCTGTGTAGCACTCCCTAACAAAGCCTGTATATGTAAAAGCAGTAGGTAGTTCATCCTCATCAGTGGTGGCAATTTTTAAAAATAGATATATATGAGCAGAATTTTCTTAATTCTGCCCCAGGATTGATTGGTGAGTTTCCTACTGAGAGATGTAAATAAGATTAATAAATTTATCTGGCCGAGTTTCTCTGATTCTGGCTTGGTATGTGGCTAGAGGAAAAGACTTTCTGGGAAGAATGATGCCTTTTTTTAAAAAAACAACAACAGCAAATGGATTGAATTGGTGTAAGTGTGATTTGCACAGGGATGCTTAATCTATCTAGCATCAAATGCCAGAATACAATGTGGATTTTATAAAGATAAGACTATTGCCTGATTTGTATGATTAGAGGAAAGATTTTGGGATTAAGATGTATCTGAAAACTGACTCTGTTTACCTTTAACGCCTGCCGATTTACAGCCTCGCCAGGAGCTACTGGCACTACTGAGGGATGGTGGCAGGATACGAGAGAGACCACGGCACATCTTCAGAAGAAGGGCAAGATGCAGTGAACCCCTGGCTATTACTGGGTGTGCGTGGGAGTTGGTGGTGGTGCTGATTTGGTGATAGACGCAATGGGATTGGGTCACAGGACCTGGAAGAGGGAAGCCTTGACTCAGCTGGGAGGGGCGGGAGGGAGGAGTCCTAGGCAAATCAGAAGGGGCCCAGGGTTGGGTGGTGGTTTCATTTCCAGGCCTCCCACAGGTAGCAAGAGCACTGTACCTTTTTCTGGTGAAAGCATTTGCAGACGTTCATTTTGGTACTTGTACCACCGGTGGGGGACTCAGGAAAGCAGAGGAACAATTAGCAACAACAGAATACTTGTGACTGCAAATGACCGTGCCAGATTTGTAGGATGTCTTTAAAACTTTTGCCTTGGGTTGGCCCCTGGCACGACTTCTTGGAAGTCTACAATAAACAACAGGTCTCTGCCATCCAGACCTTGCTCGGTTTAGCTGTTACTTTTCTTCCACTATGACAACGCCTCGACCAAGGGCATGATTTTTATGGGAGGCTATCAACAACGGGTTCCCCTGTTTAAGCTTACATGGCAGCTGCCTTCCCAGAGTTAAGACTTTAATGAAGCATCTATTTCCCTTGGAGCCAACCTGCCTGTCCCTGTCTTCCCTGTCCACCCAGGCAGAGAGCAAAGCCCTTTCTCTCTTATGATGTTGCAGAGTTAATGCTGCTCTATTGATTTTATGAGCCTCCCAGTGGCGGGGTGGGGGATGGGCCCAGCGCTCCCAGTGTGCTTCCTCCAGCTCTCTTTCCAGCCCTGGCGCTTTTGTTTTGAATCTGGAAGCTTCCGACCAGGGCTGGGTTTCCAAAGGTCAGTGTGCCTGCACATCTTGTCCTTAATGAATTGGCTCTGCCCTGGAGCCCTCACTGAACTCAGCACTGTTCATCCTGAGCAGTAGCAGCAGCAGCTTCATAACCAGATCCAATTGCTTGACATCCACCCTTGAGGAGCCACTGAGGATTATTGGCCGGGAGAATGTGGTCGGTCGTAAATGCATGTCTACAGGGTTGAGTGAGGTTTCTCCTTTGCTTAGAAAGCCAGGAAAACATCAACAGAGAGAGGCTACGAAGGAGAAAAACATACCCAGGCACTGTTTTTAATGAGGGAATTTCACTTTTTTTTTTTTTTAAAGTGGGAGATATTTTTTCAATCACCTTCCTTCCTCCTCTTGTTCTTCTCTTCTATGGTTTTTCATCCTCCTCCTCCTTTTGCTGTAAATCTGGTGTGCCCAGGTCTACCCATCTCTGAGGAGCTGTTTTATTTGATGGTGAGAATTTCTTAATTCATTGAGCTTTTTGCCCTGGCTTTCAGGAAACTCAGGCCCGAGTTTAATTCTGTGCTTGATTCAGTAGCATTATTTTAGCTAAGATTTTTTTGGGAGTTATATTGATCTCTACTTTGGTTCTCATTTCTAAGTTTGTTGTATGTGTGTTTTAAATTAGGAGTGTAAATGCGAAACGGAAAGTACCTGAGGTGAATTTCTGAAACACTCAGGTTCAGGTATATCACTTGGCAACATTAATTGACCCCTGGGCCTCACTAGTATCTTTTAAGCTCTTAATCTTTCCCTGAATTATTATTATTATTATTATCCAGAAAAATAAGCGAGTTCTCTTTAGTAAGTATATTTGTAAAGCTGAGCGAAGAGCAAGCCAACAACATTATTGTCAGCCAGAAATATTTGGCATTTTTTCGGCCCCGGGGACACATTTCTTGCTGCCCTGTAACATGTATCCAATGCAGCAAAACACCTACTTCCCAGGCACATAGCCGGGCTTTCATGTGTGTACACCATTGCTCATGTCACATGCTCTTCCCGGAACGTGACTGCTCCCTTTCTCTAACAGGCAAAAGCCTAGCTCAAAGGTGACATCTTCACATGGCCTTCACTGACCTGTCCAGGACAGTGAATTGGTTCCTTCTGTGTGTTGCCGTAATACTTTATTCACTCTAGTTATTAGTCATACACATACCCTGTTATTTTTAATTGGATATATTTCTATCCCTCTGTGTGTGTGTGTGTGAGAGAGAGAGAGAGTGTATATGTGTGTGTGTGTGTGTGTTGTGTATTAGAGGCCCCATGCATGAAATTCGTGCAAAAGTAGGCCTTCTCAGCCGCGGCTGCCTGGATCCCTCCCTCACAGCCGCAGCGGCTCCCTCGATCCACGGCTGCAGCCCTGGCTTTGTCCCAGAAGGATGTCTGGTCTAATTAGCATATTATGCTTTGCTTTTATTATTATAGATGTATGTATGTATGTATGTGTGTGTGTATATATACATGTGTATACATGTATATACATATATATATGTATGTGTATATATATGAAGTGTCAAGGAAAGTGTCTGGTATAAAGTAGAAGCTCAGTAAATAGTTGTTACATTAATTTAAAAGAAGTATAAGATACAGTACCTGTCCCTGAAAGGCCAACAGAATTCAGGTGGGTGTAACCTGCTTCTCCTGGCAGAGTTCTTTCTCCCTGGCCATTATCCTATCGGACAGATCCACTGCTCTGGTCCAGTTGCCACAGAGAAGAGCGTACAATGAGAGGTAATAGTGGCTCCTGATTGAGATATTTAAAAAATTCACTTAGGAAGTATTTATTGAGAAGCTCGTGATTATGACAGGCAGTGTGCTCAGCCCAGGGGAAGTTTGAAACTTGGTGCCAGACCTCCAGGCTCTTGTAGATTTGTCAGAGCGCTTACTTCCTCCTCCTTGACATTTCATGGTGCCATCCCTGCACATTTCCCTTTCTTGTTTGAGATTCTTCTTCAGGGCAGGGATCCAAGCTGGATGGTACTGGGCTAGAGTAGCTGAGCAGAAGACGAATAACAATGCAGGTCATGTAAGATTGCCTCCAGCTAGGTCTCTCCTCGCATAAAGAACGTCATAGGAAAACTGTGGGATGTGTTTCTCACATCAGTCTCTACTGTCATATTCCTGGACTGTTTCACTAATGTAAGTTATCTAGTCCCCGTAGGAATTTGAGTTTGTGAATCCTAACCTAGTTTTATCAGGGAGGGCATTGCGAACGTCTAGAGGAAATCACCCTCCTGTCTACCAGAAGGACAACCGTGTGGCCTTGTATCTTGGAGACTAGACAGAAACCGCAGTCCACAGTCTGAAACTGAGATCCCCGGGGGCATGGCACTTCCATAATAAGCAGAGCGATCCGGGTAGTAAATTCCATCTTCTTCATGCCTCGCTCCCCTTAGGCAAGTAGGATTTGGTCATAAGAAACTAGGACCAAAGAGGAAGTGACTTGAGGAAGGCCACAAAGCTAATACGTAGGAGGAGCTGGTAAAAGTCCCCCTGGCGTTGGTCTGTGTGGTCTCCATGACATCACATTGCCTTTGATTTTATATTCCTATGTACCCAAAGCGGAAGGATTTTAATATCCAAGATTGATTAGGCAGAGCTGAACCACTTTGACGAAGGAAT
The DNA here is from genome assembly GCF_951640355.1 of Cnephaeus nilssonii. Lineage (NCBI taxonomy): Eukaryota > Metazoa > Chordata > Mammalia > Chiroptera > Vespertilionidae > Cnephaeus > Cnephaeus nilssonii. The sequence goes on along the minus strand of NC_137081.1, from coordinate 13,867,276 downwards.
GCCTAATTACTTGATTTTTAGCAAAGATGGTCTTCCACCACCACACCTTTCTGAATCACAATAATCTGCACCCACTGGCCGTCGTTCCTTGTAGGTTGTTACTACCAGATGATTATAGACAAAACCACTTTAAAATGAATGTTTATGTTCCATGTAGAGGACAGGGCCAAGTGTCAATTTTGCCCGTGAGCTGATCTGCTGCCCAGAATTTGATGGATTCCCTTTGTTGGAGGTGTGTTACCTGATAAGAGCCAGCTGTTGGCATCCAGGATTTTTCCACAGGCATGGGATGCTTGCAATTCACCTGTTTCCATGCTGCTCTCCCCCTCTTTTTCCTCTTGCTCCTGCTATTCCTTCCGTGTCCCTTTTTTTAGCTGCATTTTCCATTTGAATTGGAACAAAGCGATGAGTGATTGATAATACAGGTGTTGAAAATGAGCCAAGAACCACTACTCCTCTGAAGGACATGGGGGAGGAGGAATATTGAATCTGGTTTGATCAAATTGGTACTTTTATGATTATTAAAGTTAGGAAAACTTTTAAAATGTTGTATCAAAGATTCAAATCATGCCTCTTAAAAAGTATATCACTTCTAGTTCCCATATATTGGGCATGAATCCAATAAATAAATAAAGTTAAATTTTCAGTAAACTGTGCTTATAAATTTTCTCAGTTCCTATCCTTAAAAAAAAAGAAACCAGTTCTATTTATTTCTGTCTCAGTGATTACACTTGATGTTGACAGGTTGGAATGACTGAAATCCTATTTACTTCTAAAAATCCAACAAGATATGGAACAGCCAGGGAGAAGTCAGAAATCTCCTAATAAAGGGTGTTGGCTAAACCAAGAGCACTTGCCCCAGTCTCCCTGGGAGAAATTACATAGAGAGATGTAGTTGGAAAGCTTGTGAAATGAAGTTTGGGACGTCTGTGTTTCCAGTTTGGGAAGATCTTGAACCTTTGTCAGCAATCCTATTCTTTCAGGGTTACTGAGGGATGATAGTTTGTTGAATTTTTAGAATGTTTTGAGACTCTGGTAGAAGGTTCAGAGTTGGGCCAGAAAAAGCTTAATTATTAGTAGGCAAGAAACTTGGTTCTGTTTCTGGTATTATTGATAGTATGACTACAGAACTGTAGAAAACCCAATTTTCTATACTAGGTTGGGTTCCCCACATATAGGATGAGGATTTTAATCCTTGTAGCCTCGATGGTCTCACAGGGGGATTCTGAGATTACATGATCAATACTGATGAGCATTTTCAGAAGCTTTTCACAACAGAATTCTCGGTAAAAAAAAAAAGTATGTCATTTCATATGGCTTGGACTGGAAAAGTCCAGGTTTCACCTGGCTGCTCTGGTTGACTTTGTTCCTGATTCTGTCAGCCTATTTTCTAGAGAAACTGGGAGGAAGGCTTCCAGAGAGCTCTGATTCAGTGAAGTGTGAGGGGAGAGCTCAGAGTGGGCTTTTACGGTAAGAACAGCCCAGATAAAGAAAGCACCCTTTCCCTTAGCCAAAGTGCTCTTTTCATTCACATAGCTGTTTGCAAATCCTGAGAGTGTGAATGTCATTTTCTTTTCCCCTAAAATACATGCAAGAACTCAAGTTGTTCAAGATCAAGCCAAATAAGGCCAAGTTTTGTGGCAATCTCAAATCTAGACACATCAAAATATCTCCTTAATTAAGGCACTGGCTCTGCTGGGGCTCACATTCCAGGATCCTCAGCAGAGAAAACATGTTTTCTTTATAGGGGAGTTTTATTAGCAGCAATGTTCCGGTATGTGCTTCAGGTTAATTAATGATGTAGTCACACTGGTGTCTTGCCATGAGTTTCATTCCAGTAAGTGAGGGCACAAGGAAATCGCATTGGCATATCCTGTCGTGCCAAATAGGAATCCTTAATTTGGACCAATAAAATATATCTGAGTGAGGTCTTTCAACAAGGTAGTTTAAGAATTCTTAATGTGGATACTGCCTGAGACAGAATTCTTTTACCCTAAACCCGTGGTCTGCAAACTGCGGCTCGCGAGCCACATGCGGCTCTTTGGCCCCTTGAGTGTGGCTCTTCCACAAAATACCACGGCCTGGGCTAGTCTATTTTGAAGAAGTGGCGTTAGAAGAAGTTGAAGTTTAAAAAATTTGGCTCTCAAAAGAAATTTCAATCCTTGTACTGTTGATATTTGGCTCTGTTGACTAATGAGTTTGCCGACCACTGCCCTAAACTATTAAGTCGCATGTGCATTGGTTTCAATGAGTATATGCTGTTCTAAAATATTATGTTGGCCAAGATGATTGAGACCTCAGAGATCCAGCCCACCCACAAGCTCTGGTGGACCCGACCTTCACTGTGTAAGGAGATTTGTACCAAGAACCACCTTTTCCCCGTGAGTGTTTTTACTAATTTTAAATCATGGTAGTGTTTTAAATCTTAATTTACGGTGTGCATACGTAGCAAGCTTCTTTGGAGGTTGAAACAACAAAGCAACTGGATTGGAAATTAGATTTTTCCCCTTATGCTGCTAATGTAGTTCTTGTTCCATGGGGATTTCCCCTTTGCACGGGCTGATGATTTCTTTGAAACTGTATGGAAATTGGTTCAGACAGGAACAAAGGGGAGAGGGGATGGCAGTGATGATTCAAATTAGTGTCTCTTCTTCAATGAGCGTCTGGTGTGCCTCAAAGTGCATGTCACCCACTATCAGCTGAGTCACCCAAGGTTAAGTAGCCAGAGCTACTGGAATCCAAACTCCAGGGCCTCGGCACCTGATTTGTCCCTGGCAAGTTGGATCAAATTGTCAATTTGAAATCTGCATCGTTGTAACGTGGCTCAGAAATAGCCACGCACAATTTTGCTTTTCTTTACATGATGGAAAACCTTTTCTTCCTTTCTCCCTCACCGTTTCCAGCAAGCATGTGGCAGATTCCTATTAATGAACAGGAGAGCGAACAGCTTTGGGACTGTGGGGACCGTGGCAGGTTTAGAAAAAGGCATCCGAAATTCCTTAAAAAGAATCTACATTTCACTGTCAGAGGCACATGTCCACACACATACGTACTCACACGAACACACACATACACATGAAGCCTGTAAAGCTTATATTCAGTATTTCCACCGTCACTCTTGCCTAGTTCAAACGCCATACCCTCTTAATTGGATTTTGGCTCACTTCCAGTTGCAGTGTGTGAGGTTCAGTATCTGTGAAATAAATAGCACCTCTCAGCAGAGATGTCTTTTTATGTAAAATTCTTAAAGGGAATGCAGAGGAAAGAAATGCTTCTGTGTTTAGGAATTTATAGGAAAGCCCCCAAAATGCGCCAGAACAGGAATTTCCAAGGACCCCACCTCTGTAAGTAGAGTGTGTGGCTATTTAAGAGAACAGAAAACAAGTTTTTTGATGAACTTAGATTTGAATGGGCTTTTCATTTGAGGGATGATGAATGTAGGGGTGCTAATATTGGGGACCAAACTGATGTGACTCTCAAGTGCTTCTGAGGCCAGTGGCTAGAATTGCTTTTTTCAGGGGGGTTCATTTGGGTGATGGAAATGGCAATAAATGATATAAAGTGGGTTGAGCCTTTATCTTTAATCTATTCCCTCAGGATACCGGTTAATAAGCACCTGATGTGGAGGCCAGAAGAGGGGTGGGTTTTGTTAATCTTCTTGACACTCAGGGCATATGATGCAATATGGACTGCTGAGAAGAAATACCCTCTTTGCATCTGTTTGAAATGGGCAGATGCGAGGTCCAAGATAATCTCTTTGTCTTGAGAAGAGGCTCCATTTTACTCCTGTCTGAAGAGTCGGAATCAGCAAGTGCAGCCTCAATTCTAAAACTTGAACTGAGGAGAAATGATGATTGAGCCTTTTTGACCTACTGAAGTAAGACATTTTAGGATCAATTTCCTGGTGGAGAGACCAAGTAACATCTTCTCTGGAATTCCAGGATTGATTAATCAGTTGATCCATTTATTAATTCAACTAAGTAGGTTTTGGATGCCTTTTCCAGGCACTGTGCTGCGTGCTGAGGATTCATGGGTACTTAAGTCTCTCCTTTCCTGGAACTTCCATCCTAATAGGGAAACAATAAATATGTAAGCAAATAAATAATTTAGCTCTGTCCAGGGCTTGGTAAGTACTAAAAAGCAAGCAAAGTAAAGTAATATGATAGAGAATGAATAGAATGTTCGGGCTAATTTATCTAGACAGATCAAAGAAGGATGCTGAACTGATGACAATTAAGCCCAAACTTAACAGATGAAAAGGAAGTAGGTATGCAGTGAACTGGGATCTGCATTCTGGGGTGCAGGAGCACAAGGCACTGTGGCTCTGAGAGAGAGGAGCTTGGTGGGTTTGTATGAGTGGGAGAGGTGAAAGAGTTGAAGAAACCGAGGCCAGATCTCGGAGGGTCTGATTTGCCATGGCAAGGAAGTAAGTGTGATGACAAGTCATTTAAGGATTATCTGCAAGACTTTTGAGCTGGAAGGGGTCTTGAGAGTGTGGGTCACTCCTTTTACAGAGAACGAAGTAAACTTCCTGCTTGGGTTCAGTAGTTTAGTGGCGGAGGGAGAGGTGGTGTGGGAAAGGGGGCTATTGAACCTTATTCCCAGGTCAGTTCTTTTCACCAATAAAAAATGAGAGATGAGCCCTAACTGGTTTGGCTCAGTGGATAGAGCATTGGCCTGCAGACTGAAGGGTCCCAGGTTCGATTCCGGTCAAGGGCATGTACCTTGGTTGCGGGCACATCCCCAGTAGGGGTTGTGCAGGAGGCAGCTGATCAATGTTTCTCTCTCATTGGTGTTTCTAACTCTCTATCCCTCTCCCTTCCTCTCTGTAAAAAAAAAATCAATAAAATGTATTTTTTTAAAAAGACAGATGATCCCAGCTGGTGTGGCTCAGTGGTTGAGCATCGACCCATATGCACCAAGAGGTCACCAGTTCGATTCCAGGTTGTGGGCTCAATTCCCAGTGGGGGCTGTGCTGGAGGCACCCCATCTATGTTTCTCTTCATCAACGTTTCTCTCTCTCCTCCCTTCCTGTTCTCTAAAAATCAATAAAGACATAGAGAAGTGAAAATAACATCTTGTCCCCTTGTCTTTACTGCTACTCTTCCTGGTGGTTTCTGGAGGCCAGAGGATACTGGCAGAAGGGAGGCGGTCACTCTCCAGGGCGAGGAAATGGCTTTTACTTCCGACATAGGAATTAAGGTGGCACACCCACACAGCCATCTCCAGCACTTTGGGAAATTCTCAGGGCTGCCCCTTAGCCGTTGACGAACCTAAATGTGCCTTTCAGTTTGTAAGACTGGATCTGTGCCAGATAGTAAGCATTACATTTTTTTTTACAAATGAAAAACACTGAAGAGATAATAGATAAATATCATCTATAATAAATCTTAAAATACTGATGTATCCTACAAGAAATGTTGGTAATAAATGTATACGTATTGTTTCTAATGTTCTTTTGGTAAAAAAAAAAAAAAAGAAAAGAAAAGAATTTTTGGTTTTCATCATCCTCTTAAACCCCTGCCTGACTAGGATTGTGCTCACTGTGGCTTTTCAGCTGGATTGTTTGATCATTGCTCCATCCATCCATCCATCCACCCACCCATCCATCCACCCATCATCCATTTGACAAATGCTTGAGGCAGACCATAAGTCTAGGTGTCTTTGAAGAGCCCACCCACATGCTAGTGAAATTTACATTTAGTTGCTGGTAAGGCTGATATCCGTGATGAAGCAGAGAGTTAGTTTTAAAGCCTCTTGTTAACTTGGATTAGTGAGTGTCTTAGGCTTTATAGGTGCGGCCGGAGGCCCCTGTGTGGAGGAAGGTCCATGGACCACCTTCTTCCAGGTCTCCAGCCTCTTCCTTTCACCCTCATTTGGGCAGCAGAGCCATGTGCCGGTTCCTTTGGTTCTCTTCTGAATGAGCTGCTCTCCCTCTCCAGTCTTTGCTTCTTGACTTCACAGCATTATAGGACGCCAGACTCATAGGTTCCTTAGAAGTTCAACCCGTTTGCCTGGTAGATGAGAAAACCTGATCCCAGGGAGGAAAGTCACTGAGCCAGAGTTCCTTGCTTAGTAAACCTTTTATATACAACAACTTTACTTTACTTTGACAATTATTTGGTACTGTTTATTTTCCCTCTCTGTGCCTTTGATAAATGTGTTTATACTTATTGTCTTCTTGGATGTGTAATGAAAATTACACTAGTTACATATTAGCTACGACATACACAGTGAGCGTAGCAGGCCCTGTTCCAAACACTTAACACATATCAAGTGATTGAACTCTCACATGTAGGTTGTATTATCATCACATTTTACAGGTGAAGAAACTGAGGCACAGAGGGGTTGAGTAAGTCTTGTAGTCTGAGTTTGGACCCAGGCAGTCTGGCTCCAGGGCCAATAAACTTACCCCCCTCCCCCCTCCGGCCCCTCTGTACACAGGACCAGTCTATTTCCTTAGCAGCACAGCAGCACACCCACACAGCCATCTTCAAGACTTTGGGAAATTCCAGATCCCTCAAATTAAGTAAATGCAAACACCCATGTCAGGAAAAGCAGCCTAGGTCTTGGTTTCATTATTTTTTGGCTGCCATCTTACACAGTCTGGGGAGTAGGACAAACATTCCTCTTAGCAAACCCCACCCCCATTGTGTTTCACATTCCACAGTGGAAGTTGAAAACTCTCTGTTTTGAAAATATTCTCTGGGATCACCAATCACTAAATTGCACTTGCCACTGAGGACCCCAATGGGTTTGGAACCTATTGTTCTTGGTAAATTCAAACTTTCAGTGTGTGTGTGTTTGTACATTGTACATGTGTGCAGGTGTGCTTGTGGTAATAAAAGCAATTGCATATGTATATATATTTTTATGTGGAGTTGGAGGGGAGGGTATATTAATTAACAATTAACCCAACTGAGAAGGATATCACATTGTTTCAGAAGGGAGTCAATGAAATGAGTTTGCTTTTAAAAAAAATCCCAATAGCCTGAGCCAGGCTGTACAAGTGATTTAGGAGAGGAAGGGGAGATGACGTAATGGGTTCGGCATGTTCCCATCTTGGCCACTCTGTGCAAAAGGGCCCGGGGAGTTCTGGGAGGGTGTGTACAAAGTTAACGGGAGCCGGTGGGGGTGAGTAAGAGCAGGTTGTAAAACAGGATTAATCACCTCTTGTCAGACCTTTCCCTGTTCCTGTGTTTTCAGTAATTTTGGTTTGAATGAAGGCTCTCTAGCCAATTAATATTTGTTTGTTTCCTTTGGCAAGACCTTGTTGGGGCAGGGATGAGATTGTGAGTTTAACATTTTTGTTTTGGTTTTGCATTTTGGAAGAAGTGGTAAGTAATGTGAGCTTGGGTTTTTAATGAAATGTCCCCTGTCCCCCTCTCCCCACTCTTTTAAGAGGCAGGAGGCAAGACATGGCCAGCTGGTGCCTTGAACTGACACAGGTGCAGAGGCTGTGGGGGGTGGGGAGCCAAGAATAATTACAGGTTTCTGAAGCGTCAGGCCTTGCCTGACACACAAGCGCTCCCATGAAAACTGCTCTTTATGGAAAATTAATGGCGAAGCTGAAAAACTGTCAGGGCTATTGCTGTTCTTGGGAAGCCATCACTCCTCAGAGGGGAGGCCTTCTCCCAGGTCCCTGGGCTCTCACGACTTGCTAGGACAGAGTGCCCTCCGTCCCCGGCAAGGACTGATGGGCACCCTCATGCACAGGGATGGGTTTATCCTTTAGGAGTGTCTCTTCTACATTGCTTTCTGTCTGCAGCCTCGCTTTCTGCCCAGACCTAGATCTTTGCTCTAGTGTAGGATGGTTTTCCATCAACTCTTAAGGCCTGAGTTTACTTTGGTCTATGAAAGTGTAATGACCAAAGCAGGGACAGCTAATGAAACTTTTTATTTTCAAGTTATAAAGTAATAAATGGGATTTCCTCCGGTGTGTGTCCAACCTAATCAGGTGGGGAACGTCCATCCTGTGGGCCGTATAGTATAAGGCCCGCGAAATCATTTGGTCTGGTCCTGCCAAGGCAACCGCAGGCGGGACTTGAAATTCAGTAAGTATAGGAGCATTTTTCATAGCAACATAAATTTATATTAAGTGAATTATATTAATCAAATGATGTTATAAATATCCAAATGGCCCTTTGCAGAAAAAAGATTCCCCACTGCTGAAATCAATAGAAGATTAGTTGGGACATAAGGCATAGCAGACCCAAGTGTGTGAACCAGCTGTACATGAGCAGTGGCATCTCTTGACCACTCAGAAGATTGAATCTAGTTACAGGTCAAGTAACTGGCCAAGTAATAGCGAGCGACTCTTCCTCAGGGCTGACGGAGGATAGGTGCAGCAATTGTAGGCCAGAGTGATAGATTTCAAATTGGTATGTTCTGCAAAGTAACATCTGGAAAAACAACCCTGGACCAACATACAAAGACCTCTGAGTGCATGGGCCGTCTTGTCTCACGTGGAGGCTGTTAATGTTAAGGATCACAGACCCTGTGAAGGAAGACAATGCTTTTCCAAGTAGTTGGAAATGGGGGAGCCCATTGCCTTCTTTCAAGGAGCCTAAGACCTGGGTACCCTCTCTGCCCAGGTTACATGACTTTAAAACTTTAACATTTAATTTGGATTTGAGTTGTTTTGGGGATTCTTTTTATATGCTGCAACTAAGGAATGCGCTGCTGGAAGGTGAAAGGGTTTTTTGAGGTCACTTATTTCAAAGACATATTTCCTTATTTCCCAGGCCTCTAATCTTGTCTCCTTCCCTCCCCACCTCCCCAAGGAAAAATGCATAGGGTGTCCCTAAAAACCTATACACTTTAACAGCTGATAGCTGCAGATTCAATTACATATTAAAAATGAAATGTGTTTTTCAACATCCTTTCTTGATAAAAACTCTCAGCAAAGTGGGAATAGAGGGATCATACCTCAACATAATAAAAGCCTTATATGACAAACCTACAGCCGACATCATACTCAATGGGCAAAAACTAAACTCATTTCCCCTGAGAATGGGAACAAGACAGGGATGCCCACTTTTACCACTCCTGTTTGATATAGTACTGGAAGTACTAGCCATAGCGATCAGACAAGAAGAAGAAATAAAAGGCATCCAAATTAAAAAGGAAGAAGTAAAACTGTCCTTATTTGCAGGTGACATGATACTATACATAGAAAACCCCAAAGACTCCATAAAAAAACTATTAGACCTAATAAATGAATTTGACAATGTAGAAGGATACGAAATTAACACCCAGAAATCTATGGCCTTTTTAAATACCAATAATGAACTCACAGAAAGAGAAACGAAAAAAACAATCCCATTTACCATTGCATCAAAAAAAAATTTAAGATACCTAAGAATAAACTTAACTAAGGAGGTAAAAGACCTATACTCGGAAAACTACAGGACATTGATAAAAGAGATAGAGGAAGACATAAACAAATGAAAGAACATACATGTTCATGGATTGGTAGAATAAACATCATTAAAATGTCCATACTACCCAAAGCAATCTGCAGATTCAATGCAATCCCCATTAAAATACCAACGGCATACTTCAAAGATCTAGAACAAACTCTCCAAAAATTCATCTGGAATTAAAAAAAGACCTCAAATAGCCACAGCAATCCTGAGAAAGAAGAACAAAGTTGGAGGGATCACCAATACCAGATATCAAGCTATATTACCAAGCCACGGTTCTCAAAACTGCTTGGTACTGGCATAAGAATAGACGTATAGACCAATGGAACAGAACAGAGAACCCAGAAATCAACCCAAGCCATTATGCTCAATTAGCATTTGACAAAGGAGGCAAGAGCATACAATGGAGTCAAGACAGTCTCTTCAATAAATGGTGTTGGGAAATTTGGTCAGATACATGCAAAAAAATAAAACTAGATCATCAACTTACACCATACGCAAAAACAAACTCAAAATGGCTAAAGGACTTAAATATAAGATGGGAAACCATAAAAATCCTACAAGACTTCACAGGCAGCAAAATAGCAGACATATGTCATAGCATTATCTTTACAGATACAGCTCCTAGGGCAATGGAGACTAAGGAGAAGATAAACAAATGGGAGTACATTAAAATAAAAAGCTTTTGTACAGCAAAAGAAACCATCAACAAAACAATAAGAAAGCCCATTGCATGGGAGAACATATTTGGCAATGATAGTTCAGATAAGGGCTTAATCGCCAAAATTTACAGAGAACTCATGCAATTTAACAAAAGGAAGATAAACTATCCAATCAAAAAATGGGCAAAGGACCTAAATAGACACTTTTTGAAAGAGGACATATAGAAGGCCAAGAGACATATGAAAACATGCTCAAAGTCACTAATTATCCTAGAGATGCAAATCAAAACAACAATGAGATACCATCTCACACCTGTCAGAATGTCTATCATCAACAAACAACAAGTGCTGGTGAGGATGCAGAGAAAAAGGAACCCTGGTGCACTGCTGGTGGGAATGCAGACTGGTGCAGCCACTGTGGAAGACAGTATGGAGTTTCCTCAAAAAACTAAAAATGGAACTCCCATTTGACCCAGTAATCCCACTTCTAGGACTATATCCCAAGAAACCAGAGGCAACAATCAGAAAGGATATATGCACCCCTATGTTCATAGCAGCACAGTTTACAATAGCTAAGATTTGGAAACAACCTAAATGCCTATCAGCAGATGAGTGGATTAAAAAACTTTGGTACATCTACACAATGGAATACTACGCTGCTATAAAAAAGAAGGAGCTTTTACCATTTGCAACAGCATGTATGGAACTGGAGAGCATTATGCTAAGCGAAATAAGCCAGTTGGAGAAAGATAAATATCACACGATCTCACTCGTGGGATATAATGATCAACATAATTTGATGAACAAGAATAGATCCAGCCCTAACTGGTTTGGCTCAGTGGATAGAGTGTTGGCCTGTGGACTCAAGGGTCCCAGGTTCGATTCCAGTCAAGGGCATGTACCTTGGTTGCGGGCACATACCCAGTAGGGAGTGTGCAGGAGGCAGTTGATCGATGTTTCTCTCTCATTGGTGTTTCTAACTCTCTATCCCTCTCCCTTCCTCTCTGTAAAAAAATCAATAAAATTTATTTTAAAAAAAAATAGATCCAGAGACAAATGGAAGGGGAAGGAGGGGTTAGAGAACAACCAAAGGACTTGTAAGCATGCATATGAGCATAACCAATGGACACAGACACTGGGGCGGTGGGGGCTTGCCCCAGGGTGGGAATGCCTGGGGGAGGGGGAGTCAAGTGGTAAAAAAGGAGACATATATAAAACTTTAGACAATAAAAAAGATAAAAAATAAAGTAAAAAAAAAAAGAAAATGCAATGTATTTCAATAAACACTACCTTTATAGTGTGCATACATTTTGGGGGTGCACCCCATATATACGAACAAATATTTTCCATTATGTTGGAATAGTTTGGGGAGGAGAAACCCTGAAGAGGTTTCGGTAGAAATTCCCCAACGTTCACGTTTATTTAGAATTCAGTTAATTTTCACAGCATTGTCTCTCAGAATTGACAAATTACTAGAGGAAAATATTTCATCGGGTTTCAGCTCCAGCAGCCGGTTGGTGTGAGCAGCAGTGGAAAGGAATGCGATCCTGTGCGGTTCCAGTGCTGTGGTTATTTTGCAGAGCGCAGCAGTTCTGAGTGATGTGTAATCTCTGCTGCACCTCTGGGGTGTGCTATCGATGTTGTGTGTTTTTCAACTTAATAGCTAAGAAATGCAGTAAGAGATTTCCACTTATCCCATATACTTGCTTACCCACATTTTCTAGACTGAATTCATTCTCCCCTAACCTTCCACCCTAATATTCTTTGGCAATGGAAGCCAAGAAAAAGAAAATAATTATTTAAAATTTTTACAGGCATCACTTTCTAGAGCTTACGAGGTTGATTATTGTCACTGGTTCACATATGCTCCCTGCCCTGAATTAGGTTCAGTGTTAGATTCTCCTTCTCAAACCTGTTTCGAAATGTCGGAACCTCGGAAGATGGGCAACAAAGTTTAAGTGCTTGGTGTCTGAGGTTCTCCCGTGGGCTTACTGAGTTTTTTAATCATAGGGCTTCTCTCCCCTCCTGCAACCCTGGAGAAAATGGTACCAGAACTCTCTGGCCATTTATTTTACTTCCTTTCCCATCTTTGAATTCGGATCTAATTTTAAAAAGATTAGAAATGTGTCAGAACCATTACATCATATCATCCTTGGGAGGGAAATTAAATCATACAGTTCTCATAAATACCAATCTTTGCAGTCTTACAGAGGTTTCCACGTTGGTGTCAGAGGTCAAAGAAAGAAAAGATTTTAAGTTAGAAAAGGATGAGTTTTTAGAAGATCATTTTTTAAAAAGAAGCCCCAACTACCTACTACCAGTAGTTTTTTTGTGTGTGTGTCAGTTGAAATTTTTACTCTGGGATGTATATGAAGATTTCAAAGCATAAAAGAGTAATTAAACTTTGGGACACTCCCAGGAGAAAGGTAAGAGATTCATCTCCCTGTTTCTGTGCTTCATACTCTCTGGGGACTATGGCACCATGGTTAATAGCACGTGACAAAACCACACACAACAAATGTCAGGAAGGGGCTCCCATGGGCAGCCAAGTGCGGTTCACCTGTGTGTACAGTTACTAGGGTGAGCATTCTTTCTGGGAACCCAAGTCCACCCCTTCCTCACTGGGAAAAGCATCATCAACATCATCAGTATTATCATCGTCATCACCAGGTCAAGGTCTCATTTCAGAAGAAGTATGACTTGGAAAATTTCCATGAAGTGGGAAGCTATATTTCCCCATAAATTTGCATCCGTGTTCTTTCTCCAATTTGTTTTCTCTTTGCACTTTTAACTCTTGGGTATTTTAAGTGAATGAAATAGGTGAAATATTTGGGATTAAGGGCAGCTGGCTAAAGGGACCACAAATGACTAATAATTGATTACAAACATAGGGTGGCATTTTATATTAAAGGCTCTGTATTATCCTGGGGCAGGGGGGGGGGACATTAGCAAAAGGCAATTTCTTTTATTTATTTATTTTTTGGCTCACCAACTCAAGTATACATGGATCCAAAGACTTCAAATAATTACTCAGGGCAGTGTTGTTGAGTGGTGGCAAAAAGTATTGAACCAATGACTTTGTCTTCTGATAAAATGAAAAGACACAGAAATTAAAACCTAGAACATTTTCCAATGACTTTGTCTTCTGGTAAAATGAAAAGACACAGAAATTAAAACCTAGAACATTTTGTGTTCTAAGGACTTGGTTTTAAAGGGATGGCATTGAGGAACCTGGTCTAGAGTCTGCCCAACCAAACATAGATATAATTACAGTGGTGGTGATGGAATGGGGTCGTGAGGTAATTCCAGCTCATTTCTTTTTTCATAAAGTTCTAACTCTTACAACTCTATGCCACTTCAGACACCGAGACAGCTCTGCCATCCGAGATAACACAGGTACAAATTTAGCTCTAAATGATTGTTTTTACTGTTTGAGAACTCACGTGGTATAACTACTACGATCATTGCTGTAAGGAGATCATGATCTTAATAAACCAGCCATATCAACAGTTTATGGGCTCTTAGATTCATTTTGGAGATTCTGTTTATTTGTCCAGGATTGAAGAGGGGTGGCTTTCAACACTTGGCAGTCAGCGTATTTTCTTAACTCCATTTTTTTCTAGACCAGGCTTCTTGCAAGAGATAGACTTTATGTTGAACTCGAAATGAAAATGATTAGTGGGAGGGAAGATGAAAGATTGTGCCAAGCATGTGGGCATAACAGAAAGTAAAGGAAAATAGGCGAAGGATATCCTTTCAGGAGAGTTATAGGGGAAATGGCAAACATGCTTAGAGATGTTTGTAATCCTGACTGGCAAGTTTCAAGTAATTTATGATGAAATAAGGACAGGTTGAACGAAAGTCATTTTGGTACTCTTGGCATCATCATGCCCCATATATGACCAAATTTCTTACATATCTGTTGATTCCGTGAAAGTAACCACCTTTTGCCAACAGCAAGGAGATTTTGGTGAACTTAATTTGTGCTATAAGACTTGGGATATCCTGTTCTCCATCAATTTTGACATTGTAACCGATCATGGAAGTAGTAGGCCTGACAGTAATAGGTTTGAACTTAAAAAAAAAAAAAAAGACACTAGGTCTTGGATTATCTCTCTTTTAAAAAAAATTATCTTTATGGTTGAAAGTAATAAAGATGGGTTAGTGGGGGGTGGAAAGGGGGAATTTTCTCTTTTAATAAGCATTTCAACAGGTAATAAGGCTATGAACAAAATGGAGAAGGTATTTAAAAAGATTTCAGGATGATCATTTCAAAACCAATTCCATGTGATACTTGTTAGGAAACTGGGAGAAGAAACCATGCATTTCAAAGTTAAGGTATCAGAAAGCTTTCAAAAAGCTCATGTGTGATTCACTAAGAAGATCACTTTGTACTGGGCACATTTCCTTCCCATTGCTGACTCTAAAGGATTTTTGAGGGGGTGGAGGTTGAGCCAGTGGCTCAAGCATTTAGTTGTATTGTTAGGTGAGGCTGAGGGCTGAGGGAAGCTTCATTTCTCCAAGGTGAGGTACTAGACATACATAATTTGTCATTGAGATAGCCAATTCCGATTTGGAGTTTGTTTAGAATGTTGGTTTTGGTAGACAAACATTTGAATTCTATATCCAAATTTACAATCTGGAGATGCTCCTAGTTTGCTGTTGGGTTGTTTTCTTCTCTTTCTTTCTCTCTCTTTTGAAATTATTTAGACTTACAGAAAAGTTGCAAAAATAGTACATACAGTTCCCATCTACACTTTGCTCAGCTTCCCCTAATGTTACATAACCAAAGTATAATGATCAGAACCAAGAAATTGACATTAATATGATACCATTAACTAATCTATACACTTTATTTGAAATACATATTTTCCCCACCAATGTCCTTTTCAAAATCCAGGATCCAGGCCAGGATTCATTGCATTTGGTTGTTATGTATAGCTCCCCAGTCTCCTTCAATCTGTGACAGCTTCTCAATCTTCCGTTGTTCGTCATGACCTTGATCCTTCTAAAGAATACTGGCTAGTTATTTTGTAAAATGCCCCTCAATTTGGATTGGTCTGATGTTTTCTCATGATTAGGTTGAGGTTATTTATTTTTAGCAGGAATGACACAGGAAAACATTGTGCCCTTGTCAGCCTATCATATCAGGGGTACATGATATAAATGTTTATTACTAGTGCTGCCAACTTTGACCATATGGTTAAGGTGGTACATGCCAGGTTTCTCTACTATAAAATTATTTTTTGTCTTTGTAATTAATAATTTGTTGGGAGATACATTTTGAGACGAGGCAAATACCTTGTTTCTCATACTTCCATCTACTAATTTTAACATCCATTGTTGATTCTTGCCTATAGTCATTATTACTTTGTCGTTTGCCTAATAGAGATTTTTCTATTTCCATCCTTCCTTCTATGTTTATTAATTGTAATTTTACTGTAACGAGGAGCTGGCCCTTCTTTATCTGTTTATTTATCCAATTATTTATTTATATCACGATGGACTCATAGATATTCATTTTATTCCATGGGTTAGCATCCGTTATTGCCATCATTCATCTTTGTTGTTCAAATTGTCCAGATTTGACCATTCAGAGATCCTTCAAGTTGGCTCCCGAGTCTCTTTGACATACCTCCATCACTTTATGAGCACTTCCTTACTTTCTGGTACCACAAGATAGTCTAGGCTCATCTTTTCTATTCTTTGTCCCAGCCTTTGAATCAACTATTTCTCCAAGGAGTCCAGTTTCCTTTGTTGGATAATGATATTTAGAAACCAAGATCACGGTGCCAGGTGTTCTTATTGCTTGTGGAGTGTCTTTGCTTGTAGATTCTTCCCATAGACAATATAGTATATAGACTCATATATGCATATACACATTTATTTCTATGTGGGTGTATTAAAATCTATGTATAAATAATGATGCCTCAAATTCTAATTAAACATCATAGGCATTTCTTAAGGGACTTCTTATACTAATTAAAAAAGAACATTGGAGATAAACTTTCTCTTTGGCTTAGAAATAATCTAACATTAAGACCTTCCTCATTCTTAACATTTCCATTTCCAACATTTTTGATTGGTTTCTGATTGACAGATCTTATTATCTAAGCTTTATCTTTAGCAGATATTACAAGAAGTAGATTTCTCAAGACAAAAATTATTCCACAGTGATTTCATAGGGCTATCAGTATACCCTAATGGTTACTCATGCTTTTCTAATTCTTAGATGGAATAAGAATGTCCTGTATTAGAATTGCGAGTGACAGCCTCTTATAAGTGGTCCAGATTTTCCTTTATACTGAGATCATTAGTGTGACTCATATTCACTTGGGACTCAAACTATGGCGTACTGGATAGGTTATTATTTTTTTTAAATATATTTTTATTGATTTCAGAGAGGAAGGGAGAGGGAGAGAGAGAAACATCAATGATGAGAAAGAATCACTGATTGGCTGCCTCATGCATGCCCCCTACTGGGGATCGAGCCCACAACCCGGCATGTGCCCTTGACTGGAATCGAACCCAGGACCCTTCAGTCCCCAGGCCGACACTCTATCCATGGAGCCAAACCAGCTAGGGCAGATAGGTTATTTTTTTAATCCTCCCAGAAGAGTATGTAAATGTGTGGAGAATATCTCAGTTCCTCAGAACTCTGAACATGAAGAGATAACGAGCTTTCTAACAATCACAGCAATTTTTAGTGACTTTCAAATATTTGAGCTACAGAGTATATAAGAGGACATGGCATACAAAAAGCTCTATCTGTAGACAGTGGTGACTGGGGGTGTGTGTGAGGCAGGGAACTGCCTCAAGTACCACTTATAACCCAGGATTCAGCTGAGTTTCACTTGGAACATACCTGTGTCTCAAAGGTCTGGTTCTGCCCTTGGGGCAGAGCTGAAGAAACACTACAGTTGTCCCAGAACACATGCATTGGTGACCATTTCTAGGATTGCTAGCGCCAGCATGGTCCGGGATAGGATGTCAGAATGGTTTTGTGACCATCAGAGTAAAGCAGCATGACTAAAGTAAAGTTGACTTTATGTTTGATAGTCATTCTGTACCTGTCGAGTGCCAGACACTGTGCTTGGGAGGTGATGGTTTGAAAAGAGAAGGGGAGGTTTCAGGAGTAAGATCTTTTAATTCAGAAGTGAACTGACTAGAGTTAACACTGAGGGCTTTAATACTGGAGAGAATAAAGTTATAATTTCCAGCAATGAGATAGAAAAATGAAAGGGCAATTTCTGAGACATGGAATTCAGAAAAGGGAGGATAACGCAGATATCTAGCCTGAGAAGGTGGCAGTGCTGTTTTCAAATATAAAGTTGTCGGAAGCTACTTGGCAAGAGCTATTACTTAATAAATAAAATAGAATCAAAAGTTACTTTTCCAATAAGCTTTCCTTGATTAATACCTCCACATTATAGAGTGTAGAATTCCTTGCCCATTCGTCTCCTAAGAACTCATCACCACACTTTATTATTACGTTACTTGCTATCACCTTGCTTTGTAAACTGATGTCATTTTTAGCTTGTAATTGTTTATTCTCTCCCTGCATCACATGGACCTACTACTGTCTCATTCTAACACACAGAACCTCGCACCTTGCTGTGGACACTGTAGTTGAATGAACACTTGTGACATGAGTGTTGAATGAAGACTGGAACCAGTCATTAGTTTATACTATTAAAAACCAGTAGTGGGACCCAGAGGTGAATCATAGCTAAAAGTCTGCTTTTCTTATTCAGTAATGCAGAGTTTTACCAGAGGTTGATTACAAAACCAATCCTTTGAAATGTCACCACAGTAAAATCTTTGACAGATACAACACAGCTAGGTATATCATTAAAACATATTCTTAACAGAACAAAAACCTAGAATCAGAACATGGGTTGAAAACATAGACACTCTATGGAGGCATTAAATTAAGAGCTAGTCACATTTTTAAATTTGCCGTCGGTATTTCTTTGTTGAAGTCCAGGAGTTAGAACAAATTGAGCTGGTGTAAGTTAGCACCATGGTTTTATACAAGATTCTGGCAGAGTAGATTTTTTAAGTGAGAAGAGCTTTTAGACCAGAAATGTAAATATCCTTTTTTTTTTTGCCATAAAAGTGCTTCCACCATCTTACAAAGACCTGTGGGCACCAGGGATGAAGAACTGTTGAAACTCGGGACTTCTCATTCCCTTTTCTCTATTTCTTTACCAGGTGGAAGCTTTATGTTGAAATTAGATTGGGTTTTATCATTGACAAGTCAGACAGCTGTGTTTGAACTTATTTTTATCTCATAGAGATGTTAAACCATGGTAATGGACTCGTGCTCCTTGCTACAAAATAGGTAGCAATTGTATTTTTAATAACTTACTGTAAACACGGGGTTTTTGTCTTGTACATCAAAGGTGTTATACAGGCATTCTTTTAGAACAGTATCCATTCCTGATGGTTAGGCAATCCATGCTCAAGGCAGGCCTTGATGTTGGCTGCTTGTGCCTTAGGTCACCCCTTGGTTTGGGTGGACACGCTTTGTTCTTCAGAGCAAGTTGGAAATTGGCTTAGTTTTGTGATTTGCTCAGCTAGTTGAGAAACGAAGTTGCACTGTGGGGAGCCTGGTCTGGGTATGAAAACCTCGCCTGATCCTATTGCTTCGTGCTTAGATGGGAACTCCTAGGGAGCATCTCATCTGCTGAGCTGGATTGTGGGGCAGGAGGTCATTTGAACATTGAATGTTCTCTGAGATCTTGATGGTGTGAGATGGCCCTTCTGGGCCTCTAGTTTCCCATCCGTTCTGGTAGTTGAACTCATATAACGTGACCTTATGAACCCGTCAGGAGTACTCAGGGAGTGACTAACAAGGTCAGACCTTTCAGTGGGAGAATTTCACATCCGAGCCATGAAACCGTTCTCTGTGTCTTCCCGAATCTTCCTCCTGTGCCTGTCGACATGTGGCCTCCTGGTGTTCTTTGCCTCTGATAGCTGTTTCTCTCCCCCCTCCTGCAGACATGCCTTGAATTGGAACGCTACCTACAGACGGAGCCCAGGAGGATCTCGGAGACCTTTGGTGAGGACTTGGACTGTTTCCTGCGGGCGTCCCCTCCCCCGTGCATTGAGGAGAGCTTCCGGCGCTTGGACCCCCTGCTGCTGCCCGTGGAAGCGGCCATCTGCGAGAAGAGCTCGGCAGTGGACATTCTGCTCTCTCGGGACAAGTTGCTCTCGGAGACCTGCCTCAGTCTCCAGCCAACCAGCTCTTCTCTGGACAGCTACACAGCCGTCAACCAGGCCCAGCTCAACGCAGTGACCTCATTAACGCCCCCCTCGTCCCCCGAGCTCAGCCGCCATCTGGTCAAAACCTCACAGACTCTCTCAGCCGTGGATGGCACAGTGACGTTGAAACTGGTGGCCAAGAAGGCTGCGCTCGGCTCAGTGAAGGTGGGAGGGGTGGCGACGGCGGCGGCAGCCGTGGCGGCAGCTGGGACAGTTAAGAGTGGACAGAGCGACAGTGAACAAGGAGGGGTCGGGGCCGAGGCATGCCCCGAAAACAAGAAGAGGGTTCACCGCTGTCAGTTTAACGGGTGCCGGAAAGTTTATACAAAAAGCTCCCACTTAAAGGCCCACCAGAGGACTCACACAGGTAGTGGTACAAGTCGGCCGCACGTGGCTTCTTCTTTCTCCTCCCTTAGCCTCCTGGTGGGAAGGGCTTCTCTCTGTTCCAAGGAGTGGCATCCCTGCCAACTAGGAGGTGATAGAGAGGCAGGAGGGCCTGGGTGGGGACGCACATGACTCACTTGCTGCCTTAAGATCGCCAGATGTCCTGGGCACAGCACACGGGCGTGTCCCTGGCGGGCTGGGACATCCGCTCAGAGGCCATGCCAACCGCAGCATGGGATCACACAGTTCCCGGGATGCCGGAGCGGGGCCCTGCTCCGGTAGTGACTCACAGCCCTCCCTGACACGTGCGCTTGTCACTTTCTGACACTTTCCATTGTTTTGTGAGTGTAGTTCTGCGGTTTGATCGACCCCGGAATCTGAGGAGGTACATTCGAAAGAATTCACAGTTCCACAAGGTAGCCGGGGCGTCCCCATTCCCCCTTTTCCCAGCATCCCTGATTTTTCATCAAAGTCACCAACAGCAGGAGGGTTTCAGAGTTCATTAGATGCGATCATTCTATAATTAATTGGCATCTCCTCTTTTGCATTGTTCTCTGGCGCATGCTTTATGGAGAGATGGCGGAATGGCTTTTTAATGAGCTTGTTACTGAGGAGTTGCTGAAGTGATTACACTGCTATGTGTGTGGTGGGGGCGGGTGGGGACCGCCGGGTGTATTTTCCTCAGGACTTGTGTAGTGACTCCCAGGAATCAGACTGATCTTTGGAGCAAATGGGATCATTTGGGAGAGTGGGATTTACAGAGGAAAGGCTCACATTGGCGTTTCCCTTGAAACTGGTCTTTGTTCTCTGCTTTGAGGTGGAAGCTGAAGGCTGGCATCCCTTCTTGGTGTTAGCATCCTCGGAGCAATTACTGTCATTGGTGGGTTTTAAATGAGTTCCTGAGAGTGGATTGCCTGTATGGTCTTCGCCTACGGCTTGCACAATATAAGCTGAATAGGGAGCCCTCCAAACGTCTAAGCAACAGAATAAGTATTGTTGGAGAGAGGTGGGCGATAAATCTAAGTTAGGAGGTGTCTGGCGAGAGTTCTTTTGGGGCTCACTGCTTGTCTTTCTGGTGCTCGTGGATGGTTTGTGGACTGTGCCACCAAGAGGATGCGCAGTGCAAAGTTCATTGGCTGGAAAAGCAGAAAACCTGGGTCCTAGTTCTAACTCTGCCACTTACTAGCTCAGTGACCTTGAATGTGTCCCGTTACCTCATGGGCCTCATTGTCCACATCTGTCATATAATCTGGCTCTTAAAGCCTCTGTCAGCTCTACGGTGGAATGCCTTTGTTCAGTACAGAGGAACTTTCCTGAATAGAGATGTATAATGTGGCTAGAAGAAATCACTGTTTAGAAGCACGGAGTTACAGTATTCCCATGGGAGGATGAGGGCTGACAGTGCTTCCTCTCAGCACTGGACTTAGGCATGCACTCCTCCAATTCTGTACTTAATTCCCCGTGGCTCTGGCTTGGTTCATGGGAAGGTCTCCTAACATAACTCTGAGCCCTGGGGGCTCGGGTGCAGAGTCCCACTCACGGATGCCCATCAGAGTTTGGGTTCAAGTTCTCCACTCCACATACACCAAGGCTAAGGCTTCCTACTGTCAGCGTTATTTCTCCCTGATACTGTCCCGAAGGTCGTTTCTTTCTCAAGTCAATGAGTAAAGCAATGACAAGACATTGCAGTGTTCCAGACTTCAGTTGTGACTCATCTCCCGCTCCCCACAGGAAACTAGAGAAAGCAGGATGAGGTGAGAATGTCCAGTTTTGTTTGGGGTGTGGAATGCATGCTGGTGGACACATTTCTGAATTATTGACACTAAGACAGGCTATGTCCTGTCTCGTGTGGTGGCTGGACAGCACTGGGGAAGCAGAGATTCCTTTCGGGGGTGGGGAGGGGAGGGAGCCCAGAGCATTTTTTTTCTTTTTTTAATCCCTTCTTCCCAAAAGATGTGTCAGAAGGGCAATTCTTTGGAGTGTTGTGTTATTTGGTGCTTTGTTTGGGGGGCATGGTGTACTCGGTGATCATCAAGGTGGAGCTCGTGGTGTTCCCCAGCACCTATGTCCACTTACATGGGGTATGGGGTGGACTCCTCCACATTGGGAAGTCGCCCTGGGAGGCACCACGCATTATTGGAAAGGCAGTGGTGCAGAATGGTTGAGAGCAGGGTTTTGTAGGCAGGTGGACTTGGGTTTGAGCTCTGGCTCTTCCACTTCCTGGATTTATGACCTGGATAAGTTATTTATCTTCACTGAGTCTCATCTTCTTTATCTGTAAGATAGGGACAGCTGTGTTCACCTCCTAGACTGCTTTGAAGATTAAATGAGAAACTATATGCAAAATACTTGTAAAAGCTTATTAAAAGACTAGAGGCCCGATGCACGAAATTTGTGCAAGAGTAGGCCTTCATTTTGATATAGTCCCATTTGTTTATTTTCTCCTTAGTCTCCATTGCCCTAGGAGCTGTGTCTGTAAAGCTATTGCTGCGACAAATGTCTGCTATTTTGCTGCCCATGGAGTCTTGTAGGATTTTTATGGTTTCCACAACATGGATGGAGCTGGAGAGCATTATGCTAAGCGAAATAAGCCAGTTGGAGAAAGATAAATGTCACATGATCTCACTCATATGTGGGATATAATGATCAACATAATTTGATGAACAAGAATAGATCGATCTAGAAACAAATGGTAGGGGAGGGAGGAGTTAGAGAGCAACTAAAGGACTTGTATGCATGCATATTAGCATAACCAATGGACACAGACACTGGGATGGTGGGGGCTTGCCTGGGTGGGAATGGCTTGGGGGCGGGTGTCAATTGGGGAAAAAGGAGACATATGTAAAACTTTAGACAATAAAAAATAAAAAAAAAAAGAGTAGGCCTTCACAGCCCCGGCTGCCTTGGCCCTCACAGCCCCGGCTTCATCTGGAAGGTTGTCCGGAAGGTTGTTCTGCTGTTCGGCTGTTTGGTTGATTTGCATATTACCCTTTTATTATTATAAATAGCATGTGGTTAGTTGTAGCTGTTACTATTGCTGTTGATATTGATTAGTGATGATTGCATGAAAATAAAGCCCCACGACTTTAAGTCACTTAGCCGAAGTGAAATATAGGCAAAGAGCAAGAAGCTTTTCTGCCCTCACTCCCGCACTCTCTGTGTGGGGCTGACGATGTTCGTAGACACTGGTTGTGGAGGGTGAGACTGGACATGTAAGCATTGGCCATTGATGTTGTCACTAATGTAGACCAGGGCTTTTCTAAGACAACATAGGAAGCAATCGCCTGGCATCCTCGGAGCCAAGCTCGGAGGGAAGAGTAGCTGCTGTGTAAGAAAGAAAAACAGACAGGAGAGAAGCAGAGGTGGGGATGAGGGACAGGGAGCGGGAATATGAATTAATTTGGATTAAGTGGATGAGAATCAGAAGTATTTATTTGGAATTGGTGTGAATGGGGCACATGGGGAACTGCGAACAAAGGTGATAATTTATGTGGTGTGGATGAACTAAGAATAATGGAAAAAGCATGAAGGATGGAATCAAATTAAGTGCAAGCATATCAAGGAAATGGACTAGTAAAAGCTTGAGGGCAAAGGTATATGGTGATGGGAATTCAGGAAGAGTCTGCTGATATGAGTGAGTGGGCTGGGGAGAGCTGCTGACCTAAGGTTGAAATAAAGTTTAAAAAAATGGGTTCTGGTTGGATTCAGGCAAGTTGTTTTAACACAGGGTTTACTTTAATTCAGTGAAAATATTTCCTTATCTTTCAGTTAGGGAAGTGTTTTGGGACAGAAAAAAAATGAGAAAATTATTCAAGAGAAATAGGGGAAATATTGGCATTTTGTTTTCTAGAGTTATATATATGCTCTCTCTTCTATATGTTCATATATTGAAAAGGGGACAGTTGCAAAAATAAAATAAAATAATGTGTGGGTCCCTGTCTATGCATAAGAAAGATAGTACTTTGTTAGTAAGCTGGGATTGCTTGCATGGAGGAATTTTTAAAGTGTTATTCATTTAATCTTTATATAGCTAGAATTTAGAATTTACTGAGCTGGAAAAGAAAAATATGCTCCCCCCGCAACCCCATACCCTTTGGTTGGTTTTTGAGGATGCTGAATCCTTTAATTTTTTTGCCCTGGAGGATGTTAGGCAATGAGGTGATTTTTTCCCCCCAGGTAGCAGATGTTCAAGTTGGTAACTTGGGCACAAATGCTGATTACCTACCTAAGGAGGTGAAGTTATGGATGGGGGACCCAGGGGGTGGGGTGGAAGAAGATGAGGCAGAGCCTGGGACAAAGGGAATATTGTGAAGTAGCAGAATCTCAGTGAAAGGAAGCACATAAAAACGGACATATGGTTTATTCATTGGGAAGAGCACTTAGTGCTGGCATGAGTATAAATGTCCTTTAGCAGCCAAGCCGTACAGACCTTTTCTCTCCCACCCTGTTTGCTGGTCTTTGTATAATGTATTTTTCTTTCTCAGTAATTCAACCATTATGATCATAATTTTATCCATCTTCTTGGAGTCAGCTAAGTAATCCTAATATTTTGATGCAGGAGAAATCCTTACTTTCAATTTCCCCCCAAATCACTATTTTGCTCATTTTTAGCAGAAATCAATGTTAAACTGTTAATAGATTCTATGCAAAAAGAAAAATAATTATTTTTCACATTTCTTCTTGATCATTTCTGAGATGGAAAAAAAAAAGCCTCTGATTGAAATGATGCTTTGTGCTCAATGAACAGACTTTCCTAGTATGGAAATTCATATGAAAGCTTGTTCACATTCACACAAGTAAGAATGGATCCTGTTGGTACTCAGGACAAAGACCAGCAATGAAATCTTTGGTTGTTGGTCACAGAGGAAGGAGAAAAGAGGCCACCTTCTCACATGTGCTATTTGGAGGGTCCTCTCTAGGGACTGGGCTTGCTTTAGTCTAATGTATGGGTGGTGATGAGCACATTCTGGATTTTGCAATGGAGGGTGTAAAGGGATGTTTTCAGGTGGAAAGGTAATACAAGTGTGCAATTAACATTTTATATCTGCTTTGGGGCAGGTCATAATGAATTAAGATGTGGTACAATCTCTAAGTTTAATTAGGGTTTAGGGAAATAGTTTGCTTTTAAATGAAAAGGTGTCTAAAAATATTACAAACAGAAAGATGAGCATTGTGTTTAAGAGGCAAACAAAGTGCTTATTTTATACATATAATGAAAGTCCTTTGAAGGTGAAATATATATTACTTATTCAACAAACATAAAGCACTTGCAATGCATTTTTTTGAAGTCTTCTAAAAATATAACCCTTTTAATCCTCATATTAATATAATGACATAGGCACTATTTTTATTTCATAAATGAGGAAAATGAGGTCCAGAGAGGTCAAGTAACTCGTCCAACTTCACATAGTTCTTAAGTGGCTGATCCAGGATTCTCACAAAGCACTGTTGCTCCCATCCAAGCTCTGGTATGCTAGCTAATGAAGGAAAAAGAAATCAAGTAGATATTTTTTCTTAATAACCAGTTAGTAAGAAGAAATGAGAAACATGTAGTTGAAATACAAATTGACAATGAAAAATACTTTGTCTCCTAAATAGATAAAAGTTGGGCAGGTCTTTAAAACATAGTGCATCATCAAATGACTAAGACCCGGAACAAGGAAATTACAAAGAAATGGTCTTCCATTTTCCAGGCCCATTGTTGTTATGACTATAGCCACTGTTATGTGGTCATTACTCTTAAACCGGTTTTTTAACCTTAGGATTAAAGAGAGACTTTTTTTGTAACAGTCCCAATACACTCATTAAAATGACAAATGTTAAGATTCTATACCTGTGAAATAAGAAAGGCAAACATTATCACATTCAGGGGAAACTGAGGACCAAAACTATAAATATGTCTTAGCCCAAGTTATACAACCCGCCATGGGCAGAAGTAAAATTTGACCACTATTTCCTGTCCCTTAGGCTTGCATCGTATTCAGTAGATCATCTTGCTTCTTATTTACTTTGTCCATTCAGTCATTCCATGAACAGGTATTAGGTACCCATAGATGTCAGGCGCTGTGCCACGGGGGACCAGCAGGGGAGAAAGGAAAGGCAATTTATAGAATTGGGGGAGGGGAGGGAGGCTAAAGGAAGACAAAGCGTTAACTGAGGGGGGCGGGGGGCTCCTGTCACTGGTCAGAAGCAGCATGGATGATTCTGAGATAAAAAGTCGCTTTTCTCTTTCTGGACAGGGCATTTATGGATGCTGTTCATGTTTTTAAATGATGCCAATGTGATAAAACACTAATTTATATAAATAGGAGCCCTAATTCAAGGTCAGACATATCAGCAGGACGAAATTAAATACCTTAGTCTAGAACTCTAGGGGGCCCATCAACCACTTTCAACCTCCTCGGTGCCATAGATAAGAATTCTTTGAATTTATACAATAGCAATGGAATAGGGGCAATTTTAAGACACTAAAGGGCCTTTAATGCTCTGAGACACAGGGCTGCTAATGTTTATCCATGTATTGAGGCAGAAACTCATTAAACCCCGATTATGGGAGGGAAACTAGAATACGAGTTAACTGTTCGGTTCACAAAGTAAAGAGAGTTTAATAGGAGCATTTGGCATCTTGGACTTAGCGTATTCAAGATTTAAAAGAAAGAGTTTGTA
Source organism: Cnephaeus nilssonii (assembly GCF_951640355.1). Classification (NCBI taxonomy): domain Eukaryota; kingdom Metazoa; phylum Chordata; class Mammalia; order Chiroptera; family Vespertilionidae; genus Cnephaeus; species Cnephaeus nilssonii. Next base: position 13,840,872 of record NC_137081.1, on the reverse strand, counting down.
GAGAAGGAGTGTGAATGAGGTGGTGGAAAACAACTGATGGGAGAATTTTATGAATCAGAAAATCTTTGAGTTTCACCCATGATAATTTAGAAATATGCTAGCTCTTAACATTTATGAAGATAAATTTAGCTAAACATATATTGGGTCTATCTTAAACTCAGCATATACACTGCAAGCACATTTATTTTATCATTATAATGTGGTAATAAATGTAGGCTTTGGGAGATTCCTATTCCAGCCAGATGTCCTTTTAATGGATAATTAGTAGTCACAAAGTAAATGAACATGTTAAAATAAGGATGGAGGAGAAAGTCAAAACATGAAATTAATACATATTTCATCAGACACTATTTATTGAAAACCTACTATATGAGACACTATTCCTTCCCTCACGTCTGAGGACCTTGCTTTTTGATGCAAAAGCCTGAAATATGTTTTCATCGAGTCATTATATTTGGAAACTGATCTCAAAAGAGAACAGAGCATGGGTTGGGGGTGGGAGGTGAGGAGGAGGGAAGAGAATAGAATCGCATTTCAAAAAAGGCAGTGGAAGCAATAGCATTTTATAAATGTGAGGATTTAAAGATGAAGTCATCCCTGATAGAGAAAAGGAGGGTCATGAGGAGACTGCATAGTTGAAGGAATGACATGGGGAAGGCCAGCGTGAACTTTAAAGAAAACTGTTCCCTTTAATAACTAGATGATGTACAGAAGCGTTTCTATTATAATACGAATGTTAATGACCATGATGATCATAGCCATTCAATACATATTATATTAGGAGGTTTGAGGAAAGTTAAATGGAGCTTTCTAAAGAGTGCAGGCTAAGATTATATAAAAATTAATTGTAGTAGGCAATCTTTTTTATGTCTCCTTCAGTTGAAACATTAATGGAGTAATTTCTGTTTGAATCAGGAAAAAAAAGGAGTTTAAGGAAACCATATGTAAAATTAAAAGCAAAAACAAAACCCTTTTTTAAAAAACTGTGTAGTGATTTATTTATTTATTTTAAGAAATCTCTTTTTTTTTCCTTATATTTTTAAAATTGATTTTAGAGAGAGGAAGAGAGAGAGAGAAACATCGATGTGAGAGAGAAACACTGATCAGTTGCCTCCTGCAAGCACGCCCCAACTAGGCATCAAACCCACAGCCTGGGTATGTGCCCCGGTGGAGGGAATTGAACCCGCCACCTTTTGGTGTACTGGATGATGCTACAACCAACCGAGCCACATCGGCTTGTAAAAAATCTTTTTAAAAAAATTAGTTAAAATATAAGGACAGGTAAAAAATAATTTGTAAAATGGTGTATTTTTCTTTGAAGACGATCCAATTTGAAATTAGTAGAAATTAGAGTTAAAACCTTGAAGATGGATCATGAGCAAACATACTTTTTATTTAAGGAAGTTGGTTCTGATAACTAACAGCTTACATGGGCCTGTGTGTAATGGGACTCCAAGCTCTGCCAGGCTACTCGGGTACCGACGGAGAGAGCCTGGCTCTTTCTAACCAGACGGTTTCGATTTGTCCCCACCCTAATGGAGGCGAAGTGGCTGGCCCTGGGCAAACCTGTTTCTGAAATTTCAATCCCTTCCTTTCTCATGCCCCACCTTCTACCTGCTGTTTCCCGCACGGAGCCACTTCCTGCCTCTGAAGCCTTCCTTTACCCTCCTTTGCAGCACAAACGGTCTGGTAGCAGTGCCCTGTGGATGGGTAGACCACACATCCATCAACCAGTGTCCAGCTTTGAAATCTTTCTTTATTATTATTTTTAATGTTCAACTGTGGGAGCCTCTCCATAAAATTTCAGGGATCTGTGAGACAAGCTGGGGGTGAGGGGGTGATGGAGCTAGAGCAGCATTCACCACCTCTACTCCCACCCTGACCCTCTCCCCTACTACTAGATTTTCTACATTTTCAAAGAGTAACTTCTTTGCAATCATTTAAAAAAAGTAATGTAGTGTCATGGCAGTTATTAAGCTAAATGCTAGTAGCAGCAAGACCATTCAAAGTCATCAAAAGCTAGTGACTTGACTATGCCGGTTAATTGGCCAACCAGTGATGGCATTGTTCCCCACTCCTGCGCCGTTCCCATGGTCAGTGTTAGGACCGGCTAGCTTATAAATGGAAAGTCAAGCCACTTAAATTATTTAAGAGTGTCTGTAGTCAGAATAAGTTTGTCATGGACTGTCCCACATTTGTGTTCACCCTACCTTCTTTGTCCTCTGTGCTTATTAAGTCTTGGGGACTAACCCAGGATTGGACCTTATAGGCTTTTAGGGATGGAAGACCAGGTGCCCCATTACCAGTTCCTTATGGAACCTCAGTCCAGCTCTGTCCCAAACCAGGCCCGCTTGGCAGACGCTCTTCCTAGATTATATATGCATATTATTCTGCAAACAAAATAAAAGGGGTCTAGCCAGAATGCAGATATTTTACAAATATTTTTTACCTGTCCTTATATTTTAACTAATTTTTAAAAATACATTCCATTAATTTTTTACAGAGAGGAAGGGAGAGGGACAGAGAGTTAGAAACATCGATGAGAGAGAAACATCCATCAGCTGCCTCCTGCACACTCCCCACTGGGTATGTGCCCGCAACCAAGGCACATGCCCCTGACCGAAATCGAACCTGGGACCCTTGAGTCCGCAGGCCGATGCTCTATCCACTGAGCCAGTCCGGTCAGGTCTTAACTAATTTTTTAAAAAAGAATTATTATTCCTTGCTTTCCTTCAAAGGTTATCTGCATTCAGGCTAGACCCCTTTTATTTTGTTTGCAGAATAATATGCATATATAATTTAAAACTCATTTTATGTTATAAAAACCACTCACCTGGTATCATAAACTATAACTTAGGTTTTTGTTGTTGTTTCTACCTTCAGAATATAACCTCTTTCCATTACTATAACTGACTTAATTTGTGGAATTCAGTAAAGTAAAACAGTACTGTGCATGCTGTTTTCGGGTAACAATGTAAAATTTTTAAAAATCCCAAGTTTATTGGGATAGAACAGTTTCAACCGTTTCACTAGGTGAGCTGAAGTTGATTAAAAGCCACCAATCCTTTTGTGGCGGACAGGAAGCCAGAAGCCATCCTCAGCTGACAAAGTTCTCTTCCTTCATGGAAGAGTATTGCCCAGACAGGTGTGCTATGGTGTGTAATGTCTTCCTCTAGAACCCTTGCTGTGTTCCTATCAAGATTTTATAAGAAGGACTATAGATTGTTCCAATATTAAAGCCACTGTTATGAGAGAGGTTCTAGTTGTCTAGTGCAGTGGTCGGCAAACTGCGGCTCGCGAGCCACACGCGGTTTGCCGCTCTGTTGACTAATGAGTTTGCCGACCTGGTCTAGTGTAGAGTTATATAATCAGTGCCCTGAAGAATAGAGCCCAATAAATAAGGTTGAGTCTGGTACATATTCTAGTATAAACAAGAGTGTCCAAGCAGAGTGAGAAATTAACCTTTAGAGGTGAAAGGTCTTTCATCGTCATATAAATGGGAAAGAAATCAATCATCTGGCATCAAATCTCGGCACATTGTACATTAAACTGACTTGCTGGCAGCCCCCCCCCCCCAAAAAAAAAAGAGTCACAAGATACAGTAGGAAATATTTTAGAATAGCTGTGCAGTAGTCCTATTTAAACGTTGTCTGTCTTCATTTTGTGAGTTCACATGATTTAATGTCAACTCACTGGAATTCATTAGTGTGATTATGAACTTACAACATGGTGTTTGAACCCCCTTACTATAGGATATGCACACTCTTCACCTGTACTCAACGCCTATCGTAGAAAGGAAATAATGATTCTTCATATTGAATTCTCAGTTGCTCATGAGCCTATTGAAACTAGTATTGGTATTTTAAAAAGAGCATCAGAAGGTACATCTTCCTTCACTGATATAGGTAATAGACATTTTATGTTCCTAGTGTTCAGCAGAGAGTGTCTAAAATCAATATGAATAAATTCAAGTACAACGGGATTCAGCCTATTCGAAAACGTTGGTGAATGGCAAAATGACAGTATGCATTATTAAATATCTTTTGCTTCACCCACATGTAAAATTAGCATGTAGGGAAGGTAGCAAAGGCTACTTAGAAATTTAGGCACCGGGCGATTTGCTAGCTTTTTTTTTTTTCCTTTCCTTCATTCTTTGTTGTTGTTGTTTAGTGTCTCAAAGCTTACAACTAATCTGAATTTGAAACTAAATACTATCATTACAGAAGATTTTTTTTCTGAGTTCTTCCAATTTCTCTAGGGACAAAATAATGGCCCCTTGAAGCTGTGGAGAAACAGTAATTAGGGCAAATAGTAATACTGTGCATGATTGAGGAAAATGTGAGGAAGGGAGAAAGAAAATGCATCAGACAGACTTGTACAGCCTGTTACTAGGAAACCACATCAGCATTAAATACAGTGTGCTAATTGGCTATCCTGTTTCTGCCTGGGTACCAGCCTGGGCCTGCTACACAGCTGTTTCTGCTCTTTCTGGTTGCTAGGTAACTGCATCTTCCCCCCCCCCCCCCCCTTTGTATTCTGGAGGCTAATTGGATACTTCTGCTCCCGGTGTTGCTGCTGGGTACCAGTCTGGGCCTGCTGCTCTACTGTTTTCCCGAGGGGACTTAATGGGGGGAGGGGAGGGGAAAGGGAAAGGAGGATATGCTGGCAATTAATGGAGCATAAGTGCAAATTCTACACAATGTCTGGCACCTGCGTCCCCTCATCCTGCTTTCTCAACTAAATCCTTCAGCTATGAAAACATTAGAATCTTGAAGTCTTTCTTTTCTCCGCACACCTTCTGAATAGGGTTTAAAAGAAACAAGACATTTCAAGACTTACTGCTTAAATGATGGATTTGGTCTTCTTAAGAAAGAACTCGCAAATCATTACACATCTGTATCTGTCGTGGACACGATAGAATTTGTGCAAACATTAAAATTTGTAACTTATTAACAAGGCAGCATCTTTAACACCTTAAGGATAGTACCAACTCATCTCTTAGATGGACCAAATTCCTTTGTCACCATTCTTCTTGTTACCATACAGAATATAAAGTAAGAACTAATATGGACTAAAAGCAGTTATGGGATTTTCCCAAGTGTTTTATTCATTCAGATGGAGCGAAGGGGAGCTTCTAGGCCCATGACTTTGCATTATAGATTTCATTCCTCTGATGCGCACAGCATGCCTCAGACAATTTAGGTGATACATTTCACTTACAGAGAAAGAATGCATGTTTTGCAAACCTATAACAAGCAAACAAATGTGGTGCAAAATAAACCTAAAATCAGTTTTGTGATTTAAAATAGTGTAACTATGTTCCATATACTGGTATCTCCTGTTTACATAGAGGCTTCCATTTCATCAATACTGAAATTTTCACTGGAAGTGTGGGGAGAAGGGTTCTTTAAAGGTGAAGTGATGCTTCTAGAAGGTTTCACTGTAAATAGTTGAGGAAATCTATGTAAATTGGGGCTCCATAAGGAGGCAACTTCACCTCCCTGGGAAGGAGCTATTTTCTTGAGAAAACTCGGAACATGTTGGTGACTGTGCACAGAAATAGTTAGCGAAGGCACCTCTTACTTGACGCTAATGGCTGGGACTGGCTTCCCATACTAATGAGTTCCATCATCCCTATGGAAAGTGAGGCAGGAGGAGCTCTATTCTGAGCAGTAAGCCCCGCCACTCTAGGGTCAGATCAGGCTCTATGGAATCGTTTCTGCTTAAAGCATCCCTAAAATAGAAGGCCCTGAACTAGGCTAGGATGATGGAGAGAATATTGCGGTGTTCCATAGCTCTCAAGGAAACCAGCTAGCCATTAGTAACATTCAAATTGCAAAGGAAACCTTACTATCAGAGGATAACCAGGGATCAGGTGTAGTCCTATTTCCGCTATTTCTATGAAGAGGACTCGTTGTTAGTCACGCAGAAGAACTTGTCCATTAAAGTACTTAGCCGTTGGATGAGGAGGAGCCACCGGAAGTCAGGACATTCCTTCACCTCTTGGCAAGTTGTATATTCTGACTTTGGGAGGGGGTGGTTTCGATTGCTTCGGTGTTTCGTCTTTGTTGATGGCAGATTGTCAGAATAACAGCTTTCCAGTGTGTTTTATGGATTGTCCCTAGTTGACTGAAGCAGGACATGGGGTGAACAGTCCGGAGAAGTCCCGGGTGTTTGTCTCGTCTACTCCTCCAGCATTCGTTGGGTATGGTTACGTACCTGCATTCCGGCTCTGGTAAGACCTGGGAAACCCAAGGTGGGCTCTTTGGAACGGCTAGTCATGGTTAGCCCCAGCCGAAAGCGAACACCAGTACCTGCTTCCAAGCTTCCTCTCATTATGCTCTTCCTGGTGGGCAGGTCTTTATTCTTGGGACGTCTTCATGTTTAAAGTGATAGTGGGAGCTCAGGCATGCTTTGGGGCCTGAGAAAGGAGATATTCCACCACCTGCTTCAACCTTACGATTCTCCTCAGTCCCAAAAGCCTGCTTTGCTAATTCTCATCTCCACACCAAGCCACTACCTCTTAGATGAGGGCAACCAGCGGACAAGCCCGGGAAAGAGGAATCCGATGTCCGCTGGCTGCCCAGTAGGGCTGCTGCTAACCCATACTGTGCCTCTGTGCTAACCAGACAAAGGTGCCTCTTCCGTGGGGGCGGAAGCTGCCTTGGATCCTGCCCCATCAGCCCTTCAGCTGGACACCCTGCGCTCACAACCTCACGTGGCCTTCTGCTCACCACAGGAGCCGATCCACTCCGCCGGGCCTTCCCTGACCCTCCAAGAGCTTGTGAGGCTAATGAGGTTCCAGCAGGAACCTGAAAGTCACACGACTGTTCAGGGGGGCGTGTAGGGACCTCCTCTCAGTGGCTAAAGAGGCCGTTATGCATGAGAGCAAACTTCTAGCCCAGCCGTTCTCCCCAAATGTGAGACCATTAGTTGCCTAATGCAGCGATTCTCAACTTGGGCCAGTTTTGCCCCTCAGGGAACATTTGCCAATGTCTGGAGACGCTGTTTGGTGGTCACAGCTTGGAGGGGAGGGGAGTTTACTCCTGGCATCTGGTACGTGGAGGGCAGGGACGCTGTTAAACACCCTGCAGTGCACAGGACAGGCCCCACACAACCACTGGGCCTGGATGTCAGCAGCCGAGGAGGAGAAACCCCAGCCGGCCTGTGAACCTTAGCTCCCCTTCACTATTTCTGTTTGGATTATGCTGCACCACCAGCAAAGTACTTCCTCATTCTTCCAAGACTACCGAACAGGTCTTGCCTTCCTTTTTAGGATCATTTAAAAATGAACAAAATAGAAAAGCTGTGTGATTTGTTATTTCTGTCGCGACTTAGAAGCTGTGCTGTTTCACCCTATGATATGGGGGGAATCTCTCCAGCGCAGCCAGATGCTTTGCTCTCTAGATTTAACATTAGTGATGGCGGCTCTTCTCCAGCCACAGAATCCACTCTTGTTTTGTTTTTGTTTTTTTAATACATTTTTATTGATTTCAGAGAGGAAGGGAGAGAGAGATAGAAACATAAATGATGAAAGAGAATCACTGATCAGCTGCCTCCTGCACGCCCCCTACTAGGGATGGAGCCTGCAACCTGGGCATGTGCCCTTGACCAGAATTGAACCTGGGACCCTTCAGTTTGCAGGCTGATGCTCTGTCCACTGAGCCAAACCGGCTAGGACCACACAGTCCCCTCTTGCTGGAGGCTCCTGACCAATAGCAATGTGAGATTTTGCTGAGGCAAGGGTTTGAATCCCAGGAGCTGCCAGGCTGGTAGGGGGAAGGAGGCTTATAGCCAGGAAATAGGCCTTGCTGACTAGACATCATTTTCTTCCTGTCCTCTCACCTGTAGCAGCCTCGCTGAACTCTAACAACTGTCTCCCTCTTACCAGAAAGAAGATTGACTGGTAGGGCAGAAACAAGACTGAGGAAAAGTGTCTTCAGTCAGAAAATAGAACTTTTATTGGGAAACCGGTATTGAAGGATGTGGTACTTCATTGCACTTCCCTTCACTCACTAGTCTGGTTCCAGGGAGAAGGGGAATCTCAGGTAAAAGGATTTAAATGGCATCATCTAGTGGACACAGACTTTATGCTTGAATTTGCCAGGAGATGGGAATCACGCATTGGCCCTTTCAGCCACGTTCACATGCCTAGAAAATAGCATTGTCAGACGTGTCATCCCCAGATACAATGGACAATATGCTATTATAACTGTGTGGCATTGTCCTAACTGTTTGGAGATCATACTGCTGACACTATTCTTCTCATACATGTGAATGTGGCTGCAGGGAGTACGTGACATCTGTGTCTTTCTCACAGATTAGCTTATCCCTTGCCCCTTCGAGCGGTACGATTAGTGAGCTGGCCTCCTGGGGTCGTGGTAAGGGCCATGTTTGGGATCGCAGTTGTTGTTGGGCCTTAGTTTTGGGCCCGGTGGCGAATTAGTAATATTTATCTTGATGACCTGACGATGCACTGGTTGTTTAGTCAGCTCCCCGGAGCAGATGTGCTAAAGAAAGGGTTCGCTGAAGTGTTCCTACTCAGATTGGCTTTGGGAATGAGAAGGCGATTGGGTATCAAGCCTGGGAATGGCTGCTCCCACATGTGGCTTTAGCCAAGTGAGTAAGTAATGGTAATATCCTCTGTGTTGCTCTTTATAGCTTACCAACTGCTTTCATGTACCTCATTTTACATAGCCCCCGCCTACCTATGTGGAGAAGATTCTCATTATTCCCATTTCATAGATGAGAAAACTGAGGCTCAAGAGTGATTTTTCAAAGGTTTCTCTGCCAAACTGTAGAGCCTACCCCATTCAACAGAATTTCCTTTAAAAATCAGCTCTATGTTAGGGGTGCTTAAGTTAAAAAAGGATAGAAATTAATTTAGTTGTGTTTATAGATCAGCAAAATAAATGGCTTAATATTTGCCTTCCTACTTACTTCACACATATACACCAAGTAACTTGTGAGTTGTTATCTTACTTCTCCAATGTGACAGCAAATTCAGAATAGCTAAGAAAATTGAGTGATTATCTTATATATCCTTATATTCTGTCTATTTTTATTGAACTTAAGGATCCTTGGCCTTAGTTTCTTTTCTATTTTAAGAAAGCCAGCTAGTTTTGAAGATGCAAACAAATGCACGATATTGATTCTCAGAGTGATGTCTCAGTACCAGTGCATTGCATATTTTAGAAAATTTGTGGAGAGAATTTATAAAATGAAACTTCTCTTTGAATGCACCTAGGCAGTCTTCTTTTACCACTAAACTGAGGTGCCTTGGAGAAGTATTTGGGAGAAGCTGTGGGTGGATGGATCTTGGTGTTTAAGTTGCGCCTTGCTGTCTTAGGTATGCTGGAGTTTTTCTAGGAGAGTTTGAAAAAATAATGGTTTTTTAAAATTTATATAATAAATGTGGAGTTAAAGATAATTCTGTTTTATCTCCTTTCTGTCCCACTTTTATGGGTGTGTTAAGTGTCCTAAGAGAAAAACACGTGTTCGGTACAGGAATTATACATTCCCGAGTGAGCAAAAGACCCCGAACTCAGGTTAAGAGTCTGCTGCTGTGCGCGGCGATCCCTCCCCCGTATTCACGAAAGCCTAGGAGCTGCTTTCGAACATTCTGAACCTCCCAGCCATGGGCATCTGCATTGTCTTCCGGAGAGCTGAGAAAGAAAAGGTTTTAGCACCAAAAGACGAATTCCTGAAATAGCACATGGGACTGACTTCTAAGGATTGCTTGCCTCAAACACATGGATTGTTTTCTTTGTCCGATCTTGTGTTCCTGTGCATCTTCGTGTTTTCAGATTTACATGCCCCCTTTTACTTATTCTGCCTGCCAAAGAAAGAACCGCCATAAATCACGGTGATTGGCAAGGCCCCCATGCCCATTGCACAGTCGCCTTTCCCTCGCTTCGGATTTGCCGCTAAGCATGCAGGCCCCTTTCTCACCCCCCTCCCGTGTGTCATTTGCCCCCTCCCACGGCCAGATCTTGTCATTTTCCTGTGGTTTTCCTCGGCGTCCATCTTCCCCACAGAGAATGCTTAATAAGCAAAGGCAGGGACGGGGAAAGGATCCTTTCAGCTCAGGGAAACCTTTCATCCATCTTCCCCACGACTGTCGTCGCGTGAGCTAGGAAGGGACCGTAGGCACAGAGCTTACGGGATCAATTACCACGAGCTCCCTGTTAAACATTTTTTTAATCGGTTGGGAGAAGAATAAAGCAATAATTAAAATGAACTGAACAGCCTTTGCTCTATTGAGGCGTTAAATCTTTGTGTAAACACAATCACATTGTGCAAACATAGATCCTCTCGGCTGGCTGGCTTCGGCAGCGCAGCCACCGACGCCGGGGTCAAGGGCCCGCTTCGCCACAGTTTGAAAGGTCACCGGCTCCTTTGTGTCTCTCCTGGGCTGCACGGGCCGGGAGTGAGCGGGGCGATGCCTTGCCCGCCGTGGCACAGAGACGAGCTGCTGGCACTTGGCAGATCTCGGCCTAAGCAGCGGAGGCAGGAGAACTGCGCACAAAGCAAGACGCCGAGCGAGCAGGCCGGCGGGGAGTGCTGGCCAGCCCCTGGGGCCCAGGCAGCGAGCGGCTGGAAGCTGGAGAAAACAGCCGTGATAAAATATAAATGTGTTTATTATTACACTGGGCCCCGTGCGATAGACTTTTACACCCACTCATATTTGTGATTTATGGCTGCGGCTCCGTACGGAGGAGAAGCTGGCTAATTTACCCAAATTGATAGGGAGGCCTCTGAAGGCGATCAAGTTGGAAGGAGCCCTAATTGAGAAAAGAATGGTTTCCTAAACCAACCGCCCCCCCCCAAAAAAAAATTTAAAAAATGGCTGCTATGTCAGAGGCATCCTTGGGGCATTTATTTTAATGAGCCGAGCGTCCCTTTAATTATTCATGATAGCACTTGCCCTACAAGGAGTGTGCCCCCCGCGCCCAGAGCAGAGGCCTGCCCAGCTTTTCTGGAGATGGACCTGATTTTCCCTGTGAGAGGCAGAGAGCCGGAGGGCCGGAGGTCTATGCTTTAGGTGCTGTCCCTTTCTGGAGCGAAGGAGGAAGGTGGAGGAGGCAGAGGGGTCCCAGTCCCAGTTGGGGGCCCTGTTTCTAGGAATCAGGCTGGTGCTGTACCTGTGCCATGGCCCTGAATCCTCCCAAGGGCGGAGGTGATGTTCCCATCCTCGGAGGAAGCCCAGCAGAGCCAGGTGTGCGCAGCTACTCAGCGGCCAAACACGTTTACGTTTGGGTCTGCCCCTTCTCCTGCAGTATTTTGCTGGAATTTCCTAGGAAGGAAGCCAGGAGAGGGGCACGGGAGTAAAGACCACCCCCAGCCCCGCTCTGTGCTTCCACCACAGCCCATCCCCTTTGCTGTGCTTTCAGCAGTCAACCTCGCCGTTGCCCACAGCTTTGCACGGTGTTTCTTGTCTTGGCAGAATCTTGAATCACTTGCGCTGGGAGCTCTTTATTTTTTTATTTTTTATTTATTTTTTAAAATATATTTTATTGATTTTTTACAGAGAGGAAGAGAGAGGGATAGAGAGTTAGAAACATCGATGAGAGAGAATCATCGATCACCTGCCTCCTGCACACCCCCTACTGGGGATGTGCCCGCAACCAAGGTACATGCCCTTGACCGGAATCGAACCTGGGACCCTTGAGTCCGCAGGCCGACGCTCTATCCACTGAGCCAAACCGGTTTCGGCACTGGGAGCTCTTTAGAGGGAGAGCAGTCTGGAACAGCAGGCGCCAGTTCCAGAGTACCCCGAGCATCCGGGATGCGTGCCCCTGGCGGGGGACTCCACTGCGACCCAGGGTGACCTGATGGGCCAGTTTCACCTGAGTGTTGTCATTACGAGAGCGGCACGTGGAGCTCGAATGGCCGCTCACGCTTCATAGCAGAACCCGGGGAGGCATTCCTGGTACACACCCTTGTGTTTCTCCCCGACTCAGTCAAGGTCCCTGTCTTGTCGGCACCAGCTTCTGTGTTTTGTATTCGCTCCCTCCCCTCCATCTCGGCTGCTGGGAGCGGCGCCGTCCAGGTTTCAGCCACTGTCTTGTCTCTCCAGGTGATTGTAGAGCCTCCTGGAGGGTCCCCTCCACACCAGCTCACTTCCCTCTGCAGCCCATCCTCCATTTTGTAGCCAGGAGGATATTTTTAAGAATTTAAATCCAGTCGTGTGATGCCTCTGCCTGAAAGCTCACAATGGCTCCCATTGTTCTTAGGATCGAGTCCAAATTCTCAAGTGTGGTCCGTAAGAACACTGTCCAATAGAAATACAGAATGTAAGCCACGTGGGTACTTTTAAATTTTTCTAGAAGCTTTATTTAAAGAGTCATTAGTTGGTGCTAATTAATTAATTTTGATACTAGACTTTTATTTAACTCAGTATATCCAAACTTACCATTCCAACATGGAATCAATATAAACAATGATTAATGAGCTATTTTACATTCTTTCTTTTTTCCGAGTCTTTGCAACCTGGCATGGATTTCGCACTTGGAGCGCATCCCAGTTTGGATTGCTCACATTTCAAGTGCTCAGGAGCCATATGTGAACGCCGATTGGACCGAGCAGGTCGCTGAGCCTGTGCAGAGGCCTGCTCTCCAGCCTCATGGTGTGTCTCTCTCCCTGCAGGGCACGCTTTCCAGATCTTCCTCTTCGCAGTTTCTGGGCGAGGTGTGGGAGCAGATGAGGCAGAGGGTGGAGAACCCCACCCCTGCTAAGGAGTTTGTGGAAATAGCCCAACCCTGAGCATCTTCCTTCTTCCTTCTACCCTGTGGGGCTTTCAGGGGTGAAGCCCTAGCTTTGCAGTTTGGCCTTGGGGGGTTCCATCTTCGGTTTGTTTACCTAGGGCCGTGTCAGGTGACACAGATAATTTTTGAGGAAGTGAAGGGAACGAAATGGAAAAACACTGGTTACGTTAATTTGTGGTCTCAGTCTCTGAGGAAAAGTGACTGCCTACCTCACAGTGAGGCCCCATACTAGCGAGGAATACTGTTACATGAGCTAAAGGTGAGAGCGTGGGACCTGAGGCAGGAAGAGCGGGTTGTTGGTCACAACCCTGGTTTCTAGTCTCAGTAGATGTCATTCCTTCACTTATTTTTTAAAAAGAACAGCTATTATCTGGGTGCATGTAAATAGTTCGGACTTCCTTTCCAGTAAAGATTTATTTTATCTGAAGATGTTTCCAAAGGAAATGTAAGCATTTATTTTGTTTTAATTGTAGGTAATTAAGTAAGAGGCAGAGAGAGGTAGTGGTTAAGCCTGTGGACTATTTAAACCTGGGTTTAAATCTTAACTGTACACTTACAAGCGGGCAAACTTGGGTGAGGGGCTTAATTTCTCTGACCTCTGTTTCTTCATCTATAAAATGGCAAAAGATAATAGCCTGTGTCTTATAGGGCTATTGAGAGGTTTAAAGGAGAGAATATACATAACGGTGCTGGTGTCTGACAGTGCCCAGCAATCAGGAATGCTTGATAAATATTAGCCAATAGCACATTTCCCCAGGGTTTGTAAAACACTCTCATCGGTCACGGTTGTGTGGACTTGGGCCATGATCTTGGCTGAGAATAATCATTCAAGGAATAGTCTCTGAAAAAATACATTTATTATATAGTTTGTTTGTATATAACGTTTTGTATACCTCTGGGAGAAGGCAAATATAGACATCTCATCAGGGCTTGATTCTACCCTCCATATACCCAGTAGGAAAGCCAGTATATTTCAGTGAATATGGGGCATGTTGAAATATACAGCATACTGTAGCGGTACACAGGCTTTGGGCGGTTTTTCTATACCTGTTGGGTTGCGGTGTTTGGTTTGAGTCCTTTGGCTTTCTAAACAATGACGCATTGCTAGTTGAGTTGAGGCTTGGGGTGTCATCACCGATTATTAAATGAAAGACCGGCCCCAGGAGGTGTCCCAGTCCTAACACCTTAACACTGACCTCTAACCAGCTTAGCTAGAAATAGGTGACTGCAGGCCCTTACTCACGAGGGAGGGGTATCTGAGATGAGCCAGCTTGAATAAAGCAGGATTTTCGTTTGGGGAATTTGACTAACCACCTTGCCTGTACAGTGCTTGACAGTATACAAAGCACCAACACAGACATCATCTCTCTTCATACTTCACAGTTGTCCTGTGAGGCCAGCGTGAAAGGAGAGGTAAACCCCATTTTGCAGAGGAGGAAAGTGAGACTCAGAGTATGTAACTTTCCTAAGATCACACAGTCATAGCAAAAGCTAGGACGAGGACCCAGGTCTCCGGATTGTGAGTCGTGTGTGTGTTTTTCTACTAAACACCATTTACAGAAGCTCTGGCGACCCTTCTGAGTAAAAGAAGTGAGATCCAGGTGTGAAATAATGTTTACATATTGCAAGTTTTGGCCATTTGGGCATGTATCCTTTTCACTCATCGGTTTCTGTTACCCTCTGAATTAATAAGAACATGAATGAAACTCTTTGTGACAGAGACACAAGCCAACAGACGCTTAAAGAAGATGTGCGATTACTTTTTTCTTTCACCTGGAAGTCCAGGTTCTCAGAAAGCTGTGCTCTGAGAAGTTGTCAGAAGCCCAGAACTTTCCATCCCATTGGCTGCCCATCCTAAGGGTTTCCACCCTTAAGGAATTGCCCATGTCCATGCAATTCAGGATGGCTACCCCCAGGCCTACTTTCCAGGAACCCAGTTTTCATGCAGCTATAAAAAAAAGTACAGCTTGAAATTGCACTTGTCATATCCGCTCACATCTCATCAGCTAGAACTTAGTCCTGTGTCAACACGCCACGGCCAGGGAGCGTGGAAATAGAGTCTTCGTTATGGGTGGCCAAGAGCCCAACTAGAATTTGGGGGGATCTCTTATTAGAGAAAAGGAGAGAATGAATATAGGACATGTGGCGGGTGCTGCTATGCTCTTAGTCTCAAGAGCAGTTTCTTTCTAGCCTGTAATGCAGACATTTTAACATGAAACACTTGACATCTGAAATTCTAAATGTGTGCATGATAAGGGAAAAATCCTACTTCATTGCAAAATCGAAATAACTGCATGAAAACTGGATTCCTGGGGAATGCCAGAAGTTTTTTAATAGAAACAATGTACATTTTACATTTTGTGAGAATATTGCATTATTGGAATAATATGAAGTGACGAGGAAATTAATAACTTGACAGAGCAAGGGTCAAATTGACCACATCTTAATATCTCTTGCACTTTCCCCCCCTCCAAAGGGTAAAGTCACATTGCATTGACATTTTTGTAGCAAGATGAAAATTTAGTAGAAGAATGAAGAGAAAGCATTTTGTAACTGTGGGTTTAGCACTGACAAAATTAAGACTGTTTGAGGTTAGAGGTACAGAGGCTGACAGATTGCATGAGGGTGTTTCTACATATGTGGGTGTCAATATGTTTGTGCTGAATTGTTTGCAGATTTGCGGGGAGAGGGAGCTCGTGTGTGTGTTAATGTGGATTCCATGGGTGGCTTTAATCATTGTGTTTTCTTCCCGATGATTTTTATTATGGAGCAGCAGAGAGAGGATGTGGGAGGATTTAGGTTACAGTGCTTTAAAAGAAGGTTTGAAAAAGGACTAGTAATATAGGCATATGTTGGTCCCATCAAGTTAATGAAGGGTCTTTGGGACGTCTTCAACATTCTAAGTCTTGGGAATACTAAGGTCACTAAACCCGGCCTTCTGTCCTCGAAGGCCGGTGGGTGTGGCTCTTACCACCTCTCAAGTCCATTCTTGAAGTTCCTCCTCAGATATTCACCCTTCATCTCAGCTGTGACAAAGCACTGGCTCATCTCTGGGCCTTTGCATATGCTCTTCCTTCTCCCTGAAATGCCCACTGCTCTTGTCCCTGCATCCTTCAATTTCACCGAGGCTTATCTCCTCTGGAACGCCGACCTTGATGGTTCTACACCTCGGAAGGTCATCCACACGTCCATGCACATTGGGTCTTGTGTTGTTTGTATGCAAGCCTGGGCTTCCCCACCTGGGAGCTCTTCTGATGCAGAGGCCCTTTCCTCTGACTGTTCAGCACATATTAGAACCGACAATTAATGTTGGTTGAATCCAATGTGTCACACTGGGGAGGCTGTATTTTCACCACCAGTGAATTATTCCGGAAGTCTGAGTATTTGACTTTGTCTGCTCACCTGTGGGCACAGATGAGGTGTTTTGGAGATAATGCATGTTAGGGCTTATGAATCTGGAAGGCAAGGTGGTAATGAAGCTTTTTGTGCTATTGCTTTTTGATTACTTACTGACATATTAATTAGCAAGCATTATACTGAGTATATAGAATGTGCCTGAGCCTGTGCTAGGCATTGTGGGTGATGACAAGGAGGCAAGTGAGAAAGCATCCAGCCCAAGTCCTGGATAATCGTATTTTGAATGGGAGATGTCAGATGTCCCAAATTCAAATTTATGAAGTGCCTTCCATGTAGTGTGGGTGGGGAAAAGCAGGGCAAGGGATCTGGGCATAAAAAGATAAATATCTTCAAGAAATAGTAAATAAGTAGCCAAAGGGTAAAAACTCAGACAAGGCTGTAGTTTTCTGACCAGGAAATACTCAAGACCAGCGTGACATGTAGAAGACTGACACATTCTGAGGAGAGGACATCCTAGTAAGTGGGAAAGGCTGGGGAGGGCTGCTTAGGGATGTTGGAGAGTGAGGGGCTTGTGTAAGGAGTGGGGGGTGTGTGGTGGGGGTGGGTAAGAGTAGAAAAATAAAGTGAGATGGTTTTGTGGACATCTTTTCCTAAGGACATAGGCAATAGTATGTGAAAAGCATCTGTCTTAGGTTATTATTTGTCAAAATAAGAAACTAAATTTTTTCTTTGGGGTTACTATTTTTTTAGACTTCATGCCTAGGTAAAGTACATATTTGGGTTGCTTTAGCTAATGGGGCAATTCAATCTTTAAAAAAGTGTTTGATCACCTTAGTAGGCAGTTATGTAGACAAATTGATGTTTTAAATCTTTACTGATTTAATATTTACCTCTAAAAATCTCTAGGGAATTGGATCTTTACCTATTCAAGCTGAATGGTAGCTGGTCTATAGGTCCAGCTCTCCATCATCCCTATGTAAATGATCCAGTTTGGGCTTCTTGAGGATTGATAAAGTTACCTTTTTTTTCTTTTTAATTTTAGGACAAATTGCCTTATAAAATATTGATATGCTTAGCCCACTTCTTCATCTGCCTTTATATAATCAGGCAATAACAATTAAGATTGGCATTAGCTTAATCAGAACAAATTCAGGATGCTGAAGCCAATCATTTGATACTTCCCAAATCAGATGTGAGGTGGTTTTGGATTATCTACTCATATGGTGTGTTTTTGTGTGTGTTTTTTATACCATGGATCCATCTTTTCTTCTTCTTTTTTAATGTATACCAGATAGGTAGCAGAAAGTTAACTTTGCATCCTAATAGTAAATGATTCAAGTTTATATTTTCCAATTTTTAGTTAGCAAAGAGAAAAAAATCAGTGTAGATAACAATTAGGCATCAACTAACGTGACATGCTAATTGATGACTACCATGGGTCCTGGATTGGGGCAGGTTTGATTTAGCCTCCCCTCCCCGCCCCCTTTTCTGGACTTCCATGCCCTTCTTTCCCTGACTCCCAGGTACCCAGTCCTCTCACACTGCCCTCGGCTCTGCTAATCCCTCCCCAGGAGGTGGCAGGTAGGCCTATTCTTCCTCAGAGCTGTGTGCTCCACAATTATTCTTGTCTTACTACCGGTCTCCCTGCAAGAAGAATACATTTCTGGCTCTATCCACTTGAAGTTATACACCTGAGTTGCCAACTTCTGCAATGTGATTGCATCTTTGGGGGGAGGGTTCCCATTCTGTGTTGGTTTATTTCTGAAGGGCGTACTTCTGCATTAGAAATACCATCACTTTCAGAGTGGCTTGGTGAGACTTTTGATAGTAACTTAGCTTGGAACATATGTGAAGCTAAAGCAACATTTCTTCATTCCTGAAGTTAAATTTTTAAAAGTAATTCAAAATTTAGTTATTTGGTCATTGTGGTAATGATAGACTATTTCTGTATGTGTACCCTGCAATGTGGCTATTTTTACATTTAAATGCAAAACCCAGATTGGCTATGACTTTACAATTCACATTTTTAATAATAAAATTTCTCCCTAAATACATCAAATTGAACTGTGTGAACCTGGCTTACAAAGTAATACCTTTACTAATAAGTGGGAGAAACGTCTCACAGAATTGTTTCAAATAAATTCTCATGGTGCAGTTGTTATCTTGACAGTAAAAAGATGAATATTTTAACAACTTTTTCCTTCAAATGTAATATACTTAAATTTTTAAGTTGATCTTAAACTTTCTTGGGAATTATCCCTAAAAAGCTAATAAAAATAATTTTAAAAATTAATCTTGGATAACAATGAAAGCAAAGGAAAAAAGAGAATAAAAACAAAACAAGGAAAAAATTCAAAACAAATTACCCACAATGCCAGTAAAACCTTTGTTTCCCCTGATGGTCACGCGCACCTGTTTCACAACTTGAGAACGTAATGCTTCAGGTATGAGTATTGACATCTGAAGTTCTTAGCGAGTTTACAGTTTCTGAGAATTGCCTTTTTAAGAGCTGTGGGAATTCCTGGAAATCTCATGTTCTGATGCATTTTGTTCTCTACTAGACCTGTGCTGGGTTTTTAATTTAATTTTTAATTGTGGTAAAATGCACACGACATAAATTTTGCCATCTTAAAGAAAAACAGAGTTGTGGGACTTTGTTTTGCTTTGTCGGGGAGGGGATTAGTTGTATCACACTCATCCCACTGAAAAATATTAGAGTACTGTATACATTTTTATTTAAATAAAAAAAATCAATTAGACTTTGAAAATATTACGATACTCCTTGGCTTCTGAGAAACATGCTGTGTTAGGTATCTAAAAACACATGCATTGAAATCACAGGTCGCACGCACATTGCAAAACCTCCAATTGCCAACAGCTATACTTATTCTAGCACCTGGGATGGTTGCCAGTTTTTATGACCAACCAACCCAGTCTTCCTCCAACATTTCAAACAAATTCACCAAGAATCTAACACTTCACTTCTAAAGGAACATTTTGGAAATGTTAACAGGCACTAAAAATGGAATATGGCCCCAAAGATTTGTTTAGTCCTGTGCCTTTCCTGACTGTGCTTCACAAGGCCAGGTGGGCGTGGGAAGTGATTCACTGTGATGCTGGGGTTCCTGTTTAAGTCTCATGGAGAAGCCCTTTGCCCTGCCCAGAGGTAATGGATATCTCTGTCCCAGAGCCTCCTCTGGCCTCCTGCAGGCCTGCAAACTCCCTTTTGATATCATCATTATCATCCTAACGCCGTTTATCCATTTGGGACTTTGTAATTGACCAGTCACTCTTATGTGCTAGATGCCACTGAATCTTCCTAACCATAAGGAAACAAGTTATTTTTTATTCCTTCTCCGCACAGTTAAGGACAGAAAGTGTCAAAGAAGAAGTTAATTGACTCTACAAAGCCACATTGCTGTTTCAGAGCAAAGAGAGAACTAGAAGAATCTGTTTTTGGAGGATTTGCCTGTTATTTGGTGACTAATCCATTTTGAACCCCTAGAGCAAGGGTGGGGAACCTTTTTCTGCCAAGGGCCATCTGGATATTTATAACATCATTCGGGGCCATACAAAATTATCAACTTAAAAATCAGCCTGCTATATTTGGTCAAACATTTAATTCACTCACCCCTAATGCCTTGGCAGGGCCAGACCAAATGATTTCATGGGCCTTATTCAGCCCTCGGGCCGCACGTTCCCCACCCCTGCACTAGAGCAATGATTCAAGCTTCATTGAGGCATCAAGAGAGGCTTGCGCTATGGTCCTACAAAGGCTTAGGGATTGCCTCCTCCACACGTCAGTCACATGCATTTATCAGACACAGTGGGCCTTGTGCTGTCTGCATGCTAGCGTGGGGCTTTCCCCCCTGGGAGCTCCTCTGATGCAGACACCTCTGACCTTCAGTCTCCAGCAGTGTCACTGCTCGGCACAGATTAGAACAACAATTAATGTTGCTTGAATGCAGCTTGTCACAATGAAGAGATGAGATGTTTTGGAAATACTGCATATTATGGCTTATGAACCTGGAAGACAAGGTGGTAGCAAAGTTTTTGGGGCTGAGTATGGGGAAAAGTTTAGGAGGGATGAGCCCTTATGCTTCAGTTGATGGTGGGGTTCCCACATAGAAAATGTATTTTAGCCGAAACCGGTTTGGCTCAGTGGATAGAGCGTCGGCCTGTGGACTGGAAGTTCCCAGGTTTGATTCCGGTCAAGGGCATGTACCTTGGTTGCGGGCACATCCCCAGTGGGGGGTGTGCAGGAGGCAGCTGATCGATGATTCTCTCTCATCGATGTTTCTAACTTTCTATCTATCCCTCTCCCTTCCTCTCTGTAAAAAAATCAATAAAATATATTAAAAAAAAAGAAGAAAGAAAATGTATTTTAAACCAGTGCTGAACAAAATAGAAATACGTTCAGGCCACACATGCAATTTAAAATTTTCTAGGAACCACATTTTTTAAAAAGTGAAAAGAAACAAGTGAATATACATTAAAATATATGATTTTAACGTAAAATCAATATGAAAAGATTGTTAATGAGATTTACATACTTTTTAAATTCTAAGTCTTCAAAACCCAGTGTGTGTGGTACATTTACAGCATATTTAAATCCGTGTGCTAATTTTTTAATGGTTAATGGTAAGTGTAGTTTTACCAAAACAAGAGAACAAAATGTTCTTTCTATTGCTTCAGTTTTTACATTTTAATTAAAATTAAAGTAGAAGTTCACTTCTGTAGTCACCTGAGCCACGTTTCAAGGGCCCGTGGCCACATGTGGCTGGTGGCTTCTGTGTTGGACACCACGGTTGTCAGCAGTTGTGGGATTAAGTCCTAATCCCTTCTCGCTGTCTCCATGTTCTGAAGTAGGAGCTACACTTCACATGAGTTTATGACTTACATTTTAGTTTATGCATTTTTAAATAGCCATTTTAAGGTGGTGATCCAGGCTATGCGGAGTTAACCTTACCTTGGCCAGTTATTGTTTTATGAATAAAAAAACAGAGTAAATACCCGAACGCTCTGTACAGTGACTAATGCTCTGTGCAAATTCAACAAGTAGCCTAGTAGGCCTTTGGGTGAGCAAGTCATAAGTAAACGAAAAAAATCAACATGGAACATAAGTAACGAGTGTACATTCCATCTTATGTTATCTTATAAACGTTATAGTTACAAATGCCTTTGAAATTCTGGGAAATAAAGCCCTGGTCTCGTTTTCCATCGGTCATCTAATTTAAAAACCTTGAAAAAAGAACATATTTAAAATTCAGCTGAAAACGAAGAGGAACTCTGAGATAGTTTTCCAAAGAGAGTTAAAAACCTGAGGTCCTTTTCAGTGACACCACATATACCGGAGAAGGGGTTGCCAAGTGACGGAGCGATGTTTACGGCTTGGCTTTCTCGTTTTCCAGGGGTAAGAAAGCTTGGTGACATTTTCTCTCTCGATGTCTTTATTCCCCAGGTGGCTCACGCTCTCTAGTGCTGAGTGTGCTGTGAAAGTAATGGCCGGGGCTTTGCTGATTTCCTCTAGACAGACTCAGTGGCAATATATAAACCCATTACAAAGTATTCTTCCTCCTTTCCATCTTGCTTTTCCATTTCCTGATCTGCAAAACGTCACGTTTCTAATCCAAGTCCTAAAGAGACTAGGACCTTGACCTGCCCAGATAACAGAACTCTAGTAACCACATTAAAAAATAAATAAAAAGTAATAGATAAAATTAGTTCTAACAGAAAACTGGGCATGCCAAAAAGTTCCTAAGTCTCCTTAGGAATTGGATTAGGAACTTGAAATTTTGCAGATCAGGAAATGAATGCAGAAAATTTGCATTAGTGATGTTTATTTTCAAGGGACTTTTAAACCTGGAATGCAAGAGCCTGACACAGGTTCGTATTTCATGCTACAGCCTGCATCTTAAAGGCAAGGTATACTGCAATACATTTGACATCTCTCTTATGCTCCCCAAACACATCTTCAGTGAGAGAGAGCCTTTACAAATGAGTTTCACAAAATGACGCACTTGGTTTCCCAGAGGGGCTGTTGCCCGGGAGACGGGGGTCCCAGGTGGAAGAAGAAGGTTTCAGGAAGATGTTCAGGATACTCCTTTAGGCTTGGGCAGATAGGAAGAAGCAGAAGGGACCTTTGATTGAAGGAATATTAAACCCCGTATGGAGTTTCACGTTGTAGCCCCCGTCACAGAAGAGTGGCCAGGTTGAAACAAGCGAGCAAGAATGTTCTACTCTTTAGCCTGTTTAACATCTAGAACGAGAGGGGCTGAGCTCACACAGGCTGTCCCGCCTGTCTGTGGGTGCTTGGGTTGTTGTTGCAAACCAGGATGCTTTATTCACTTCATGTGTTCCACGGCATTGAGCCAGGCCCTGCCTTAGTGCTTTTGGCACCACAGTGAGCAAAACGGATGCCTGCAGGAAGCTTATGCTCTAGTAGGAGCAACAGACAATAGTACATACAAACAGGATGCAATCTTGTTTTCAAGTGATTGACATGGAGAAGGTGACAGAACCTGCTGTATGAGAGGATGGTGAAGGTAGGTCAGCTCTAAGGAGGAGGCATTTGAGCAGTGATGTGATTGACGTGAGGGGACCAGAGTGTTCCAGGCAGAGGGAGGAGCACGTGCCCAGGCCCTGAGACCGGAGCATGTGGGATGGGTCGGGGGAATCTGAGAGGGTGGGGTAGGAGATGTGGTTAGAAAGGTAGTCTGGGGCCAGAGCATGCAAATGTAAACTTTAGGGACTTCAGTGCTTCTGATTTCTTCTGAGAGTGATAGGAAGGGATTGGGGCACTTACATTTTAATTTCTTCCTAATCTTTCCTCGCTCTTAAGCTTATTTGGTAGTCTGGGGAAGCCTGTGGGACCCTTTGCAGAATAATGTTTTTAAATGCATAACATGAAGTCCAGAGGATGTCCCAGAAACAGTTATGTGGGAATATAAAGAATACGGTCTCCTGCGAAGGACAACATGCTCTGACTTAGGTTTGCAGAGGACTGCTCTGACTGCTGTAGACAGCAGACTGGAGGGACCAAGGATGGACGCACTGAGGCCAGCGAGCGAGAGGCCAAGCTCTTCGCATTTATACCAGAGGACAGGCGTCTCTAAGGCAGGGTGCGCGGCACAGCGTTCTGAATGCAGGAAGGGAAATTTATAACTTCTATTTATATTTAATTTACCCTAATTTTTTTAAAACATCAGCCTAGTGGGTCATGACACTTTTTGTTTTTTGGTAAATGAACTGGGATTGAATAGAAATATCAGAGTGTGTTCACTAACCCATAAGACAGCAGGTTTTGTTTCACGTAACGTTTGTCTCATGAAACACAAACATGCGTATACACGTTCCCTTGCCTGCTGCGAATTCCAATGTAAAGTGTATTTCTTTTATTCTTCACTTTCAATTACAGTTTACTTTCAATATTATTTTGTGTTGGTTTCAGGTGTATAGCATAGTGGTAGATAATCATGTATTTTATAGAGTGTTCCCCCAGTAGTTCCAGTATCCGCCTGGCACCATAAGTACATTCATATGATTCATGAACAAACCTATATATACACCAAAGAGACGTATCCAGAAAGTATTTATGTGTTTTTGATCAACCAAACTTGATGATCATGATGTAGGGAGACTTAGACTCTGTAAGAAACTAACTAATAGAGGCCACTCTGGTTTAGACCACGTGACCTTTTAGAGGCCATTTTGTGGGAGAACCTGAGTTCTTGCCCTGATTCAGCCTTGCAGATGTCAGGTCTGTTTCTCAAGCATCCTTCACTCCCTCCAGGAGCCCTAATTTGGTTATAAATCTGTGTATGCCTAGTTAGACCTGCTGTCACCGCTGAGGTGACATGGACTCCCCCAGGGAGACAAGTCCCCAGGGTTAATTTCCAGAAAGGAGAAGTAGTTGTTGACATTCCTCCTAAGATTCAGGGGGCTCTGAAGAGCGTGTTCTGGCACTGTGAACTGGGGGCGCTGTCATGCTCCCTCCTCCACCCTCTGGGGGTGTGCCCGCCTTCCTTCACACAGTCCCCGATGCTTTAAGCCTCTGTCCCATCTGCCTTTCTTTTTGACATTTTCATTTGCTCTTGAGGTGAGCGAGTTGAGTGGCAGCATTATCCCAGGTGCCATGCAGTATAGTATTGTGCAGGGGTCTGACATTTTCTGTTCTATACCCAGGAATAATATCCGCACTGGAGCAAGGAGAGAAGGGAGGGTGAGGGAGAAGAGCAGATTTTGCATGAAATCTGCTCCAATTATGACTGAATTGCCTATTTCTTTTTCCTCCCTCCCTCTCTCCCTCCCTCCCTCCTACCTTCCCTCCTTCCTTCCCTCTCTCCATCCTCCTTTTCCTCCCTCCCTCCCTCCCTCCCTCCCTCCCTCTCTCCTTCCATCCCTCCTTCCCTTCCTTCTTTTGTTTCTGAAAAACAACAACAACAACAACTTTCTTTTGTTTTATAAAGAAAACTCAAGCTTTTATGAAATGAGCAAAATCTTTAGGTAGGCTGTTAGGATGAAAACGAATACATTGTGGATATAGGGGCTCCACCCCCAAGATGAAGCAGTAGGTGCTGGTAATCTCGGCTTCGCAAAACACTTCAATTTCACTAGCCTCCCTTCGAGTAGAACTTGGCTTACGGAAGTGGGTATAGAACCCAGAAACAAGGTCAGCCTCATCCCACTATTCCTAAGCCCTGAATATGAAGCCATATTTCTGATTCTCCTTTTCCCACCTGCTCTTCTGCTTTCTTAACTCTGCCTGTTTCAGACATCACTCCTTCATTTGGCTGAAAGTGATTATTTTAAATAATCACTTGGTTATTTTAAAATTCTTATTAGTATTTGCAGACATGGCAACTTGCAGGTAAACTGAGCAGACCCTGAGGAAATAGCTTGGTGACTCACTATAATATGACTTGGCTAAGCTGTCAGGTACGGAGGGGCTGTCCTCAGCGTGGTTCTGTACAGCACGGAGCCGTAAGCCAGAAGCAGTGTTAGTGACACGACTCCGTCAAGGCAAGCTACCTGTGTAGCTGCTGTCTCCACAGTTGCCAGAGGGACCCTGGAATAGCTGCCGAAGAGGACAGCTGGGCTGTGCCAGAATTCACTAAGAGCCTGCATTCTTTCATGGGAGGTAACTAAATCCTGGCTATCAGTTGTCACAATAAAACAAAACAGAGCTAATTTAAAAGGTTTCGCCAGGGGGAAAGCACCCGGTTTGAAATGAAAAAGAAAAAAGGACGCGAAGACCTCCGCTGTAACCTCTTGCTTTCATTTTCTCCGTGTCCTTCCTTGTCCTTCAGGATGTGGTTGCCTATGAGGGCCGGGCCGGGTTGATGGTGGGGACTGGATGTCGCTGCTCCTTGCAGTGGAAGGTCTTAGGATTTCCAGGCGTTGGCTGTCTGGTCCCCGTGGTTCCAGCGCCCTCCAGGTTCACTTGCATTAGAAGGAAGGCCTATGGGGTGGAGGGCGTTTTGAATGAAGTCTTTGGTGCCTCATTCTCTCTTTTTGTTGTTCTTGTTCGTGTGGGATTTCCTTGAAGTAACAAAGCCTTGTGGGCAATCAATAGCGTTAAGATGGATGCCGACCCGCCACTCGGAGAGGGCACTTCTCCCTCCAGCCGGGCTCCCTTTTCCCCCCTCAGCACCCTCCTCATTCGGAGCAGATCTAAAGGATGCTCCCTTCTCCTGACCCACTCTCCATCAGTATACTGAGAGCATCCTGAAAGCTTAAACAGACTCTATTTTCCAATATTTCGGTTGCCCAGCTGCCTGGAGCCTGAACTCTGAATGTTCCTATTGGCATCCGGTTAGCCCTGTCTCCTTCAGCAGCCTCTGAGCGCACAGGTGAACTGGGGAGGGAGGGAGTTCAAATTCATTGAACATTTACCTGTGCCAGGCTCAGGAAATGTGTCTTACCCATGACAGCTTGTCTAAGCCTCGCCGTGAACGTGGGGCGCTCACCTGCGTCTGACAGATGACACCGAGGCTCAGCTCCGTAATGAGCTCAGAAAGACCCAGGTGTGCTCACCCCGGAGTGGATTTGACATCTCCCCTCTCCACCCTCTGTTCAGCAGGTGCGCTTTTCTAAAAATTTGGCTTTCAGGATGCCGAAGGTGAACTTTTGACTCTGCTCGGTGATTCATGTTCCCCGGTTTCCAAAGCTGAATGGTTTCCTCCTGTGCGCCCAGCGCCCTCGCTGCTCCTTGGTTCCCTTTCAGAGCAGCGCGCTTCTCCTCCTCCTCTCCGCCGGTCTTACAGAGCGTGGCTCACTAGGGCACCGATTTAATGAAATACAGTTTTCAGTCATGTTTGGTTTGATTCTGGGTGATACAAATAAAGAATTGTGATCGCTTTGTAGTCAGGCTTAAAGGGGAGAGAAAAGGTGGAAAGAAGAAAGTGAGTCAAGGATAGTCCTGGGCCAGGTCCCTTTAAGCGCTGCCTTAGGGAAGGCTGAGCTGTGAAAGAGGGAGAAATAATGGGGCAGCCAGACATAGTCCTTTGGCTCCTGTGTGTCCTGAAATGTGGGGTTTGGCAGTTTCTAACGATCACAACTTACGGGAATCTTCCACGCGCCAGGCACTGTTCTAATTAATAGATACTATATGTTAATTCACATAATATGACCGTATCCTCTCCAAACCCTCGGAGGTACATGCTATTACATCTAAGAAAACAGGAGCAAAGAGAGGCTCATTGACTTAGAGTCCCAGTGGTCGGCAAACTCGTTAGTCCACAGAGCCAAATATCGGCAGTACAACGATGGAAATTTCTCTGGAGAGCCAAATTTTTTAAACTTCAACTTCTTCTAACGCCACTTCTTCAAAATAGACTCGCCCAGGCCGTGGCATTTTGTGGAAGAGCCACCACACTCAAGGGGCCAAAGAGCCGCATGTGGCTCGCGAGCCGCAGTTTGCCGACCACGGACTTAAGACGATTGGGGGCCGAACTGGAAGCTGAGCCGCGGAAGGTTGGGATCGGAGCTCCTGACCACGGTGCTCACCTGCCTCTCCGTTCCAGGGCTCAGTAACCAACGCTCATGATTTCATGTGGTTTCAAAGACCATTTTTCTTCTTAATTCCAACCAACAAACCATACAGTTGGAAGGGTAAATATTTGTCATGTTGGGTGACGGACATGGATGGGCTAAGAAAAAAAAAAAAGAAAAGTCAAAGGAAAAACCATGCACTTCCCTTTCTGTGTCTCTCCCTCTGTATTTACTGTGCGAAAGGTCACTTGAGTACAAGAGCTCGAATTTCGTGCTTTTAAGCAGCTTCCCTGTGGCTAAAACCCCTGCTCTTCAAATTGACTTGGAACCTATTTTGTAACCATGCGTACCTCTCTCTGATATGAGCGCTCGGGAGTCATTAGTTACGGGCTCCTTAAATAGGACTCTGTGACTGTGTTTCACAGAAATGCCGGGAATCACCAAGTGATTTTTTTGCTTTACCCTCGGATTGTAGCCCTTTCTCGTGACCGTCCGTCCACGCGCATTTACTGGAAGGAGCAGTGGTCCTGGGAGACCTGGGCTGCTTGCCTGGTCAGGCAGCTACCTGGGCACAGTTTGTGGTGGGAGAGCAGAGGAGGGAGGAGGCTGAGAGAGGGCTGAAATGGTAAATTACTGTAGGTTCTGGAGAAAAATAGATTAGAAGCATTTGTGGTTCAGATGAAAATAGCACATTTCCTGTCTGCTTGGACTGTGGGGGTCAGAGGGCTCCAGGGGATAGAAAATAAATAAAAATGGATCCCTCCCCAGTCGAAGGAAGTGCTCTGACTCTGGGAATGGCAGTGACAGATTTGGGGATCTTGGGAAGCCACTTTTGAAGGTTAAAAAAAAAGCAGCAGCAACAACCACCAAAACACCAGGAGATCAGAGAACATGTGGCCCTCTGTGCTCAGGAACGCAGTCTTTCAGGGATGATGTGCCCTTTTCCAAGACTGGCACCCAGGTAGCTGAGTCTGAGCAGGTATGTGGCCACCTTGTTCTTGCCACTGACCACGGTCATTCCCTCTCTTCTTGCAGGTGAGAAGCCTTACAAGTGCTCATGGGAAGGGTGTGAGTGGCGTTTTGCACGAAGCGATGAGCTCACGAGGCACTACAGGAAACACACAGGTGCAAAGCCCTTTAAATGCAACCACTGCGACAGGTAAAGAAACGTTGAAGCTTCTGGATGTGGTTGGAGGGGTGGAGATGGGGGTTGGAGCGGGGGGAGCTGCCAGTGCTCTTGGATTCATCACAAGCTTCAAACTTCTCTCTCAGAGTCTCGGATCTGGGGATGCCTTTTACTTCTTCACCGAGAAAACCCATGAGATATGGGTGCCTTCTTGCGTGTAGTCAACAGATAATGTGAATTCTTGGTTCCATTAGACAAGCATTTACCTGGACATCAGCTTTGGGCCCGGGACCGCGTTAGTCACTGGATATCAATAGGACACGACTCCTACCCCTGAGGAAATGAGGAGACAGATCATTTTACTATACTGTGAAAAGTAATAGGATAGAGAATGGTCACCTGTAGCTGATTCTTCTGATCTTTTTATTAACATCAATACCATTTTCCCTCATTCTTTATAACACGAAAGAGCAGAAAGCCTGCTTAACGGAAGGACGCTGAGTTATAAGGCCTTCCTCTGAAGTATTATTAGACATGAATTTACTGAAGACGGTTCCCACTCTTTGGGGGCCTGTACCATTCTTTCTCCTTTGAAAATAGGCACAAAGGTCTAAACTATGGAGAGGCTTTGAGAACGTATCCTGTAATTCCATCTCAAACCTCCAGCGTTTGATAGTGGAAGAAAGAGCACGCAGCAGCAGAAAACGACACTAGTAATAGTATCTGACAGCCTTGGCATTATCAACCAATAAACCCCAAAATGGAGACTCTGCAGGCCAAGGTGAAGGCAGGATTAGGTTGAGACATAATCAAATAATGGGCTTGCATCTGAGCGTGTTATCCTTCTAATCCTATTTCTGTGTTTAGAAGGAAGCTTAAGAAAATTAACCATCTTTTTAATGCAATCCTAAAGGTCTCGGTTATGATGAGAAAAATGCTTCTAATACGATAAAAGCCCTGAGAGCCTCAGGGTTCCCGGCTCGGCCAGCCGCTCACAGGGTGGCAGGAGGGGCCGCAGGATGTCCACGGAGGCCTGGCTCTCCTCGGGAGGAAATGTGATCGCTTTCGCATCCTGCCTCCCGGGCCGTGCAGGGCCCTCCCTCCCCAGGCCTTCCTCTGGAGCAGTGTGTGTTTGTTTGGAGACCAGGTCAGGGGTGGCCAAGTCTCCCAGGTGGCCAGTTGGCTTAGTGCTCCTTTAAGATGCTTATAAAGGAGCATTCATATTTTTCCTCTTTTTTTTTTCCTTCTTCCTGAAGAGGCTATTTTCCTCTTATCTTCATTCTTTAAGAACTAAATAAAGCCCCCATGCCTTCTGGAGCCCAGAGATAACCTCCCACCCCAGGCCTGAGGAAGTCCGCTTCTTGAAGCTGTTGTCCCTCTTTTCTTTTAGCTTTCTCCTGCTACCCAAGAACACAGCCTGTTTTTTCATTTCTGTCCCATTACTTAGAAGTCCCAGCCGCTCTTCTGAGTATCTATACTTAGTCATGTTTCTCCTTGTTGGACAACTGCCCCCATCTCCCACCTCAAGTTTATTCCTCTCTAGCCCTGGCCATTAATAAAGAAGCTGCATAGATGGGGATTCTTTGTCCACAGTCCATGAAGAAGAGCTTTACATCCACTTTGTGAGCTGCCAGATATGGTATAGGAGGCGTGTGTGTGCGTGCGTGCTGTGCGCACACACACACACACACACACACACACACACACACACACCACTCCCATCCCTGAAGGGTGGCCAGGCTTTTACTTGGAGATTGCGCATTATGGCTTGCCATCATCCTTGGAAATGGGCAGAGAGTGTTTCTGTCTTCAAGTCAACTGGCTTAACTGTGAAATTTACAACTGTGCAGTCGTTGACATATCCAGGTTAAATCTGATTGTGTGATTTATGTGAGAAATAATTCAGACCCACTAGATATTTCGGGGAAGGATATGTCAGAGATGGGCCGTCTCGTTGCTTTATTTTCTTCATCAAAATATAGGATGGTTTCTGGAGCTAGAAATGTTCGAAGCAGATGGTGCACGTTCTGTGACATGGTATTTGGGAGAGACTGTGAACAGCCCAAAGTCCTGCGGCACTGCCAGTCGCCCGGGCATTTTCATCGATGTTGGAAATGAGGGGCTGGACTCCCGTTGGTGTCTCATGACGGGCAGCACCTTGCCTTCCATTGCACGGATTGTGCTAAGAATAGAGCAGGTCTGGGCGGTGGCATCGGGAAGCGGAGTGGTCCCAAAGCAGGTGAAAGGAAAGCCTGGGGTGACTGGGGAGTCTTCCCTAGAAGATGTCTACCTTCAGAAACAGAGGGCATCTGTAGCCCTTCACAGGACACTGGGTCCTGTTGGCACCACGGTGTGTATGAGCATGAGAAGCCGACTTCTTGCCTCTTCTAATTTGAGCAGTCAGACTGCCTTATTTAGAAGCTAAGCTAGGATTGGGGTTTCCTTTCCTTAAAGCATGGACCATGTCTACTTTTATGTATAAGTAAGCTAGAATAAAACAGACATGTGTTTGTTTGTTTTGCTAACAGTTAAAATTGCTGGATGCCATTAAAACATTTCTGTATTTCTGGCTTTGTCTGGAAAAGCAGACGATGTGCCCATAATATCCTGGAGCCGAGTAGTAACCAGTACCCACTGGCACTGGCCGTGTGATCACTAATTCCGCAAGTTCCCACCGCTCCCTGTGGTCTCCCAACAGGAAGGCAGACCGTCCGTTGACATGGATCATCACCCCTGCTCTGTTGTCTGCTCTCACAGAAAGCAGTATTTCCTCGCCTTATCCAAAGTGGAGTTAGATAGGGCTGTGTGTTTCTTACACTTGACCCACTGCCCGCTTTCACTTTACCTGCCTGACCGCGGAAGACATTGGGTTTTGTGACCTCTGGCTTCAGGTTTGGGTTGGGGGAGAAAGCCAGGGGGCAGCTCTTTTAGCTTTCTCCCGCTACTCAGCCATGCAGCCCACCGAGTGCCCAGCTGCTAGAGGATGGATCTTGTCTCTCAGCCCATAGCATGCAGCTGCCTATGGCGGTGAAAGTTCTCTGCTTCCGCGAGTCACGATAGGCAGGCCATGCCGACTTAGCACAGACATAATCCAGGGAGACTGCCCCAGGGTAGCATCTCCAAGATCTCGGGCAGTGGGGAGGAGGCATTTTGATTGTTGAATCAGCCACCTTATAGGTGGTAAGAAATTATCAGCCCATATCTAGCTCTTTGGTGCCCGAGAGGGTTGCTGTTGGCTTACTGCCCACATGACCATCGTGTGCCTTTTTCATGGGCAAGAGAAACGACCATAGGGGTTCGACTGGTTCTCTGTAATGAACAAATTTCAGTCCTTAAGGACCTTCTTATTTAAGGTCATCTGCCTGCTATATACTTGGAAATACCCTCTGGGGTTCTATTACCCTTAGAGTTATTTGATCCTGCATTTCTAGATGCTGAGTTTATCTATTACCTTTTACTGTTCCTATGAGGAGTAAGTATAAATTAACAAATATAAATTAATCACGAGTAAGTAGCTTTGCTGGTGCATTGCATTTAAATAAAACCTCAATGGTGAGGGACCTAGTCTAATGCTAAGTATCATGTGCTTCTTAGAATTTGAGCAAATAATGATGCTAGTTTGATTCTGGTGGGGTGCAATTACCTTTCATATTATGTTAAAGATCTGTTGTTTTTTTCACTTTTTTTTTTCCCTGAAAGAAATGGAAGGCTTGTGCTTATATTGCTAGATACCTAGCACAGAGTAGGCGATGGGTAAAGGCAGAATAAAAGTCCAGAACATACGCATTACTGAACAGTTACTTCAAATGAAGTGGTGTGTCAACAATACTATTTTCCTCCAAGTTCCCAGAGTATAGAAAGGAAAGGAAAGAGGTTTTGTCCACTGCCTAGTCCTTCCTTCACTTCTTACCATCTCAGATCCCCGTGTCTCCCTTTTGAACAGGCAGATTGCTTGTCTTGGCTTTGTTTCTTTCTCACGCGTTGTTTCCAAAGCATTTGCTTATTCATTTCTTCTTTAATGCTGACAATTATGCCTGGCTGGCATGGCTCAGTGGTTGAGTGCCGACCTATGAACCAGGAGGTCACGGTTCAGTTCCCGGTCAGGGCACATTCCTGGGTTGCGGACTCAGTCCCCAATGTGGGGTGTGCAGGATGCAGCCAGTCAATGATTCTCTCTTGTCATTGATGTTTCTCTCTCACTCTCCCTCTCCCTTCCTCTCTAAAATACAAATATATTTTTAAAAATTTATTAATAATGACAATTATGATAATAATAGTTAAATTCATTGAGATCTTACTACATGCCCGGCAATAGTTAAAGCACTTTATATAGTTGGTCTCACTCAATCCTTACAACCAAGCTATGAGGTGAGTGCTATAATTATCACCATTATACAGAGGAGTAATTACGGCCCAGAGATGTTAACGTGCTCAGAGTTACACAACTTTTGGGTGAGCTGGGATTTGAACCCAAGCAATCTGACCCCTGAGCTCACCTTCCTAACACGCTGCCTTGTTTCTCAGAACATACCTCCTGTCTCTCTGAGGGTTAGGGTTAATCATTTTCTAAGGGGTGATGGCAGTTGAGTTCCTTACCTGGACCTCTCTAATATCCGTGTTGTTGTTTATATCTCTTAGGTGTTTTTCCAGGTCGGACCATCTTGCCCTCCACATGAAGAGACATATCTAAAAAAAACCTAAAGGCCAGAGTTGCCATGACGTCGGCCATTGTCTGAAGGAAACGCCACGAGGCAGGGGGCTGGACTTCAGGCGGGGACCCATTGCCTCGCAGAAGAAAGTTCTCACTTCTACACCTCTGTGTACACACACACACACACAGTCACACACGTACACACATGCTGTCACGCACAGACCCCCCCAAACACTCACTATCATGCACCCAGCTATATTTAAAATATATACGGCTATTCTTCATGCCTTGCCCTAGCCAGATGATAGAAGACGAAGAAGAAGGAGACCAGGTTGAACTCAGCAAGGCAGACTGGCTGCCCACGTCAGCACTGTTGGAATTATTTCCCGCTGTGGCCAATGGAAATCAAAGCAAACGGATGCGACGTTTCTGCAGGTGGACAGCCGTGAGAGGGGCTTATCTCTAACTCGCTTCTCCGTGCAACTTGATAGGAGAACACAACGTCTTAAAGTTGCGTATGTGTAGCACTGTTCCTTTCTAAGTAGTTGGGGGAAAATGACCTAGAAAACCAAATTGCAGTTTGGTAGCCAAAATTAACTCTCGGTTTATTTGTCCTTTGTGTGTGAAAAGTCCTACTATTCCGTGCGTCCGACTTCCTCAAAGAACTGTTGATCGGTTTTGGTTCTTCTTAGCACCACTGAGATCTTTCCAGTCGATACCAACGGCCTTAGCGGCGACAGACTCTGGAATACACCTTACACCTTTCTGGCCTGCATTTCTCTAGACTTCACTCGTAAGGGAGGAGTTTTCTTTTCTTACTTTTTGACTCTTGCACACCATATGCACTAGGGATTCTGGAAACTTCTAGCATGACTGCAAAGTGGCCAAGAGAATAAAGTCCTGATGGTAAATCACAGCCTATCCCTTGAGCCTCACCTATTGCCAGTGCTAGATTTTTTTCTTTTTAATCTCTGTTTTTGCTAACGAAAACTTGAAAAGCTTATTTGGAAGCTTAAATGTTTTATCTTTTCTCCATGGACTAAACCTCACCAGGACTCTCTCAGCACCTGGATGTCCAGCTCTCAAAGCAGCCAATCAGATGGGACATCACAG
Source organism: Cnephaeus nilssonii (assembly GCF_951640355.1). NCBI lineage: Eukaryota > Metazoa > Chordata > Mammalia > Chiroptera > Vespertilionidae > Cnephaeus > Cnephaeus nilssonii. The sequence goes on along the minus strand of NC_137081.1, from coordinate 13,806,866 downwards.
TTCTCTCATCCCCTTGAGGCATCATGACCTCAGCTCATAGTGGTCAACCCCGTGCTGTGTGTCATTGCTGCCCTGTACCCAGTTTCAGCATAGATGTTGCTAGTCTCAAAGGGCAGCTGCATATTGAACCTAACTCTGGGTTATGACCTGACAAAAAGCCAAAAATATCACTCTTTCCAGGAGTGGGGAAAGTGGAAGATGCCTCCCAAGTCTAGTGACTTCAAAAACATCATCTATCTTCCTCTCTCATGCCCACTGAGCTCATGTTACTCCACTTGTTAAAACACACAATTCAAAAATGCCATTGTGGGAATGAAGGGTGGACATTTAAGGAAAGGGTTGAGATGTTTCTCTAACCGTCTGTCTAAAAGGAGAGACATATTTCTAATTTATTTTCTGGCTAGGCCCTTCATGACTTGTGACCTAGAGCACCCAGGATCAACAGAGGCCTCACGTTTACTCTGCAAACTGACTCCGAAGGGGTTACATTCCTTCCTTTTCATCCCCCACACACATCCAATATCGGTCTCTATCTACCCGCATTCTTAGCTAGCTGGCACTGGCCTCAACTCCAAAGACTGCCTTTAGGACCATTACATGGCCTATGCAAGCAAGCGGGGTGGTTATTAGGACAGATTGTATATTTTGTATATTCTGGGACCATCCCTTCAAGACACGTCTAAAAAAACAAAAATGGCACTTGGTCCACACATGGTTGCTGCTCCTTCATACCAGCTGGCTCCCCCCGCCCTCCTTTGACTGTTTGACTCATTGACTGTTAAAATGCCACCCCATACCTATTTGGGATGCAAAACTGAAGTCTTTAAAAGGAAATAATAATATAAGAAACACAAATACACTTATGACAGCAACCTTCAAGATCCTTGGCATTTGGTTTCTCAGCTTTCTGCAACCTTTGATTTCACTGAGATGTTGAATCTACTCATCTGAGGGTAAAGGAGCCTCCTTGTCACAGATGTTGTAGCTGCCAATTGGACACATGGGGCATTCTGAGGTCTGGCCCTTAAACTTTACTTTCTCCTTTTCCTTTTTTCAATTTAGACCAAAAAAGAAAAAAAGAAATAAAAACCCACAACAAAATAATGACAATAAAAAAAAAAAAAAAACCACCCTAAAACACACACACACACAAAATCTGCCCATTTGCCAGAGGCAATTATGTATATGTTAGTTGAAGGGTATTTAAAAAAAATCAGTTTTATTCCAAAGATTTAAAACTAGACATGACTTAGAAACAATTTCTGGAGCACTGCTTGCTGACAATCTCGTAGTTCTCTACTGCATTTGAGTGCATTTTGTGGCCAGTCCATCGGGGCGTGCCATGGGGTTATATTTGAATGTGTGGTGCATCCTTTCTGGGTGAAGGATGTGGGGGGGACCTTGAACCTCGGCTGTATTAAACTGTAGCGCCTCCAGTCAGTGCACTAGATGAAACTTTAGACACCCCAGATTGTGTTGGTTCACTGGTCTCCCTTCCCATAGTAGCCTCTAGCAGGAATGCACACACACACACACACACACACACACACACACACACACACACACTGGTGATGGCGTTGGCCGTGGCTGCCACCATTTACAAATGTTCTCTCCCCAGCGGGAGCTGTTCTGGCCTCTCGAAATGCTATTACTAAGGGTTTAGAATATTTTATTTTATTTTTGAACCGGCCAATGCAAGGCTCTATTAAAAAGAAAGTTAAAGAATGCAAAAGAGTAATCATTGCTTGTTTGCTCCCTGTTGTCATCAGCGGTCTGGAAAAGACCTTATTTGAATGTGGCGGAACAAAGGCCCTTTGGTCCTCATCAGTGTCTGAACTGTTCTGGAATTCCTCTCTCTCTCTTGTATCAGTGAGGTCCTTTGTAATCTGCCCCTGACCTTTCTCAGAGCAGGGGGCGCTGACCCGTGATGGTCGGGCTTGCTTGCTTCAGAGTCATCTGTTGAGTGTGAGAATTGGCCTGAGAATTTGGTGGGTGCTAAGGGTATGGCTTGGAAACTGTTCTCTAGCGGAATTGACACCCATGAACGATAAGCAGTCCTATCCACGGGAGCGGGGGTACAGCCCCTATCATTTGGAAGCTGATTTGTGATACAATGCCCTTCATCTCCAGAATGGCAGAGATGGTCGGTAAGAGCCTGCTGGAGTGAGCAGGCTTCCCAAGAAATGGCCTGAAAATGTTTTGCTCCCAAAAGGACGGGTTGTTTAAAACAGTGCTTGAATGGACATTTGAAACACATCAAACTGCTTTCTCACTTCCATTGTTACCTCCTGACCTTCCAGGGGATCCCAGATTGGAAAGGAGAAACCTGGCAGGGTGTTTCTTGTGATTGTCCCTCGAGCACACTTAATCCAGGGTTCAGAGTTCGATGTAGAGAACAGGAGTGTTTCTAAGCCACTGACAATTTTTGACAGTTTTCTTTAGTTCAAGTTGTGCTTCTGTCTCCTACCACCCGGCTGTAAGTCAAAGACGTGGAAACCTGAAATGATATGCTGCTCCTAGCTACTGGCCTCCTGCCCCACTAACGGTTAATCTGCCCAACTTAACGCCTGGTGGTGATGACTATTGCGTTTCGGATGTTCGGATTCCATGACAAAGCTGCATTTTTATAAAGAGATCGGAGACCCCAAAATGAACTTCGTGCTGACCACTTCCTTCTCCTCTCTACGTGCTTTCCCTTGCAAAGCCCTTCAAACCCCCACCTTCTCCCCTCCTGCACCTCTTGTGCCCTTTTTACATCTTTGATCGCCTGATTCTAACAGGGTAAAAAGACAGCCAACCTCACGCACGATAGCAGAACTGATTCCTATGTTTTAAAAAATCTTCTTTGAATCTAGAAGCCAGAGAAGATTTTTTTTTAAGGACTTTAGTTTGGGATAAACTTTCCAGATGAGCCATGTCTGTTTGCATCAGAGGGGACATGGGACTTTCAGGGCGACTCACCCAGGGCCCGCAAGCATTCTGCCCCACGCCTGAATTCTTTGGCAAAGTAAAAAAAAAAAAGAAAGAAAGAAAAAAGAAACTTGAATGGCAAGAACAAGAAAACCTAGTGATTGGTTTTATTGGTTCAAAATGGTTTCCTCTATGGAAGGCACTTTGTAAAAGAGAAAATACAGTGCAAAGTGCTTTTGTCTTCTCTGTTGCAGAAGTTGGTTTTAGGAGAAGGAAGAAGGGAGGGGAAGGTCAGAGAGATGCAACACACTTAATTACAGAAATCAGGTTCATTGTTTTCTTTTTTAAAAATCTTAGGAAGGCCAGCACATCTGGCCACTTTTGCACCCAGATCTTTGCCAAAGTGAAAATTCATTAAGTAGAACCGGTTGCGGAAGTGTTCCCTGGCATCTTCCGGAAGTGGCCACCTGCCAAGCGTGGGGTGGGGCAGGAGGAGAGAATTTGCATTCTGGGTCTGGATTAAATTTCGGTAAACATGGTGATGTCTCAGTGTGAAAACGAGGGGGCCTGAGTCTAGTCAGTGCCTCTTTGACGGCCTACTTTCCTCAGTGAGAATCATTGGGAATACTTGAGATGAAACAAACAAACAAAAAAGTGTCCAAGGAAGCAAAAGCTGCTTCTCAGTGTGAGATCCCATGACCAACTGTCTGAGGCTTCAGGGTTTTCTCTTGCTTTTAACACTCTCTCTTAAACCTCCTCTGTTGGTACCTAATAGATCCCAGAAAGGGCGATGCTAAAGCTGCAATTAACTGTTGTGTGCACCCTTCCGACCTAGTACTGTATTCTTCAGGTGTTTTCCATTTAAGTACAAGTCCTCGGGAAGCAGGTATCAAACATGGAGAGAGAAATCCTAGGCCATCGCTTCACAAATATCCCAAACAAGATACACTCTTTTCAAACAGGGCTCCCTCTAAGGGTCATGAGGGAAGGTCGATCCATTCTTTGTTGGGGACTGTTTATACAATTTTTTTCAACTGTGAGCTTTGAAATCGTCAATTGCTTTGACTCCAGCTTCTGTCTACTGCCATAAAATGGACCCCACGTCAGAATAATGAGGGTGGTATGTCTGCACACACCTGGATGTGTGCCCACGTACCTAGTGTACCTTCGCGGAAGGAAAACAGGCTACTGACGTTGAAGAGGAGTAGCCACCAGTGCCTAATATCTTTCTGGGGGGATGGATGCTCATAATTGCCAGTATATTGAAACCACACTGGGAGTTCCACATAAAGGGGAAGGGCTGAGGGTGGGGAGAGGGGACCTTGTCATCCTAGGCCTTCGGACCAGACAGAATAAGTTCTGCTAATCTAGGTCCTCAGAGGCTTTTGGGCTCATTGGCTGGTTCTCAACCTTTCTTTTTTTTTTTTCTCCCCCAGCATGCATTTCCTGTACTCAGACTTAATTTTCTTATCTTCCACTTCTGCTTCATTCCAGGGAGGAAAAGTACACCTGTTATGGCCACGATCTCCTTGCTAACACAGAGGCAAAAATAAATGGTTCATATGTTTGGAGCCTCCCCTTTCTTTCCACAAATCTCCCCAAACTCCTCCTCTCTCGTCATCCCCTCCCCACTCCCACCATTTGACTTCCCAGCCACCACCATTTTTCTTTCAAATCTCTATTATCCTCTTAACAGTTGGCTTGAAAATATTTATTTTTGCACTATCCATTTTCTTTTTGCCAGATGTGTCTAACAAGTGTGTTTGGAGAGACCTACTCCCAGCCCCTCCCCTCCCCCACCTCCCCGGTCACATTCTCTCAGGCCTTCTCTGGTATTTATAATATATCACAGAAGTACCCAGTCTTATAGCCCTCGGTTATGCCTTTTTTTGACATTTTATTTTTTTTAAGCTTTTTATATATATATAAATATAAATATATTACTTTGTCGAGTTTTTTTGCTGTACAAAAGTCTTAAGATTTAAAACTATTATTTGTATTATATGATGGTGGTATGTTAATGTTACAAAATTATTAATGAAGAAAAAATTTATTTTTGTTACTGGTCTGTTTCATAATTCTTTTTTAAATTGGTATATTGTAAGATATCTATGCAAAAGATGTTATGTGACGCATTTTTATTTAAGAATGTAATATGTGTAATAAACAGTAGAATGTGTTTGGCCTTGGAATGCCTTACTCTGTTTCTCCTTAGCTTATTTAATTGGGAAAGAAAAATCCTCAGAGACACAAATGGGTCCTTATATACCTCATGAGAATTTTCTTTCTCAGAGAAAGGGAAGGCAAAAGACCATATGAGGTCGTTTTTCTTTGTTTGGGAGGTTTTGTGGGGGGGAGGGGGCGGGGGAAGGTATGTATTTTATGGTTTCAATGAGGTGGCTCAGTGCCAGATAGGATGGAACACTGAAGACGGTTTATTTCTTCGAGGGGAGGAAAGGAGCATATTGTTGGAGGTTATGAAAAGCAATATTTTAGAGCGGGGTGGGTTATGGGATGTTATTTGTTTAGGGGGTTAGAGAAGGCTTATTGAAAGCAGTTTATTTCGTGAGCAGGGGGTCAAGTTTGTTCTGGGATAGTGTTGAGTGGAAGTATCTTGGAAAGGATGACTTGAAGCCATGAGTGGAGGAGCGAAGCAGGGCACAGGTGAGGCAATCCTTTAGGTGAGAGGTGGGAGGAGTCCATTGACAGGAGGTAGTTGGTAGGCAGGTGGGGAAGAGCTGACTAATCAGAGGCGGAGGAATCTGGGTGCCTGTCCACAGCACAGAAAGTTAGGTGCAAATATAAGCTGTCTCAAAGCGCTGAGAAGAGGAAGAGGAAAGGCGTAGGGAAAAGGCTCAGAACTAAAAGAACACTGGCTAAAATCTCTTCCACAAGTGACTTCCAGGAAAGAACATCAAAGTAAGGAGGACAGTAGGGAGTCTACCTAGTGTTATTATCCCAGCATCCCTTGCAGGGTGATTCCCCAAGAAAAGTTGCATCATTCACTGGAAACAACAACCGCATCTGTCATTTTCATGGGACACAGCACCGCTCAAGCTTTCTTAACACACTTTGGACTTATGGGAAAGGGTACCATGGTGAATCACTTTGATCCGCCATCAAATGAATCTGACAAAGTTTTCAATAGATTTTTACGTGCAAGACTGGCTGCAGCCACTGCCTCTCTGCATTGGTACAGTCATGTCTGGGAACAGGAAAGCAGGTGTAAGGAGTGTTGCGTGGGTTTGCCATGGAAGCTGAGGGGTTGTGTTCTCGCTCTAATGAAACTTAAGGTGAAGAGAACAGTGGATGCCACAGGGGCCAGGAAAATGGTTTTGAAAATTGTAAATATCAGCTGTCACATCTTTCAAGCAGATAAGTGAGCAGGTAAGTGAACAGGGCAACCCAAGATTAACTGAAATCCTGTGGGACCGGAGTTTGTAGTCCTGCATACTGGTCCCTGGTCATTTAGTAGATCCCTGACTAGATGAGTAATGGAGCCATCTCAAAACCAAAGTCGTTTGCCTAGAAATTTCTTTGCATGAGAAAGTATAAGACAGCTTTGTAGTATTGCTTAGAACAAAGCTTATTATTCTGTAAAAGTAAGCCTGACTTGTAAAAGGATGTCAAATTGGACATGTTAGGAGGAGGACGACCTGTATTGTGCTGAAATGTTCAGAGGACAGGGTGGTAAGTCTCCAACCTATTTGGAATAAGGAAACGAGATGGTTTATATAGGTGAACACTATATTCTAGATGACTGAAGCTTTCATATTGAGAAACATATGTTGCTTAAAATATACCTAAAAATAAGTTACCCACTTTACAACCTTTTTGAGCACCCATTTTTGCAATAAAATATAAATTTGGGGATGACTCCAAGCGGTGGGGTTGCTTGACCCCACACTACACGACTTCACACTTAATACTGAGGGGCTGTACTCTCTTTGCTGTGCTTTCCCTATTTGGAAGTTACATGTTCTGTCTGTTACCTTCTAACAATACTTTTCTCCTCATCAACTAGCAGATATCAGAGAATCAAGCTTGGTAGGTTGTATAAAAATAACTATAATTTGAATTTAACAAGGAGTAATCTGAAAGTGTAACCTGGCTATTCTAGGGGAGTGAAGTGTACAAACCTTGAGACAGCTGTAATCTGAGGTCGCCTATCCAATTGGGAATTCTTGGCTAATGGAAAAGAATCTCATAAAAAGCAGGGCTCAGTGGGATTGATAAATAATTCAGTATATCTAGCTCATCTTCCACTTATGATGATAGGGTTAGAAGAGGAGATGGCTGCAACTTTTCACTGAGACAAGAATTTGAGGTGACTGGTAGGTGATGGTTTCCGGGGTTTTCCACAATGAGCCAAAAATTCACCATTCCTTCTCCAACATCAACCATCTTATCGGAACTCTTAGAAACTATCAATACTGACTGGCTTGAATATAACCTATTTTTTTTTTAATTCTGTCTGATCATAATATAGTTACACATACCACCACACTCTATTTAAAAAGAATGAAATGACACAAAGATGGTTACAAGAGGGTAGGAGAACAAGATTTATGTTCGTGTAGAATTTGTCACTTTACACTGCATTTGAGCTGCCCAACAAGACTGCACAGTAATGACCCCTTTGCCCTCACTGATAGAGAAACAGGGATTTAAAGAAAGCATGTGACTTCGGGGAAGCCCAGGGGAAATACTAGTAGGAAGTGGTAGAGCTCACCCGTAGGTCCCCTGACTCCCAAACTAGTGCACCTTCCTCTGTTCCTCACTGCTTGTGGGAGTTGAACCAGGAGCTAACTCAATGCTTATGTGTGTCTAGCCATGACATCATCATTGGCCACACTGACTTAATTTCTCCATCTCCTCTTCATTACTCACAGAAGGTAACCTATAATATAGATAAACCACCACATGCTAGCATTAGAAGGGACCTTGGAGATCCCCTTCAATGCCACCATTGTCCTGAAGGAAACAGAGGCTCAGAGAGGTTGCAACTTGCCCAAGGTCATCAGTACATCTTCTTCATCACAGGCGTCAACCATGGGTTATTGATATGCAGATATGATCTACTAGTTTTGGTGGGTTTCTTAAACTTTAATCACTTGAGTATAACCCTCAAAATTCTAGCAATGTCCTTGTATCATTATTTTTAAAATATTTTTCTTTAAATGGACCCACTTTCTAAAAACTTACCCTGTGTTAGCTTTGTCCAAAGCAAAAATATTCCTAAAACTACTCATTTGACTGGTTTTCCTTTACATATAATGGAAAATTAATATATGACTCACAATAAAAATACTTATCTTTATATTACATTAAAAGACTCAATTACTACTGGTGGTACGGGAGAGGCACTGCTCTGTGCCATTCGCTAAAATCTATTCTGTACCCTTTCTCTTCAGCTAATTATTTAGTCCATATGATGCTCTTTGGAGCACATTTCAAATTGAATTTAAAACTAAGTGCATGTGAAAATTTAATAAAGACTGATTTGATGACTGGGAAGTTACTTAAAGGACCCAGAGGTCTCTCAGGAGGAAGAAGATAATGTGGCCATAAGTGAAGGGAGCATGCATCCTCTGCCTCGCCTTCCCATCCTTGGGACAACCATCTTCCCTCGGGAAAAGGCACTCCCAGTAGGTGGGCTTGTGGCCAAGTCATGCCATTATTCTGGGAATGGAGCCCTGACCATTAGGCTGCATCAAGGAAATCACCTTTTCCTCATGTCCCCCAATCAATGGTCAATGCCTAGAAACACATGCTATAAAAATGCATTTCATATGCTATAAAATGGCTTCAAAAATGTGCTCACTTTTATGACATGTTTCCTGAGATCCCCAGGCCACCCCCTATACATGCACACATACATACATCTCAACCCCAAGGTGTTTTTCCAGGCAGCTTTCAGGCACCTGATACTCTACTATTAAATATTTCTTTATAGCTTAAAGGCTTTCCTATTTTAAAACTACAACTGGCCAGGAAGAGGTAACCCTTTGTGTTTTATTCATCATGTGTACTATAATGTGAATCAGTTTATTCTATCATTTCACAAGAAAGGGTTTTAGTACAAGGAGGATGAGAGATGTGGGGATTATGGATAGGGAAAAAAATATAGAAGCAGGTGGCCAACTTTGGGACAGGAGGTGGGGAGGGCTAAGCAGCTCATTACTGTAGAGACACAGGATATCAAATGACTTCATAAAGGCACTGAAGCAATATTTTGTTGCCAACAAAGCCTCCTATGTGATCAAAAGGATGGTCTACAGAAACCTGGGTCTGCAGAGGTTATCACAGGAAACAGTTGCGAGTATACGGGCGGCCTCTAGTTAGAGAATCATGGCAGATCTCTAGTTATGGGCCTAATTCTGTTCCTGAAGCAACAGCTTCCGGGGTCCTGGTCCTACCAGTGGAACATCAAGGTTCCTTCATAAAGATGGGAGTGTATATGAGTCCCTGGGGGAATATTTAAAGGAACATTATTTGTGGACTCCCATATCAGAGGCAAAGCAATGATGATATATTTTCTGCAGCTACACAATAGGCCGTGTTCTTGGGACTGTCTGCAGACTGTTCTGAGAAGTACATGGGCTGGGAATATGGGATTGTTAGTCAAGGACCCCAGGCTACCAGAAATAAACACCCTGATCCTATTTCCATGTCTAGGTGGACTCGTGGAGGCAAAGACCAGACCAGAAGATTTGCCTTCCTTGAAATCGTAAATGAACTGACTCAGTGTCAAATTTGTTACAAAGTCATTTTTCACCCCCCACTTAGAAATATCTATTTATCTTCTAATGTACATAGAATATGATGACAATATTAATAAATGGTCAAAATCTTAACTTTGATTCTGGGAACTTTTTTTAAAACATATTTTTATGGATTTCAGAGAAGGAGAGAGAGTTAGAAACATCAATGATGAGAGAGAATAGTTGATCTGCAGCCTCCTGCACACCCCCTACTGGGGAGTGAGCCTGCAACCCCAGGCATGTGCCCTTAACAGGAATTGAACCTGGGACTCTTCAGTTCACAGGCCAAGGCTCTGTCCACTGAGCCAAACCAGCTAGGGTGGTTCTGGGAACTTTTAACACCTTTCTGTTCTCAGTCGTTGTTTTTTGTTGTTTTCATTTTTCTTCCCATTTACACTCTTTTTTCTTTCCTTTCTCTCTTTCTGCCTCCTGATATCTGCAAAAAATACTGTGAGGAACTGGCTCCAAAGCCCATGTTGGACTTCCCTCCCGGGTGTTGCCTCAGTGACCTGCCCCAGGTGCTCCTTCCTCTTCTTTGCCTCCTCTATACCCTTAAAGTGTCACTGTCTCCCAGTTGGAGGGCGTCCATTATTCAACATTATTTAAAACTAGAGGCCCAGTGCACTGTCAGGAGGAGGAAATGGTGGGAGGTTGGCCGGCCAGCCTGCCCTGATTGGGGTCTGATCAGGGCTGGGCCGGCTGGGGGGAGGGGCCAAGGGTGATTGGCCAGTGGGCCCTGCCCCCAATTGGGGTGGGGGAGGCTGCTGGGGGTGGGGCCAGCCATGGGGAGGGGCTGTGGGTGGTGGGCCCCACCCCTGAATGGGATCCGGGGTAGATCAAGGGCCAGCAGCCTGGGGAAGGGGCCATGTGGTTGGCTGGCCGGCTCTGCCCCCTATTGGGGTGGGGGGGATCATGGGTGGGGCCGGTGGGGGAAGGGGCTGCAGGAGGTTGGCCGGCCGGCCCCACCCCCAGATTGAGCGGTTGTCTAGCTGCAGTGAGCGTCATAGCGACTGGTCGTTCCGGTTGTTATGGTGTTCGGTTGCTGGCTTTTTATAGATGGTGCTACTAAGAGAATGGTTTTGGTAGTTTCCCTGGTTTTCTTAGGTACAGTTAGAAACAGAAAACAGCAGGTGACATGCCGGCTCCCAGCACAGCCTCATATGTTAAACACTGTCATATGCCAGACATGAGCAGTCAGTCACTGGGATGTGCTTGTCATGTACGATGTGTCAGCCACATACATACCCATGTGAATGTTTCTTACCAAGACCCATAAGCAATAATAAAATAACTGTTTGGTGAATCTTAATCCCAGGTGACTTGTGAAGTCTCAAATATAAATTTTCTCTCTCAGCTCCCAGTCCTGTCCATTACAATACAAGTGGGTTTTGGTTTATGCAACATAATCATCCCCCAAATTGACAGTGACTTCCTTTTAAATGCATGCAGTGTGCAGTGTTTCTCAGGGTGCGGACCAGTGACCACATGCATCAGAATCATCGAGTTCCTTTTAAAACTGCAATGTTCTGAGTCTCATTCTTTGGGAGTAAGAACTAGACGTCTGCATTTAGCAGGTTCTCTTGGGGACATTTTCAGAGCACCCTATAGTGTGAGAAACACTCATACATAAAACAAAGTAACATTTTAAAATGCAAATAAGCATTCTCTGATTTTTATTCTGTAAAAATGTGGATTTTCAGATGTGCTTATGATCTGCTCAGAATGAGGAATGTCAGACCTCTTTTGTGTGGGATCTGCCACAATGTGAACTGCTCTATCACCAGTTCTTACAGGAGGTAGCTGGCCAGTGAAGTCCCAGGAATTGTCGTTGCAAAGTGTGTTGACATGGACCTTCCCTGGGTGTGTGTGTGTGTGTGTGTATTGATTTCAGAGAGGAAGGGAGAGGGAGAGAGAGACATCAATGATGAGAAAGAATCATTGATCGGCTGCCTCCTGCACACCCCCTACTGGGGATCGAGACCGCAACTGGGCATGTGCCCTGACCAGGAATCAAACAATGACTTCCTGGTTCATAGATCAATGCTCAACCACTGAGCGACACCAGCCAGGCTGGGTCTTTCTTTTTTCTTTTCTTTTCTTTTCTTTTCTTTTCTTTTCTTTTCTTTTCTTTTCTTTTCTTTTCTTTTCTTTTCTTTTCTTTTCTTTCTTTCTTCTTTCTTTCCTTCTTTCTTTCTTTCTTTCTTTCTTTCTTTCTTTCTTTCTTTTTTTTTTTTTTTTTAGAAAAGACTGCTGTTGGGAACTCTTTGGGGCAGTGAGTTTTGTTTTGATTTGATTTGATTCAGTCCTTTTATTTGGCCTTGGCGGCTCATACCCTGTGCTGAGAAGACCTCTGGCTGAGGCCCTATCCTGGGCATAGGCATGCCAGTCTGTTACCGAGCCTGAAGGACTCACCCCCTCTGGATCCGGCCCTTGGCTTCAGAAATGCCAAGGACGCCCTCTCTGTGTCAAGTCCTATTTGCTTTTGCCAACCCTTGCCCCCTTCCTCACTGCCCCCTTCATGCCATTGCAGTTCATCCTTGAAGCAAAAGTTACCTGGGACTAAGAGCCTGGAGGACCCAATGCGTGTGCTGTCTGTCAACAAAGCCCTTTGAGCGAAGCCCCGTTTTACGTCTAGATCTTACCATAAAATCCACGTGGCAGTGGATAACATAGCCTTTTCTATAGTCTGAAAGAGTGACTCTAAAACCTGGCCCGTGGAAGACCCAGCAGGGAAACAGGCACAAAGGAGGAGGCTTCAGACCGATTGTGCAAGCTCATCTTGAACATGTTCGGCTACAGATGCCTGCTTATCTCCTTCCTCTGACCCGCAGCGCCGAGAGAAGAGGGGGTGGCTCAGGGAGCAGGAAGGGAATGGCCATAAATCTGAGCTAATTTGGAAAGGGGAGGATGAAGCAGATACTCAGCAATCAATAGGGGGACGTCTTGCTTTGTGGTCAATGTTTACGCTGCGCTGCGGCTGGAATGTAATCCTGCTGCATCAGGACCTGAGCGGTTTGAGGTGAACCGAGGTCACTCAATGCCTCCTGGTGTCACGGCTGCATCGCCCCTCCAGGTACAGGAGGCCAAATCCTTGCCGGCGATTCTCTCCGTCCCCTTTAGCTTCTATTGCTTCATGCTTCCCAAAAAAGAGAGGGAAAATGACCGATGGCCCTTTCCTGAGCTCCTGTTTGCAGGACGGGGTGTACAAATGCCACTTAGCGTTTCCTTCCGCGCCTGAAAGTGCTTTGGGGGAGCGCACGAGGAAAGGAAAGCGCAATGAGAACAGGGACTAGATTGTTCCCTCCCTGGCCAAGCTCAGGGCTCAGCCGCCAAGTGGGGGGGGGGGGGGGGGGGGGGGGGGGCGGGTGTGGAGCGGGGAAGCAAAGCATGTGTTATCTTGTCATGGGAAGGAGAGGGTATAACAAATGCTTTGACTGAATAGCAAGTTCACTAATTGATTGTTAATGACTACACAGCCCTAAATGTCTGGAATTTGGTGTAGATTCAATGTAATTTGACATTTGCCAACGGTTATTAAATCTCTTTGATGATCTCCCATGCAGCGGGCGAGGAGCAGCTGATTGGCTGTTGGGGATGGGAGCGAGGCTGGCTGGGCCTGGAGTCCATGGGGTGTCTGGAAGGCAGCCCTGGCCTCCCACTCCCCTCTGCTCCCCAGGCCCCCTCCCCGAGCAGTCCTGATGGTTTGGTCCTCTTCCTGGTTTCTGCAGGCTCTCTTCTCCAAGGCGTGTTTCCCGTCCAGCACCAGTCCACCTGCCCCTCGGAAAGCAAAAGCAACCTTGGCTCTCTTGGTTCCTCATGGGAGAACTCCCTGAGTCTGAGTCTAATCTCAGTCCTAGAGAAAATAGGCATGCTGTTCACATGCTTTTCCAAACCTTGGACTGGTGGCCTCTGCTTTGGGCTCAGGGAAGGGAAGACCCTGGAGAGAGCAGCTCCATTCGTGCCCCTCAGCCCCTCTGTTTTCCCTCCTCTCTTGCAGCCACCCCAGTTGTGGGCCCCCCATTCCTTGCCCAGCTCAGATTCTCCTTAATTGTGCAATCGCCAGAGAGGCTGGGGGTGTGGGGTGGGGGTAGGTGGGGAGTGTTTCCCAGGTTCAATCCTGTTCTTTCTCCAGAGACTTCATCCCCGAAAAGCTAGTGAATATGTTTTCAGACAACACAACCCCGGTGGAAATGTTTGCCATTTTCTTTGTTAAGTGTTATTTTTTCCATATTAGAGGTCTGATTTCCTGCGATTCTTGGAGAGTACCGGGAGGAAGAAGGGGCAGGAAGCTCAGCACAGAGGGGAGCGGTGATTAAGCGCTCACTCATGTCCGGCCTGCTCCTTCAGCTGCGGGAAAGCCTTGTGAGGGGTTCCTGCATCGGTTATTTTTGTGCAGAAAGAACAGTGTCTTTGTTAACGATCCTGGATGATAGGAGCAGAAGATTCAGCATTTTCCCTCTGGCTGTCACTCACCAGCAGCTTCCCTGAGCATCATCTCCCGGGCTGTTTCCCCAGCCCTTAAAAAAGGACAATACTTGCTTGTTGAATGATTTGGATTTCCTTCAAAATAAAATGCCAGGCAAGTCTAACTTACTGTTACTAATGTAAAAGGCTCAGTCTTGGGAAGTGGTTTTCATCAACCGATCGCCGGTTGAGTATTTCCAATAGTAAAGCTGCTGTAGGGTTGCACGATTTGATTTAATTATTTAGTTTTTTAATAACAACTCTCCATAGGTACAGCATGAAGAGTAAATGACTTCTCCAAGTATTTACTAGCGAGACAATAGATAATAGTGAAAGTTACACCTCTTTTGGTTATCGTTTTAATAGCTTGTCAATAGCTTTAATAAGTTATGTCATTTAATAGTCATCATAAATTTGTGAGTAGGATAGATGTTATCTAAGCCCAACTCCCTACCCTGTTTTTGTCTTTTGAATGAGGAAACTGAAGTCCAGGGAGGTTGAGTGGCTTGCCCAAAGTTGAAAAAGTGCTAAGCGATCGAGGTGAAAACACCACTCTTCTACTCATTCTCTGTCCCACCTGCACTTCATGTAGAAAATTTTACCCTACCTTAATGAGATTTGGTTCACCATGGATGTTCACATTAATAATTGGATTATTATAGTATTCTGGAAGTTTGTTCAAAAACAGAATTTTACTATATTTTTATTAAAGTAGCTAGTCCATGTTAAAGGATTAAAACAACTACATATTGTATTTTGGTCATTTAGAAGATTAGGTGGTTTTATTTAGTGTTATGAAAACTTTATGGCATGGGAATTGAAATAAGAATTACTTAATTTACTAACTTACTTAATGAGTACAATAAGGAAAAGACTGTTCAACTCAACACTGGGGATTCCAATATGCCCGAGGTAATTTATATTAGACTAGAGGCCCAGTGCATGATTAAATCATGCACGTGTAGGGTCCCCTAGGCCTAACCTGCCATCCAGGCCATATCCACTACCCCGCAAAGCCTAGCATGCTCCGCGGACACTGCTAGCAGCCTGCTCCTTGCTTTTGATGGCAGGGGGTCCGCTGGTGCCAGAGCGGACACACAGCTCCCCACTTTCGATCGCGGGGGAGCTAGGTGCCTGTCCTCTGGTGCACCAGGCCTTTCAGAAGCCTCTGGCGCTGCGAAGGCTTCTGAAAGGCCTGGTGCCGGAGCGGACAGGCACCCAGCTTCCACACTTTTGCTTTAAATCGCGGGGGAGCTGGGTGCCTGTCCGCTGGTGCACCAGGCCTTTCAGAAGCCTCCTGTGTGGCGGAGGCTTCTGAAAGGCCTGGTGCAACAGCAGACAGGCATCCAGCTCCCCCGCTTTTGATGGTCTGCAGCGGGACATGGGCTCGCTGCCCCAGAGGCCCCTTCTGTGCCGCAGCACAGCCATGGCGCAGATGCTGAGCTTGCGCCACCGCTGGCAACGCGAACTCAGCATCCTGCCGGCCCAATCGGCCATCCCGAACCACCCCGAGTCCCGCCCCTCCGCGCCTCCTGGCCAATCATGGGCATAGCGAAGGTACGGTCAATTTGCATATTTGTCTATTATTAGGTAGGATAGAACTGTATATTTATGTTAACTTATTTGGCGGTAACAGAAACTCAATTTGAAACAGTCTATGCACAAAGGGGGATTCATTGTTAGGACTAGGGTATAATTCAGTATAGGGATACCAGAGTATCTTCGTAGAAACTCTAGAAGTGAAACAAAAGTTCTAGAATCACTAGAAATGGGAATTCAAGAGCTCAGGACCCCCTGTCTTGGTCTGTTCCACTCATCTCATTTATTCCATGCTTTTTTCCCCTAAAGACTTCCACTTCTTGTGCCCTCATGTCAGTAAGCAAGGCTGCCAATAACTGAGATTTATTGCTTCAAAACCAAAAGAGATTGAGTTCCTTTTCTCAGTTCCCGTTCCTAAATTGGGCCAGGAGCTCACCCTAAGGCCAAATGATGCTGCCCTTTGGGATGGGACACCCTGGAAAGGAGCTGCCACTGGAAAAGGGATGTGGAGAAAATCCCGTGAAGGATGGACAGTCTCTACACTCATGAAGCTCCTAATCTCATGATCGAGAAACAGAAACAATGTTATAATGACAGGAGCTCAATTAGAGACATAGATCCCAATAAACACAGTAAAAGGAGCAATGACTCTGCCTAAGAGAAATCTGGAAGTCTGTACAAAGTAAGGTTCAAGCTGAGTCTTGAAATATGACAAGAAACCCATCAACGAGGAAAGGGCATTCCAGGCAGAAGGAACAGTATGGTCAAAGGCTCAGAGGCATGGAACCACGACTTGGAGGAGTGAAAGATGATGCTGGAAAGGGGACTAGCACTCTATGTCCCTTTTTACCTGTGACCTATCCACCTTCCCTACCCTCTAAGGAGCAATTGAGGTCCTGAAATGATGGAAACATTATATAGCACTTTCGGCTTTTCAGAAAGCTTTTACATGAACTCTTTCATTGGACTCAAAATTTTGCTATGATGGAAGTAGGACACATTTCCTCACCCCACCCCCATTTTATTGAGGAGGAAAGATATTTTTAAAGGACCGTGAATTGACTAAAGTTGTTTAGGGATAGAACTGGGACTAGAACTCAGGTTTTCCATTCCCAACTCATGTTCTTTCTACCCCTCCTCTGGGTTTTCCTTGAATGCCTTCAACTTAAGGCATCAAAGCTGTGTCACTACGAATTCAGTTTATTGTGACAAACCACCCAGATGGTCCCAAACATAGTTATGTATATTTTATTTTGGTCATTTATTAAAGTGTCTTGTAAAACCTCCATTCCATAAAATTATTTGAAAGAAAAGTTTCTTGTCACCTGGAATAGAAGGGGAGAGAGACGAAGAAATGGCCAGCCAAGCACTTGTTTATTCCTCTGGTTCTTTTGTTATAATTAGTACATGCAGATTTAAGCAAGTCACATAATGACTAGGTGATCATTTTTAACCTTACAAAAGAATTTCCTGCTAGATTTTAAGCTACATTTTAAGTTAAGAGTTTTAAGATGAAAACAGGGCATGTATCAATTTTTTAAAGAGCCAGAATTTGCCCAGTGTGGCCTGTGGTGCCTGGCACTTACTTTGTAAATGCTCAGTAAACATATGATGAATGAATGAATGAATGAATGAACGAACAAATGCAGGAAATGTTTAAAAATAAGGACATAACATAGATCTATGATTAAGAAGAGCAGATCTTGGTGTCAGATGTATTTAGGATCAATTTTTGGCTGTACCACCTACTAAATGTAAAACAGCCAGCAAATCATTATCTATATATATAAAAGGCTAATATGCAAAGTGTCCCCTCTGGAGTTCGACCAGGAAGCATGAGCAAAGCTGAGGGAGGGACAGGATCCCAGAGCTGGAGGGACAGGAAGGAGGCCCCTGGGGCCAGAGCACAGGGAGCCAAAGAGTATGAAGTAAGAAATTGGTCAGGTCACCAAGTGCCTTCCTGGGAGGGCAAAGTCAGGGATTGGGCCTTTGCTCTAAGAACAATGGGGGTCCACTGAGGAAGTTAAAGAGAGGGGGTCCCCTTACCTGATTTACTTTTAAACAAGCACCCCGCTTGTGTAAAGAGAATTAACATCCATCTTGTTGCTTTGGTGAAAAACTGAGTCTTTCTCGGCTCATCAGTTTCCCTCTCCCTCCCTATCAACAAATCCAGTGAATGCACCCTGTTAGTACACCCCAGGCCTCTGACTTTCTATCCATGTCCACGAACACCACCTTCACTTAGGCTACTCTCTCTCGTCTAGGCCAGTGGTGGGCAAACTCATTAGTCAACAGAGCCAAATATCAACAGTACAACGATTGAAATTTCTCTTGAGAGCCAAATTTTTTAAACTTAAACTTCTTCTAACGCCACTTCTTCAAAATAGACTTGCCCAGGCCGTGGTATTTTGTGGAAGAGCCACACTCAAGGGGCCAAAGAATCACATGTGGCTCGCAGTTTGCCGACCATGGGTCTAGGCTATTGCAATGCTGCCTCAGACACTGTATGTTGGAAAACTTGTCAGACCTTCAAGGGAAGAGGTCAAGTAGGCAGTTGGACATTGAAGGCTAAAGCTCAGTCTGAGGATTACAGGAGATCTAAACCCTTGACACAGCACCTGGCTTCTAGAATGTTCTTAATGCACATGATTTTTTTTTAATTTTCATTTTAAAAAATAATACTCATTCCCCTGCTACTTTTCAACATGATGAAAAGAACAAGGGACTTGGAGCAGGAGACTTGGGTTTATGTCCTAGTTCAAAAGAAGTGTGACTTTGGACAAGTCTGAATGTCTCCGAGCTGCTGTTTCCTCCTCTAGGAAATAAAGATGTAACACCTGTTCTTCCTTCCCACGGGGCTATTGTGAGCTTCAAATATAATGATGGATGTGAAAATGCCTTGTAAGCTGAAAAGCATCTTTTCATGAGCGACCAACCATGGTGAAATTATATTTCATTCAGTTTCCCTCTGTACCTGGCCTCTTAGGTTCCTACAATGTAAGACAACATTACAAAATACGTTTTATTGTAGGGCACTGGGGTGTTCAATTTACAGGCAGGCGGAGTCCCAGATTCCCGAACCTCTGCCTTGTGTCATCCAAGCCAGGGCTGTCCCATAGGCCTTTCTGCTGACACTGGAATGTGCATCCGTGATGTCCCATGTGGGAGCCACTAGCCATTGTGGTTATTGAGCACTTGAAACATGACTTAGTGTGACAAAAAAATGTCGCATTTTATTTTTTAATTTTTAATTAATTTAAATGTAAATAGCCACACGTGGCTAGGGGCTACTGTTTTGGACAGCTCAAGCTCCAAAGGATTATCTTTTCAGGGCCCTCGTCTTTACAATGATGAGATGTTTTCTAACCCTATCTATACTTTTACATACACAGTTCAGGGACAGGTAAGTCCATTTGGATAAAATAAGGGCTGAATCCTGAATCACTTTTCTTATTCTTGGGTCAAAGATAATCCTATATATTTTTTTTAAAAGTTTTGGCTGTTTTATTTATCCAAACAATGACAACACAGTCTCAAAATAAAAGGCAATCCTGGAAGATGAGCTACTTCAGAAACATATTCTCCTGGGAGTTATATTTTGGTATCAGGTAGACTTATTCCAACATTAACATTCTCCATTTCTCATTAAGAAAATTCACTAGGGAAAAAATATTTGGAATTGAACAAATAAATGAATGGCTACAATGGGGATGTTTTTATATGATGCTGACAGTTGTGAGGCCATAACGGGTTTCCATGATGAAGCTGGTACTAATTTTGTCTCTTTGCATAAGGACTGTGTTATTATTACTGGATATCTAGAGCATTAGCTGAAGTATATAGAGAAATAAACAGAAAAGGATAGTAACGTGATTAAATGGTTTGAGGGTAAAAAGTGAGAGCTTAGCAGAAAAGAAACCCAAGGCAACCAAAAGAACTAGAGATGAGAGATGGTGAGAAGTGAGAAAAGCTTTTTAGAGGAGAAAAAAATATATAGAACTGAAATCAAGAAGACAGAGAGGGAACAGATTGGGGTAGGCGGTGAGGATCAGAGAAGAAATTCCACATCCATTTGTGAAAGACACCAGGCACTAAGCCTGTGTGTGTGTGTGTGTGTGTGTGTGTGTGTGTGTGTGTGTGTGTGTGTCAGGGGGCCATAAGGAAGAGAAGAAAAAAATTACTTTGGAAAGAAACAGTGACAGGTAGTGAGGACAAGGAGGGACAGCTGTCATCTCATTTAATTAAGAAATTATTAATGGAACAGAAGGGCCAGCCACAATGAGCCTTTACTGATGAGATGCTACTAAAATTGCAGATAACACCAGCTGAAAAGTTATTGAGAGCAAAAGTGGTAAGAATGCTAATTTAATTGATAACATTTTACTTAGCACAAGGCTTATAAATTTAAAAATCACACGTTAAATAAATTCAAATGACTCTGGTAATTATCTAATTATGGTTGTTTAAATAATGTAATACAATTAAATGTTTTTTAAAAAGCCCTAATTATTTTAAGCGATTATTCTTGTGTTCTGAATTCTCTTTTTAAGCAGTTAGCTGTTCAGTCCTATAGTCCTAAGGAGGTAATATTCTGATGGCTACACCCACATCTTTATTAAACCTATGTAGCTGTCGGGTCAGAAGAAGATAAATGGCAAACTTAGTTTCTAAATGCCTTGTTTTCTCCTCTTCTGCTTCTTATTTTTCCATGAGAAGGATATCTAGCTTCTTTCTCTGCCTTGTCTCTTTGTTCTTTCTTCCCTCACCACGTAGGGCTCCCTGACATCTCCCTGCCTTCATCATAAGCAAACATGGCATAAATCTTGTTAGACCAAGCATGATACAGGTCACATAGGAGCTCAGCCATGCAAGTTCGCTTCACAAAAAGCTGTCTGGATTAAGAGCCGAGAACCATACACTTGTGGCTGTGACCATGTTGTTGAGCGGACTGTGGTTGAAGGAGAGAAAGGCAACATTTTGCTCATCTGACTCTTCTGTGGGCAGACCGTCCTGAAATTCTCACTCAGAGTAATGGCCTCATAATGGGTGGGGGGAAAAGACAAAGAAACTGATTAATTTGAAATATCTTCATTTTTCTTAATAACACATGAATGTTGCAAATTATTACAAAAAATACAGATAAAGTTAAAGCTCTTATAACACTACCTACAGTCCTATACAATAACTATTATGAATTAATACGTTTCCAGAAATCAACATGCATATTAACATAAATGTGATCTTATCTAAGTAATGTTCTGTAGGGTTCTTTTTTAACTGAATGCATAATGGCCATATTTCCATGTCAATATGCCATACTTCACTGAATGAAAGACACTTGTGATCGTAAGATTATGTACCAGTAAGAATAAAAATGCTCAGACTATAAATTGTATGCTCTGTATACTATAAATCACATCTTAATTTCAGAGATGTTAAAAAATTAAAAAGGTATCTTATAAGTGATGAAATACAGTATTAAAAAATTTCCTTAACCTTTTAACAGCTACATAATATTCCATTGTATAGCCATGTCATAAATTACTCAACAAATCTCCCATTAGTAGACATATGTGTTGCTTCCAATATTTTAAAATTTTCATGAACTTTCTTAATGTACATCTTTGCACACAGTGTATTACTTCCTCAGGTTGAATTCCTAGAGTTGAATTGATGGGTTACGTAAGTGTGTTAGTCCTGCTTATAGCAGGTGATAGTGGCTTGCACTCTTACCAGATATGTTTGAGTGCTCACTCCCTCAGTCCTCAGCAATTGATATATCATCTACTTAAACGTCGCCGAGGAAAACCGTACCTCCACTAAGAAAAATCCAAAGCCATACACCTCATTTGCCATCCACTATCATTTTTATCTTTCTTCTCGGTGTTTCCAATACTCAAGAAACTTCAGGAACTTGAAATGGTGATGTCCACAGGTGATTCCCCAATAATGGACGAAGCCCAGATCCATTTATTTGCAGAGAATCACCCTTAACACAGGGCTGTATTCAATGATCTGCTTTAGTGCTCTTCATCTTTCTGCCAATTAGGGACAAGGCCTAAGGATCACACCTTTGGTTGTGACTTAATACAAATAGCGCCATTAAATTAGACGGGGGCTACTTTCCTGAACTCTGTTGCTCATTGGATCTGAAAGCAGTGAACCCATACTGTGGGGACACAGAGATGAACAACTTACAGTGCCTGCCCGAGGAACCTACAATCTAATCGGGGAGATGAGATACACTCACAGGCAGTTAGACAGCGACAGGAGACAAGCCCATTGATTTCGTGAGACAGGATATGATTTAGTGTCAATGTACAGACATTCAGTCCAGAATTTGAATGAAATCTGGAGACCGAACGCCCTGTCCCTCGGAGAGGCAGCAAGACCAATGCTAATGTGCCTTGAACCTCTGGAAGCACAAAGATGACACATGGTCGATTCTACTCCAGGCAGCATCTGTGTCCTGTACCATCCCCCAGGAGTCTAAGACACAGCGACAAATGCTCAGTCTTTTCCTGGAGCACCAGAGGCCAGCTGTCCCAGCGTCCTGTGAGTCCTGGAGGGGAGGAGCCGGGACATTTGACTCCAGCCCCTCTTCAGGAGGCGTGCCCGAGGGCCAGATACACAGTCCCAGGATCCTGGGAAAGGGGAATTCAGCACATTGCCATGCCCAGCGGTAAAGGGACCGAGGTCCTGTTCATAAAGCAAGCTTCCTAGTCATTCAAGTTTTGGGACACATGCCTCCCAAACCAAATTTCTTGAGAGAGAGAGAGAGAGAGAGAGAGAGAGAGAGAGAGAGAGAGAGAGAAGAGGCTCTTTAAATTTATTGTTTCCGAAGCCAGATAGATACTCATAGCTTTTAGGAGGCACCACTTCGTGTCCTGCTTCTGGGCTCTGATTTAATAAGGATGAGAGGAAACAAAGGACTCACTTACTCATATTGAAGGAGTGCAAACGCACCCCCTCACCCCCGCCCCAGGCCCTCCAGGTCAGGGCTTATGTTGGTAAATGACATTGGGGCTGTGAATGGTGGGAGGATCCCTGGATGCTGAGTCAGGAGAGACACCTGGACCCCATCCGTGCATATGACTCAGAAATGTGGTCAGCATACTGGGGAGCGTTTTAGAATAAGTGCAGGTTTGGACACATTCGGACCTCCTGAATCAGACTCTTGAGGTGGGTGAGGCGTTATTTTTTCAAGAAATTCCACCAGTGACTCAGAGGTGTTCCTTAGGTTAAAAATCACTAAAATGGGTAATCTCTAGCAAGGAACTCTCAGCCTCATTTCTGATGTTTTGGGGCTTCCATGTAATAAAAAAATAAATAAAGAGAAAGACAAATGAGGCTTTAAACCACTTAAATTATACATTTGAATCCCATAATTTGTGTTTACAGTTAACCTAATAACACTTAATATAAAATTGCAATAAAATTGAATCTCACAAGATAATTAAAAGTTTATGAAAATATTAATTCTTGGGAAGCACATAGGCAGTCTGATCCAAAAATGGTACAGAGTTTAAGGTTTGTATGATGAATGGCTACTTTCAGTCCTGTCATGGGGACTCTGAGACTGAAGATAGCACCTCATTTGGTGAAATGATTAAAGTATAAATTGGACCCTCTTCATTAGTGGGAAGCCCAGGCCCTTGTCTTTCTGCCTCCTTTTCCTCCCTTTCCCCTTTCTCCCTCCACTTCCCATGAAAGTCCTGCCATGAAAGTGCTGGGTTGAGCTGTCGTGATCAATGGCCCCTTGGTCATACTGTTCTAGGCTGACTACTCCCCCCCCCCCCCAGGGGAGAATTGTTAATGATAACATTAATAAGAGCAGCTAACATCTGCTGAGCTCTTGCTATGTTTCAGGCTCTATGTTATAGGCAGGAAATAGATTTTCCTTTCTATCCCAGGAGTCCAGGTCCCAGAGAGTCTACAATTTAAGAGCTGTCTGTTTTCCAGAACAGGCCCCATATTAACACATTGCAAGTGTGAAATGTGGTTCGTTTCTACTCTCTCAGCCAGTGTATTGGCTTTCACATAATTAGCATCATTTTTCAGGATACGTGAGCACCATTCACAGCCCAACTCCTTGACTTTGGACACAATCTTATGGTTTGGTGACCAAGAAATACATCGACCTGGAGAGGTAAGACCAGATATGTGAACAGAAACCTCAAAATGAAATGGGAATATGAGGGTGATGGGGGAACTGGCAAGTATGCACCCTGAAGGGTCACATCTCTGCCACCTGCTCCTCGGGTGGCTCCGTTGTTCCTTCCCACCTTGGAGTCTAAGCAGTGGGTCGTGTTCTCCTTCACGGATGTCTCTATGAAAAGAGTCTTTCTGTTGCCAGGGTTGCATCCCTAACCATGTCCTTTATACTATCCCCTCCCAAATTCTCCTCCAGAAACGGAAACCAGAATTTATTAGAAAGATCACCTACATCTCCTGATATTTTTTCTTTATTGATTAAGTTATTACATATGTGTTCTTATCCCCCCATTGCCCCTCCACCCCCCATCCTCCCCTACTCATGCCCTCTATCCCCCTGTTGTCTGTGTCCATTGGTTAGGCTTGTATGTATGCATACAAGTCCTTTGGTTGATCTCTCTCCCTTACCCCCACCCTCCCCTACCTTCCCTCTGAGGTTTGACGGTCTGATTGGTGCTTCTTTGTCTCTGGATCTGTTTTTGTTCATCAGTTTATGTTGTTCATTATAGTCCACAAATGAGTGAGATTATGTGATATTTCTCTGTCTCTGACTGGCTTATTTTGCTTAGCATAATGCTCTCCAGTTCCATCCATGCTGTTGCAAATGGTAAGAATTCCTTCTTTTTACCACAGCGTAGTATTCCATTGTGTAGATGCACCACAGTTTTTTAATCCACTCATATGCTGATGGGCACTTAGGCTGTTTCCTAATTTTTTGATACTCAAAACAAACTTTTGTGCACTCAAAAAAAATAAAAACCCAGAAAGAAAGGAAAAAAGACATCTAAACAAGCAACGCCATTGTTGCTTTGAAGCAAATGACAATAATCAGCCAATCTGCTGATATTCTCAATTCTTTCCCATTGCCTGCCTCTTTGGAAGGGGAGTTCATGGCAAATAGCAAGTGAAAAAAAGGAAAATCAAAAGGTTTTGCATCAAGCACAAACTGAGTAAGCTTCCCCCAGATAATAGAAAGTTGACCGTTTTATTTCTTCACACCCCCTTGGACTGAAGCATGGAAAATGATTTGCACGCTTCAAAGTAAGCAATGGGCTTGCAGGTCCTCGCTGATGCCAGGAAGGAGATGGAGGCATGTTCATTCTTGGTGTGACCATTTTGGACTTCGCATTTTGCAGCTCTTCGTTGCTTTTGCTCAAAACCAGACCCTGAGAAGACTGTGAACTTGATTCCTGCAATAAATCAAGTTCCAATTCAAGGGAGAGTCTGAGCCCCTCTCCCCCAGCTCCCCCACCGTGGCTCCTCCACATGCTTCCAATGCTATTGAAATGACTCAGAGCTGAAACCGGCCTGTTATTTTTATCACTCGGTCCCCAAGGTAAAATGTTTGGCTAATTTGGTTCTTATTCCCGGTCCCCCTCCCCCATAGTTAGACATGGAAGAAGAAAGACAGAAAGGAATGCTTAGGCAAATTAGTCTGAAAACAGAGCTTCGGAAAAAATGGAAAGAGAAGGGAAGGGAGAAGCCAACAGGAAGGATGTGTCTAGACAATCCCCCTTTGTTTTCAGAAGCCTCCCCTCCTCTCAGGACTGTCTTCCTTCACTCGTATTAATTTTTCTCTGCAGCTTATCTCTTACCCTTAGATAAGGGAAGATCAGAGCGGGTGCCTTGGAGCTTCTGCCAGCCCAGATCTGCAGGGGGCTCAGCAGCCAGAGGCCAGCGGGCATCCAGCAGGGGCCCAGGCTGCCCTCCCTGCCTGGAAGGTTTTCTCATCCCTCAAGCGCCCTGAGAGAGATTACTAGCCGCCCTCAGCTTTGGGCATTCATTATTTCCCCTGTGTCCTTGACACATTGAAAAGAATCCATTTTAATGCCTCTAAGCAGAAGGAATAACCCCAAAAGGGTAAGGCAGGGTGTGGACAATATAATTCAAAGACACTGCTGGGAGCCCTTCATATGTACCCTTTGGAGCGCTGTGCCTTCTCAATGTGGCATTGGTTGTCACCATTCTCAGAGGGTCTATAAAGGGGGCTTGAAATGCACATACTTTCAAATCAATGTCTTGATACTTTTTATCTGCATGACCTTGATCAAGTTGCTTAAACTCTCTTAGCCTCAGTCTCCTCATCTAGAAAATGGGGATAATAAGAATCTTAACCTTGGAATGCTTTGAGAGCATTAGATGAGATAATGTGAAGAATGGGCTTAATCTAGTACTGGCTACCCCAAGGACAACACACACTAGTGAGTGGAGAGAGATGCCATTATGATTGTTGTGGCTATATATTAATCTTAATTATTGCTGAGATGACCTGAAATCTTAATAACGGTGTAATCTGTATCTGTAGCTAATGAAACATC
Source organism: Cnephaeus nilssonii (assembly GCF_951640355.1). Classification (NCBI taxonomy): domain Eukaryota; kingdom Metazoa; phylum Chordata; class Mammalia; order Chiroptera; family Vespertilionidae; genus Cnephaeus; species Cnephaeus nilssonii. Next base: position 13,780,657 of record NC_137081.1, on the reverse strand, counting down.
TCAGAAAAAAACAAACAAAACCCAAACCAGAAAGGGCTGTGATATCAGGGTCAAGTCAGGAAAAGAGAAACCATTCTAAGGATTTTAAACAGAGGGAATTAAATATAAGAATTGGCGATATAAGTAGTAGAAGAGACAAGAAGCCAAACAGGAGATAGTGAAGCAACCCAGAGATTAACAACAGCAAGAAGCTGCTGCCCGAGACTGAAGCAATACAGGATAAGGTGATGTTATAGACACCAGAGCCAAGACTACCTGCTAAGAGCTGGGACCTGGAAGGAAGAGGCCTAAGCCACAGAGGAGTTCAACCACACCTCTAAAGTGTCGCCTGAGGCAGAGAGAGAGAACTTCAGGGTTTGCCCTTCCTGCATTGACGGGTCTTGGCCAGCAACCTGTTGACGAGGCTGTCTGGAAACGTAGTTTGCAGAATCATTAATGGCTGCAGAATCAGCCTTGGAGGAAGATGAACTCTTCATACCTACGAGGTTGAATATATTGACAAGAAGCCACTGAGATGCTGGGTTTCAGCTTTTAGCTGGAATACCTAACAATTATGAAGTTTGGAGCCAGGTGATTATTTTGTTCTGAAAGTACCTGAGGCATACGATGTTAAGAACACAGAAAAGGAGGAGAGCTGACAATCCCACACCTTTTGGGAAACTTTCTAAAATTTCTTCTTTTTTTCTCATCTAGAGAGCTCTTATCTATAATCATTTCAATAACTTCCACCAGAAAAGCTCCATTATTATTTACCGATGCCGGGTGGCCAAACCACTATTTTCCAGGGTGAGAAAATGACTTTGCCAGCATAAAAGGCCAACGGTGATGTTTTGGTGCAGGAAAGAGAGCAAAGGGGAAAGAAAAATTGTTAGTCTTTGCTTTCTGCAGAGTCGCTTTCAGGCTGAGGGATGTCCCTTTGAAAATGTATCAATCTTAACTATGAGAGAGGGCGCTAGATAAAGACTCAATCTGATACACGCTGTAAATGTTCAACTAGCACCTCAGCTTCATCTCTCTGTCCTAGGCCATCACACTTGTTTCTTATAAAGTGCCAGGCACTGGCACCCTTCCCAGCACAGAATGGGCTCCCTAGCCATTTCATTACCAGAAATTACAATGATCATCTGCCTAACTGGGAATAACATTATCTGAAACACAATTAGAAGTACACTGAGGCCCGGTGATGACTAATCAGAAATATTACTGCCTGGCACATCACACCAGATCATATCTCAGGATCATCACAGGTTGTTTTCATTTCCAGAAGCACGTCGATTATCACTAACATGGCAGGGGGGCGGGGGGAGCGGGTGTGTGTGTGTGTGTGTGTGTGTGTGTGTGTGGAATAAAGCTGTTATTAAAATCTTTCATTTGGGTATCAAGGAATAGAAGCACATAAAGGTCCAGGGACATCAAGATCAAAGGCCCTGGTCAAAACAGCTTCCAAACTCCCATGCACATAACCGTGACTTGGTCTGGTGTGATTCCACATGTGGAATGGGACTTCTCAGGGCTAGAATAAGACACCCTAATTTAATGAGGTCGCTGGGCCCAGGGTCCAGGAGAATCAAGCTGCAGGAATTTTCCAGAAGACAGAAAGCACTGGAGTAGGGCTCTATATGCATCTAGAAATAAGTGTAGGAAAAATCACCTTGCATATGAGTTATAAGGGACCAAGCCTCAAGGTCACCGTCTCTACCAAGGCCAAGTCTCTCCTCTCGAAGGCAAAACAAACGAGCCAAAAAAGAGACCACAGATTTGTTTGTCATGATGGAAAGGAATGTTCCAAAGTATGTTGTATGTGTTTAGCCTTGCAATAATGCAGTCACATGATAGAAGAATGATCCCGTGTTGTTCCCAGTCTGAACTTTTGGCTAAAGTGTGGTCCAGGCTAAACCAAGAGGCTGAGGACCAGGAGGTCAGAGAGGAAAACCAGCTGCCATACCTAATGTGGTCCAGATGAGAAGACTCAAGAACGTTGACCATTGGTGGTCCAATCTACTCTAGAGTCTCTGCTACTAAACTGCAGAGCTCATCAGAAGAGGTGGAAATAGGACTGTGCAGTGGTCTCCAATACGAGCATCCTCTGGGAACATTTCTGGAGCTGCCTAAGGACAAGCCAGGTGGCTGGTAAGCCAAGCCATCCCTGTGACCAGAGCAGGGGTAAAGAATAAAATAAAGATTTAGTTTGTATTGGCCCTCCCCATACATAAAATAGAAGTGTCCTCAAATGCATTGCAATCTTTTTGAAAATGAAGCTCTAGAAAAAAGAGCAAATATTGACACTTCAATAATGTTTGCCCAGCAATCAGTGAGCTGTATACAGCACTCAGGGTATCTCTGTTACTGGAATCAATTAGGAAAACGGGGAATTGATATCCTCCAATGAGAAATATATAGTAACGGCTGACATTACAGATAACGTCAGCTCTGCAAATCATCTCTGAAGTCACAGGTCTTACCTGACACTGACATTGATGCGTAGGGAATCTGTCTGACAACACAGATCTTCCTTCATTACTTCAGTAAGAGCCAGATGCTCTTATCAGACACTGTCTCCTCCAATGAGCAACTTCCATTCCCTATAATTAACTCTTCTCATTCATTCATTCATTCATTCAGATTTGTTGAGAACCTACCTGCACTAGCCATATTTTAGAATGGAAGGAATCTCTGGTTCCATTGTGTGGGTATAAAGTAAAACATCTATACTAATAAGAGCCTAAGTGGCCCTCGTGCCCTCATGTCATCACAAAATGGCTGCCACAAGATGGCCACCCCCATGTCGTCACAAGATGGCCACCCTCACGTCATCACAAGATGGCCACCACCACATCATCACAAGGTGGTTACCACAAGATGGCCACCACAAGATGGCTGGCAGGGGAGGGTGGTTGGGGGTGACCAGGCCAGCAGAGGAGGGCAGTTGGGGGCAATCAGGCTGGCAGAGGAGCAGTTATGTGTCAATCAGGCTGGCAGGGGAGCGGTTAGGGGGCAATCAGACTGGCAGGCAGAAGCGGTTGGGGGTGACCAGGCTAGCAGAGGAGGGCAGTTGGGGGTGATCAGGCTGGCAGGGGAGCGGTTATGTGTCAATCAGGCCGGCAGGGGAGTGGTTAGGGGTGACCAGGCAGGCAGGCAGGCCAGCGGTTGGGAGCCAGCAGTCCTGGATTGTGAGAGGGATGTCCCAGATTGGAGAGGGTGCAGGCTGGGCTGAGAGACACTCCCCCTCCTCCCCCCTCCCCGCCCCAGTACATGAATTTCATGCACCGGGCCTCTAGTTTTCATCTATACATATAAAAGCCTAAATGACCAAACGACTGGTCGACTGGTTGCTATGACGTGCACTGACCCCCAGGGGGCAGACACTCAGCGCAGGAGCTGCCCCCTGGGGGTCAGTGCACTCCCCACGGCCAGAGCGCCACTCGCTGACCCACTGGCGCGAGCCTCTCCTGCCTCCGCAGCAGCACTATGGAGTGGCGGCAGCGGTGGCAGGCACAGCGGGGTCGGGATGAGCAGGAGCGGTGTGGTGCCTGGCCTGGGCTTCGGTTCCTACCCGGCCTTTGGCCTCATCCCCTCAGGCTCCTTTGCCTGTGGGATCAGGCCAAAACCGGCAGTCTGACATCCCCCAAGGGGTCCCAGATTGCAAGAGGGCACAGGCCAAGCTGAGGGACCCCACCCATGCACGAATTCGTGCACCAGGCCTCTAGTATAAAATAAAAGTGAATCATGTGGAAATCTGAGTAAAGAGCACTTCACTTCGGGCCGTGGTCGGCAAACTGCGGCTCATGAGCCACATGCGGCTCTTTGGCCCCTTGAGTGTGGCTCTTCCACAAAATACCACGCCCTGGGCGAGTCTATTTTGAAGAAGTGGCGTTAGAAGAAGTTTAAGTTTAAAAAATTTGGCTCTCAAAGGAAATTTCAATCGTTGTACTGTTGATATTTGGCTCTGTTGACTAATGAGTTTGCTGACCACTGACCTAGGGGATCAACAAATGCAAAGGCCCTGAGGCATATTCAACTGCCGTCTCTTTACTCTCCTGGAATGTTTAGTTTTTCTTCAGTCTCCCATTGCTTCCCAGACTGGTTACTCTTTCTTTCCTCTATCCCCACTTTCTTCTTTCTCCCTCCCTTCCTCCTCCCCTCCTTCATTCCCTCAATCCCTCTCTCTCTTCCTTCCTTTTATTATTTATACCATCAGAGGACTTTTAAGGAAATCTTAGGGCCGTGAATATCTTACGCTGTAAATACTTCTCAAATAGATTTCTGTTATTGCTATTGTTCAGATGCCTCTCTCTTTCTTCCCAAATAAATTTTAAGTTCCTTGAAATAAGGACACACTCAAGGGTCTTCGATTTTTATGGATTTCCCAAAGTGCCCAATATAACAAGGGGCATATAGGAGAGACAGCATGATAAATGTGAGATCAAACTAAAATGCTTATAGCTGGAGAAGGTTGTTGAGATAAATTTGCCCACCCCAATATATTTTGTGACTATTCTTGATCTGTCTCCTTCTGTTATATGTATTCAGTTTATCTCCAGAGAACTAAAAAATTTTAAAGTACTCTGGGGAAGAAACCCTGAAGTATTGCTAGTGTTTTTTGTTTAGCTGTGTTTGGGGTAGCAATTGGCATCCTGTGAAGTAACTGATAACATTTTTATTGTTAAAGGGCAGTCCAGTATCAAGTAGTTTTCAGTCTGTACTGTATAATTAGGTGGATAAAGGAAAGATAAAGTTCACTAGCTTCCCTTAATAGGAGGTGATTCCTAAGAACCACATGATGATTTGTATTGTGTTTGGGAAAAGCCCCAATTCTCAGCTTTTGGAGCCAGTGAAAATTTTCTTCTCAACGCTCCTCTTTTGAGAGAAAAAAGATTTCATGCCCCTCGGTGAGATGGAGGAAGGGTGAATAATGTAAATTCTCAGTCCTCAGATTTTAGGATCACAGCTTCGGCCACCTAACCTAAAACTAGTGTAGATGAAAAGGGTTTTTGTAGCAGCAGGCAGGTGCCATAGCGATAGGACGGTTGCTAAGGATGTCATTATCACTCTGATTGCAGGAATCGGGGAGTTAATTGGCATGACCTCATTTAAGTCCTAGGGGCCAACCTGTTCACAAATTACAAAGGAGACAAAAAGTTGATCTTTTTATAGTGTCAGGAGGCAGCACTTGTTAACATTTAACATAGCATTTGGAACAACCTATAACACTTTATTTATCGACCTGTTATCTTTTCTTCACACTGTGTCCTCCTTCCTTCTCTTTACTACATAGAATTAAGGCATGCCCTTCTTACATTTTTTTTTTTCATTGCTCTATTTTTCCTGTTTCCTGTAGAGGAAGGAGGAAAATTTCCCTACCCCCCCACCCCCCGACTACCCCCGCCCCGAAAAGCAGCCATTAAATTGAAGAAGGCTCAAGGAAATGAACTGAAATGTCTTGTAGGAAGAAAAATAGCACTGTGAAGATGAAAAAAAAGCCCGGGATAATGGAGATTGATCGCTCTATCCAGCTATGGCCTCAAATAAAACTGATTGAGTTTAACATGTTAGGTTACAGTTAAAAAGCTTAGTTGTTTCAGCCCGGGTAATATAGTTTCAGGTTTTCAAAGGGAGCCATTTATTTATTTTTGCATTTGTGAGTCATTTAGTCATTCCCCTGTGAGTGAGAATACATTTATTTTCCAACTCCCTGCTGTTAGGCGTTCTATTAATACCACACTCGTTGAAATAAATGGAGCAGTCGGAACGGTTTCGTGGTGAATTTGTTTTTCAGATATTTTTTTTTAATACTGCTATTTTGGTAAGTTGGCTTTTCAACCTCTCCCGTGGCTTAGACTCTTAACTTTGCAACCTTTCCTTCTTCTAGCTTCACGCTTGATTGTTGCTTTTGCCTCAATATTGACAACTTGAAGGCCACCTAAAGCCTTCTCACCCAGGAAATGCATACTGAAGATGGGGTGTACCCAAAACAAATTCTAATCCAGCAATAGGATTGTCAAAATTCATGGACAAAGCGACAGGGCTTTAAGCAAGTGTTCTCTCCAAGCTTTTGTACTCTACCCAAAAGGAAAATCCAACCCGATAGAGAGGGAAATTGGTTCTACAAACAAGGAAGTGGGCAGGGTGGTGTTTTCTAGGATTCTGAAGGGGATTTTCAAATGTACTTGATTGTGGAAGCACGATAAGGTTTGCTCATGCGCCTTTGCAGTAAAGCTGAGCAAAGATAACGTCCTTGTTATTCTGAGCAGCTAATTACTGTCAGTAATTGTTTGCCATGAACACCGTGCTGGATAAAGGCCGGCTTGTGTGGCTGCAGGGGGCGGGGGGGAAAGGGTCCATCCAGGGTTTTGAACCAAGTCCAGCCCCTCGGAGGCTGATTGGAAGGAGCCGCAGGAGTGCTCCTTTGGGGACGCGTTCAGAAAAGCCCCAAAGGGGCATTGGAGGAAAGCACGTGGATCTAGCTCCACGCTTTCCGGCACTTACAAAGGTCGGGCAAATAATCGAATCACTCTTCCTGGGCGCTCTTTTCTCCCACTGCACTGATGCGGATGGGGGGGGGGGCGATGAAGAGGGGGCGGTGGTAAGGTGGTAAGTGGTCCATCCTCGGGCTGGTGACGGGGAGGGGCTGGTGAAGGACATTCCCTCCCGTTGGCTGCTCTCACGGAAGCCTTGGGAAAGAACAAAGAAAGAATGACAAGGAAACAGACATGCTGGACACGTGTTGGCAAATACACACACGCAGCACTTCCAATGGGGAGTCGATAGGAGCAAGGATAATTTATGCCCAGCCTTGCCACAGTGAGAGGAAACCCACCCAGAGGTGGATTTGGGGGAAGGGAAAAGGGATGAAGACAGTCCCTTGCATTTCTAAGTGATGTGCCGCTCTCAGTGATCTTAAATTATACCTGTGCCCTAGGTAGGCATAAAAGGAGTAGCATATGAAACTGACAAATGAGGAAACTGAGGCTCAGCAAAACCAAAGTGGATCCTCCAAGGTGCTAATGTAAGAAACATTCAAACCTGTGGAAAATGTTTGTGAATTTATTTGAGCCAAACTGCAGACAATTGCCAGGAAATAGAATCTCCACGGATTGAGATAATGCTCCAGAGAATGGCAGCTTTGCACCTTGTGTTATACATTACAATAAAAAGAGGAGACATAAGTAGGTTACATGAAATCCACTGATAGATTAGGGAGTCGGGAGGAAGCAAAGTGGAGAAACTTCTGGGATAGGATAAAAAGTAAAATGATAGACACACCCTTCTTTTACATAGGTAGGTATATAATAGTTAACAGTCAACAATTAGCTCAGTAACAACGAGGGGATTTGTGGTCTCTGCAGAGTGTGGTGCCTGTGCTTTGGGGGGTCCAGAAAAAGGAAAATTACCCTGACATTCCAATGGTATGTTATCCTAGATGCAGAAAGACATTAAACAGGCTCAGTTAAGGTAAAGATTGACCTTTGTCGGGGATGATACTGGCCTAGGACATGACTACCCACCATTAACTGCTTTTAGTAAAAGTTTTAATTTCAGACCATCCTTTGTGGTTACTTTGGGTCTCTGAGTTTGCAAGGCCTTCCCTGAGCTTATCATGTTAGCATGTGGCCCCTTTTCGTCCACAAGGGACACAGATCAGTACTACAGCTCATATATTCAGGGAAGTGAGGACCAGCTCAGGTCTGTGTGGTGAGCTGGCGTTCAGTAGCTAAAAGCAGCGCATTGGAGGAGTAGGAGAGATCAGAAGCCCTATGGCTCCCTTCAATCTATTTCATAAAGAGACTCATATCTTGACAAGGCTCTGGATTGTGTCTGATTTCTTTCACTTGTTTTATGAAACCAATAAAGCCAGTGAGACATTTTACTGGCAGTTCCGGTGTATTCTAATTGGCCTGCAGTTGGAATTCCCGTTATAGCCTGGGCGAAAGCAGCCACTCCAATTCCCTGAAGCTAACTCAGGGGTAGACTGATGAGGAGGAAACAGGACCGGGGTAGAGACTCAACGTCCTAAAGCCACTTTCTTTGATTTGGAAGGAAGCTTTGGCCACCAATTTCCTGCCTACAGTCCTAAACATTTTCACCAAGCTCCCCCCTCCTCTCTCATTTTCGTCAATGTACTTGAAATTTCCCAAGATCACCTTTCAGGGCCTACCTCGTCCAGAGGTGAGCCATCCCCTGAGATGGAGCCCAGTCACATTCCACCTCTGCTCACGGGCCAGGCTGGCTGCTGGCTGGGAGAACTGGAGTCCTAGTGTTTTCCCCTCCCAGCCTCCCCCCAGGTTAGTTAATGAAACTGAAAAGGAACTCACAACCTCTGCTGCCCAGGGCCACGGTGACTTTGCATTATGCTGGGGACAATGAGGGTAGTGTTTGCCGGCTGTGGCTTCCGCAAGCAAATGCCACTGAATACATTTGGAAGAAGCAGGCCTAGTTGGACACTACTGTCAATTGGAAAAGGAAGAAAGAAGGGAGAAGCGTTTTATTTTTTCAACTTAGTGTACAGGGTCTGAACTCAGCTCAAGTAGATTTTGAATCTCAGTCAAGTTATTTCACCTCCTTTGTGCCTCAGTTTTTTTATCTGTAAAACAAAACAAAAAACAAAAAAAACCCCACAAATCACACATAGAATTAGTACCTAATTTACAAGTTTATTATGATGATTCAATTATATTATTTGTGTGAAGCAATTAGCACAGATTTTGAAACATAATTAGTACTTGCCAATGTCAGTTTAACAAGCCTCATTCCCTACATGTACCCTGTATCTTAATTTGTAGAATTTAATATCTTATAGGTAGAGTCATCTTCTGGAAATAAAGAGCAGAAAAAGATTTTGCTTTTGACTTTTGTATTTTGTTGTTGATTTTTTTTTCTAAATACCACGCATTAAGGCAGTTAGAGAAAATGACTGTTGCAAAATGAGAGAAAATTGTATAGAGTCTTACAAATGTTGACTTTCCTATTCAGCTTAACCTTATGATTTTATATAATCAAATGTACTGCCTTGTGAGTGATGGGTTTGTCATAACTAAATAAAGTGCCAATGTTGTCCCCACATCTATAATAATAAAAGCGTAATATGCTAATTTGACTGGACAGCCGAATGACCTTCCAGTTGTCATTCTGGACATCCTTCCGGATGAAGCTGCGGTGGCGGGGGCCGAGGCAGAGTGGTTAGGGGTGATGAGGCTGGCAGGCAGAATGGTTAGGGGTGATCAGGCAGGCAGGCAGGTGAGCAGCTAGGAGCCAGAGGTCCCAGATTGCGAGAGGGATGTCCAACTGCTGGTTTAGGATAGGTCCTAAATCAGTAGTTGGACATCCCCAGAAGGGTCCTGGATTGCGAGAGGGTGCAGGCCAGGCTGAGGGCCCCCCACCTCTTGTGCATGAATTTTGTGCACTGGGCCTCTAGTCTATAATAATAAAAGCATAATATGCTAATTAGACCAAGGTGGCCCCTGTGGCGAGTGGGGACCAAGGCAGCCGCCGTGATGGCAGGGGCCAAGCCCCTTGCATGAATTTTGTGCATTGGGCCTCTATATTTTTAATGTTTAGCAAATATTGTGGTCAAAATGAGTATGCTTCATTTTGATGGGGTGTGGGAACATCCAGTGTTGACTTAGACATGACTCCATTTACTACAGGAAATTAGAGCAAAAATGGCGTAACCTGCCTGCCTGTGGGTGTCTGCGCAGATTTTTCAGGGAGAGTCCAGCTGTTGAGATAAGAAACAAGTCCATTTTGGCTGGTAGGTGGCAGATAACAGCCCAGTCATTTGCCATCTCTGGAGGGTTAACACAGAGGATCATCGGAAAACACCATGAGAGGGTGGAGCCTAGGAGTAGAGAATTCAAAGCATTTGGACATCCTGGCAGGTGGGCAAGATCAGGGATGTGTTTGGGGAGACAGCAGGGCTGCAGACCCTGGGTTCCCTGCTAGGACAATGGGTTGAGATTATAGGGACTCTGGTCTAGGTTCTAGTTCTAGAGAAACTAAATACTAGGCAAGCTATCAAGAAAAGGGCTTCCAGCCTGAGGTTAGGAACCAGTTGCCAGCCTTAGAGAGCAGGCAGGGACTAGATCTGAATGACAACATAGCAGCAATAATGCAGTACTTACACAGTACTGACCGTGTCCCCAGCAGCAACCTGTATGCTTTAGCTATGTTAGTTAGCCCTTACAATAAGCCCATGGGTTGGGTACTATTATCATTATGCCCATTTTTTCAGAGGAGGAAACTGAGGCTTGAAGAGTAACTAGCCCAAGAACACACAACAAGTAACAGATTGGGACCCAGGCTGTCCAACTACAGCGTCCATACTCAACTATCACAGCAAATGGCCCCTCAGATCAGTTGCTTTTTAAAGGGTATAGAGACTGAGATGTTGGCCACGGCTGGGCCTACAGGTGAGTATGGAGAGGCCCCAGGGTGAGTGGGACCCAGGGTGTAGGAGTTAGGCTTGGCCTGACACTATGTCCCAGTGTCCCTTGGAGAAAAGCATCCTAGCTCTTCCCAATAAAGGGCAGTTTATATTCCAGTTAAGAATTTCCTCCGTTCCAGTTCAGACCTAGGAATTTTGGCTCAGTCCTCAGTCCTTTCTAACCCAGAGATCCCCCAGGAAACCGGATAATTGCTGGCACTGAGCTGTAGAATTTAAGGCTGCTCTAGTAGACAGAGATCCATCTGCCATGTGGCCAGACCATACTGAGGTTCAAGAGAGAAAGTGAACAGGTTTTCTCTGCTTTCCAATGTATAAATTGTTTTCTTTGAAAAAGAGAACTTGAGTTTATTGAGGCCCTACTATGTACTTTATATAAATAATTGCATTTAATATTTACAATGAATTAATTCCCCAAAGCTGCTCTAATAAAATACCACAAACTGGGTGGCTTAGGACAATAGAAAGTTGTTGTCTCTCAGTTCTGGAGGCTGGAAATCTGAAATCAAGGTGATGGCCGGGCTGTTCTCCCTCTGATCTACAGGGAAGGGTACCTCCTTGCTTCTTTCTAGCTCCTAGTGACTTGCCAGCAATTATGGGCCTTCCTTGGCTGGTAGATTCATCACTCCAATTCTCCATCTTCATATGGTGTTGTGTCTTTTCACAGTGTCTTCCCCCTGTGTGTGTCTGTCTGTGTGAAAATTTCCCCCTTTTATCAGGGCACCAGTCATACTGGGTTAGAACCAATCCTAGTGACCTCAACTTAACTTGACTACGTCAGCAAAGACCCTCTTTGCAAATAAAGTCACATTCTGAGGGTTATGAGTTTGGGAGGGAGCACTTAGAACAACCCTTTTCAATTGGTACACCCTCCTCTCTTTGGCAGACGAGGAAAATGAGGCTCAAGGTCACTCAGCTAGGAAGTGGTGGAGAACAAGAATCAAATCAAGTCTAATTACAAGGTCTGCTTTCTTTTTATCCATGTCATGCTGCCTTCTCAGGAGAGCAAGCAGTTTGTTTGGCTCCGTAAGTGACACAGGATACTTTTTAAGAACCAATGTGTTTCCTGATGACATGTCTCAATCTTGCTAGTGACCTGGGAGGCCGGGTGCCTAGTCAATGCTGGTTCTTTGGACGAGCCTCTTGTCCTTGCTGGTGAATAAACGTGATGTACTCCCAATGTTATCAAGGAGAGTCTTAGAGAACATGGGCTGGGTACCTGTAAAGGCAGATGTTGCATCCCGAGAGGTCTTCCCCGACTCAGGAGAGTTTCTCACCCTGTATAAACAGCAGATGTCTTATGTTTTATCCTGGAAAGATTTACTAGTACTTGTTGTACAAAGACTCAGAAACTTGGAGAGAGAATTCTTTATTGGCACCTGCTGCCTCAAAATGAAATGTGCAGCCTGGGGAGACTCACTTAACCTCCCAGCCTCGACCCCTGGGACCCGGAGGCCATGATGGCTGGCTCCTTGGAGGCATAATTTGTGCAGCTTCAGACATGACTAGAAGACTTTGGCAAATGGAAATGCCGCATTGACAGCAAAAACATTAACTAAAAATAATTGGTATTTATAGGATGCCATTCTTAGGGACCCTAAATTTCTCATGGCTGATCTCCATTCCCAAGCCTCAGGAATTGGAAGAATTGGCCTGGAATGTTGTTAAAATTTAACTCCTCCTCATCTTCCTTACCATTCTGTTTTCAGTTAGAATCACAGTTTGAGTTCTCGCTGAAAGTGAACACTGGGTCAAGGGGGAGGCGTGGGATTATTAACTACTATCATCTTCTGCATCAAATTCTTCGTTCGATTTCCTGTTTTAAAAATATTTTTATTGATTTTTTAGAGAGGAAGGGAGAGGGAGAGGGGTAAACACTGATGATCCTACCAGGGATTGAGCCTGCAACCAGGGCATGTGCCCTGACTGGGAATCGAACTGGGGACCTTTCAGTGCATGGGATGATGCCCAACCAACTGAGCCACACAGGTCAGGGCTCAATTTCCTTCTTTGATAAAATGTCTTCAGCATCCAGTCTCCTCTTCTATAGTCTTCCTGCCTCATTCAAGTTATATAATTACATTTTCTTTACTATCCCTTACTGTCTGGCTTTTGGATACCCATGTAATTATCAGATTAGCTCCTATGTAAAATCCTTGCTTTTGGTTTCCCTTCCAATATGCTAAATATACTTCCAGTGGCAAACAGCTGGCACTGGTACTTTAAGCAGTCCAGAATAGAATGGAGCCAGATGTAAAGGGCTTCATCTCATTATTATTAGAACCTGGGCAAGAGCTGAAGAGGCTCTTACTCATGTTAAAGATCTGCTTGGAAGAGAACCACATCATAACACTGTTTGCAGCATAGGTCCCCTTTATCTTCATTAATAAACAGCACATTTACAAGTTCCAAATAAAGAGGGCAATGCCATCCCATTACACTAATTGTTTCCTATGAAGAGTCGGAAGATGACTAATTAAAATTATATGAGGTGCCACCTTTGATGCTCAGTCTGAACTTCCTATTTGCCCTTCTCAGGGTCTCTATTTGTTTTAAAAGAAGACTGAGAGAGATTTGGAGCTGCCTGACTTGTGTAGGAATGCTTAAATCTGCATATCTTACGGCAATCACGCATCTGCCGCAAACTTGTTTCAAAACCAGTAGAATAATTCTCCATCCAGATCAGCACTATCCCATTGTTGCATATAAATGAATGACTAGCCAGGAGAATTTATAAGTGGCATTGTTTTCTTCAATTCTAATTTGCTTCTTGCTGCAGAACTTCTGCAAGAACTTGAAAATATACCTTCTGATCACAGCACTTTTTAAAGTAGAGAGGAACTCTAATTGCTGTTTATTTATTATATTAGGTATACAGAATTGAGACAATTCACAAAACACTATCAAACTAGCAAGGCCACTATTTTATTTTATTATTTTACTAGTGTCACGGTGCAGGGATTCATGCACATTGAAAGGAAATTAATTAGACGAAATATTTTAATATCGTTATTCACATCTTGCTAATGAAAAGAAAATAGGATTCTACCGAATCTCCATGTACCTACTCCAGGACTTCTGTGAGGATCAAATGAGATGAGGCACAGGAAAACGCTTCACAAACATTTGGTTAAACTGTAAAATGTTTGCACCTGGCTATAAAGCAAGTTGGGTTCCTGGGCTGAAGAAACTCCAAAAAAGCTAGTCACTAGGGGGAGGAAGCCAGGTGTTGCTATGTGACATCATTACCTGGCGCCCACAGCCACCCACTGTTTCCAGGCTGGGCTGGGCTGTGGGCCGCATTTTGTGCCATGGGGTCTTGGCAGCGTTGGCTGCGATTTGGTGGGGTTTCACTCTGGGGTGGTGGCAGGGCCTATGTCCCACTTGGGGGAAGCCGAGTGTTGGTTTGTCGGCGCCAGGTCTGTGGTGCCATTTATTTTTAAATGGCCAGTGTGCATCATGGCAGCTCCTGCATTGAGCGTATGCCCCCTGGTGGTCAGTGCGCCATCATAGCTACTGGTCGACCAGTCGACTGGTCATAATTGTCGCTTAGGCTTTTATATATATAGATTTTACAACACCTAGAGGTGGCCCTAATTTTTAAAATTCCCAAGAATCTGTTGTCTTGATGCTAAAACATTAGATAAATAGGTTTTATTCTGGTTCTTGGTCTCATTTTCATGTCAGGAGAAGTGATTCTGACCTAGGGATCTTCCATGGGAAGCATATAAGTTATGGCTTATATGGGTTTAATTTATGGATCTGCCACTTATCTCCAGGGCCTAGCACAGTTTCTGGCAGATGATAAATCTTCAAATAAATGTGTATTAAACAAAAAGTCCTTAGCATCTCTAAACCTCAGTTTTTCTCCTCTTAAAAAAATGGGGATAATAAATTCCTAACATAAAGCTTGGCAAAGAGTATGTGTTCAATAAATATTAGTTCCTTTTTCTACTTCCCATTCCTGTGGTCTCAGCCACTATGTTACCCAAGTAGCTTGTTATCTGGGCACCCAAGAAAATCTGTTCTAACTTGCTGTTATTACCTCATAATATTACAGATATTAGCTATTCTTAGAGCAAGTAGGATGATTTCCTCCAGCTGTTATTCATACAATAATTTCCTAAAGAGTAAATTATGAATGAACTCAAATTACAAAATGCATCCTAGAGTCTGAATCAGGTTATAAGATACATTAAAGCTAATGAAATACTTAATTTGGAACAGGTTTTGGAATCTGCAAAGCTAAGGAATTGGCAGGGTCTGAGACAGTATTCAAAATTCATTTCATTCATAATTTCCTAATGTTGCCTTTTGAAGGGACACTGATGAAAAATGTCAGATGGAAATCTAACCTGGTCTTATTTTTTTGTTAAGTGATATATCTTGTTTGCTTTTGACATCAGAATTGGCTTGGTTACTGAGACTATCATCCAGGGTACAGAATGCAAAAAGGCAAATACTGGAGAAGGCTAAGACTTGACTTTTCTTTAAGCAATTTGGTGGCTAATTAAAGGATTCCGCTGTAAGTTTTTTTTCTTCCCCAGATGTTTCTAAAGCAATAAAAGGGAGAAATGAGAGCAAAGCCAGAACTATTTAAAATAAGTCATCCATATCCTTGGCTCATTTAGATCTTCGTCTTAACATTATTGCCTTCAATTCATCTTAGGGTCTTGAGGTTGTGTATTAAAGTCTGCGGTTGTAAGCAAAATGAATGGATTCTGGTTAACATGACAAAATGGGAATTTATAAAGGGTGAGGGTACCATTGAGGTAGGCTCATAGAATTGAAGGGAAAACCGAGGAACTGGACTAAAGGTGGGGAAAGGAACCAGTCTGCTTTAGAATTCTCAGTTTTGAGATTTATTCACCCAACTCACCTGTCTCTGTGGCCAGGATGGATATGTGTCACCCTCAAGGTATTTAGGAGGGAGGCTCCAACTGACCTGGCTTTAGTGAAGTTTCCATCACTAATCTAGGGGGAGGTGAGGAGCCTTCATGCACAGTCACACCCAGACTATATACCTTGGGGTAGGGAATTGGGATTTTATTACCAAAAGGCAGTGGGATGGATTCTGGATAATCAAAAACAGAACAATTATCCACTATATATTATTCCAACATGCAATTAAAAAGAGAGTCTTTTATATCAGAAAGCTTCAGATATAAAGTCCATTCATGAATTTAAAATTCAAATGTTAACAAGTCATAACTTATATTTAGTGTTCTCTTATTTGAATTATTGGGAATAACTTGAGGAAATGCCAAAATCTTTATAAATTGGATTAAAGATGGGAGTAATTTTTTTAAAGAAGAATTTCGGGTAGAGATAAAGGGTAGTAATTGCTATGGTGAACAAGTTGACTGCTGAGTTTGCCTATTAACCTACTTTATAACCAACTCTGAGTAATTCAATTTACCTAGCCTTGCAAATCATAAGTAAATAAATAGGCCTGCAAAAATTCTGATGGGCCTACAAACGTGCTTGGCTCCCATCCATATTGCCAATACCCCTCTGGATCCCTATGGCTTCTCTCATGGACACACTAAGAACATACAAGCTCTGATCTACTCACGCCAACTTGAACATCTGTCCTACATGGCTTCCCTCTACTGACACTCCCAACAAACAGAAATGGGGGCGTGTAGAGGGAGGGAAGCGATTGTTTTCTCATAAGGCTTAACTTAATTTCCACCCAGAGCGTGTGGCAGGAGGTGATTTTTTGCAAATAAATTAACCTCAGTGCTCTTCAGGGTCAATAATACTTCCCCACTTTACTGGTGAATTTGAATTATTGACTGTCTTGTGTCTTCATTCTCTAGAAGCTAAACTGAAGAAATTAATGTTTTGGAAGTAGTTTTTTTTTTTAAAAAAAGAACTGGCTTATATCTTTCTAACAATTAGTATTTTACTAGTATTATTTAATCCATCCTTGAACATTTTGCAGAATGAGGCAATGCCTAAAATCACTAATCCCGCTTTCTAGTTAGGCACAGAGAAGGGAAGTGTCTGATTTTGAGGACATGAATATTTCAGGATATTCATAGACCCTTTTGCACAAACTGGCCCAGCATAAGATATACAAAGTCTCCTCTAGTTCACCATCTACTTTCCCTGGCAGCTAATTTCTAAGACTCTGTGGAGAGGCTGTCTTGAAAACTGATCACATGATGATTTTCTAAGGCCCATTTTAACTAGTTATGCCTTTAAAATCCAACTAAAATATTTGGAGCACTCTAAAAGGGAGAAAGCGAATGATCAGACATCTCAGTGTTTATCTGAGAGCGTTGATACTGATTTAACTCAAGGAAAACATATATTAGAAGGCCATGACTGAACTCTTTATTGAACTCTTTGTTGAAATAGCAACAACAAAATACTGTTACAAATTGTTGAACAAAGCCTGGTGATGCAGAATAAGAAGTGGGAGGCTTGGAATTCTGGATCCAAATTCCAGCTCTATGTCTTGCTAGCTGTGAGCAAATTACATATTTCCTCTTAAAGGTGCAGTTTCCTCATCTATAAAATAAGGAGACTACATGCATAGTTCAGGTTTTGCGGTAAAAATGAGATAAGGCTAATGCATGCAATGAACTTGTGAACTCCCTGCATGTAATATGAGTTCAATAAATGATAGCTATTATACAAGAGAACAAGTCTAGTATGCAGCTAAAATGTTTTGGGATTTAATATCTGGTGGGGGAGGGTGAGTGGGAGGTAATTAACCAAAGACCTCGTATACATAGATGCATGACCCATAGATACAGACAATAGAGTTGTGAAGGGGGGTGGAGGGGGGGCAGAGTGGAGGGGGGTCAATGGGGGGAAAGAGGGGACATATGTAATACTTTCAACAATAAATATTTTAAAAAATTTATTTGCTCTTTTACAGGAAGTAGGTCACCGAATTATTTTTCTTTTGGTGAAGAGGAGATGGGTTCAAAGCAAATTTCTAGTTCATCAAACGCCCTAAGACAATTCTAGGAAAGGGAGGTATTTGCCCTCCTTTGCAAGGTCAGCCTCTTTTATTTTCCCCCCAAATTCCTCCCCACTCCTACACCCACTTCTCCTTTATACTTTTTGTTATTTCGTAGCTTTTCCCTATAGCCAGTGTTTTATGCTTTCTTTTCCACCCATCCAGGAAAAAGAGCTTATCTGGTGATATTTCTCATTCACTAAAGAAAGTGCTAAGTCAAACAGCTATAGAGTCTGAAGAGGTGACACTCCGCCCATCAGGAGAGACTATGGCTAATAGCCATCACACTAACTTTAAGTATAGATTATTATTATTATTGAGCTTTCAGCACCTTGGCTGGGTGCCCAGCATGTCCTTGCTAACTCGGGGTCACAAAAAAGGCTAATTTTCTGCCACAACTCAATAAGACATGGGGTCTGCATGATTGATATGGCCTTAGCATTTGGAATCCTGAAATAATGGCACTCCAAATTAAATTAAAAACGGGTTAGATTGCTTTTCAGTCAGAGGCACTGCTATTACCCTGTATACCTTTCTTCTTGCTCCTTCCCAAAATCCTGATTGATTTCACTGCTGCTGGATCTGATAACATCTGTCCTATTGTTCGGAGGAATTGTAGATGCTCACAAAGACTAATGAATTAATGGAGGGAGGTTGGAGACACAGAAAATGAGGTGACTTCAATATATATCTACACACATCCCTAACAGGGTTTGCTGCTGTGGTGGACACTTTGCTTGATCAAACCAGAGCAGAATGTTTTGTTCAGTAGTCACTTTCTGGGTGAACGTGTTTAGTCAGGACATTAGACCAGTGGCCCTTGGGCAACTCAGCTCATTTGCCCACAGCGACCATCATGCCCACACAAATTCCCAGAAAACCTGTTTCTAAACACCCAATAATTGACTAACTTTATATTTGGATGCCATTGCGGACGAGCATCAAGAACTACACAACAACGCTTCCAGTTTCACCATGGTTTTATTACCTTGTTGGACCACCAGGGACCTGGTACACCCCAGGGGGAATACTTTTCAATTCAATTAACCTGCAGACATTTAGCTTAAAGAGTCATAAATAATGGACAAATACTCCCCTTTCCCTTATTTGTCTCTTATGGAGAATTACAACTACTGCTAATATAATAATAGAAATCCCAAATAGAGTTACACAGCCAGGGAGGTGCTCAGAAAATGAGGGAGAGTGAAGAGAGAAGCTACACAGGATAAGCTGGGCCGTCTGTACACTAGGCACAATGAAATGGGGTTCTCCTTTGCTTTAAGCTACTCACCTGGAGACAGGGAAGAGGGAATTATCTGCTTTCACGGGTAGGGTTTCAGGAGCCTCAGGAAGGGGACCCTGCTCTGAGCAGCCGCCTTATTATCCAGCACACGGGGCCTTTAACCAGAAACAAAGCCATTCTTTTCTATTGTTACATAAAAGGCTTGGAATGTGAAATCTCCCTGGTGAGGCTGGGGATGATGTAAGCTCATTACCAAGGAGAGGCAAATGACTGATGTCACATCCTCTCAGGAGAGCTGATTTTGATGATGAAAAGAGGAGAGAAAAAGCCTGGGCTTAAGGAGGCCTGGGGAGGGAAACAGGGTCCAGGGTTTGTCATGCTTCACAGTTTCACCTACGGCTGTTTTGTTGGCGAAATATCCCTCCATCAAGAAGGCTACTGGTATGCGTTAAGTTTTTACTGTGTGCCAGGTTCTGTGAGAGGTACCTCCCCGCACGGTGTCTCTCATAATGATCACAACACTGCTGCAAAACAGGAGTCTTAGTCCCCTTTGCTAGAGAAGAAACTGATATGAATAAATTAATTTATTCCAGACCACCTGGCTTCTAAACAGCAGAGCAAGGATAGGATTCAAGGTCAGCCGGATTCCAAAACGCACCATGACAGCTCATAATAGAGCTTGATCTTAAGTTTGGGGATAATGTTTTTTTCTAAAATACAAACCAACTCAAAGTTTTGCTATTAACCTTGAAGCATTTTGGTGAAAGGAATAAGAAGGAGTAAGTCCATTTTATAGGTGAGATTGAAAATGTTTCTCCTGCAAAGGAGAAAGCAACTAGCATTCAGTGTTCTGATGCTATACCCAATTGCCAATTTGACCTCTCCTTTTGAGCCTCCCTAAGGACCCTTAACTCAATCTGTGCAAAGCTAAACCCTTCATCTTCCATCAGCCAATTCCCCATACCCCTTTCCTGCCTTAGCCTATTCCCTCGAATATATTTCCTTCTTGATCACTGGATACCATCATTCACCTTTAGTCACGTACGACAGCAATCTAGAAGACCTTCTGTAGTTCTATCTCTACCGTGTCTCCTTATCTGGCTCCCAAGTCTAATCAATCCAATTGAGTATACTTTCCAAATTTCTCTCAAATCAGTTTCCCTTTCTGCATCTCCTTGGTTCATGCCCCAGTGATTTATCCTCTGTGGTAATGCTATAATCCTAAATGAACTGGCCACTCTGCATCCTACCCTCGCATGCTTCCCAGTCATGCTCAAATTGATGACCGATTGTGTTCTCTAAACCCCAAAGCCTGGCACATAGAAAATGCTGAATGAATAAATGAATGAATGAATGAGTGAATGAATGGATGATAAACAACAAATTAAAACAAGTCTACTCTCAAGTACAAATATTAGAATAGCATCAAATCAACTAGAAAATATGCAAGCTGTTTGTACTCCTTTAACTTGAGGTTAGATATATACACAGTGAGATATAAATCTTAAGTGTAAAGTTCAATCAGTTTTATCAAAATATACACCAATGTGAACAGCACCCCAATCAAGATATAGAACATTTCCATCATACTGGAAATTTCCTTCAGGCCTTTCCCTGGTGGTTACTGATACTGAGCATTTTTTCACATGCTTAGTGGCCTTTCATATATCTGCTTTTGTGAAATTCTGTTCATGTTTTTGCCTGTTTTTAAATTTGAATGTTAATTGTGGGTTTGTAAGAGATTTTTATAGGGATGCGACTTTTGTCAGTTAAAATTAACATGAGTATATTTTTTCCAGGCTCGCCTTTTCACTTACTTAATTGTAGTGTTTGAAAGGAGAAAAATTTGAATTTTGATGAAGTCCATCTGATCTTTTATTTTTTTCTTTTATGGTTGGTGCTTTTTGTGTTTTGTCTAAAGTCTTTGCCGACTCCAGGATTCAATGTTACTCCTGTTTCCTTCTAGAAATTTGAAATTGTAGGTGTTGTAAATTATAGTCATTTAAAATTAATTTTGAATGTAGTGAGAGGCAGGGGAGTGTCACAGTTTTGTTTTTCTTTTTGTTTTCCCAGCATCATTTGTTGAAAATACTTTCTTTCCCTATTGAATTGCCTTGCTGCCTTTGTTGAAAATCAGCTGATTTTGTGTGTGTCTCTTTCTGGACTCTGTTACATTCTACTATCCTGATATCAATCTCACACTGTTAGTTAATATACTTTATAAGAAGTTTTAAAACTGGTAGTGCAAGTATTCCAACTTTGTTCTACTCAAACTTGTTTGAACTATTCTAAGTCCTTTGGATTTTCTTATATATTAAAAAATATTTTTCTACCAATTTTCACAAAGAAAATCCAATTGAGACTTTGAGATTGCATAGAAGCTTTAGATTTAGTTGAGGAGAATTGACATCTTAGCTACAGTGATTTTTTCCAGTTCATGAGCAATGATACATTTTTCCATTTCCGTAGGTTTTATTTATTTTTTCATAGGTAGAAGTCTTACACTTTTCATTAAATTTATTCTTAGCTATTTGATATTTTTATGCCATTTTAGATATTTTTAAATTTTATTTTCCAATAGAATATTTTACATAAACAATCATGTAAATATATGAATAAACTTAGTTTTGCTTTTTTCTGTTCCAATTTTTATGCGCTGTATTTATTTTTCATTCGTTTGGACTTCTAGAGCAATTTAAGAAGTGATGGAATTTGCATGCTCCCACTGTTAGAGAGAGGAGATTCAGTGATTCACCATTGAACATGATGTTAGCTTCAGGCTTTTTGTAGATGCAGATGTAGATCAGGTGAGAGTTCCCTTATAGTTTTTATCATGAATGAGTGCTAACTTATGTCAAAGTTTCCTGCCTCTATTAAGATGATTAAACAGTTATTCTCTTTTTTTCACCTGTTAATGTGGTGAATTATATTGAATGATTTTTTTTTTAATTTTAGAGAGGGAAAAAGAGAGAGAGAAACATCCGAGAGAGAGAGAGAGAGAGAGAGAGACATGGATATGAGAGAGACACATTGATCTGTTGCTTCCTGTATGCGCCATGACTTGGGATCAAACCTACAACCTAGGTGTGTGCCTGTGACCTTCCAATGCTCTGGAGGATGCTCCAACAAACTGAGCCACACCAGCCAGGGCTGACTGTTTTTAGTTTTTTTAAATATTAAACTAGCCTCATGTTTCTGGGATAAAGCTCACTTGATCATGATGCATTATTCTTTTTATATTTCACGAAATTCAATTTGCTAATATTTTATTAAGGAATTTTGCACCCATACACATGAGACATATTGACCTGTAATTGTCTTTACTTTTAATATCTTCGTCAAATTTTCACATCAGAGATATACTGCCATGATTAAATGAGTCGAGGAGTATTTGTTCCTATATTTCTGTCCATTGCCTTCGGAACACAACTTTTATAATTTTTTTGTTTTTCTTTTTGTTGCACCAAAGCAGTGATTCTTGAACCACCTAGATAGTTTGTTAAAACAAAAATTGATAGGCCTCTACCTCCAAGTTCCTCTTTCAGTAAGTCTGGGCAGAGACCAAGAGTTTGCATTTTTAACAAATTCCTAGGGGATGCTGATATAATTAGTCTGCACAGTTGTCACTGTTGTAGTTTTCATCACAGTTAAGATGTCATTTCATTGTCTTTTTATGTCAGTAGTTTCTTGTGAGATATAATCCATTTTCACATTATTCCGTTGAATTTAAGATGTCCTCTTGTTTCTTCTGTCTGCTTTTAAGATTTTCTCTTTATCTTTGGTTTTCAGTAATTTGCTATGATGTGCTTATATGATCTTTTTAAAAAATGTTTCCTTGGATTTGCCAAGCTTGTTGAATTTATAGAGCAATATTTTTCTCCAAGTTGAGGAAACTTTTGTCATTAACTCTGCATATATATCTTCATATATTCATCTGCCGCATTCTCTCTTCCTTCTTAATCTCCAAATACACATATGTTAGACTGTGTGACATTGTCTTACAAATCAATAAATCCTTATTCATTTTTCTGCTCTGTTTTTTCAGATTGGATAATTTCTCTTGATCTGTCTTCATATTCACTAACTCTTTCTTCTGTACTTTTGAATATACTTTTAAGCCTATCCAGTGAGTTTTTCATTTTAGTATTTGTACTTTTCAGATCTAAATTTTATTTTATTCTTCTTACAGTTCCAATTAATCTGTTGAAATCCCCCCCCCTTTTAAATCTATGACCACCTTTTCCTTTAACATATTTAAGCATATTTATAATTCTCAAGATATATTTATAATAGCTGCTTTCATGTTCTTGTCTGTCTTGTCTAGGGTATCAAGGAATCAACTTATTTTTATTGCTTTTGTTCCTTATTATGGGTCACATTTTCCTGCCTCCTCCCTATTTCTTCATTCTGTATTGTATGATGGACCTTGTGGATGATTTGTTGTAGGAATCTGAATTATGTCATCTTCTTTTAAGGAATGTTAAGTTTTGTTCTGGGAAGCAGTTGAATAACTAGAGGATCTTTTAGGTTCTGTTAGTCTTTGTTCTATATATTTTTAAAGGACAGGTCTATTTTGATTTTTACTGTAATCTTGTGGGATGGCCCTTACTCTAAGATATGATCCTTACTTTTGAAGTGTGGTCTTTCAGAGTTCTCAACTGAATGCCCAAGGTGCTCAGTGAGGTCTCTCCATTCTGGATACACCAGAGCTCCAATGTGTTCTGGCACCGCACCATTGCCTACTTCTCCATTCAGTTCTCAGCCCTGCAGCAGCTGCTCTCTGCTAGACTTTGTCAATTCCTGCTTTGCAAAGTCTCAGCCCAGCCTTCAGTCAAGGACATAGGGTGAAGCAACACGCAGACTTTTGGAACATCTCCTTTAGAGCTCCTCTTTTCTAGTACCCAGCCCTGCAAATTTCAAGGACTCAGCAGGGTACTACTGAAAAGTCTGAAATTCTGATCTCTGCCTTTTCAAGTTAGCAACTTGGGCTCCATTTTTCCACATTGTGGCAAAAAATAAAAAATAAAAAATAAATGCCCCCCCCCCCTCCCGCAGAAAGCCATGGCTATTCACCTTGTATGTTCCTCTTTCTGTCAGGGATTATAATTGCCTATTGCTCAATGCTTGAAAACAGGTACCTCTTATACTTTAACCATCTTGATTCTTGTTTATGATGGAAGGGCAAATCTGGTACCAGTTATTCCCATAGGGTTGGGAGCAGAAGTTTGAAAGTTGTTTGTGTCCTTAGTAAAGATCTTATGACTAAGTACACATGTGTTTGGTGAAAACAATGCAATAGAAACTGAAGTCTTTCTCACTGCCTCCCTCCCTGCATACACATGTACACAACAATCGTTTGCAAATTTCGAGCCCTGATTACCATTGGGTGTTCTTAAGTGGCTAAGACTTTGACATCAATGGTGGTTTAGATTTTTTCATGAGTTTTCATCAATTAAAAAATTGAGAAGTTTGACATTAAAATCTAAAGTTTCTATTTCTTTTTTAAAAATGGGAAGATCTGGTAGCACTCAATAAGTATGGCAACAATAGCCTGGAGCAGAGTAATGGTTTCTGTCTTTAGAGAGGATATTTGTTTTCTCATCTTCCATAGCCCCAAGCCAGTCCATTTCACTCAGTTATGTTGTCTGTCTGATTTCTGTAGCTATTTATGTATGTAATCTAGGCATGGGAGCCAATAATCTTACACATAAGTAACATGCTCACAGTATATAACATGATGCCACATTCTTCATGATAGCTTTACCAGTAGCCCATGAATACACTCGTTTTCCCAAGCTCCTTCTTGAGATGTGAATAGCTCTCTAAAAGAAAAAAAAAAGAAGGAAAGAGGGAACAGAGATATGGGATGGAGTTAAATTTAGCCAGCATACCCTGGTCTTCATGCAGGTAGAAGTTCATCAGTAAGTGGTAAGGGGCCAGTCATACTGTCTGCTCCCATTCTGAGTCCAAAGTTAAGATATGTTTATGCCTTTCAGCCAACAAACCTCTCTCTTGCTTAAAAGCTTCTCAGATATCACTTTCCTGGAAATTCAATTTGGGCCTGCTCTGAATTTTATACTCACAGTTTTGCTTGAAAATTCAAAGAAATGAAAAATCATAATTGCTTTGATTATGCAACAGGGAAATGGTCTTTGTGTTTTATAATCAAAACGTTGCTTTTTCTTGAGTGTGTGTGTGTGTGTGTGTGTGTGTGCGTGTGCGTGTGTGTGTTAGTGTTTGTTGAGGGATAGTAATGTTAACTAACATGTTTTAGATATTTACTGTGTACTTAGGCACTCTGCTAAGCATTTTATATGAAGGATAAAATTTTATATTTTACTAGAGGACAGGTGCTCAAAATTCATACACGGGGAGGGGATGTCCCTCAGCCTGGCCTGCACCCTCTCCAATCCAGGACCCGTAGGAGATGTCCGACTGCCGGTTTAGGACCAATCCTGCAAACCGGCAGTTGGACATCTATCTCGCAATCCAGGACTGCTGGCTCATAACTGCTCACCTGCTTGCCTTCCTGATCACCCCTAAATCTTCTGCCTGCCTGCCTGATTGCCTCTAACTGCCTCTGCTTGCCGGCCTGATTGCCCTTAACTGTTCCCCTGTCAGCCTTATCGCCCCTAACCGCCTCTGTCTCAGCCTCCGCCACCGTGGCTTTGTCTGGAAGGAGGACTGGACATCTTCTGGTCGACTCGGTCTAATTAGCATATTACCCTTTTATTAGTATAGATTCCTGTAAAGTAGGAATGAATGTTCCCTTCATTTTACAGATGAAAAAGTGAGGCACAGAGAGGTTAAACACCTGGCCTGAGATAAAATGGCAAGTAAGTAGTGAAGTTGGAATTTGAAATCACTGAATTAAAAATAAAATATCTGAACCAATTGTGCCCCTTGACTCCCTGAGTGTGATGGTTATGAGCAAAGGTGGCAGAGTCATGCCACAGAGTCACCCACCCCCATTCCAGCAAGTCCCTGAGTTGCACAACCCAGAGAGGTCGTTCAGACCTAGAGTTAAGCTGCGTGGTGGCCCTGCTGACTCAAGTATTCACTATGAAAAGGAACCTGTGAAAGTGCATGCCTCTGTAGAGTAGAAGTCAGCAAAACATGCCACAAAATGTCACAATGAAATGTGCACGCCACACAGGAAGTGACTATCACTCAGTATGCTCTGCACCCACGCTGCAACTCTTCCCTGTGCATTGACCTCACAGCTCTTAGGCTTGGAAAGCAGGCAGGACAGGGGCTTGAACAAACTCCCATTAGTGTTCTCAGGGCCCAAATGCCCTGGAATGACTGGTCTGAGGAGACCAAGTAAACTCTGAGGAGTGTTCTGTCTTCTCTCTCGGGGTCATGAGACACTGAAGCTGGAAAGGGCCCAGGGAGATAAGGTTCTCCAGCCCTTTTATTTTACAAATGGGGCCGTGGAAGTCCAGAGATGGGGCCTCACTTCCCAGCAGCTAAGGCGGAGATGGGAGAGTGGAGTGCGGAACCCAGGCCGCATGGCTCTTCAACACAGTGCTCTTTGCACGGTATCACGGTGCCTCCGCTGGGCAGAACTTGGGTTGAGCTCATAGGTGGCTCCACTCTACCTTCTGGCTGCAGGAGCTTAGGGAGAGCAATGCATCATGAAGAAGGAGCTGGCAGTGGGAAAACAGTGGTGATTTGATCAAGAACCAAAATACCTAGTTACTAAAAACAGGGCTAAATTTCCCCCTTCTATTACCACCCAAACTTGCATAGACATTTCCAAATTGTCTCCCAAGAGACTGGAAGTAAAGGGAAATGGAGGATATTGTTTTATTTTATTGGTTCCTTCTTTGATGATTAGTACAAGGAAGCAGAGAAATGAAAATTGTGATGTTCCCGAGGAGGGCACACTGATGAACACCTCTCTTATTACAGCTCTTTGACATGGTGCTTACAGCTTGACACTCTTTCACGCGCAGTGAGTGTCCCATTGTCATAAGTGAGGAAAGCGGGCTTGCGAAGTAAACCCATTTTCCTAGCTGCATATCCACTAAGTTCAGACCTAGACCCTCTGCACTTTCTGTCACTCCTTCTGTTGTATGTGCAACCATCAAATACAACATATCTAAACTTCAGGGAGACATCAAGATAGGAAGGCAAACTTAGAGATGTGTCAGCCAGCCCAGCTGGTGTGGCTCAGTGGTTGAACGTTGAACGGTGACCCAGGAGGTCACAGTTCAATTCCCAGTCAGGGCACATGCCTGGGTTGCAGGCTTGATCCCCAGTGTGGGGTGTGCAGAAGGCAACTGATCAATGGTTCTCTCTCATCATTGATGTGTCTATCTCTCTCTCCCTCTCCTTTCCTCTCTGAAGTCAACAAAAATATATTTAAAGAAAGAAAGGAAGGAAGGAAGGAAGGAAGGAAGGAAGGAAGGAAGGAAGGAAAAGAAAGAAAGAAAGAAAGAAAGAAAGAAAGAAAGAAAGAAAGAAAGAAAGATTGAAGTGGCCAGCTGGGATATTATACTCTTAGACAAATATAGGCTGACTAGCTGCAGGACTATGGCCAGTCACTCAACTTCTCTTAAGTTTTA
Organism: Cnephaeus nilssonii; assembly: GCF_951640355.1. Taxonomy (NCBI): domain Eukaryota; kingdom Metazoa; phylum Chordata; class Mammalia; order Chiroptera; family Vespertilionidae; genus Cnephaeus; species Cnephaeus nilssonii. The sequence goes on along the minus strand of NC_137081.1, from coordinate 13,753,430 downwards.
GTTTTCTCATCTGCAAAATAACAATAACAGCTTCCTCATGGCACTAATGTAAGGCTTGCATGGTTATTCTTACATTGCATAAAGTAGTTTTCATGTCCTGAATGTTCAGAAATGTTAGAGCTCGCTCTCTTCAATATCCTCTGGCAACACTCAAAATATTCAAGAGTAACCAGAACAAAAGATCTGCAAGTGGTTAGGTATCATCAAGGTGTCAGCAGAAGTACCTAACCAGGCTGCAGTGTGGTCCCTGACCAGACTTCTCCATGGCACAGGCATCTGCTTCCCTCTTTTTGTGACCTTTCAGATATTCTTATTGGCATGTAGTGAGGCAGAATACGGCTTCAACCCCTCCCAAGCTTCCCTATTAAAGCCTTCAGATAAAACTTGGCCTCTGCTAACTTTGATATGCTACTATATAGTATGTACTAGTATATGGGTTTTAAAGAGAAAATAGTTGAAAAGAATAAACATTATTATATAGGCCCTTCTTCTGAGGTTATAGCCTTTGGTACATGCTTATGTCAGCCATGCTGTCAGGTTTTGGAAATAGGAAACAGAGTTCCAAGAGGTTGAGTTGTACATGTCAATGATAAATCATAAACTGTAGTTAAAGATAAGGATGTCTTTTATGGGCTTGTGACCACAGAAATGATCATAAGTGAAAGTATTCAGTAGCCTGCCAAAAATTAACATAACGAATTGCAACCAGCTTTTGTGGTAGAAGATCTTTTGGTGTGACTGCCCCGCCTCCATTTTGACACCTTTCTAGGGACAATCCACCCACCCAAATGACTCACCTTCTTATACTGGTCAGAGCTCATTGGGTCAGAGATGGACAGTGGACCCAATCTGGGCCAGTGAGATTTTCTCCTTAGGCCCGGGGTTTGGACCTCGGTTGGTAATCAATTAGTTGGAAGCCTTCATGCCAGGAGGTGATGTGGTTCTAGGGCTGAGCCCAGGACATTCCACGATGTGCCAAAGAAGCTGGTGTTAAGAGATAAAAAATATATATATAAAGTAGGCACCTGGAGAGAAGTAGAGACAAGTGCCCCCCACAGGCACAGAGAAAATTGGCAGTAGCCCCCCTGGTCCTTATGAATTGTTCAATCCCTATTTCCCGTTTCCTGGAGCCTATGGGTTGTTGAGCTTTATGAGATCCATATGGGTCCTTCCAACAAATTCTTATTTTCACTCCTGTGAGTCTGTTTGTAACTTGTACGAAACATCTCTTCACGGAGGCAGTGTCTATGATGATTAAGTGGTCAAGGTTATTATTCAGTCGCTCCGCAGTGGAAGCGTCTCCTTGGGAAGGATCAGTTTCCGTGCAGCCATCCACGGGAGCAGGGCCCCTGCCAGAACACAGCTGCAGCCGTCTCTCCATTCAAGCTCACCTGCCCTGCAGCTCTATTTTCCCTTCCATGTACGCATATTCTCCCCAACTAACCTGGAAGCCCCTTTAGGAAGATAACTTGCCTTATTCATCTTTTCATTCCCTGTAGCACCCGGACTGTGATGCTATTGAATTTGCTGATGGTGTTTATGTAAAATGAAAAAGAAAAAAGATGAACTTTCTACTTCAGTAATTTTTCATTTGGGCTAAACTTCTCCTGCCTGAAGTTAGGAAATAATCACATGTTTTTATCCTTTCTTTTCCCCTTCCTTTCTTTCTTTTGTTGTTGTTATCAATCCCTCTTCTCAGCTTTGTGTCAATGAGGAGATAGGTTTATTTAGCCAGTAATTTCCACTGCAGAAAATCTTGGGCCCAGATTGCCCGGCAAAAGCAATATGTTCTGTTTTATTTTTATATTACATTATATTTATTTTAATTGCAGCCTCCATCTGGTCAAAGATAGCATTAGGCACCGTAGATGAAGGAAAGAAACAAAGAGATATCTAACTATGATAATAACTGAAATTATTATTTAAAAAAAAATCCAGGGGTACTATAACCTCCACGTACATGGCAAAAGACAATAGCCCTCATGTTAGAGAGCTCTAGAAAGAATCTGGGAGATGAAGAGAAACAGACTAAATCTGGACTCCTGGGGTCCCCTGAGTAGCCTGGAGTGGACTCTTGCACCCAGCCCATACCTGGCACATGTTCTAGGACAGTGTGGGCTGTGGTGTGAAATGACACATGTAACCCGTAAGCTCTCCTGAGCACTTACTATTTCCAAAATCATTTCAGCAGAACATTAGTGCAAAGCTTCAATCACATGTTTTAGTAATAAACTTTAGAGTAGAGCCCATGGGAGAGGTCTTTTTTTTTCTCATTTCAGGAAATGTTTCTGTAAAACTCTGCTAGCAATTGGAGGTCTCCCAAATGAAGCTTATATTATGTCAATGATTTAGTATACCAGAAACCAAATCCTGAAATTGGATGCTTGCCGTGAATGGCCGGGCACTCAGCTTCCAGGTTAGGATGCTGTATGAAGGGTTATCGGGAACGCTTAACCTCCATTCGTGCTTTTAAGTCTGAACAAATGATGGGACTCAAGGGTTTACACAGGGAAGTTTGCCAAAAACAAGTAGGCGGTGACATTCCCTGACTATAATCCATTCCTCCTCCCACTCCTTGCAGTCTATCACTTAGGATGGTTTATGTTTCAGAAAACAAAAACCCATTTGAAAACTGGCTGAACCAAATCATGGAATTTGTTGGTTCACATATTGATGAATTCAGGGGTATATGGCTTCCTGTGTGGTTTGATGCAGAGTCAACATATTCTCAGGGGTTCCACTGATTTAAAAGCCTTTTTTTTTTTCCACCTTTAGTGTCAGATCTTCTCTTTAGGCTGGTCCTAGGCTCAGGTTCCAAAAATGGTTTCACAGCTCTGAACATCACATCCTTTCTCCACGCCAGTCAGAAAAAGAAAAAGCATATTTTGTAGTCTCTAATTAAAGCAAGAAAGCACTTCCCCCTGAAAGCTCAAGGGAAAGTTTCCTTTCAGTTTATTGGTCCAATTTGGGCTTTTACTCACCTCTAAAGCAACCCTTGTGCCTGGGAAGGGGTGGGTGGGCTTTGCAGGTTTGCTGTAATGTGTCAGAGCTCCCCCCTGGAACAGAGTGAGGTCACTCCCACTGGGAGTGGGGCTTTTCCCCAAAGGAAATCTGGGATGCTGTCATCATGGAAGAGAAGGAAATGGATACAGGCAGTCAAATCCCAGGCATTTACTACAATATTCAGAGCCATGACAAGTACCACTGTCCACCCACTTTCACCTGACAGTTACTACTCTTGATGCCAATTTCAACATATTTTGCAGATACAGTGAAAGAGTAAATATGTCAATAAAAGGCAGAGAAGGACAACTGATATTCAGGTGGGGGACTTGTGTCCTGTGAGGTCTGATAGGAATTACTCTTGAAAGAGCATTCTGGAACAAGGAGGTGGATTTAATTATGAAAATCCAAGAAGGCTGTCCTAGACACAATTGATGCCCCACCCATATTCCTTTAACTGGGCTCAGGGACCTTTCCCCAGCTGCTGTGAGTTTACAGTTTACAGTCATCCCATTCTCCAGGGAGTTAGCTGTTGGCTGATGGGAGCTTCCTTGCCCAGGAAGTTAACCCCTGTCTTCCTCCCTGTTCCCCAGCCAATCACTGACTGATGAAATACAAAAGTCCCACCCCCTTTCCTAAAGCTAAGGCAAAGCTGTGGTGCAGTTCACCTCCTGAGCCCCCTATGCCTCTGGCCAAGGTTGGACATTAATTGTGACTGCCTCCTTGCTCGTCTCTGTCTCCATCCTGATTCCCTCACTCTCTCATAGCTTCCTCCTGAAGAGCAGCCCCTCAATAAATGACACTACCCAAATCTGTTCTCAGGCTCTGGTTCTGGAGAACCTCACTAAAAACAAGGCCACTAGGTACAGAGCAGGGAAAACACAGCACAAACTAACAAGTGGGACTTAGGAGCTTTGGTTCAAGATGGGTTTGGGGAACTAATGGGTTACACAAATTAGAAGGTGCTTGAAATAATTAAGACTTTGCTGTTTCTAAGGAACAGATCCTACCCTCCTCCCCAAAGTGACTTAACTGAAAAAGGGAGGATGTGTCACAAAAAATTGGGGTGCCACAGAGGACCCAAGGGCTGCAGGGAGCCTCAGCAGAAGGCCACTCACCGTATGAGCAGCAGTTTCTCCTTTGCTCCTCTCTCATCTCTGCACCTGCTTCACTGTTTTCTCCTCCTCTCCCCAGACCACGAGGGAGGAGAGCACAGTCATGCCAGAGTTCAGAATATTTCTCTCTTGCATCCAAAAGTTTGGACTGGACTCCGCTGTCAATGTTTTGTTCTAAAGGAAGGAATTTGATTGGTCCACTTGTATCATTTAAGCCCTGACTAATCAATTGTATCCAGGAAACAAAGGTTTGGGGTGGACGTAGCATTATACACACACATCCTGGAAGCCTGTCCTGGGGCCACATGAAAGAGAAGAGACAGTTCTCCAAGAGAGGCCATTGGTCAGAGAACATTGTGAGTGTCCACTATGCTAGGGAGAATAGCATGCCCAGAGAGTGTCATTTCATGAACTCTACCAGCTTGATGGTGATTTCTAGCTCTGGTCTAGTCACAACAGTTATTAATGGTGGAGGCAGTGCACTGGTTGAATTCAGGGGACACTTCAAGCTGACAGGGATAGCTAATATTTAGGTGACAAAACAGGGCTATTGAGAGAGTTTGAGAGATTTAAATAGTGCCCCAAACAATAAGATTATAGGTAAGGGGATAAATAAAGAATCTTCAATTAGGTTAACAACTTCATTTTTGTATAATAAGATGGGAGAAACATGACTTGACAATGGTCAATGAAAAATAGAATAGAGGCATTCTAGTTGACCATGAGCTGGTTGTGGCATGACGTGGCTTGCAGCAAAGGTTTCACAATCTTCATCTGCACTGAACAGAATGTCCAGTGTTTACATCAGAGTAGGGGCCAGAGGTTTGGGAGAAGGCAGATCCTGCTGTGCTCTGCACTTGTCAGAGGTGTTCTCAGCTCCAGGCTCCCTACTTTGACACCTTAGAAACCCACACTCAGGAAGTGGAGGAAGGCGTGTTTATTTAGCACCTACTGACTACAGACAGATTTAAAAATGCATTCTCCAGGTTAGATGGGCCATCTGGAAATACAACTGATGGGAAATGGAACCAAGGAGAGGAGAGAAGACCCGGATAGCTGGGTTTAGATAGTAAGTTGTCATACAGAAGAAGAAATGTCTTGTCTCTGCTGTTCAAGGGAGTAAAAGAAGCACATGAAGTGTTGAGTACAGAGAGTCAGAGGCAAGTTTGTGCTGAATGAGAAGGAGCTTATTAGGGATCTGCTGTATGAGGGAACAGGTTTTCTTCCAAGAGCCTACACAGTCCCTTGAAGTGTCCAAAAAGAGACTAAAGGTTATCACTTGTAATGCTTGCTACCTTGTATTGAATACTGTCATCCCTTGGTATCTGCAGGGGATCGATCCCAGGGTCCTCTTCAGATACCAAAATTAGGGGATGCTCATGTTTCTCATATAAAATGGTGTCCTATTTACATATAACCTACACATATCCTCTGTATACTTTAAATTATCTTGGATTATCTATAATACCTAATACAATGTAAATGCTATGTAAGTAGTTTTTACAGTGTATTTTTTATGGAATAATGACAAAAAGAATCTGAACATGTTCAGTACAGAGGCAACCATTGTAGGTCTAACTACATAGAGTTAGGGTTTGTTTTTTACAGAGTTGTGGTTTATACTTTTTTGTATAGAGTTCCACTGCTAAAATATTAGAATTTGGACCAGATGACTTAAATGTTGTCCCTAGCCCTGTAAATTTAAGCTTAAAAAACAACAGCAGAAGAAAATGCTTATTGCAGATCTGACAGCTGACTCAATGCAAACATTACCACCAACAGGAAGCACAAAAAAAAACTCTAGGTCAGTAATATGCTTGTGCAAAAGATGTCGAAATATCTTTCCCACCAATCACCTGCACTGGCCTGTGAAATGTATCTCTTTCTAACCTTCAAGCATTCCCAGCAGCAGGTTGTGCGTTCTGGAACTGTGTGATCTGGGTTTCCCTTGGGAACCTCACTCTGTACTTCTGTCTGTGATGGAAGAGGAAGAACATCATCCCATGCGCTGGCCGAGTTCGAAGGAGGTGCTTTAGAGGTTTGTGCCATTTTGTACACTGGAGACACCAGTTTTGGTGAGTAGCTTGCACAATCCTGGCAGCAGCACCTCTGTCTTTCTGGCTGATATTTACAAGTTTAGATATGGCTAATGCTATGACACTCCCGCCAGGTGGCCAATTAGGAACTATATGGATTCAGCTATGGGAGCTTCAGACAAATGCTTGATTTTTTTGATTGAGACTCAAACATAAAGCCATTTTTTGGAAGGTAATGTACTTCTGAAGATTCATAAACATCACAGAAGTAAACAGAAGTGACCAGTGCAGAGAAGTGAAGCAAGAAGGAGCTTAGCCTGGACCAGGATTGGAACTGGTATCTCATCAGGCCTGGTCCATGTCTCAGGACTCTATGTGTGTGTTCTCTCTGGGACACTGTTACCATGCAGGCTGCAGAGAGGTAACATGCATCTCCTCTGTGGTATTCCCAATATTAACCTGTCTTGTTTATAGAACTCACTGTAACTGTTTCTCAGTTTTCCCGGTCATGCTCGTGGCCTCCGTGGTCTCCACTGCATTGCTCCTGTGAAGTGTTCTTTCATGGGAGTCTGAACGTTCTGTCTTGCGCTGCCCAGGGGAGTCGTTTCATTCCTGCTGTTCCTTGCATCCACCCGTTTCAAAGTCCTCCCGGCCTCTCTCTCTGCCCCCTCACTGATTATTGATGTGCTCCTTGAACTTCACCACCCACATTGAACAGTCTAATTCTGCCCTCTGTGAATTTTTCTCACTCTGCAAAATGGCACTTCCTCCTACTGGTCCAGAAAGCAGCCTGGGTTCTGCTGGGAAGGGCTGGCCTCTTGGAAGACCATCACCCCCACCCTCAACACTAATTTTATCTGTGAATTTTTGTTTGCTTGTTTGTTTTCTAACTTTGAAAGCATCATGTGGCTGTGGCAAAGGCAGGCGTATTTCAAGCGCTATACGCAAAGCCTAGGAACATGACTTCTGTGCATTTATTGTCTAATCTTTACAGGCGCTAAGTGAAGGTCACTCTTAGCATTAGGTAAGAGGATGGAATAAAGAGAGAGCTTCGCTGAAGAAAGGATTTGTGGCAAATACATTGAAGAGTTCCAGTGGAAAAGGGTTAGGAAGACAAAAAGATGGCTAGTTTTCTACAAAGATTAAAGGCAAACCACTTACAGACTCTGGCAGAGTTCAAAGGCATTTAAAGGCTGGCCTCTTTTTCTTTAAGTATCATTTTCCTCTGCACAGATTTCCCAAGCAATCCACCTGGCTGACCTCGCAGCTCTCCCGTCCATGTGGAGGTCTCTGGCAAAGTCCAAGGAGCTGTAAACAAAATATATATAAATAAGGACCCTGGAAACAGAGGTTCAGCTCCCAAGCTACAAACACAGCCAGAAATTACACTGAGTGGCCAGATTATTATGATCTCTGAAAGCATGATAATCTGGCCACTCAGTGTATATCCTATATAATAAAAGGCTAATATGCAAATTGTCCCCTCGACCAGGAGTTTGACCAGCAGGCAGGCTGGGTAACCGCCCATGTCCCCTCCCCCTGGCCAGGCTGGCTGGACCCCACCCATGCACAAATTCATGCACCGGGCCTCTAATATATATATACTGAGTGGCCAGATTATTATGCGTTCAGAGATCATAATAATCTGGCCACTCAGTGTATGTGACACTAATGAAAAGTCATTGCCGCCCTCCCGGCCCCGACCTTACTGGGTTTGATCCTTCCTATCAATGTGCCTGTGTAAACCTCAGTCAATAGCCTCTTTCAGGGGAAGATATTTGCCTACCTTCTCTCTCATTCCTTGGTCCCTCGGTCTGTCCTAAGATGTCATTGTCAGGTCTTGGGAATTCCAGTATCTGTCTGTCTCACTAGTATTGCAATCAGCATGAAGACATTTCCTACGTGTGTGTGTGTGTGTGTGTGTGTGTGTGTGTGTGTGTGTTGACACAGTGATTCTGCCAATAGCCAGTATTCTCCTTCCTGCCCCTCCTCCCCATCACCCACCTCGCCATCCCCCTGGCTGCCTGGAACCTAGGGCCAGCCTCAGAACAGCCCTGCCTCTTGGGAGAGAGACTGATTGGCTATGCTCTTCACCCCGAACAAGGAGACCTTTCATTTAAAAAGGAAGGATGTTTTTTATCCCCCTGAATTGGAATAATAAAATATTTCTTGTAAACCTGAAAATTAAAATGCAGACAATACACGTCCTCCAATTTCCTTTTAATGGTCTTCAAAGGTGAGCCCAGGAACAGTGGTAAATATGTATCAGGATAGCTCTCGGCCTGGAGGCATTGAAACTCCACCACCAGCAGCACCAGGCGTGGCCCCTCCCATTTCCCCCACACCCCCAGTCTCACTTCCATCTCTCACCCAGTTTACAGTGACTTTGAGGCTGGGAAGAAGCATTTTGAGGTGACACTCGAGCGGCTGTGTGGCCTGGAATGCATTATAATGTTATGTCTCAATTACAATATTCTTTGGTGGATGCGGAGGGCAGGCGCAGCCCGGATCCAGCCTTAGAGTGCACTGCCACCTCCTGGAAAACCCTCTGCACGCGAGGCCTGCGTCCTGGCCCCTCTGATGCCACCAGTGGGAAAACAAAGCTTTGGTCAGGGTCTGTCTTTAGCACTGAATATCTGGGAGCACAGAGCCATCCTCTCTGGCCCCTTCCAATTGGAATGTGCCAACTCCTGAAGGACACCAAAAGGAGTTGAAATTGTCATTTTCATTAAAAACAAGTCACTAGCCCTAGCTGGTTTGGCTCAGTGGATAGAGCGCCGGCCTGCAGACTGAAGGGTCTCGGGTTCGATTCAGTCAAGGGCACATTCCTGGGTTGCAGGTTTAATCCCCAGTAGGGGGCGAGCAAGAGGCAGCCAATCAATGATTCTCTCTCATCATTGATGTTTCTATCTCTCTTTCCTCTTCCTTCTTCTCAGAAATCAACAAAAATATATTTAAAAATAAATAAAATTAAAAACAAATAACGAGGTTGGGGAGGCCACTGGCAGCAGACGCAAATCTCTGTAAGTGAGCGCCTGGCACAGTGCAGTCCTGCCCTCAGGATCTTCCGAAGGAGCCGCAACCTATTCATACCGTTAGGGATGGTACTGAGAACCTTAGGGCAGAAGTCACCTGCTCAGGCTGAGCCCCAGAGAGGAGACCCCCCACTAAGTTCTTCTGCCCCTTTGCTCCAGAGCAATTGTTTACTGAGATTTTGCCTTACAGGCGAGTTGGGGTCACTAAGGAGATACCTTCAGAAAGTACCGATAATACAGAAGAGCCCCTCTGAGTTTCCATTTAAACTCACAGCATATAAAGGCCTGTGCCTGACTGTGTCTGAGAGGCTCTGTGGGTTTTCTGAAACACAACTTTACAGATGAGAGCGGGTTCATTGTCGAGTTTTGGCTGGAACAAAATACATTGGGGCAGCTATCCCCCTCATCATCATGAACAAGATGGCATAAGGGATTTCTTTACCAACAGCTTGCCTTTGAAATACGGAGTAAATGATTGATTATCTGCATACAAACAAATAAGAAACATTGTCATTAACTGACTTCATTGATTTCAGTTAGTTAACTGAATTGCTTAAATTCAACTAGTGTCCCACTAAATCAGCAGTCCTTATCTTTTGGAAGACATTTTGAAAAATCTAAAAACTGATGTATCCTTTCCTCAGAAAAGTGCATACACCTTGTGGGTGTGATTCAGTACAGTCCGGGGGGGCTTCATCACCATCATCGCCGAAGCCGAAGCGATCTTAGCAGCACTCAATTAAAAATGACTTTGGCAGCTAGACTTCTTTGCTAGCCTACGTTTAAAGTTTGGGGCCTCCTGGTTATTTTGAGGCAAAGTGGGGGGCCACAGGAATATTTGCAAATGAGCTGACCCTTGGGTTGCTATCGACAAGGAATGGCCATGTGTATAGTATTTTCCCTTCTCTTCCACTCCCTGGCCTCGTATTGAAAGCAGGTTTAAATGCTCATCCTTTAAAAATCCCGGATTTGCAGAGGCACACATCTGGAAAGCTCTGATAAGACGCTGCTTTAGCCTGGCTCCAGGAAAACAAAGGGTCTGCATGGCACCTGCTTGGACGTGTTCTTTGTCTTTACCCCTGGAGAGCAGCCCTAATAAACGTGATTTGGAAACACAGCCTTCCACATGGCAGGAAAGTCAGACATCCCTCTTCTGACAAGGTCCTGGTGGTGCCAGGGGGGACTGTAGTTTATGAAATAAGGTGCAAATCTCATGGCACAAAAGTGAGATGAATCGTATGAACGGCATCAACATCGTATAATAGAGACACACAGGACTGGTTCCCGGGATTCAGGCTTCCAACCCAACGCGGTGTCTTTGGCCCCTTATTTTCACCTCAACTGTCAGTTCCTGGAAGGAAGCCGTTTGCCTTCCCTCCCTAATCTGTAGGCAGAGGCTGTGTGGCCACGTGCGCAGTTTCTGATTTGAGGTTCCAAACAAGTTTTCACCCTCCAGCTCTTCTTCTGCCTGGGACACGTCAGCAGGTGCCTGGGCACTCACTCTTGCTTCTTTCTCTGAAAGTGATAGAAATGCTGCAGTCTCGTATTTATGTAGTAATTTTCTTATTTTTTGTTTCTTTGGAATTTCACCAATTTAAAACTCATTTCTCTCAGCAGATGGGAAAATTGAAGCACTCAGAGATAAAAATAATGAACATAAACTTGGCACGTGGTAATAACAATAACAGGTAAGTGGTGATTGGTTCTTGTGTATCAGTTTGTTTAGCACGGCATATGCATTGTCTCATTCACTCTCCTCAACAACCCTATAAAAAGGTACAATTAAGATCCTTTCTTTTCAGATTATTTGAGAGAAAATTCACAAATTGAAAGAAGATCCAATGAGCTATTGCTGCAATAGCGCTGTGTAGCAAACAACTGTGAGCTCTCAGCAGCGCACGACAGTAGCACATTCAGGCCATGCGTCTCTGGGCCTGCAGGAGGTTGGCTGACTAAGCATGACTCAGCGAGCGTGATTCTGTTCCTTGTGTCTTCCATTCTTCTTGGACCAGGGGCTGGGTAGGGTATGTTCTTCCTACGGTGGTGGTAGAGATGAAAGTAGCAAAGTGAAACATGTGAGGCTACTTAAGTCTTAGGCACACAGGGACACTTCCACCTGTATAAAAATCAGCCAAAGCAAGTCACATGGGTAAGCCCAAAGTCAAGCATGAAATCATGGCAAAGTGGATATTAGGAAAGGGTGAAGAGCTAGAACCCAAACTAGCTAAGAGGCAAGGTTGGAATTTGAACCAAAGTAGCCTGGCTTTAAAACCCAAGTTATTTACTATGTTGTATCATGGCAACTTAACAAAGAGCCACTATTGTTGCCTTAAAACTCAGCTTGTCCCTCCAAAGTCTGAGTGGATTAATGTAGACAAATGAGCATAGGAGATGAAAACTATTAATGAGATGACATGATAGAAGAATGAGAAATTGGACAGAAAAGGTGGTTGCAACTGTAACAATACATTACAATGACCAATGTTCACTATTTACAGAGAGAATACTTGCTCATATTTTAGGTCTCGATTTCAGAGCACATGAGCAGAATATCCCACTTAGTCTTCTGAACATCTATATTGACATGTGTCAAATATTCTGAGATTCAAAATCATTTTTAAGTAGTAATTTGGGCAGTGTATCCCATTATAGCTGTGAAGCCCTAGCCAGTTTGGCTCAGTGGATAGAGCGTCAGCCTAATAATAGAAGGGTCCTGGGTTCAATTCTGCTCAAGGGCACATGCCTGGGTTGCGGGCTTGATCCCCAGTAGGGGGCATGCAGGAGGCAGCTGATCAATGATTCTCTCTCATCATTGATGTTTCTATCTCTCTACCTTCCTCTCTCTTCCTCTTTGAAATCAATAAAAATATATAAAAATAAAAAAATAAAAACAGTGAAGTCCTTGAGCTCAGTGGTTTTCTCCAGTAACACAACTCACTGCATTGGAAGATATTACCTGGGCTCTTTGTATCACCTGCCCAGGAGCAAGAGGAACTTGGGAGCATGATGCTCATGCTGCTTCCTGGGCTATGAATAATAAGGTCCTTTTTCTTTGACTCAGGAGTCTCATGTCTTCTAACATCCATGAAACAGCAATAAGCTAACTTCTTAGCTTTAAAGTGGGGTGAGGTTGAATCTCAGGCCCGCAGAAAGCCACAGCATAGAATACTCTCTCAAGATTGTGTTAGTTGCAACAGTTGTGAAATTCTCCCAAACCATTACTGTTTAAGACCAAGAAGTTGAAAACATCCATAAAAAAGATCAGTATGGTCATTCCTCATCTACCTACCTTTGCTTTTAGGATCCTATCACAGGAAGTAACAAACGTGTCATGGTCCTTAGTTTCCCATATCTAGAGCCATGTGAAGTCCCCCAAGAAAGTTATGATGTGTCCTAGACTCTTGAAAGAATCCATGTGGGAGATTATAGGTAAGCTGATCATTTGCATTTCCATCTGTTCTCTTCTAACTTTATTTGGCCATGGGCCCAGTCTTTAGACATGAATTAAGCTTTGTAAATCAGAACTCCTATAGTACTCAGAGGTCCAAATTGTTAAGAGACAGTCTTTGAAACTAAAACACTGGCTAGGTTAAAACTCATAACCGGAATCTCTAGGCACAGCTCCCCTGTTTTCTTCTTCAATATGACATTGGTGGCCACACTACTTCCTTCTCTCCTGGCGGACCATTGGAGAAACCCAACCCTTTTCTCCTGACAATGCTACGGTTGTGGAGTTGGCATTTTTATGTAAATAGCTGGTCTCTGATTCATTAAGCCTCATTGCCCCTGACATTTTCCTTTCTGACCCTTATCAGCCACACACGGCAAAATGCGTAGAAATGAAGAAGACAAAGAAAGGCAATAAAAGGGTTACAACCAAGAAGTGTATTGTGACTGTGACCAACAAGGACATTTGGAAATGGGTGACTGAACATCCAAGGATGCCCTGTCAGTCAGCCACAGCTACAACACTTGTTCAAAGCCCGACAATGCTTAGCACCATTTCAAGGTGTCACATAGGGATGCACAGGAAATGATGCTATCTTAAGAACACTTGCGATTTAATAGGACAAGATAGCGCAATTAAATGCCTGTGTGCCTGTGAACATACAATCTGGCCCTTGCTCACCTCTCTAATTACTCATCATTTCTCTCAAAGCACCTGTCACAAGCTTCAATATTTAGTTTATTTACTTGTGTTTGAGATTATTATGGCCTCCTGAGTTGCAACAGTGTGTCCATTCCAATTATTTATGGCTACCACCCCCATTGGGATAGAAATTCCAAGAGGACAGGAACTATGTCCACCTTATTCACCATTATAACCCTAGAGTTTAGCAAAATCTACTCAGTAGATTCTTAAAAAAATTTGTTTGAGTAAGTAAATAAAAAACAAAACCAGCAACAGCTATATAGAGGGATTATATAACTTATGTTCTGATTATATAATTTATCTTTTGTTTTTAAGGCACAAGCAAATTTTCAAATATTTTAGATAGGAAAAAAAATCTCTAAACCCCAGGGCAGCTGCCCTGAAACTGATCACAGACGTATAAGTGAACACAGCCAAGATCAGCAAAGCTGACCCTAACTGACCCATAGATTCACGAGCCATTGAGTTTTAGCGTGGTTTAGTTTGCAGCATTACTGTCACAATAACTAACTAGTATTATACTCTTTTTAAGTAATAAAAAAATTAATGATGAGCAAACCAAACATTACAATTCAAACATGACTTATCTTTATTGAAACAGAAAGCATTTTTAGTTAAATTATTTGGTTCCTCTCTGACCACAGACAAACACATTCTCTGCAACCATATGAGGTCATTGGGGCTGAGCAGGCCTGGGTGGGATGTACTTAGAAAAGAGACCTGAAGGACATCAGCAGGCTCAGCACCGCAGTGGTCGATGTCACCTTTCCAGCACTGTTTGAGTACCAGTATTTCTCATACACATCATCCAGGATGGAGAGCACAGCCGCCATGGTCTCCTCGCAGGTGGCTTGAATCTGAGCTTCTGGCAGAACAAACCCGTATGTACCATTGTCTCTCAGCTCAAATGTGTATGAGAAGGGGATCCCAATGTCCCGAGCCCAGTCTCTTGAAGACCCTGATGTGGCATCTACAAATGAAACCATGAAGGCAGAGTTAGAAATTGTATAGTGAAAGCACAGATTTCTTTAAATCCCATTATAAGCCCTTTCTGGGATAAAGGTTCAATCCAAAAAAACACAAACAACTCCATGTGAGGGTGTCATGGATAGCTGTCTTCTCCCTCTCCTTGACATTAAGCCCCATGTAGGGCAGTGATTACATCTTATTTGACCTCTCTATCTTCCCCTCCTCCCCCTTCCACAGCACCTAGGATTATGCCTGGTACATAGCAAAGGTTTGGTTTCTGAGATGCATCAAAGATTGGACCATCTAATATGTTAAGACAAGAAGAAACTGACATATAAAGGAACAGGAACAAAATGACCATCAGGAAAATATTATGCAAATACTATCTAGGTGGTCCTCTGCTGGGCGGAGGAGGAGGTGGGTGGCGGTGGGGAAAACCAGTGCACACTTCTTTCAACTAAATTCTTTCCTTTTTTAGATCTTTTCTCCAGGCCCCACCTGCTGTTTTCTTCGCCTGGTGGGTTCTCTGGGAACTGAATCAACTGACCAAGCATCACTGGAAAACGTCCTTCCTGCTAACTCCTGTGTCTTCTCCCTGCCAGTTCTTTTTAACTGAAGCCAGGGGGAGTTCTGGTCTTAGCCAGCATATTAATTTTTCTTTGAGTTCACACCTTATCCCTAGAGAATATAATTCCGGATTGGAACAGACTCCCTTTTATCTTGGGTCATTTTTATTTGTAGAAATTCCTGTTGAGGAACTCTTCTCTCCCTCTTCCGTCCATCCCATTCCCCAAAGTCCATGGACTTCTTTTGTGCCTCAGAGACTATTGAAGAAGCGAAAAAAAGATACTTACATAAAATATCTATACTCGATCCAACTCTATAATTGGTTCCATGCTTTGCTTTCAGTGCATTTGCTGCCTTCTGTCCAACTTGGATCTGGAGGTGGGAAATGCAGAGACAGATATCTGGTGTTAAAAATAAAATAAAAAATCCAGAGGGTTTGGTATTTTGTCCAAATCCATCTTGTGAGTTCCAGACCATCTTTCTCACTTCCGGTTGGACATCTATACCTAGGTAGTCTGCTGGCACTTCAGACTCAACACATTCAAACCCAATAAGTGAAGGATTTTCATATTTCTGGCTTATCATGTTCCTCCAAACACATGTAAAATCATCTTTGACTCTTCTTCTTTCAAATAGTTACTACCAAGTTTTATTGCCAGTGCCATCATCTTATATCAGTTGCAGTACCTCTGAAATGGACTATGACAATAGTCTTCTAAGGTGGTTGATTAAGGCCCTGGCATGTATGTGGGAGGGTGGAGTTTGAGATAGGATACAGGGTTGGTATGGGAAGAGTTCAAATGGAAAGAATGTCAACACCTAAAACATTAGAATTCTTATAGCTATTCTAATTTCAGAGCGGTTTAGAACAGGGCTATATATAGTCATGTTTCCTCTACATAATGATTGCCAAGTTGTCTATCATGCAGCATAATATTTATCATGATTTCTACACATTTTTGGTTTTGTAAATATATAGAGATTAATTACCAGACTCAGTAGCTGTAAATAATAGTAGAAGTGGAAACCTCCTTGAACAGTTGTCTTGATTCTGTGTCCGTGTGCACTTTGACAAAGCTTACTCATAAGAACCTAATGAAGCTAGCTAGCTTCAGTTAGATTGAGAAAAGGTGGGAAAATTTTTACACTGTCTTTTTATTGAAAATTCTTGAGATGAATGTTCATGCTAACTCTTCAGCACCTGAGACTGTAAGAGGTACAGAATTAACTCAGTGTGCCAATTTCTGCACATAGTACTAAAAGGTTGTCCATAATTCACAGCTTAGCATTAGTTACCTTCCAGTAATGGTGAACTCAGGGCCCCAAGGCCCTCCTGCCTTCTTGCCCCCTCTAGCCTGTGGCTAGAGGGCTCTAACCAGATGGCCAATCAGCAGCACAAACCTTGCAAAATGGTCACGTAGTATCTGTTTTGCTGAACCAAGAAGGGAATGAAATTCCCTAGAAAAATACTGGGGTATAATGGGCCTCTTTTTCTCTGCTAGTGCAAGGCCTGTCCCATCAAAGATCTACAATGGCCTGTCTTTGGTGGTTCATTTGTGTTTGTCACAGATCCCTTTCAGTAGAAGGTAGACAGCCATGACAAATTCCACAGAAACTGGAGAATAAGGAGAGTTTTGGGCTTCTCATCTGAAATCCCTGTTTCTGCAGACTTCTTAAATGAAGAAATGGAACTTCTAGGGCCAAGAAGTGAGGGAGAAATAGGACACAGTGGAATAAGAATCTAAAGGGATACAATTCCTAGAAGTTGTAGACACTTCTGAGCCAGTGTGAAGCAGTCAGATGAATGGTGACCTCTGGAGTCTGAAGACATGCGTTCCAGCCCTGACTCCACCACTCACTGTCTATAGGAGCTCTGGGAACAGAACTAACTCAAGGTCTCAATTCCCACGTCTCCAAAGTGAACTTATTATATTGTCATAAGGGTCAGATGGGAGAATGGCTGTAAAATCTCTTTGTAAATTGTAAAGTCCAAGGCAAATGTTCATTATTCCCACATCTTGCAAAATGATCATGTAGTACAAGTGTCCGAAAACATTGAAAGGAAGATATTGGAGTACTGCTAGATATTTTTGACTCCTGGGGGAAGGCTCCCTTCAGCAAAGCTCTATAGAGGGTTTTCTTTTTTCTGCCCAGAGATGTTTTATGGGCCATGCTCCAGTGGGAGAGGGACAGGATGTGTGAGAGAACTCATGGGTGCCCAGGCCTCTGTGATCTTAAGAATGGAGTAAGCTTAGTTCCCATCCATCCCGGTATGTATTGATAACAGATAATTTATTTTAAAAAAATAAAAAATATAAGCATAAGATAACAAGTGGTGGTCAGAATGTGGAAAATTTGGAACACTTGCACACTGTTGATGGGAATGGAAAATGGTGTCACTGCTATGGAAACCAGTTTGATGGTTCCTCAAAAAAATTAAAAATAGAATTACCATATGCTGCATCCACTTCTGGTTATATACCCAAAACGACTGAAAGTGAAATTTCAGGAGATATTGTACTCCTATATTCATAGTAGCATTTTCCAAAATAGCCAAAAAGTGAAAACAATTCAGATGTCCATTGATAGGTAAACAGACAAAGAAAATGTGTTCTATACATACAATATAATATGATTCAGCCTTAAAAAGGAAGGAAATTTTGACACATGATACAACATGAATGAACATGATGCAAAGTGAAATAAACCAGTCACAAAAAGACTAATAATGTATGATTCCACGGATATGAGATATCTAGAGTAATCAAACTCACAGAAAAAGAAAGAAGCATGGTGATTTCCAGGGGCCAAAGGTCAGGGACTGTTGTTTAATGGGTATAGAGTTTCAGTTACGCAAGATAAAACGTTTCAGAGATCGGTTGCATAATACTGTGAATACATAACTGCTTAACAATAGTTAAGATAGTAAGTTTGTGTTATATGTATTTTATTACAATTAAAAATGAAAAAATAATTTTTAAAAAAGATACAAATATTACAGTCCTCAATTTACTCTCCCTTGGCCTTTGTCTGTTGTCCTCAGGTTCACCAAAGGGCAAAGAGCCTAGTCCTTTTCAGCAATTCCACCCACTGATGGTCAGGTAAACACAGCTCAGAGAAGAACCCGGATGAGATGAAGCTCACTTTCCCTGCCCCGGCCTGGGTTCCACTGGCACTTCCCCTTACAATACTCCTAGGCAAGTACTAGAGGCATGCATTTAGAAGAAAATAAAGCATTGTGTTTAGCAGAGAAGAGCGCAGATATTATTTAGCCATGTTATTTTAGATACACCATATTCCACTCACAGCTGGTGAGTTCTTTAAAGCACGGTTCAAAAGCCATAATTGCTGAACGGAGCATCAAGAGAATTGACAACAATGAGAGCACGTTCCTGCAGATTATTAACATAATCATCTCATTTATATTATAGACGAATACCTAAGATGTCTCCCAACTTGACATTTTGTGAAACAGGTAGTTAATTAATGAAAGTAGAGCGGCATTTAACCTGAAACCTTCCCAGCAGGCGGCTAGCAAGGTGTAAAAAGCAGGAGAGATAAAATAAGAAAGAACAGAGAGAACAAAGCAGAGCTGGAGCCAAAAATCTAGGAAACAGAAATCAGGGAAAGAAAAGCAGAAATTCTACTGTGGTTTCTCGTCTAAAGCCTTGGGTGCTCAGGTCTTACCAGTTCTTCGTAGTTACTGGGTTTATTTTTGGTGTAGCCATAAGGCATGAGAATGAGCTGCCCATACGAGTGTATGGTCAGGAAGCAGACAATGTCCTTTTTCTTGCTCTCTATAAAGCTGGAAACAGCTTTAGTTTCAGGTTCAGACACTGGTTCTGTCCCGCAGAATGTTGAATCTGTGCAGTTCTTAGATGCGCCAATACCTGGAATATACAGGGAACCACAAGGAAGGCATCGTGATCTGTTTAGAGCCCACAAAGGGTAAGGACTCATCCTTACTCAGGGCACCTGAGGGTGGACTCGGGGCTTGACCTTGCTTGTCTCAGTTAGTTCCGGTTACATGAGTCAACTTGGATCATCATCATTCAAGGAGGAACTCAGAAAGGCAGAAGGGCTGACATTTGGGTGTAGAAATCAACCCCATGCTCACGTGGCCTGGGAAGGAAGATGTAAGATGGAATGGCATTTTCGGTCATCATGAACTTAAACTTGTGCTGGATCATGAAACACATGGTTGGGAACCAGTTCTCAGGTTCCTAAGGTCAGACTCGAACATAGTCTTGTTGGCCTAAGTTTCTCTCTCACTGTCTTACTGCTAGGAGTCTCCTTAGAGCTATTTTGCAAGTCCTATGTGGCATCTCATTTAATCCTCACAACAACCTACCGATAGGATGGTATTATTATGGGCCACATTTAAATAAGAGGAAACTCAAACAGGGAAATGAAGCAATTTTTCCAAGATCACACAGTCACTAAGTCTGAATTTTAACTCATATCATTTGGTTTTTAATCCGGACTGCTCTTAACCATTCCTACCTCGTTATTTCCTTCCTATTCATGGGGGCATGTTGAGATTCAGAAACCTGAATATGCCTTCAGGAGAAGAAAATGTTGACCTTGCTTACGTCTGCCCTCCTGCTATAAAATAAACTGCAAGGTTCGTTCTCTGCTTTTTCTTCTCTTTATGATAATTCATATATTTTGAAACAAAGCAACGGGTTTCAAACATAGTGACACTGGTCTAGGTCTTCCTTGCCCTCAGTTAGCCAACCTCCCTTGAAGAGAGTCCTGTACTTGAATGTTGCTGCTTTTTAATATCATCCCTTTAGACTCTAAAGTTTAGAGGGGACACACAGAACAGGAATCCCAGCAAGCTTAGATGTTTCTTTTCAAAAGTTATATCTCTAGTAATTCACCTCTTTCATGGCTTCTCCATTTTTTCTTCATTAATTTATCTACTACACATATACTTACTACACCAGGATACATTGAAATTTCGGTTGAGATCTGTCCCAAAACATGTGCCATTATTATGGGATGAACGGGATTTCCTCCAAAGCCGATCCTGTACAGAGGAACATAGGGATGTTGCCATTCTAAGGTCTCATAAATCACAGTGTTAGTAATGATGGGTGGTCCTCAAATATGAAAAATCATTCCTAGGATTGTCTGGAAGAACTTGCCTTTAACATGATGAAGCTTGCACGTGTAATGTTTAGTCTTACAGATAGGCTACCAACCCCCAATAGCAGGAATATTATAAATCTCCAAATTGGAGGGAGTCGTTTAGCATTTTCCTCACGAGTAGATTAGCAGTGCTTGGTGGATGTGATCAGAGAATCATTTTTTAGGTCCAAGTGATACAGGATGAAAGGGAAATAGCTCGGCAGATGGAGCAAGGCTGTTCCAGATGTGTCAGAGTCGGTCTCTGCACAGCTTTGGAAGCAGAAGACTGATGCGTGGAGATGAGGATAAAGACACGTTTCGCCAGACAAGCTCAGAGAGAAGGGCTTCATTCCCATACTAGGCGAAAGGCTATTGCAGATATGGGGGTCCCATGAGGGACCTTGGGGGTAGTGAGTGCAGGAGGCTGGGCAGGAATGAATATTCTCTAGAAACAGGGGCTCTTATTTGTGGAATAAATATGCTTTAGAAGCATTATAAAGAGGAACTTGTCCACTAAATGAAAAGCTTTATGAAAAGTTTGCCCCCAATGTGAATGATCACAATGAAAAATGAAGGCTGGGTTAGTATGTACACATCATTTGTGTCCCTCGTGCTCCTAGAGGTGGACACAAGGTGATGTAGGAATTTTATACCAATACTAGAGGCCTGGTACATGAAATTCGTGCATGTGTCCCTCAGCCCGGCCTGCACCCTCTCCAATCTGGGACCCCTGTGGGATCAAGCCTAAACCGGCAGTCGGACATTCCTCTTACAATCCGGGACTGCTGGCTCCTAACCACTCTCCTGCCTGCCTGCTGGATTGCCCCTCACCACTTCTGCCTGCCAGTCTGATTACCCGCTATCTGCTCCTCTGCCAGCCTGATTGACACCTAACTGCTCCCCTGCCAGCCTGATCACCCCCAACTGCCCTCCCCTGCAGGCCTGGTTCCCCCTAACTGCCCTCCCCTGCTGGCCTGGTCACCCCCAACTGCCCTCCCCTGCTGGCCTGTTTGCCCCCAACTGCCCTCCCCTGCCGGCCATCTTGTGGTGGCCATCTTGTGGTGGCCATCTTGTGATGATGTCATGGGTGGTGCCACCTAGGCTTTTATTATATAGGATAAGCCCAATCAAGTGGCAGGCAACTCACAAACTTCAAGGTGATGGAGTTAGAGAAAATTTGTCTGGTTGAAAAACAAGGAATATGTCAAAACAAAATAAAACAAAATGTGTTGGACTTCAACTCTAAAAAGGCTTCTTCAGTGCTGACCTTAGAATGTTGGCTTAAATATCTTAGGTTGAGTTTTATCTCAAACAGCATTTCTTTCTTTGCATGGCCACAAAACCTTTTATAACTGCAACGACTGAGATCAGAAAAATGAACCTGAGTCAATATCTAGTTTATGAAGTCTTCCCAGGACCAAACTCGATGTACTCACAGTTGTCCAAGTATAGAT
This sequence comes from Cnephaeus nilssonii, assembly GCF_951640355.1. Classification (NCBI taxonomy): domain Eukaryota; kingdom Metazoa; phylum Chordata; class Mammalia; order Chiroptera; family Vespertilionidae; genus Cnephaeus; species Cnephaeus nilssonii. The sequence goes on along the minus strand of NC_137081.1, from coordinate 13,731,965 downwards.
ATAGCCGTCTATGTTAAGCACTGGAAGCACGTAGAAGTCCAGGTTCCTAAGGAGCCTTTTTATCCTTGAGTTGTCTTGATAGTTTTGTAGAATCTGAAAATGTAAGAGAGAAACATTTGGAAACATCCTAGGAAGAGGCCTTTTCTCTTTTAATCTTTAAAGTGATTTTAACGTAATCATAAGAGATGACTACAACCTCCACTCTCCAATCCTCCTCAGTAGCCTCTTGATTATGGTGGTGGTTCTCAAACATCAGTGTGCGTCATAATCGCCTGGAGGCCTTGTTACAACACAGATTTCCTGGCTCCACCCCTTCCTACTCCCCCACTCCAAAGTCACTATGTCTGAGGTGGAGCCTGAGAACTGGCATTTCTTTTTTAAAAATATATATATTTTTATTGATTTCAGAGAGGAAGGGAGAGGGAGAGAGAGATAGAAACATCAATGATGAGACAGAATCATTGATCGGCTGCCTCCTGCACACCCCCTACTGGGGATTGAGCCCGAAACCCAGGCATGTGCCTTTGACCGGAATTGAACCTGGGACCCTTCAGTCCACAGGTGGACGCTCTATCCACTGAGCCAAACCAGCTAGGGCGAGAACTGGCATTTCTAACAAGATCCCAGGTATGTGGATGCTGTTGGCCTAGGAACCACTTGAGAACTCTTTGTGGGTTAAATTCTTTATGTTTGGGTTTCTGAAAAGACTGACACATACGATATATTACTTTTATTTATTTATTTATTTAAATAAATTTTTTCTTTATTGGTTAAGGTATTACATATGTGTCCTTATCTCCCCATTTCTTCCCCCATCCCCACCACACACACACTCATGCCCTCACCACCCTGGTGTCTGTGACCATTGGTTAGGCTTATATACATGCATACAAGTCCTTTGGTTGATCTCTCCCCCTTACCCCCATCCTCTCCTACCTTCCCTCTGAGGTTTGATGGTCTGATCAATGCTTCTCTGTTTATATTATTTTTAAAGGTTCTTTATTCTCTTCAAGGGAGGGGTATAGGTAATAAGCAAAATTTAATTGTGCTAGGTATTTTTCATATGCTACTCTTTTAATTCACACAACAGAGCCCTGAAATAGTCATTTTATGCCCCTTTCACAGGTGAAAAAGTAGGAGTTCTAGTGTTAGAAAATTTGTCCAAGACTATTTGAAAAGGCAGAACCACGATTCAGTCATCTCTGACTTCCAAGACATAGTTTCTTCTGCATTTAGATATGTTTGTCTTCCAATAAAAATAATTTTGAATGTACTGGAAAGAAATCAGAATACCTCACTTTTCAAGGCAGATACTTATTAATTCCATTTCCCTTGGGGAGAAGGAGTAGCTCAGTAGAGAGTTGCCATGCCAACATGTGAATGAAGCAGGCTTTCTACATAGCCGAGACATGACAGGTATTTTGTGGGGTAGTTAACCATTATGAGGAAGCTAAAGACACTTACTTCTCTCACAAACCACTGGCAAAAAGCAGGGGCAATCCATTCCCTGGCGTGAATTCCACAGTCCATCCAAATGATCTTCTTGGGGTTACTGGATGGTTGGCTGATCTGGAGGGAACATCCGTGCTCTTTTACCAAACAGTCACTTATGATTGTAAGCCACTGTGCAAAGTTATCAGGATTTTATTCCCTTTCTTACTCCATTGCGTGGTTTCAAGCCTGAGGCAAGGATGCTGCCAGAGATACACACAATATGACTTCCTCGGCAACTCTTGCTCTCCTGTGTGTGACCTTGGCCGTTGTGCTTAGGACCACGTGCTGAGTCCTCATGTCCCCCGCCAAAAGCCAGATAGGGAGGCTGGAGACTGGGTTCTCCCCATGGCTATGCGATTATCTGGCTGTGTGACCTTGTACAAGTTACTTCACCTCTCTGGGTTTTGGTTTCCTCCATTATAAAATGAAAGAACCCAAACTAAAGATTTTCTATGATTTTTAAAATATTTTTCAAAAGAACACTATGTATTTTAAAAACTCAAGATACACATGACAGGTGAATGGGCTCTGGCTGACGTATGAGTGGGGGGTTTTCCCTTACAGACTCCGTTCTCTCCCACCTCTGTGCAAGCATGGAAGTACCCGGGCCCTCACAGAGTCAGCCCTCAGCCAAAATGTCTAAGGCCCTGTCCAGCTCCATGACCAAGGATTCTAAGTTCCTCAGTCTCAGTGGGAATGAGGGAGGCCTAGCGTGGAGGCAACAAAGGACTGAGCTCTTCTATTTCTGGGCCTTACTGTTTGCAAATTCTCTTTACCCTAGAACTTGATTCCAACCAGATAATTAATGCCTTTACAAGTTTTGAATTTTAAAAGTCCAGTTTGGGGTGGAAAAGGCAGTCTTTCTGCATTGCCTCTTTTGACCTTATCTACATTTCTGACTAGAGTTGCTGAATAGTAAACAAATATTCCTGGATTCGGTGGAGAAACCCCTCTTGCTCAGTGAGGCAATTCTCAGCCTTCTCACTCACCTTCAAATAATACATGGGCCGCGCCTCATAGGTCATTCCTAGGAAATGCTGTGTCACCACTTCCGTGTACTTCTCCCTTATCAGGCTCATCCACTGATAGATCTGAAACAGCCAGGGAGGACTGCAGCTATCAATCAGAAGATGGTTTGCTCACCTCTAATTAAGATAACGGCTTCTTTCATTAAGATACTGCATTCTGTACACTTTGCTCTACATTACAACAGTTGTGTGCTAAACAAGCTAAAATATGAAACCAGTAAATTATTACCTACCCTCTCCCATTTTCTTTAAAGTACTCTGCCAAAAGTCTTAAGATACTCTATTGAACTTTACAAAGAAGTTACTGAGAACTTCAGAAACACTATAACAATAACACATCCTTCAAAGGGCCAGGAGGCTTAGCTTCCATGTGACACCCAGTCATGCCAGAAATTCAAGGTCAGGCTTATTTTGTGGGATTTTTTTTTTTTCAGTCTTTATGGATCTCAACAATATCCTTTACTAATGTCCCTGGTTCCAAGTTTAGAGAAGAGCTGGGTTAGCCCTTCATAGAATATGCCAACAGAAGTTTCTAAATCAAGCTCAATTTAATCATTTAGATTAAACTGGGCAGACCTGAATGGACATTGATTTAATTACAAGTTTTACACCATGCTTAGAAAAGAAGGGTCTTACATTTTTGCCTTGTAAGTCAATAACTTGGGGTTCTATAAAAGTGACTGGAATTCACAAGCATAAAACATTAAACAGTCATCAGGATGTGATAGGATACCTCCCATACTTTAAAATCTTTCTTGTACTATTTGAAAAAAATGTCTGAAAAATATTAACATATTCCCAAATATTGAGAAAATAGTGGTAAAGCCTGTTTGGAGGGCAACTTGTATATTTATATAAAAATTTAGATGTGCATATCCTTTAATCCCTCAATTCTGTTTTTTAAAGTGTATACTTCAAAAAAGTTTTGCATAATGTCACACATACTCCCCTCTACCCCCCCCCCCCACCCACACACACTATTTGAATGTATAGTAGCTAATGTTTTACTGTAACTAGTTTTGGAAATCACCAAATTTATCTTAGTAGCAATACAATTTTTTTTTTGAAAAAAGTTTTCTTCTCTAAAGAACTGCTGAGTCTGCCTCTTGCATCCTACAAGAAATACCACATTTTCAGCTAATCATGAGTCAGAAGGCTTCTCCACCCCAAATCCCACACCCATATACACATTGCCTTGCCCTGCTTAAACTGGCTAAGAATTGATAGGCAAGAGTAAGAGTTAATTCTGGTCCATGTTCACACTAGTAAAACTGGTGGGTATGTTCTTTTCTTCCTTTTTCTTTTTGTTGTTGATTTGCCTTTTACCAGGATCTATAGCTTCAATGGTGGTAGTTGGTGTGTGTGTGTGGGGGGGTGAGGGTGGGGGTGGGGGAGCAGTAATCTTTGGGAATTCCTTGACCACAATGCCCAGGAAAATCTCCATCTCATATTTTGAGCCTCTCTAGTCAATGGATATGAACAGTGATCCATCCTCACCCATCCTAAAGTAGGTTGTGCCCACCACCAACCCCTGCCAGGTGTCCTTGCTCACCTCCCCCATGGGGTGGTATCTGTTATAGAGATAGGTCTCCAGGCTGCTCCATGGAGTTGCTGTCTTGTCCACAACCTCTTGTCTGTGTTGTGCTTGTGACCTGCAAAGGGAAGAAAGGCAGACAGAAATCAGGGAAGAAACTGGGATATCATGAGGGTTGGAAGATGGGTGGAAAAGATAGTAGAAAGCATTGCACAACATCTGGTGGATGAAAGCCATTTATCTCCTTAAGGTAAATACTATGATCCCAGGTTCCTGGTGTTTTTTCTTTTTTTCTAAAGATTTTGGTACATGGGCTAAATTATACTTTTATTATATCCTAGAAAATAGGCATGAAACATTTATTAGTCTATTTTTTAAAATTGTCTATCTGTGATTTGAACTAGGAAGAGAGCAAAATGGTATATGGTATTTGCATGATCAGGCCCCTAGAAAATAATTTTAGTGTTTTTTTGGAATGGGAGAGGAGAGGGAATGAAGCAAATGAGAAGGATATCTTTTCAGCCCTCCCCTTCCTCACTCCTGTTGTCCTGCACTAGTTGTCCTGCCTGTCATGTCCTCCGGGGAAATGACATCATTGGCGATGCTTTCACTACAATGTTGGATCGGGGAGGGGTGGTGGGGGGTCACTGTCAGAGCAACCTGTTTCTTCCTTCATACAGTTCAGCAAACATTTGGGTGTTTCTCTATCACAGTTGTCCTCTCTGTGGTAGGAGAGGAGTATCCTGAACAGCAGGGGCTGGTCCCTGGTGAATTCCTGTTTCAATGGGGCTAACATTCCCTGGCAACTTCACAATATAGAAGGGACAAATGAAAGGTAATTGGACATGCACAAGCACCAACATTTGGCTCCCCCCGGCAAACGTCTGCTAAATATGTGAGTTTGTTGTTTCCTAAGCCTGGCATTGAATGACTGGGTCCATGTAATATGCAGAAAAGTAAACTGTCTGGAATTTAAGTGAAGATCTCTGATATTAAAAGTGCTTATCACTTTTACATGAAATGAAACACAATACTTTAACTGCACAAATCCAAATACTTAGTTCAGGCAATGTCTAAACTGTATATGTAGAGAAGGCAGTTCCCCATTTCTATGCAATTTCTTGGGTGATGCATAATACATGTAGAGAGGGAAGGAAAAAGATAGCTAATCCCCCAAATTATCACTAGTCTCATCTCACCTATCAAATGAAAAGATTGTACTTTGTGTATTCTTTTTGAATAAGAGTTAATAAATGTCTAAGAGAAAATGATCCTTTGAGGTACATTATTAATAAATACTGAAGATCAAAGAATGTCTGATGAAATTTTGACTGGAATGTATAAAGAAGCAAAAAAAATCACCATTAATGAATATTGAGGCAAATTTTGTATTTTACATACTTAGTAAGGAATGGTTTCATAAGTCTTTCATTAGCAAAGTATTTTCAAACTGTTTTTCCCTGCTTACAAAATTAACATATGCTTATGCTAAAAAATTAAGAAACTATAGAAAGAAAAAAAGGAGCAGAGAAATAGAAAAGAGAAAAAATAATCTTCAATAATCCTATCTCTGTGTTAAGCACTGTTGATATTTCCACATATTTCCTGTCAGTCTTTTATCTGTGCATATTTTTTTCTTAAACACAGTACAGATTATATCTATATTTAATTTTCTATTCACTTCTTTATATTCTGTATTCTACCAGAGACATTACCTCCAACCCATAAAAACTCTTTATAAACATTATATTTAATGACTAATATTTAATTGTAAGTATATATTACACAGCATTATTTATTTAAATATTATCATCTGTGCTGGATAGTAAAGCTAGTTCCCTTTTTTGTTTTCTGCTAGTGTAAGTAATGCTGGACTTAATGACATTTTTCATTAATCATTTTGCTCACTTCTGATTATTTCTTTGAGCTACATTCCAAGAAGAATTAGTAGGTCAAAGAGAATGAACATTTTCAAGGCATTTGGTTTATATTGCCTAAGTCCCAATGATTTCTACAGATGCATACTTTTATCGGAAGTATGTGATATATATGAGATAATCTTAAAGAAAGATTACAAATCTCGTGATCCTTGTTAATTGTAGATTTTGTTGACCATCATTACATCAGGCATAGTGAATAAAGAGTTCAAAAATGGCAGCTAATCTATATTTTGAGTTGGTAAGAGACATATAAAAATGGACATTATTTTATATTAACAAATAGGAATGAATATGAAAACAGCCCATTAGGGTCAGGGTATCAGATCTGAAATGTTTTCCTCAAGTGTAGTCACAAGGAGCTGTCTATTGGAACTGTCCTTTCTGAGTCCCACTGCCTGAGCTCAAACACTTCCATAATTTAACCTGGGCTTGGTGATCATTATTTTAAATAAATGCTTTACTGCATTTGCATTGTAGAATATTTGAAAAATAAAGAATAGTTCAGGGAAAGGAAAAAATCACCAACAAAGATAACTACCTACCATTTTGGTGCGTATTTTTTGTTATATTTTTCTAAGTATTTCATTACATTTTGTATTCTGCATCCTTCCTTTAGCACAAAAGATGCATGTTCCTATGCTATTAAATTTTTTCATAATCATTACTAGAGGCCCGGCGCACAAAATTTGTGCATGGGTGTGTGTGTGTGTGTCCCTCAGTCCAGCCTGCACCCTCTCCAATCTGGGAAATGCCTCTCACAATGCAGAACTGCTGGCTCCCAACCGCTCACCTGCCTGCCTGCCTGCCTGCCTGATTGCCCCTAACCACTTCTGCCTGCCAGCCAGACCACCCCCTAACCACTCCCCTGCTGGCCCAATTGCCCCTAACTGCCCTCCCCTGCTGGCCTGGCCACCCCTAACTGCCCTCTCCTGCCAGCTTGGTCACCCCTAACTGTCCTCCCCTGCTTGCCTGGTCGCCCCCAACTGCCTTCCCATGCAGGCCTGGTCCCCCCCAACTGCCCTCCCCTGAAGGCCTGATTGCCCACAACTGCCGTCCCCTGCAGGCCTGATCGCCCACAACTGCCCTCCCCTGCAGGCCTGGTCACCCCCAACTGCCCTCCCCTGAAGGCCTGATTGCCCACAACTGCCCTCCCATGCAGGCCTGGTCCCCCCCAACTGCCCTCCCCTGAAGGCCTGATTGCCCACAACTGCCGTCCCCTGCAGGCCTGGTCCCTCCCAACTGCCCTCCCCTGTTGGCCTGATCGCCCACAACTGCCCTCCCCTGATGGCCATATTCTGGCAGTCACCTTGTGTCCACATGGGGGCGGCCATCTTGTGTGTTGGAGTGATGGTTAATTTGCATATTACTCTTTTATTAGATAGGATTCTAAAGGATGAATATTTCATTCTTATATTTTCCGGCATATAAGACAACTTTTTAACCCAGGAAAATTTTCTATATGCCCAGTCATCTTATACGCCGGAAAATAAGGTATGTCAGTATTTATATAACCTAATATAGTACATTTAGGATGTTTCCAAATATTATAATATTTAATAAGATATCTATATATATATAAACCTAATATGCAAATTGTCCCCACAGGAGTTCGACTGGGAGACCAATTGCTTGCTATGATGTGCGCTGACCACCAGGGGTTGGTCGGAATGAAAGAAGGCCCTGGCCAGCAGCCAGATGGCCCTGATTGGCCCTGATTGCCAGCCAGGCCTAGGGACCCTACCCGTGCACCAATTTCATGCATCGGGACTCTAGTTTATATTATAAGTGAGGCTACATCCCAGTGCATACATTCTTTCCATACTTTTGTTTATTTTTTCAGTCTAGATTCGCAGAAGCAGGAATACTAGGTCAACAAATGTGTAAGTTTTAAGGCTCTTGATATGTTTAAGAAGGATGATTTTTTTTCCTGTCAAAGCCTTGTGAAAACTGTAAGAGTCTTTGTCTATAAATTATCTATAATAATAAAAGCATAATATTCTAATTAGACTGGACAGTCAAACTACCTTCCGAACGACCTTGTGGACGAAGCCAGGGCTGCGAGGGCCAAGCCCCTTGCATGAATTTTGTGCATTGGGCTTCTAGTAAAGAAATAATCTTAGAAAGAAAGATAAATGCAGTATCTATATGAAACAAAGTAAACTGATGGAAAAAATAAGAAGGCAATGTTCAAACAGATTTTGACATCACAAAAAATCCTGGACTCTCTATATCTGAAATAAAACTGTCTATGAAGCTAAGGACTAAGTTGAGGTCAGAGAGATGGTCTTAGCAAAAAAACTTGTTTTGTGAGAGTAAGTTTAGTTCAAGATTATTTTAACCATGAAAGAAAAAAGGGAACACTTTATAACTACACAATCTTTGATGAGGTATACCAAATGAACAAAATACTGGGTTATGTATGAACAAGGGAAATATTAATTTATATGAAAACTATACTACACACACAAAGTTTAAAAATACATATTTACAGAAGTTATGATTTATTATGAATAAGAAAAAAACACAAAAATGTGCATGAATGCATAATTTATAAACAAATAAAATGAGTAATAAACAAGAAAAATATTTAATCTTATTAAATCAACAAAATGTAAAATAGGTCATCTGTTGGTATTTTTAATTATCAAATTGGCAAACACTTACAAAGCACTTTCATACAAAATTGCTGGAAGTGTAGACTGATGTAACTTTTCTAGAAGGCCATTTGGCAATGTGCAGCAAGATTCTTATAATTTTCTCAGCTCCTGACCCAGTAATTATAATTTTTATAACTTATATTAAGAAAATATTCAAAGTTTTGCAAAAAAATATTACTATAGCTGGATGCTTATAATGGTACTTTTGTGAAAATAACAAAGTAAAAATCAAATAAATATTCTATAGGGTAACAAGGATGGAATACTATTATCAATTGTAATGTGTTTTAAATGAATTATAAATGTCATAGGAAAATTTTTATCATACAATTAACAGAAAAATTTTTGTAATAGTATTATATACATAATTAGCTAGAAAACTATTCAGAAATATTAACAGTAATCATCTCTTGGTGAAATTATTTGGTAGTTTTAGACATTTTAAGCATTTTTTTATTAATTACAATAATGTAACTTACTAATGAGAAACTACGTAAATGAGAGACATAGAATTTTTACTCTAATCCCCTTTTCTCAATCACAAAACATGATATTTCTACTGGCATTTAGCATACATTGTGCTATGAAATGTTTATTAGATATTTACTCATTTATTCAAAGATTATTAGAATAATGTTTAATGATGAAAGTTCAGTGTTCTTTATTATTTTCATCTTATGGTGGTGTGTTGGGGTAGGGAGAATCCAGCTGCATTTATCTTGAAAAAAGGTTTCCATTTAGACCATAAATCATAATAGTCAGTCCCTCTTCCCACTTCCCACTCACCTATCATATCCCAGCCCTCCAGGGACCAGCATCCCCAAGAGGTAAAGGGTCCCAAGTAGAGGCTTCATTCTTCTGCAGATAGAGCTAGACAACACTGGGCCTCTCCCACAGGTCAATGGGTCAAGTGTCTCTGAGAATGCATCTAGGGACTGGCTCCCACAATAAAGATAAGACAAGTGGATGTCTCAGCAGAAACATATGTGAGCACTGGCTTCATTAACTCCATCATGTCCCTCAAACAGTTTCTTTTTTTAATAGGGAAAAATACTACCATTTGAATTTTCATTTCACCTACAAAACCAAATTTACACAAGACTTTGGCTCCACCAGAAAGAATTTTCTTCCTTGTTTCTAGGAATCTGCCTCACCTGGATTCAGGAGCTCACCACTTCCCACATTCACTCCCCAAGGTCGCTGGGCGTAATAGGTGGTATGTCTTCTGCTCTGGTCATGGTGGGCATGATTATTATTCAGGATCTCCATTCCCCTCTGGAATTTAAGGTGTTATTTGGGGTCAAATGCCTTCTCTTGTTCTGATAGACCACATGACCAGCTTCTTAAGCAAAACCAGGACTCTCCAAATCTGAACAGTGAGAACATTTAAAAGCCTTTGTCAAGTGGATTTTCCCACATACTCCTCTCACATAAAGGACTTTATCAGACAACCCACCATGCTTTCAAACAAACCCAGGATATCCTTGAATCTCAAACAGTGACTGGCACAAGTAATGGCTCAGGTTAAGGTTTCTGCTAAAAGTCTAATTGACCAAGGTGCAATTCAGTGCAGAGAAGTCCAAGATTTAAACGGAGTCGTTGGCATTTGATGGTCCAGTTTAAATTCTTTTCCCTATATTTATTCATTCACCTATTCATTCATCCTATAAAAATGCAATGAGTACTCACTATATGCCAGGCACTAGGATGAAGATGAATACATACAAAGATGAATGAAGCAGACAGATTCTCTGCCATTCTGGAAATCACAATAGAGGTGAGAGAACAATAAACAACTATACAAACAAATAATACAATTTTAAGTAAAAGGAATAAAATTAAAGTGATAGGGGATGTTCATGAGTCAAGAGTAGATTGAGATAGAGAGACTTGACTACGACAATTTTTGAGTTAAGTTCTAAATTATGTAGTTCATGCAAAGGGCTGTAGAAACAAGTATTCTAGCTAAAGGGGGAAGCATGTGTAGGGACCCTAGGGGCGAAACGAGGTTGATGTGATTGAGGACCTAGAAGAAAGCCAGTGTTTGAGCCAGAGAGAGTGATGAAACATGCAGTCAGGGAGATAGGCAAGGACCGGATCTTGTGGAAACCATGGGCCATAGTATGGAATTTGGATTTTATTCTGAGAAATCATTGAAAAGGCTTTGATTTATATTTTAGAAGATTATTCTGGGTGCTACATAGAGAGAAGACAAGAGAAGGACAAGGATGGAAACAGAAAGACCAGTTGGGAAGGTACGATAACCTTCCAGGGGAGAGATGATGGAGACGCAAGGCTAGCCAGTCACGGTGAAATGCTGAGACATGGTCACATTGAGAATTTATTTTAGAAGTAGACCCAACAAATTTCCTTGTGGAATGAATACGAAAATGTGAGAAAATTAAGAAACTCAAGAAAAACACTTTGATTTGGTGGCCAAGAAATGGAGTGAATTGTGGTGAATTTTTATGAAATAGGGAAAATCGGGGAATGGGTGGGTTTGAGGGGATGAAAAGTCAAAAATAAGTCCGAGATCCTTATTAGACACCAGAGTATTGTCAAGGGGGCAGCAACTCCAGCAGGCTGGCACGCAGAGGGAAGTGGAGCAAGGCACATAAATGTGTGACTTCAGCATGTAAGAGATGGTGCTTGAAGCCACAAGGAGGAGTTCATCTAGGTTGTGAGCTCATCGAGAAGGAAAGAACAAAGACTGATCTTTGAGTCATTCTAACATTTAGAGGTCTTGGCAGAAGAATGGACTTGAGCAACGGAAATTGAGAAAGAACAGCTAGTGAGGTAGGTGGAGAAGTAAGAGACTGTTGTGTCCAGAAGCCAAGTGAGGAGAGCTAAGAAAGTGAGAGTTACCAACGGGGCCAAATGTTGTGAAGTTGAGTCAGATGACTAGTAACTAGCAATCTTACCCAACAGTATAGAGGTTCCTGGAGACCTTGAAAAGGGCAACTTAAGTCAGCATGCGGCATGTGGTAGGGACCAAAGCCTGACTGGAGTTGGTTAAGGAAGGAAAGGGAAGTGAGAGAGTGGAGTCAGTGAGGATAGAAAACTCCATGCACATAAGTGAATGACACCTTAGAGGAAACTGTATTGTTATGATCTTCCACCATCCCCTTGGGATACCGTCCATTTGGAAATCTTGAATTTGAATTTTGAGGATGTTCAGAATGGGGGTAAAATGCAACACTCTTCCCCTCACCAAAGCTTAGGGACAGGGCAGTATTTATAACTCTGAAGGGAGTTTTAATGGAGATGTGGGTTCCATAGAGGGAGAGTGGAACAGAAGAATTGAGGGTGCTTTCTTTTCATTCTCCGTTAACTGAAAGGGGGCCAAGATGGACTCAGGGCAGAGCAATGTATGGGCAATTTAAATACAAAGCAAGGTTCGAATAGCCCCTCCTCCCCCTTAAAGACATGTAATTCCATACAGCTATTCTAAAGAAAAAAACATAAATAAAAATAAGAAATATCTGAAAATGTACGGTCAAATAATACGAATTGTCAGTAGAAACCTGCAAATAACTTTTTAAGTGTGTTGTGAGGAAATTGGGCATTACTACACAGGGTTTTTCTAACAGTCACTGAAAATTGGATTTTCTTCAAACCCCATGTCCAATTTCACTGAACTATGAAGTCTCCTGCCAGCCAACTGTCCAAAGATTATCTTTCTGCCAGCTTATGGAATGTGAGCAGCAGCCTGGAGAACTCGGGGCCAATGAACTAGAACCATGAGTTCTCCGCTAACAAGGGTGAATTATCATCATATCTTTCCTGGTGATTAGCTTATTCCTTATCGTTGTGTTTTATAGCTTTCTAGTTAGTCATCTCAACACAATTTATTCACAATAATTGTGTTTTTTATTATTGCTGTTTTATAGCTCCTATAGCAGTAAAATTTATTTTCAACTCGATTATTACAATATTCAACTACTAATGGAATTCTTGTTTTTATTTGATTGTGTTTTAAAGCTATACCAATAAAATTTACTCCCAAAAATATTACTGCAAGTTTTATGTTCTCTAAACTACTTGAGAGGATGCCTACAAACACATGTGGTTCTTTAAGCCACACGAGTGAAGGTTTGCCAAAATGTAAACCCTGTTCTAGAAAAAAAAAAAAAAAAGAGGGGGGCGGGTGTCCGAATTGGTTCCTATTAAGGTGAGACCCATGTTTTTTGACAGAGTAGGTAATAGGGTGAAAGATATAAAAGGGCCTTAGAGATTGCTGACTTAGAGGAAAATTAAATTCTATTTGGCAGGAATATTTGTTTGAAAAATCAACCTCTTTTAATTACCTGCCAAGCCCTAGACAATTCCACCATCTTTGCCCTCCACAATAATATGCTCTCTCAATGATGCCCATGACTTCTCATGGCTGGTGTCCATATCAGTTGGAGATAGGCTGCTGTGAAATATTATTACCAAAGGCCGGGGTCATTTTGAAACAAAGTTTCAGTGACTTAAGAATTGGAAGGCACACTGCCAAGCCAGCTCACCACCTCTGCTGCTCCTTAGCTGTTCTCATTGACCCTGAACTCAAGGACATTGCAGTAAACCTCATCCTTTGCCATGTACCTTTTATACCTGGAATATTGAGTCAAATATAGTCAAATATAGACCTGAATTATAGTCCTTCTAGGGGTGCAAAGTATCAATAAGACTCAAGAAAGAGATGTGTCAGGCTGGCAGAGATTAGGGTGTGGTGAAGAGCTTGGTCTCAGATGTGTAACAAGTTGACTTGTGACAAGCAGGGGTGGCAGCAGATTGGGTGGAGATAGCAGGCTGATGGTCATTCAGAGATGATGGCTTTAGTGGAAGAAGATGCAAAATCTAAATTTGGTTTCTGACACTGCACCAAGGATAGGCTCTTGTTCTGACAGACGCTACAGAGATGGCTGCTACCGTCTCAGGAATAAATGGGAGGATTCGTGGATGCATGGGTGGATGAATAAATCTCTGTCATGCTCCTGTAAGATGGCATAAATCCATTGGCTAGATCTAGCCTCTCACATATACCGCTAGGCACTTAGATTTCTGTGCACATCTGCTCCCTTTGCCCAGCTGTGGCAGCTATGGAAGTGCCCCCACTGAGACCTACTTTTAAGAAAGAAACTGATGACTTCCCCTGGCCTTTGGTGCCTTCAGAATCTGACTCAATATTCAGGCTGAGACTAGAGGCTACCTGGACATCCTCCAATGACCGAGCCCAGAATTGGTTGAGTGCAAGGGCTCACCATTGTACCCAGGCAGGATTCTCCTCTGAGCAACCTTCTTAGACATGCATCACAGTCTGAGGCTCTTCCAACCCAATCCTTCTCTCTTCCCCTTCTCTTTAACAGATGTCAGCCCTGTGTTATGGTCTGAAGGTTCTCTTTGCCTCCTCCTGCTTCCTCTCCCTTTTATCTTTCACAAGGACTACCCCCTGTAAATCTCTTTCACTTCCAACTCCATCTTAGCATCTGCTACTCAGATGATTCAGCCAACACACGAAACAGACTCCAGGGCAAATGAAAATAAGTGAATACGATTGGCCTTGAGTGGGAGGGATCTTTCCGGACTTTGTGGACAATTAGATGCAAAAACAAAACTGAGCTTTGGAAGAACAGGGTTAATCCTGCATGGCCATGCCCTTAACAGGTTCCAAAACACAGCCAGCAAACTGTAGAAAAAATCACACACTAGATACATTGCACACTATATTAGTTGACTAAAATTAAATAAATAAGATAAAATAAAATAAAATAAAATAAAATAAAATAAAATAAAATAAAATAAAATAAAATAAAATAAAATAAAGTGGTTTCTATCTCATTGCTTGTTTGCCCTGTCTACTGCGTTCCCAGTACTGTGTGTCAGGGTCCACAACCTTTTGTGGAGATGATAAACGTTGTTCTTTGTTTTTCTGTGCTAAAATATTTTCTATTTAGATCATCAGGGGAAGGAAGAGGAGCAGGGAAGAAATACATGCTCTCAAGTGCCAGGAGTGCAGGTAGGAGGGTAAGGAGACTGAAGAGGGACCAGCGAGGAGCTTGGATTTCTTCCAGAAACCACAGAAACCTGCCTACAGTGGGGAGATGGGCATAAAACCAAGGTGTGGGAAGGGAATTGGCTTGGGAATTAGCCCTTTGGATACTTTTCCATCTCTCGCCTAGTTGGATAATATCTCATTCAGCATCAGCCACCATAAAATTTTCAAAAAGAACACTTCTGATTCATCACGCTGGAAAACTTGATAAAGAGGATTATTATTTTGGGCTCTGCTTCTATCGGTCTCTGAAAAATATTTAAAGGGAAGGCAAAAGATGGGGAAACAACCTAACTGTGTCCGTCAACAGATGAATGGATAAGAATGATTGTATATATATATATATATATATATATATATATATATATATATATATATATATATATATATATATTCCCAGCCACAACAAGAAGGAAATTTTGCCACTTGTGACAACATGGATGGACCTTGAGAGCATTACGCTAAATGAAATAAGTCCTAGAGATTAAGACCCATGTGTATGACCTCACTTGGATGTGACATCTTCTCCCTTTGGCCTCTCTAAAAGCCAAACTCAAAGAAACAGAATAGACTGATGATTACCAGGGGATTGGGAGTGGGGAAAATTGGGGAGATATTGGTCAAAAGGAACAAACTTCCAATTAAAAGACAAATAAGTGGTTATGTCCACTATGGTGACTATAGTTCATAATACTGCATTTTCTACTTTAATGTTACTAAGAAAGTAGATCTTGAACATTTAGACCACAAAAAAGAAATGGTAATTATGTGACGTGATGGAGGTGCCATAGCACTAATCATTTCACAATATACACATGTACCAAAACATTGTTCACCATAGATTTACACAATATTGTATGTCAATTATATCCAGATAAAACTGGGGGGAAAAATATAAAGGAAAGGCAACACAATTAGAGCAGGCTTCCTTCTTTGGGTTTTGCCCCAGGGTCATTGCCCTACACCTTCTCATTTCTGTGTACTATATTTAGCAAGATCTTTAAAGATTATTACCTTCATCATCAGGACCTCGGTACAATGTTAGATGGGCCAAGTGCAGAGCACAGGGTTAGAAATTAGAAGCCTTGGGTTCTAATTCTGGTTCCACCATTTACCAGCCAAGTGATTTGGGGCAAATCTAGCCTGTCTTTCTTCAAAACCAATTATACCTGTCTGGCCTCCCACTCAGACTTGTGGAGCATATTAAATGAAATAATGCATGTGAAATCCCTCTGAAGATTGTAAAAAAGAAACATTAAAATATGTGGTGTAATTATCACTGACACTAATAACAAGGATCTGTAACTAGATTACAGTTCTCCACAGGATTATTCCTATATGATAACTACACTACACAGAAGAGAAAAACCAAACCCCCTAAACAGAAAAATGCAGAACTGTTCTCTCTTTTACCATGAAAAATGTTAATGTAAAGTTCATGAGAGGGTTTACCTAAAGGTGGGTGGGAGGGTGGAGGGTTCTGAGTTTTATATATATTAGAGAAACAGATTTTTGAAGTGCAGCATCCATTGAAAGTAAACTATATCTTAGCTACTAAAATCAATTGCATATTTATCCATATAAAAGCCTAAGCAACTGAATGACCAAACGACCTGTCAACCGGTAGCTATCATGCACACTGACCACCAGGGGGCAGACACTCAACGCAGTGGCAGGCGCAACTGGACTGGGATGAGCAGGAGCAGCTCCTGGCCCTGACTCAGGCTCCACCCTGGCTGCCTGCTGCTTCCTGCACTGCTATATCCTTTGGGCAGTCTGATATCCTCTGAGAAGTCTCAGATTGCGAGAGGGCATAGGCCAGGCTAAGGGACCCCACTGGTGCACGAGTCCGTGCACCGGGCCTCTAGTAATCTATATAATCCTAACTTTCTGTTTATAAAATAAGAACATTTTCCAGCACAATTGACTTCTTATATAATAAATCCCTAATTTAATGTAATTCCTATTTTCCTATTCTTGTGAAGTTCCCTATGTCTCTATGAAACGATAGAAGGGAAACTCCTACTTTATTTTATAAATTGAGATTAGTTTTATATGCAGAAAATAGTTGTTTCTAAAATTATTATGGGGTTTGATAAACCCAAATACATTCCAAAGTTCAATTCCACACTTATACACAGAGAACATGAAATTTCATAAGACTCCTACTTATTATCTCCATGCATGGAAACAATATTGTCAGTGAAAGGTATCCGGTATTCCTTACCCTAAGTTTTCCATGTCCTTCTTGCCGTAACTCCCTAGAAGGATGCCATGTTACTTTAATGGGGATTATTTTAAAACGTAAAGAAAATTATAGAGTTATAAAGAAAGTTTATAGAGGTCCTATTTGCTTTTTATTTGTTTGTTTTTTCTTTATTGATTAAGGTATTACATATGTGTCCTTAACCGCCCATTGCCCCCCTACCCCCTAGCTCGTACCCTCACCCCCCTAGTGTCTGTGTCCATTGGTTATGCTTATATGCATGCATACAAGTCCTTTGGTTGATCTCTCCCCCTTCCCTCCACCCTCTCCTGCCTTCCCTCTGAGTTTTGACCGTCTGATCGATGCTTCTCTGTCTCTGGATCTATTTTTGTTCATCAGTTTATGTTGTTCATTATATTCCACAAATGAGTGAGATCATGTGATATTTATCTTTCTCTGACTGGCTTATTTCGCTTAGCATAATGCTCTCCAGTTCCATCCATGCTGTTGCAAATGGTAAGAATTACTTCTTTTATACCGCAGCGTAGTATTCCATTGTGTAGATGTAACACAGTTTTCTAATTAGGCTGTTTTCAAATCTTAGATATGGTAAATTGTGCTGCTATGAACATAGGGGTGCATATATCCTTTCTGATTGGTATTTCTCATTTCTTGGGATATATTCCTAGAAGTGGGATCACTGGGTCAAATGGGAGTTCCATTTTTAGTTTTTTGAGGAAATTCCATACTGTCTTCCACAGTGGCTGCACCAGTCTGCATCCCCACCAGCAGTGCACGAGGGTTCCTTTTTCTCTGCATTGTCACCAGCACTGGTCGTTTGTTGATTTGTTGATGATAGCCATTCTGACAGGTGTGAGATGGTACCGCATTGTCGTTTTGATTTGCATCTCTCGGATGATGAGTGACTTTGGGCATGTTTTCATATGTCTCTCGGCCTTCGATATGTCCTCTTTCGGAAGGGGTCTATTTGCTTTTGTTAGCATTTCCTTAACACCCTAGAGCTGTGGTCGGCAAACTGCAGCTTGCGAGCCACATGCGGCTCTTTGGCCCCTTGAATGTGGCTCTTCCACAAAATACCACGACCTGGGCGAGTCTATTTTGAAGAAGTGGCGTTAGAAGAAGTTTAAGTTTAAAAAATTTGGCTCTCAAAAGAAATTTCAATCGTTGTACTGTTGATGTTTGGCTCTGTTGACTAATGAGTTTGCCGACCACTGCCCTAGAGCAATGCCTTGTTACTACTGTATTTGCTCTTCTCCTAGGCTGGGACCTTCTTCTCTGAGATGACCAAATAGCCAGCTTTCTCTCCAATCGTCTGAATGATGGTAGAAACTTTAATTCCCAGTCCCTAGAACAGAGCCTGGCATATAGTAGGCATTTGGTAAATATGTAGTGAACGAATGAATTCTATATTCATAATTATGCAATGTAATGGTAACATTAAAAGCTATTCATAAACCACCCATCCCTAATCAAAAACTTTGCGTCATTCTTTTAGCAGCAAGTTACTGAAATCCCCCTAGGCCAATCACTTAGTCTCTCTGAGCCTTTTGTTTCTTCATCTATAAAACAAGGATGAAAATGCTTCCTGTATGGGGTCACTGAGAGTTAAATTAAATCAAAGGGCACATGTAACTTGCATAGCACACTAGTTCCCTAACTTGGTTTCATTTTAGAATCACCTGGGGAGTTTTTCCTGTGCCTCCCCAGACCAATTACATTACAATTTCTGAAAATGGGGTCTGGCATCGGCATTGTTATATTTCTGCAGTGGATTCTAATGGGTTGCCTCCTAAGTTAGGGATGCCAAGTAAGATTTAGCCTTGATTGACATTTTCCTATCTAGACCTTGTCACAGAGCAGATCTCTCTGAGCAGGCCATGCTGATTTCCACCATCTCTTACCTCAAGTTGTGTCTTACCCCTCAAAGCAAGTTCTGTCTCCATCTTCTCTGGGTTGTCTAAAGTCCCAGATCTGAAATACCTTTTCTATGAAACTACTTTAACCCTAATCTCCTTCTCCTCTCAGAGCCAAAGGGCAATCTGAAGTCGCTATTATAATATTCACTGCTTGCCTCATTCTGTCATGTTTAGTTTGCAACCATTTTGTGTGTGTCAAATTGGCATATCTCCCCTGCCTCCAGCTCGGTACTGTGGACACTCCACAATAGACACTGAAAAGGATAATTAAAAACAAAACAAAACATAAAATCAAGACTTTGTATAAGATGAATACAAGTCAAGATTTTATTTAATCCATTAATTAATGAGAGATCCAATAAGATGGTGCAACCAGTTCAAAGAAGAAGTCAAAGAAAGGCATATAGGCAACAAGAAATGTTGAAATAAATTTACAAAAACATTCAAAATTCATCATTTGTATTCTATTCTTTTAGGACAAGAATCATTTGAATTATTACTTATTTTCTACAATTTACAAAATTATACACTAGATCCAAACAATGAAAGACAGAGGTAACCATGAATAGTGCTCTGGACAGTGTATAGTTTTTCCATTGTATAGGTCCTATAATCTTTGTGGTCCATTACATAGCCTTTCACAAATTTCCCTGACAGCACTCAGTGTTTTTATGGTCTACTGATTATTGGGACAGATAGAGGGTAAGATAAAAATCAAGTAAGAAGCTTTGCTTCGTTAGAAATTTGAGTAAGATTAATTCAGCTAATGATATCTTCAAATAACTATAGCCAAGGTGAAGCTCACATCCAAGCTTTACCTACAGTAGCCCTGACTGTTGAAATATCTGTACAAATTTTACTGATAAGGAGGTCAAACTTCCATTGTTGCTTGGAAAGTTGTCATCATCCAGCTAAGAAGCTCATGCAAGTCTGTGAAAGAGAAGAAGAAACATTACAGAAGGAATTTTAATGAATGTTCTTTAGGTACTTGCTTATATAACACCTCACTTTAATTACCCATTGACCCTGAATGGTAGTTACTTTTATCCCTGTTTTTGCCATGAAGAAATTGAAATTCAGATGGATAATTAAGACACAATTTTATGCTAGGTGATGTGATGATTTGATTATTGTCCATCTTTGACTTTAAACTATTAGCTCCATGAGGGCAGGAATCTGCTTCTTTCTGTTCATCACTGTATTCTCAGTGCCTAGCACAATGTCAGACCCAGAAGAGGCACTCACTAATTATTTTTTTAATATATTTTATTGATTTTTTACAGAGAGGAGGGGAGAGGAATAGAGAGTTAGAAACATCGATCAGCTGCCTCCTGCACATTCCCTACCGGGTATGTGTCTGCAACCAAGGTACATGCCCTTGATTGGAATCGAACCTGGGACCCTTCAGTCTGCAGGCTGATGCTCTAGCCACTGAGCCAAACCGGGTAGCGCATAATTATTGAATTAATAACTGCATGAACAGTCACCTGTTATACACAAATGTAGCAGTTGGCCCTTACAGTTTTATCTGTCTACTAGAGGCCTGGTGCACGAAATCATGCATGGGGGGGGGGGAGTGGAGTCCCTCAGCCCGGCCTGCACCATCTCACATTCCAGGAGCCTTCAGGGGATGTCTGACAGATGGCTTAGGCCTGATACCCCCAAGGAGCGGCCTAAGCCAGCAGTCAGACATCCTTAGTGCTGCCGCAGAGGCCAGAGAGGCTCCTGCCACCACTGCTGTGCTCGCCAGCCGTGAGCCCGGCTTCTGACAAACTGACTACCAGGGGGAAGCTCCTGTGTTGAGTGTCTGCCCCCTGGTGGTCAATGCGCATTGTAGAGACCTGTCATTCTGCTGTTTGGCCGATTTGTGTATTAGCCTTTTATTATATAGAATGACTTCTTTATTTTCAACAGTGAGTTTTTATTATATGTTGAGCCTGTAATTTCTCATTCTGAGAGAAGTGTAATATTTCTTAGATTTACTCTATTAAGTGATGTAAAATATGTAATTTAATAGACATATACCTTTTCTTCATAGGTGGAAGAAATATATTCTTTGATTTTCTTCTAATTTTGACACCATTTAGCCCAGTAATTCATTTGGAATTTAATGAAATTTTCGGAATGAGGCATAGATTTAATTATTTTTCTCCAGTTTAATATCCAATTGTGACATCCTTTATCATTTAATAACTCCTTTCTCAATTGTTATATTGCTTTTTTATTTTGGGGTATTAATTTCTTATAATGTTATTAGTTACTAGCGTTCCCGTTGCAGAAAAAATCCTGCAATAGGGTTTCCTGCTGCACTCTACCCTGCCCTGCCTGCTCTCCTCCCTTGTCCCCCGGCCCGCGTTCTCCGCCAGCCCCCCTGCTTTTCTCCCTTCTCCGCCAGCCCGCTCTCCTTCCTTCTCCCCCGGCCCTGCCTCTGCTCCTCCCTTCTCCCCCGCCTCGCCTTCTCTGCCAGCCCACTCTCCTTCCTTCTCCCCTGGCCCCGCCTCCGCTCCTTCCTTCTCCCCCGGCCCCGCCTCCGCTCTTCCCTTCTCCCCCGGCCCCGCCTCCGCTCCTCCCTTCTCCTCCCCCTGGCTTGCTTGCTTCTCCGCAGCTTTGCTCCCTTCTGCAGTTCTTGGCTTCTTTCTACGCTGTCGCTGTCTTGATATGCAAATTAGCCACCATCTTTGTTGGGGTAATTTGCATATTCGTCCTGATTGGTTGGTGGGCGTGGCTTGGCTGGTGAGCTTAGCTTGGGTGTAGCAAAGGTGCAGTCAATTTGCATATTTGTCTATTATTAGCTAGGATATTCTCTGGAATTTCTATGGCAGTCTATGAACTATTTCTTCTTTATATAATACCATATTTTTATTGCAAATTTATCATTCATTAGTATAATAATATAGAATATAAAATTTATAAAAGTTGTTTATTTATAGTATTGTAATTATGTACCACAGAGAGTTTCTCTGCTATATTTCCATTGCCTTTGTATCTTCCTTCTGGCTCCTCCACAATTCTGCTTTTTCTTTTAGTTATTTGTGTCATTCTCATCATTCTCTACCTGATAAACTCCTCGAGAGCAGAAATAGTATGTATTTTCCCTTTGTTCAGTGTTTCCACGGCGTAGATGTTCAGTCCTTATTTGTTACAGTGATGTGAATTATCCCAAACAGACGTTGAGTTCTTAATGTGTCTTCCTGAAACTGTGATTGTTCTGTGTTCATAACGTTTCCAAAACTGTACAAATCTCTTCTTGCCCTGCCTGGTATTATATAAATGGAATATCTGCAAAATAGAAAGTTGAATTCTTGAGTAGTTTTTTTAAAAAAATCACTATTAAAACAGACATGTACATTTAACCGATTGGGATGTCAAAGGAAATAGGTTCTAATGATTAGCAAAATAAATGAATGCAAGACCATATCCAATGCCAGCCTGCTGACCAACACTGCCAGGTGCCAGGCCCAGGTTATGCAGAGAGGATTTGAGTACGGTCTCTCTTTTTGAAACCAAGATAATAACAGTGACCAAAAGCTTTAATTGAGAGATTCAAATCTCATTTCAACCACTTTAAAGAAAAGTTATCTGTAGGAATTTAATGTCAGTATTACCCTTTAAAAATACAGTTCCAATGTCTGTTCCCTTCCCCACTCACAAATCTGTTTTCAAGTAGAATCTATTTGTTGTTTAAGGTGTTTTTTTTCCCCCTCCTTCTTGATGATGGGAGTTTCCTACTGGATTTTGAGGAATGCACTGAGAGGTAGAATATAAAGACCAGGAGCACATTAGCACCTGCCAAGGTCACATCCCAACCCTTCCTCAACGCTAATGCTTCCCATAAACACTCCACTCCCATGACCTCACCCCAGACCTTGGCCTCATTTTGGCATGAGCCACCTCTCAAATCCTGTCCAATCCCACCCTCATGAAGTTTTCTATCAATAAAGCTTTTGCCAGTGCCCTTAACACTGTCACTGCATGCTACACCCAACCCAACTTTCTAACTGCTCTGGATCATTTATTTTATCCACATCCTTTCCTTCTCTACCCTGGCTTCTGAGAGCTATGCGAGAAATCTCACAACTGCCATATAGCTGATGCTTATTCAACTAGTATTTAAAATCCTATCTAATAATAGACAAATATGCAAATTGACCATACCTCCGACACACCCACAAGCCACGCCCACCATCCAATCAGAGTGAGTATGCAAATTAACCCAAACCAAGATGGCTACAGCCACAGAGAGCAAGGTTTCCTAGGTAACAGAGGAAGCCAAGCTTTCCGCCTGCCCTGGCCAGGCCTAAGCCTCCACTCAAGCTACAAAGTTTCAATTATAGAAGTTAAACAAATTCAAACAAATGGCGGCAAAATGGAGCTTGAGAGAGCAGGCCAGGGTTGCCGCCGGCAACAGGGGAAGCAAAGCTTTCCACACACCCTGGCCAGGCCCACCTGCTTAAGGCAACAAAGTTTCAATTATAACCCCAACACAAATGGCTGTGGGCCTCGGAGGGAGCCTCAGGCTTGGCTCCGCTCCAGGCTACAAAGTTTCAATTGTAGAAGGAGAATAAATTCCAGATACCAAAGCCTTGGCTTGGGTTGCCAGGGGGCATGGCCAGCCTGCAAACCACCACAGGCCCCTCGCTCAGGCCGCCCCACACCCCAAGGGAACCCCCACCTGATCCGGGAAGCCCTTCAGGGCAAACAAGCTGGCCCCCACCCCTGTACCAGGCCTCTATCCTATCTAATAAAAGATTAATATGCAGATTGATCATCACTGCAACACACAATATGTCTGCCCCCATGTGGTCAAAGATCCTGCCCCCATGTGGACACAAGATGGCCACCACAAGATGGCCAGCAGGAGAGGGCAGTTGGGAGGCACCCGGCCTGCAAGGGAGGGCAGTTGAGAGGGACCAGGACTGCAAGGGAGGGCAGTTGGAGGTGATCAACCCTGCAGGAGAGGGCAGTTAGGGGTGACCAGGCCGGCAGAGGAGGGAAGTTGGGGGCAAACAGGCTGGCAGCAGAGTGGTTAGGGGCATTCAGGAAGGCAGGCAGGCAAGCAGTTGGGAGTCAGCAGTTGGGAGTCAGCAGGGGCATTCAGGAAGGCAGGCAGGCAAGCAGTTGTGAGAGGGATGTCTGACTGCCCGTTTAGGCCCGATGGGATCGGGCCTAAAGGGGCAGTCGGACATCCCTTGAGGGGTCCCATATTAGAGAGGGTACAGGCTGGGCTGAGGGACAACCCCCCTCCGTGCATGAATTTCGTGCACCGGGCCTCTAGTATATATATATATATATATATATATATATATATATATATATATATATATATGTATATATATATATATATATATATATATATATATGTATATATATATATATATATATATATTTATTTAATGTCTAAAGTTTTACATATGTCTTCTTTTTCCCCACTTGACACCCCCGCCCCGCCCCCCACTCCAGCCATTCCCACCCAGGGCAAGCCCCCACGCCCCCCCACTGTCTGTGTCCATTGGTTATGCTAATATGCATGCATACAAGTCCTTTGGTTGCTCTCTAACCACCCTCTCCCCTACCATTTGTCTCTAGATTGATCTATTCTTGTTCATCAAATTATGTTGATCATTACATCCCACTTATGAGTGAGATCATGTGATATTTATCTTTCTCTGCCTGGCTTATTTCACTTAGCATAATGCTCTCCAGTTCCATCCATGCTGTTGCAAGTGGTAAAAGTTCCTTCTTTTTTATAGTGGCGTAGTATTCCATTGTGTAGATGTCCCACAGTTTTTTAATCCACTCATCTGCTGATGGGCACTTAGGTTGTTTCCAAATCTTAGGTATGGTAAATTGTGCTGCTATGAATATAGGGATGCATATATATTTTCTGATTGGTGTTTCTGGTTTCTTGGGATATAGTCCTAGAAGTGGGATTACTGGGTCAAATGGGAGTTCCACTTTTAACTTTTTGAGAAAACTCCATACTGTCTTCCACATTTCAGAGAAGAAGGGAGAGGGAGAGAGTGATAGAAACATCAATGATGAGAATCATTGATTGGTTGCCTTCTGCATGCACCCTCCTGGGGATCAAGCCCACAATCCGGACATGTGCCCTGAACAGGAATCAAACCATGACCTCCTGGTTCATAGGTCCACTCTCAACCATTGAGCCATCGTGGCTGGGCATTCAACTAGTATTTATTGAGCACTTTCTATGCATAAAAACAGTAGAGGAAACTATGCAAGACCCAGAATAATGCAACAATAAATAAAAGGCAGCATTCACTCCTTCTCACTTCTGATGGGGTGGGTGACAGTATTATTATGAGGGAAATACAGAGTGCCACAGAAGCCCACAAAAAGACACCTAACTTAGAAAGTTTAGGGATCAGGGAAGGCTATGCCTCTTAAAATTCATGGTCTTCAACTCCAGTGGGGCCTTTGGCATCACTCAGCAATCCTTTAGTTGCCTATTCAACCACAATTTTCCTAAATGAATGGTTAAGCTCTCATGGCTCTGCTCAAGTCCCCCGTATACTCTTATCTTACCCATCTCTCTGACTGCACTGAGGAAGTCTAGTCTATGTTTACAAATTCATTTCCATCTTCACTCCGCCCCTCCTGACGCAATAGAAAAGTGGCCCTTCTCTTATCCCATTTCTCCACCATTGCCCCTCAGTTCATGTGGGACCAGGACCTTGGCAAATTGATTTATTTCCTCCTTCACTTATGTTTTCTTATGTTCAAGCTCTTTCTCTTAATTACTTAATCCATAGCTAATAAACATATACAAATCTCTTTTATACACAAATCTCTTTTATACACAAATTTATTTAAATATAAATTTAAAAATAAAGCAACCCAAATGCTCTCAGTCTTCACCAACCTCCAGATTAAATCTAAATTGTACCAGATAAAACTCCCACTAGTTTACAAAAGTTTTCCAGATGTCATATTAAAATGTACACTTGAAATTTATGTAATATTACTCATCAATGTTACCCCAATAAATTCAATAAAATTTTTAAAAATAAAAATAAGGAGTTAAAAAAATTGGATTCTCCAAATAGAAGATACTGCAGGTTTGAGAAAAAAGTTCAGAAGTTCACCAAAGTCAAATTTAGTCTTTTCAGGGTGAGATAAATAGCAATTTCCTCATGCAATTATTGTATCTTCAAAGTATCACAAATCTGCCAAATTCAGTAATGCAAAAATCAGAAGTAACTTTTTCCTAAAGAGTAAGCAACTTAATAGAAAAGATTTAAGGCTTCATTTATTTTGAAGACTAGTGCCAGACTGTTCCTATTGTTTTGTTTTTATTTCAAAAGGCAAAGTTGTTTTGTTTATTTGCTTTTTCACTGTGGTATATGATGTCAATTGATAGCAAGACAAGGGATCACTTTTGCTTTCTCAAAATTAGACCCCCTGTCAACCCCACAGATATTTGGGAAGAATATCAAGGTTGTTCTTTCCTTGTTACATTATTATCTAGCTATTCTACAATTTCTAAGAGATTAAGAAGTATGTTGAATCATGCCTTCATTTCTTCTCTCCCTATTCTCCTGATATTACATAATAACATTTTATAAAGAGAGTATTTATTGTTGACTCTATAATAATTATATATAATTATTATATATATGGATGATTATGTCTCATTTTATTCTTGTATATTTTTAATTACTAAATAAATTTTTCTATTTGATTACTAAGTAAGTTTTTCTATTTGATTCATAGTTGGCCCTTGTCTTAGACAAGCATGTCATATTCCACAAAAGTCCCCATCACCATCATTTTATGTTAGACATATAAATGTCTACTATATGTTATTGTATGTCAAGTGTAATTGAAAAATAAAGTAAAAAAATAAAAGTCCTCATCACCTAAGTTTGACAATGCTAGTAAATCCTCTCTCAATACAAATTTTGACTTTCTCTGATAATCCTTTTGTTGAAGGATGAAATTCTCAATCACATATATGTGAAACAAAGAAGCTAAATTTATTGCTTATTATGCAATGGAGAGTTATTTTTGTAAGTCTCTCTGTACAAAGCAAAACTTGATATCATAAAGGGTTTTAGGAACTGTGGAGTTCCAGATTGGCAGACTCTCTAAAGTGGGAGTGTTTCAAGATTGGCTGTCTGTCAGTTGCGGAGTTTAGAGACTAGCTGACTCTCAGAAGCAATCCTGGAGTGGTGCTGATTGGCTGACCTTCACAGACACAGGGCCATCACTAATTGATTAGCATGGGCTTAATACTTGTTCTGTGGTTACTTGTTGATTACTTTGGACTAGGACCAAATAACAGTCTTTTAATCCTCATATTCAAATTAGGAGGCAAGATCTTTCCAGTTGGTGCATGCATCAGAATCACCTGGAGTGTCTGTTAAAATAGACTGCTGGGCACCACCCCAGAATTTATTATCTAATAGATCTGGAATTGCACCCGAGTGTGCATTTCTAACAAGTTCCCAGGAGATGCTGTTGCTACTGAGGCAAAGACCACACTCTGAGAACTAATGAGTATGAAAATGTCACAAGAGTAGAGTTACTAGAGTTGGCCAGGTTTAAAGGACTGTTTGGTGGCGGTAACCTGCACGATAAGCTGGGTTATAGTGGGACAGGAGAATGTTAGAAAGGCTGACCATGGGAGTTTTTAAAGGGGCTCATGGATGGCAGGGCTTAAAAACGATTGGTGTGGAATATTTGCCAGAGAGGCATGAGAAAGACAGCTTTTCCTTTCTTCCTTCTACTGATTGCACGGATGCCTTTCATTTCTAAATTGTCAGTTAGACAAAGAAAGTCACTTTACCTTAATTTTTTTTCTTTCTGTAAACATTAAATACCTAAAAGAAATAGGATTTTAATCTTCCTTTTCTTCTCAATGTATGTCCATAAATTTTGCCATTGCTAATGAGCACATCCATTCAAAGTAGTGGATAATTTATACAGCTGAGCAGGCAATTTAATGCTTAAGGAAAAGAAGATCCCTGGAGGGGGGAAATGTGCATCATCAGTTCCTAACACATGAAAGATGTATGTTGAAAAATCAAGGCTCATGCCCAAATGTTCAATATATTTTTTGTCTTCAATTCATTCCCACACAAGAAAAATGGTTCCAACTAAATTGAAGACTTTTCTTCTCTTAAGAAATGTGATAGTTGCCAACTAGTGATGGAGTTTCTAAAATTCTTTTCCCAATACTTAGATTAATTTATTGGATGAAAAAGCAAGAGCAAATCTGGCTTCTCTGGAAGCATGCCCAAAGTCGGCAACAGTGAGTCCGTAAGTGTCACATGAAGGTATGTAAAAAGACAGGAAAAGAGTGACACAAACACAAAACCACCAAAAAGGCAACAAAATAAAACATATCTAACCTTGATGGAATGTTGGAGTCCTGGTATGAACCTCACCAATCTATCGGAATTGCGTGGCAGCTCATGAGGGTAACCATAAGGAATGAGTGTCTTCACTGAAGGAACAAGAATGCTGTCCTTTCTGTGATTTTCAAAGGCTGTGCAGCTCTTACCTTCTACAATGCGGGTCTTCTCTGCAGTCTGTTCCAGACCACCCATTCTTAGAAGCACCAACAGCTTCAAGAGAAGTTTCCAAAAATTAGAGACTGTAAATCTCTATATTTTGAAATGATGGAATCTTTCTTAATGGCAGAAAATGCAAGAAATGGGGCACAGAAATACATACTTCTCCCTACTTTTAATTCCAAGCATCCAAAAGTGGATGGCTCTTCCGAAGTGAGCTGTCTATGCTTATTTCTGCCTAGATAATAAAATGAATCATTTACCAAATGTGCACATTTTCAGCCAGAGCAACATCTATTTTAACAATACGTTATTTTTAGTTTCGTTCTTTTCATCGTGCGTGGGCAAGTAAGTACTTTGTAGGTAGGATATGTTTTAGGTTTGTTTTTTTTAAGTTTCTCTAATGAGTCTCATGGACCATTCCAGAAGGCCCACAATGGCACATATTTTCTGTGCAATACAATTTGTGTACTTCCTTTTCACTAAAGGATATTCTGGAATGGTCTGACTTACTGATGGAACAAGTATGTCTGTCACTTACCCCATGCTGGGCACTGTTCTTGGTGCCGCTTCCTAAGTGAGCCCAGCCTGAGGTCGCCGATGTGTGTGGTCTCCTGTTTCCTTGCTTGATTCTTAAACCTGACAGTGCATAATTAGAGCTCTGTTCCGTTGGTTCAAAACAAACAGGAGCTTTGTTCCTTGTTAAAAAATGCAAACAATATTGAACAAGTAACACGGTCACTTAAACTTTTCTACCATGTAGCCCAGGAGTGTGAATGCTTTCTAAGAAATAGATTTTGATTAGGGGAGGATGAGCCCAGGACCTAAAGGGAGAGGAGAAAAGCAGGCAGGTCTGAAAGAATGAAGACTCTTCCACTCCATGTCACTTCCATCCTACTCAGGCCCTTAACCCCAGTGCTCCATTTCCCGATGTCCAGCTTTGCTTCTCAAAGTGTGGTCCCTGTAGCAAATGCTATTGAAATCACCTGGAAGCTTTGCTCCAGATGCACAGATTACAAAATATAACAGACAAGTAGAAAATCACACAGTCAGTCCACCCAACAGCAGGCCAGTGGATGTCCAACCCTTACCATCACACCAAACAGGTAAATATCACTCCTCTTTTTGTAGGAAGGAGCCATTTAAAAAAACAACAACAAAAACCTACAAAAACATTTCTTCCTCTTATCTCGGACAGACTGGAAATGTCTATTTTATTGGCCAGGAAGAATAAGAAGGGAGGGAGAGGATGTTTCCTCCATAGGTCCTCACCCTCCAAGAAAATCCTTCCAGTGACCCTGGCAACAAGAAGAATATGGCTGTAGACCTACACTGTGCCCACTACCGCTGCCTGGATAAGGCACTCAAGTGGACAGTGGAGTGGAGGTAATGGAAATGATGTTGGTGGCTGCCTGAGCCTCAGCTAACCCAGTCAAGAGAAATTGGCACTGTAAAATCAAAAGGAAAAAAATTAGTTGACTAAATAAGATATATCTGCCTAGTGCCTCAGTGGTTGAGCATCAACCTATGAACCAGGAGGTCATGGTTCAATTTCTAGTCAGGGCACATGCCTGGTCTGTGGGCTCAATCCCCGGTGTGGGGCTTGCAGGAGGCAGCCGATCAATGATTCTCTCTCATCTTTGATGTTTCTATCTGTCTCTCTCTCCCTCCCTCTCCCTTTCTCTCTAAAAGCAATAAAAATATTTAAAAAATAGATATCTAGGGACTCTATCAGTATCCTATATGGTTAACTGGAATTTAGGGTTTGGAAATAAATTGCCCCCCCCTCTTTTTGATAGATAAGGTGGTAGATCTTCACAATATTCAGGAGGAAGAAGCTGCATATTTTGGCAACCATTTGGAAGAAAGGAATAAATATATGAAATATTACTGCAAGAGTATAAAGGAGAAATGTCAGTAGACAGCCAAGAAAAGAGTGAGGAGTGGAAAACAGGAACTTTAGGAGATCTCCATATGATGTGGTTTCTCAAAGATGGTGCATAAATAAAAATAAAAAAAAAACCTGTCAGAGAGCAAGGAGAGAGGGATAGAAGCAAAAGGCTTGGAACAGTGAGCATCAAATTGAGAAAAACTTTCCTGAGAGGCACTTAAAAAGTAATCAGAGAAACAAGCTAAAGACCCAGAAAGGGCAGTTTGTCTGGAGCTTAAAATGGAAAGAATCACAAGGAGATTTCCTTCCTATATCAAACTCTCAATGGACCGAGAAATCTGCTGTGCTAACAGCTCTGAACCAATTGCTTTGCATGAGATCCGGATTAGTTCAAATGACTTTGTCAAACTTTAATTTCCCATTTAAGCACAGAACAAATAATAATTTCAAGGTGTAGATAGCATTAGAGCTATCAAGTTGACTCATTGCAACGAAACCAAGAGAAGTTTTACACTCAAGAATTTTCTCATATGATTCTGTGAAAGGCTTGCTTAGCCACTTCTGTGACACACCTTTCCTTCTTTGCCCTTCTCACCTTCAAAGTGTGCTTTCCTTCATCTCATGGCTCATTCCTGGTAGAATGCTGTGCCACCATTCACTGTTCTTCTCCCTTAGATCCGACATGGCTACAGAGAATTAATTGTTGTATAAACGTAAAACTTTCTGCGACTTTAAAAATATCTTTCTATTGATTTCAAAGATAAGGGGAGAGGGAGAGAGAGATTAAAAACATCAGTGATGAGAGAGAATCATTGATTGGCTGCCTCCTGCACGCCCCAAATTGGGGAACGAGCCCACAACCCTGGCATGTGCCCTGACGGGGAATCGAACTGTGACCTCTGGCTCATAGGTCAATGCTCAACTACTGATCCATCCTGGTTGAGTGTGACTTTCTGTAACTTTAGATAACTCTCTGTTCTAGACTAAAGCTGACTATTTTACTAAGACAAAGGGTGTACCATTCTTAGATAATCAAGTGACACACTTTGCTGAAAGCAACCCTAAAAAACTGTCATTGAGATCTGAAATTAAAATCCTAGCTGATAAAAGCAATAGTCATTAAAGAGCATTAGCACTGAACAATAACCAAGTAGGGGGTCATTTATTCAAGCCTTAAATATCTGGATTTTTAAGTGGTACCATCTGAAGTAGATCCGCATCTGTCAAACAGCCAGGTGGAGGGATGGAGAGGAGGGTTGGTCAAAATATTCTGAACTGTTTCTGGAAGCAATAGAAAGAAACTAAAATTTAATGGGAGTCTTTGAAATTCCACGAATTTTGCCAATGATTTTGTATATCTTGTCTCATTTTGGCATTGATATCACTATTTTCACTTTAAAGGCACATAAACTTAAAATCAAAGAGTTTATGTCCCTCAAGCAAGTTCACACAACTGTTAAGTGGCAAATTTAGAATTCATGCTCCTGACTATTTAACTCTAAATTCATTTTCATTTAATTTTTCAGAAGTTAGTTCTTAAGAGTTCTTGATGGTCTTTCCCCCACTTTGGACCACAGCTCCTGGTGACATCTCATTTGACCTCCTAGAGAGATTTCAAAGAAGAGACTTCTTAGGGAACCTGGAAAAACTCAAGTCCAGTGGACAACATGTCAAAGACACTCCAATAAATTCTGGGGTTAGGGAGCAGAGAATTAGGAACAGAAATACAAATATAAGTATGATATGGCTCTAGACCTTTGTAACAAATTTTCTTCCTATGAAATTCCTTCTGAGCCTTCCTTCCTAAAACTAACTTCTCCTACTTGGGGTCCTCAATTGTGCCAGAGATGTCTTCTACCATAGCACCTATAATGATTCATTATATTTTGAACCTATTTAACAAAGAGGAATTCAGCCTCCTTAGAAGGCTGGAGAAGAGGGAAAATTTGCAAAGTTAACACTTACCTTTCTCCCTATATTTTTCTGTCAGCTCCTTGAGGGCAGGAAATGCATCTGGACTGAGTGTTTGGCACAGGATTTGGAGTATGGTAAGGTTTCAGAATGCATTACTAAATTAATGAATGAAGTTAAGTACTCCAATCTAGTAGTGAAGAGAAATATATATACACCTGAATGAGAAACAGGACAGGTTACACTAAAGGCCAATTCCACTGATGAGATTTTTCCAAATGGGAGTTTGCAGCTGAAAAAGAAAAGCTAAACAAATCAGTAAGTGTTGAAATATCAAAGAGAAGAAGAATCTATACAATATGCAGTATAACAATATATTTTTATGTCTAAAAGTATCCTATGGACTTCATACTTTATTTTGTCCAGTGTTCTACAATCACAAACTACAGCCAAGGTACACAACGTTCACTGTAACAGTTACTTGTATTCTAGTCTGTTCTTTTCAGCTTATCTTCTACTAGAGGCCCGGTACATGAAAATACATGCACTGAAGGGGGGGTCCCTCAGCCCAGCCTGCCCCCTCTCACAGTCCGGGAGCCCTCAGGAGCAGGAGACGACCTGGCGATCAGGGGAAGGTGATGCCCCATCACACCTCTGCTGCTGCCACTGCCAGCAGTGCAAGCCTCGGCCAGCCCTGGTTACCTTAGCCTCCAGCAGCCCTGGGTGGCTTGGCAGCCGCCATCTGAGGCTTGCCTACGCCTTGGGCTGGCCCTGGGTGGCTGGGGGAGCAGAGGAGACTGGGGGACTCTGGAGGCAGGCACGTGGAGCAGCCGGGCCCGGCCTTGCCGCATGCCTGCCACCCTAACGGGGCTGAGGGGACTGAGCGCCGCCATCTTGTAGCTGTGGGCGCTGCCATCTTTGAGGGCGGGGCAGTGAATTAGCATATTCCCTCCTTATTGGCTGTGGGCTTTGCCATCTTTGTGATGGCGTGAGGGTCAATTAGCATATTCCCTCTTTATTAGGTAGGATTATCCTGATTCACATCAATGATACTACATATGGGATAGGCCTTATAAGAGGGATTAAACACTTTGTTTTATTCATAGTCATGTTTGCAACTTTTATTTATTGAGTACCTACTATGGGTCAGGCACCCACTAACTTATTTAATCTTCACAGCAACCCTAATGAAGTGGCTATTCTGTCTCCACATTTTACAGATGAGATTTCTGGGACCAGGCTTCCCCTCAGACTTCATGGTAACACGAGGCAGAATGAAGATGTGGGTTTAGGTGTGTTTGACTTCAGGGCCAGGACCCTAAAGCATACCACTGTGGGTGGTGGAACGAGGCCCCCTCATGACACTGGGATATAGGACTCGACTGCCATGGGTTTGGATATTTAGGATGCTCCAGGGTCTGCCTTTTCTTGGTTTGGCTATTTATTGCCTAGACATGTCTTTGTCCCAGTTTACTAGATTGAATGATGCAAAAGACACCAAAGTTCCCTAGCAGAGATGCTCAAAATTAAAATAACATGTTATCACAGGTTCTTGTCTCTCTGTGTGATACAGAAAAGACCATGAAGCAACTTACATACTCTATAAGCAACTAAACAATGCTGTATGCGTTGGAAAGTTCATCATTGTATGTGTCAGTCATCAGGTGCAATATTCCAAGCTAAGACTTCTGTTGCTGAGATGAAAACCCCCAATGGTGGAGCCTTAGAATAATTTTTCAGGGATCAAGGGATATCAAATGCCTCTAAAATTTTTCATTCTCAGAGAAAAAGGACTCCCCTCCTCCTAGTGGGTCCTGCTGCTCTAAGCTGTCCTTATGAGGCCAAACTGCAACTCTGATATGCAACTCCAGCCCAGCTCAACTGCCTTCAGGAAGGGCTATTGGCCACCGATACAGCTGAAATGAAATCACACTATTTGGGCAGAGGTGGGTATTTTCTGTGTCATAGAAACCGGTCTTAACACATTTTGAACCAGCAGCATAATAGGTGACACTGAATCCACAGTAATCTCAGGAGGAAACATTCCCCCTCTTACAGTTGCAAATACTTTACCCAAACGCGGGCATGTAAATAAGTAGAATAAATAGAGTCAAACACAGAGCCTCCAGGGAGGGAATTCATAAGCACTGTGCAAAGTGGTTTATAAATGTCATGTTATTATTTCTTAAAATGGGTTAGGCAGGTGTTTATCCATGCTCTTTTATAGAAGAAAATGATTTCACATTCTCAAATCTTCCTCCCGTAAACTGGAAATGGTTATAGGCAGTCTTCAGAGGAAAAAGTGAACATATAAGAGCACATAGCATGTCAGAGCTGGAAGGGGCCTAGGAGTTCAGCTCTCCCTGCCATCTTTGTGCTGTGACCAGCAGAACCAGGAACTTGCCTCGGGGCACATCCTAGACACATTAGTAGGTGAGATTGGCCTAAAACTCAGGTCTTCCTGCTCTCAATCCAGGATGATTTTTCTAGCACCAAGGGCAAACAATCTTACTTCAGGGAAGTAAGAGTCAAGAGTGTCCTGTAATGACTTGGAATGCTAATACCAGGTCAATAATGCCACAATATTTCTAAGAAGAAAACATAAAGGTTTTTACATAAACAATACAGATTTTTAAAATAAAAATGTAGATAAGAAAATAAATGAGTGGATGGGAAAAAATGAAAAATGAAACAATTCTCTTACCACCCAAAGATAGTCACTGATTGAGCCTTGGTATCCGCTCTGGATGTTTCTGTGTTTACAGGAGCTTATAAATTGATTCTCTTACACACATGGGACCACACTGTCTGATAACCAGTTTAGCAGTAAATTTCCAAACATCTCTCCAAGCAGATGTATCTTCATCTATGTTACATTTAAAAAATATATATTTTATTGATTTCATAGAGGAAGGGAGAGGGAGAAAGAGATAGAAACATCAATGATGAGAGAGAATCATTGATTGGCTGCTTCCTGCCCAACCCTTACTGGGGATTGAGCCACAACCTGGGCATGTGCCCTTGACCAGAATCAAACCTGGGACACTTCAGTCTAAAGGCTGACGCTCTATCCACTGAGCCAAACCAGCCAGGGCCATCTATGTTAATTTTTATAGCATACTAGCATTCCATAATATGGTTGTTTTCTATTTTATTAAGCCAATTTCCTGATGTGACTTTGACATTTTTTCACTACTAGAAGCAACAGAAACATGGTGTGATAACCAAATGGGCTTAGCCCCCTTCATTACTGACCTCTCCAAGCCATTTTTTTCAGCCAGCAATCCTCTCTCTCTCTCTCTCTCTCTCTCTCTCTCTCTCTCTCTCTCTTTCTTTCTCAAAGAGGTTGTCCAGTATCTTAGGGGAGAGGCTCATTCATGCAGAATGTGCTAAATGCACGCTAGTTGCTTTAGATGTTATTAGGTTACTAGAGGCCTGGTGCACGGATTCGTGCACCGGATGGTCCCTCAGTCTGGCCTGTGCCCTCTTGCAATCCAGGACCCCTCGGGGGATGTTGGATTGCCAGTTTCGGCCCTGTCCCCACTGGCCAGGCCGAGGGACCCACTGGTGCATGAATCTGTGCACCAGGCCAGTTGCAGCCCGACCCCCACAGGCCAGGCCAAGGGACCCACTGGTGCATGAATCTGTGCACCAGGTCAGTTGCAGCCCGACCCCCACAGGCCAGGCCGAGGGACCCCACCGGTGCATGAATCTGTGCATCGGGCCTCTAGTATATATGCATGTAAGATCTTTGGTTAATCTCTTCCTGCCCTCCCCCCTTCCCTTCCTTCTGAGATTCATCAGTCTGTTCCATGTTTCCATGCCTGTGTGTTGAGAGCCCCCTGGTGGTCAGTGAGAGTCATAGCTATGATCAAACAGTCCAATGGTCACTTAGGCTTTTATATATAGAGATTACTATTATTGACAATTCTCCCACAAAAGTCACTTTTAGCTCAATGTTTGTGCCCATCCTTAATTATGTCCTGAGAATAAGCTTTAGAAATTATATTACTAAACTAAAAAATATTTACAATTTTTCACACTTATTGCCAAGTTGCCCTCTTAAAAGACTGTACCAAGTTACTTTCCCATGAAAAGAAACAAGAGAACTCATTGCCTCACACATGTTCCACAACTGGTATTATGATTCTTTTTAAATAATCTCTGCCAAATTGAGTAGTCAGGAAGATATGCCATCAGTGTTTTAATTTTATTTCCTGGTATGTTGAGAAGTTAAACAGTTTTTAATCTATGCTCTGGCCATTAAAATCTCTTCTCCTTATTGGACTTGTCTCAAGTACAATTTGATACCTCTGAAAATGGTCATGAAGTCCATTTAGCAGCTGCATTAGCCTTTTGAGTTAAAAAAAAAAAGTCCTCTAGACTAATAAGTCCCATGAGAATAGGGACTTGGACTATTTTTTCTCAATGTCATCCCTGTCCATGATGCCTGGTTGTTAAATGTTCCCAGTAACATTGATGTAATGACTGGCTGAATGAACGGATGGGTGAATGATGGGTGTGGGATCATAAGAATGGTTCCCTCCAGCAGTTGTGCAGCAACGGCCATGGCATAGGTCCTCAGGTTTGCCCAGTGTTCTCGTCAATCCTTTTAAAGAAAAATTCCCAAACTGGGGCTACATCTCTAGTGACTCTCTCACTACCTGAAATACCTTCCAATCATGAGAATTTTCTTATTATGAGGTTCTGCATATCACCAAGAACACAGGCAACTCAAATTCACTTTATCTGAAAAGGAGAGCCTGAGTAAGCAGTAAGTACTCA
The DNA here is from genome assembly GCF_951640355.1 of Cnephaeus nilssonii. Classification (NCBI taxonomy): domain Eukaryota; kingdom Metazoa; phylum Chordata; class Mammalia; order Chiroptera; family Vespertilionidae; genus Cnephaeus; species Cnephaeus nilssonii. The sequence goes on along the minus strand of NC_137081.1, from coordinate 13,695,009 downwards.
TCAAATATTACTTTTGATTTTCATCAATAAATCTATACTGCTCATCTACCATGTGAAGGAAGTAGGCTCTGAGAGAAGCAAATATATATCAGGAACATAGATGGAGGAACAGGATATGATGCTGTCCTATCTATCCTCAAGGACAGGAGCTCATTCAGACGTTACAGGAGCCAAGCAGGCAGGTAGTTGTAGTAACACAGCCACAACTGAGGCTACAGGAGTATGTACGACCTTGATTCAACGAGGACGGTTGCTCCTCAGCTCTAGCTAATTGCTGCCGAACCAAAAATGTGGTATGAGTTGCCAAAATCAAGAATGCTATATGAAATCCTCTGGTTGAACATTGGTTTCGTTTTCTAAACACTATGAAGGGCCAACCAAAGGTTAGATCTGGTCCACGTGGGTAGTTTGCAACCTCTGCCCAGGAAGCTGACAACTAATAGAGAATAAAGCAGCCATAAGGGGCAGGGTGGTAAAGTGCAGAAAATGCCAGGAAGCGAGTAGTGACTGTGGAGTGAGGAAGTTGCGGAGTGAGGTAAGGCATGAATCTCATTTTGCAGGGCAATGTTCAGACAGGCTGAAGGAATCATTGAACGAATGTTGAATGAATCCTTCAGTCTTTCAAAGGCTACAACCAACAAAGAACTGGTGTGCAGGGCATGGAAGCCGAGTCAGGGCAGATTGCTGTTAAGCCAAGTGCATATATAATCCACTGTGAACAGAGGACTTGGTAGATTCAACAAGACGTTGGAGAGCTACAGTTTGGGCAAGATGGCAAGTCCAAGTCTCTGCAGGACAGAGAGTCCTCTCCAACTTCCACAGTGTTCCAGATGGAGCTCTTACCCATTTTCTCCCTGAAAGTTACCCAAGATACCACCAATTTTAGACACCCACATGCAGGCATACTGTGACAGCCTCAACTAGCCTCACAAAAATCAGAAGATTCATGAGCCTGACGTTGCAGAATTTATACACACAGACTTCCATTTTCCAAGCTGCTGCCCATTTTCTTTCTCTTTAAACAGCGAACTCATGTATGATGTTCTATTTTGCCATTTGAAAATACTCCAGTTGAACACTTGCATAGTTACCATGGCAACTATCAGGTAGCATCGTCTTGTGCCTGAATCTGAGACTGCCAGCAAGAAAGCCAATACAGTAGTATATTGTTTCTTCCTGGACTAATCTTTTAAACTGTAGCCTATAGTGTTCCCATAATATATTTGATCAGAAGCTTGAGTGGTTTATTGAATTTAATGCGCCATGGCTCTCCTTTGACTGAGCAATCCATTCAGTAGTGAGCCTTTATTTTGAATTTCCTCCTTGGCAATGAAAAGTGCAGGGCCTACTGCAGTGCATGTTTTGTGATTTCTAAGATTCTATGAAAGAAAATGGATTTGCACACACTAACAGTCTCTGGCTTTTTAATCTCACACTAGTTGAAGAATTATTCATCCTATTTTGACTGGACCCCAGTGGGCTATTGGCCAAACATCTGATTTCTAGATACTGTATATATCACCAGGGGAGAGCTAATACATTTCTGTGATTGGCGAACACTCTAAGGAGGCAAGAAGTAAAAGCCAGCTGGTTCTGCCAAATAGTGGCTATCAATTTCAAGTCCTCCTAAGTACCCCTGCTCCTATGTCCCAATACAATGTCCATGCCTCCCAGGTTTCCTGGGTGAGAGGGAGATAAGGCAAGCAGAGGATGGAGATACATTTACTGTAGAAAGGGGCAACACAATGGAACACCATGAATGGGAGTGTTCCTGTGGTCAATCAAATGGAGGCTCAATTGTTTCAGAGTAGAGTAGAGACTGCAAGAGAACAGGGGATTTTAATAAGAAGTGTTGTGCATTGGTGCTTGGACCTTTAAATGTTTGAGAGAAGTGTGGGTAAACATTGGAATCCCTATGTGTCTTTGAGTGTGAAACCACTCAGGATAGGACTGGACTGCCTGAGTCATAGCTTAGTATACATTGTAATTTTTTAAATTAAAAATTTAACTTTTTATTACAATTTAATTAATAGTCATATCCAACTACCAACTAGTTATAAAATATCTAACATAAGACTTTTCATTCAAGGATGTTAGCTGGATACCTTCTCTGTTTTGATTTAAAATCATACTTTAGGCATAACACTCTCATCATTGTTCTAAGCATTAACCTCTTTGATAATTTATTTATCTATACATTTATTTGCTTATTAATAACTTATGAACACCCATGAACTAGTCACCTTCTATTCACAGTTCTAGTTGTTGTGAGTGGTTCAAGGTGAAGGAATAGGTTACTCCTCTCAAGAAGCCTCTAATTTCATGTGATAGGCTTATAACAGCTCCCAAAGACACACTTTCTATACCCCAGATGATGTGAGATGAATGGGAAGGATAGCAAGTAAGATTTGGGAAGATTTTAGAAAGTAGATTCTCACAATTCACACAGCTGCTGAGTGTCAGTCCGTAATCTCACTTCTAGGTGATTATGAAGACATGAGCATGAAAATATAATGATTAGATATGACACTTCAGGGTCTAAAATCCCATGAGATTCTACTTGATTAAAATAGTCCATATGGAAACTTTCAAAACCTGAAATTAGTTTGAATGTATTAGAACTCTTCTCACACGTACTTATAACAGATAAATGAAGTTGATTGCAAGACATGAAAATAGTCAAAGGAAGCATGTTGGGTCAATGCTCTAAGTTATAAATTGGGAACAGCCATATGTTCTAACCTCCACACATGCAGGAAGAGAATGCATAGTGATTGCGTGTTCATGAGACTTGGAGATGTTTAAAACAAGGTTCTTGACATATAGGGGCTCAAGGTCCAATTGGGGATCAGATATGTAAGCATTCAATGCAAGTTCTATAATAGAGAGGTAAACAATGAGTGTGGGAGTACACTGTTTCAGGAGAATGAAGCTCCTAAGCTGGTTTGACAGATTTAGCAAAACATATAATTATTTAGCTATCAATTCACAAGACATAGATTCAGAAAGACAGTTGATGGAGCTCAAATTTCAGCTAAATATTAAGCTCTAATTTAATATTCGTCCTTTTTAAGATATCCATCTCTTCTACCTTGAATCAGAAATTGAGGTCTTGATAGTATAATGTATTGAAAATCTATTAAAAATAGATTTTAAAAAGAAGTCTATTTAAAAATAACTCAGACAACCTATTGTTTATTTGATCTACACTGCACCAAAATGTTCATTTGAGTGGTGAATTGTTGCAATGCTTATTTCTCATTAACTCGGTAGATAGGTACACTAGTTACAAAATAAGTGAATTTAGAGACAGCAAAAGGCTACAAGAAAATATACCTATCAAGAATTACAACGTGTTACTGGAATGGAGGAAAGAGTCAATTAAATGAAAATTTCAAAGATGTCAATACCTTTATTTTTTTAAATTTAAGGTTATAGGTATTTTAAAGTCTTTGAACTCAGACGCTGATTAGTCCTGTCTCTGACTTTATCTACGTCTAGAAAAGTCAGCACCCTGGGTGTCAGTTTTCTAGCCCTTTTCAAGCTGGCCCAATTCAAACTGGCTCAATTTAAAAAGAGAGGAACCTCATTGATCAAGAAAACCGAAATGGGTCACCAACTTCAGGCACAGCTGGATCTAGGACCAAATGGTCTCGCCAGAACACTATTGCTCCCCATCTATTAGTTCTGATTTTTATTGTGTTGGCTTTATTCTCAGGCATGTTCTCGCTCCGTGATGACAAGATTGCTCCTCGTGTCTCCAGGTTTACTTCCCAAAAACTTCAAGTCAAATGAAAAAGAGTTTGCCCTCTATAGTAATTGGAAAAGAAAAAACAAAGTCCCAGTCTTGAATTTCATTGGATTTGACTGACTTCAGTCACAGCCCTAAACCACATGCTGTGTAAACGGGAAATGGGGTGTTTTAACTGACCAGAGGTGGAGTTAGTGTAAAACAGGAGTGAAAGAAGATAGATTTCGAAAGAAAAGCCAAGAGTCAGCTATGGAAGAAAAGGGAAATGGATTTGAAAGACCCAAAACAATAGATGTGCACTATAGGATGAAACACATTGCCTCTAAGGCCCCTTCCAACCCTTACATATCTAAAATTATCTCTCAAACCCTTTCCTTGAGTCTATAAAGGAATTGTTACCAAGAAAGCTCCAGTGATTTGCCCGGGCCTTATAACTAGTAATGACAGAAACAGAACCCTGGTCTCTTAACTTGCAGCCATGTGTTCTTCGTCTTTTCAAGGGTTCTAACTCTAAGAATCACAATGGACTCAACACAGAAAATGGTTCACACAGTGTGAACGATGCCATTTTAAGCAACTATAACCACAAAGATCATTTCCTATGTTTTCTTCTGAAGAAGCCATTAGGAACCTCTGATGACTTATCACTGGTGTAGCAGAAAGCCTCTGCGTTGCCTAATTTGGTTGGCGGGTTGGTGGGCCCTACTTGAACATGCTGCACATGGCACCTATTTCTAGTCCAGCTGAAGATGCCTGGGGTTCTCATTTGTAATGTCTAAGAACACTCTCCTAGTTACCATAGCAACTGTCTAAAGGTGACTCCTTGTATGTGGAGATGCAAATGCCAAAAAAACAAGTGTTTCCTTTTCTTGATCCAGACTAGCCCTGTGACTGGACCCAGGCATGGGCGATTTTCCTTTTTAAGCTTTTCAGATGATAATGTGCAGCCAATGTTAGGAGCCCCTGATAGAGTCCTTTAAATTCTTATTACGACAGGTTTGGCTGGCAGTTCAAATCATTCCTTCAACCCCATCCTTCCTGTTTCACTTCAGAACTTCCCACAGTGTGTACCTGGTGACTCATTTAAAATGGCCTTTTTCTTCCCCCTCTTCTCAAAAGAAAGAATCTTGTCCACTCTGGCACATTGTGTGATTTCTGGCTTTCCAAGGTGCATACTCATGAATATTCCTAATTAGAACTGTGGATTCTTGATCTCTTTCAAATTGGGCTATGTTGGAATTTAACTGCAGTGAGGGACTAAACACATCTGGTCTAACAGCCACGATCTGTGGCTCTGAGCATACCCTATGAATTACCGGTGGAGCGGTGCGTCACTGTGAGTGCTGACATGCTGCAGAGATGCGGAGGGAGAAGGGAGCAAAGCAGATAATGACCTCTCAAGTTTTCCAAAAGGCTCAGATGATGAGCTGGCTACAGGCAGAGTTGACTCCTCAATTGAAAACATAAGCAACAACATAAAGCAGGCCCACCGGATGCTGGGAAGAAACATCTCATCGTTTTACATGAGCAGGCTGTCCAGTGTCTGGCAGCTCTTCCCCTTCCTTCATCAGTGTGGAGCTTGAAATCAGTTCTATTTAATTTCAAATTATTGACTTGATTTGTGTCAAAACGTTGTACTGGCTTTGACCTAGGCAGAGATAGACGTCTTCAGGGAAGATGCTTGATATTTAAAATTTGGTCCTTGAAAATAGACTGGGAAATATATAGCAGAAAAATGCCACCTTATTTACAAGACTTTACTGGACTAAATTTAAATGTTTATGATTGAAAATTATGTGGAGTATTTTGCTAAACAATAATGGATAATTTATGCGATAAATATGAATAGAACATATACTCTTTGTAAACTCTTTAGATATGCAGATGCATGTTCTTGGGATATTTACAGTCTACAAGAGGAGAAGAGAGGGATGTTAATAACTAGAATGCTAGGTCATGTGTAATAAAGTATAATAGTATTCCAAAATAGGTAGACTTTGAAGTTGGCAGAGGAAAGCAAGTCAGGTAAAAGGACCAGGAGAAGCAAAAATTCATAAGGGACAAAGGGGGGAACACGGGGTGGGAGATGAGACTTATTGAGCATCTACAGTGTGAGAGAAGATTACAGATTTATTTTTACACATATTAGTACATTTAATTCTTTTTTTTTAATATTTTATTGATTTTTTTTTTTTACAGAGAGGAAGGGAGAGGGATAGCGAGTTAGAAACATCGATGAGAGAGAAACATCGATCAGTTGCCTCCTGCACACCTCCTACTGGGGATGTGCCCACAACCAAGATACATGCCCTTGACCAGAATCAAACCTGGGACCTTTCAGTCCTCAGGCCGATGTTCCATCCACTGAGCCAATTCTTGGAACACCCCTATGAGATTATTCCCAGACTAGAGGCCCGATGAACAAAGATTCGTGCAAGAATGGGCCTTCCTTCCCCTGGCTGCCAGCACTGCCTTCACGCCGGATGGAGCCCCCTTTCTGCCTTTGCTCTGGCCCGGAGCTGCCTTTCTGCCTTTCCACGCTGCCCAGAGGCTCGGAGTGGCTGGGGCAGTGAGGAACGCCTGAGCCATCACCATGGCGATGACACAAGCGTCCGCCCCTGGCCGCTTGGCGCCTGTGTATGCAAATTAACCTTCCATCTTTGTTGGGTTAATTTGCATACTCACTCCTGATTGGCTGGTGGGCGTTGCGAAGGTGCAGTCAATTTGCATCTTTCTCTTTTATTAGTGTAGATAATTTCCAGGTAATAGACTAAAATTCTGAAATGGTAAATAATTTCCCCGAGATCATTCAGGCAGTCACTGGTGATACTGGAATTTAATGTTCATATTCATTATGAACCACACATATTCATTAGACCAACACAGTTTGGCTAAATTGAAAGAAGATCTGAGAAAAAGAGGCTGGAATGTAGTCAATCAAAGTGAGATCACACAAGAATGTCAGGCTGATAAGTATAAAGTTAACTCCACAGGTAATATGAATCATCTACATTCTGGCCTAAAACTCAGCTAGCTTACCCATGCCCTGAGAGCTTTGACTAGAGCCTAATGCTACAACCTGCAGCTGTTACTCGTAAAAGCCCTGAGCCCATTTCCCATGCTTTCTTACCTTCATTTCCTCCTTTCCCAACATCTTCATGCTCCTACACTATGTACATCTATCTACATAGGATTCACAGCTCCATCCTGGTTCCCACAAAAATCCACTACCTTCAAATATTGTATGAGCTTGGTAACTTTCTAAAGGTGAAAAGATGAATGGGGGTCCTGGGGAAAGATTACATCAAGGAGAGAGATATCTTCTGCTACCCTCTGGGTCCATGTCTTCTGTTTCCCATTCCCTGCTATTTTGTTTTTCCACACCCTTTCCTAGGGCACGAGCAGGAAGCTGCTCTATGGTCTCTCTCAGGGCAGTTCCATTCATGCCACTGCCCAGATACAGCATGAGCCCGTACCAACTTCACCCAGATGTTGGCAGCAGGCTGGAGGAACAAAGGGGAAACGTTAAGAAAAAGAGGCTATTCTTCAAATAACAGGAAGGAGAGCTTGTCTATTTTGCAGATTCCTTCCCACCATGAAAACCACCTAAGTTCTTATTGAGGCTTATAGTATTTTATCTTCCTCGCAAAAAGCTTTCATTCTAAGTTTTGGACATAAGGCAGTATTCTCTCCAGACAGAAAATAGAATATCAGCAGGTGGTCTCAGAAAAGAATTCTCCTAACATGCTGTATACTGTGTCAGGAACATTTTTTTCATGCCACTAGATTTTTTTTTTAAATCATGATTTAGTTTCCAGATATTTAAACTTTTATTTCCATTTAGTTTGCTTTGAAAAGCAGCAGATTAGCTAGAGCACAAGATGGCTTATGATCCGCTGAGTGGCAGAGAACACTGACACAGTGCGAGGGCAGGGGACGCGAGCATTCGTCTTTTCAGCAGGCACACACAAATGATCCTGTCTCGCCATATGTTCCAGAGAATTCTTTTATTTCCCTTCAGGTATTTGACCCCCTATTGAATCAAAGTTGAAGCTGGAGAGTGACTGATAGAATAGCATCACTTTGCAGTAAATCAAATGTCCAAAAAGAATTAGAAGTACAATTCTTGATGTTTTAATTTCTATTCCTGAGTTTCTGGCTTAATGTGAACACCAGGATGTTGCTTAACAATTTTATACTTCTGGCTTCTTTCTTTCTCTTTCTTTATTTTTCAATATACACAGCCAAGAAATTCTAAAATGAGAATTTTTCATTTTTTATTTTTTTACTTATACTGGCCTTAGGGATGGAATTCTTTAAGTAAAAGATGGTAATTTGAAATAAAGCTCCCTGTGTCTATTTCCAAAGAATTATGACTTGGAAGGTTCATGTGAGGTGAAGGAGAACAAGAAGAAATAGACATCAAGTTGAGATGCTGTGCCAAACATCTGGAGGAGAGAATGAGAGCATTCTGGGAAAACAGATGGAGGGAAGCTTGGCCAGATAAAATTAAAGGCAACGCCGTTCAGCATCTGATTAACTAAGATAATTCTATTTAAAAGGAAAATATCTATAAAACCTGTACTTTAAGTAGTCTCTTGACATGAAAACATTTTAAAAAATCAGAGTTCTTGTCAGGCCTTGAGGTTTACTTGGAAGGTTTTAATTTACTAATTACTGCATGCGATGTTTTGTGTGTGTTTTTAATTAGAAACAAGACTCCAACCGATAACCCAAAATCTTATAGATAAAGACCTACACTAAAAATTATTTCTATGCACTTTAATTAACCTACTGAAATTTCATTGGAAAAATCAAGGTCTAAATCAAGCATTTGTGGGTGTGAGTTAAATATCTGTGTATTTCGAGGGAAGTCGATAACGCCTCTTTGGGAATTGGCTTAACTTCTGGAAGAAAGAGCTGCCTTTCATGTGTGAACATTTTTTCCATTAGCTATATTAAGCCCAGGGATGAAGGTTCATAAACTTTGTAAAGGTTCATGAAAATGTTTAAGATCTGATCTTTACATTATTGGGTTCAAAATAACTAAACTCTAAAGTGGAAGTGATAATTATGTCAAGAATATATAATAATATCAAAGCAAATTTTAAAAGGTGATTCACATTTCTACAAAAACATTTCTATTGTAATTTGAAGTAAAGACGCCCAGATCTTACAGAGGTCCTAAAATAGACCAGCTATTGGAGAAATGCATCTCCTGCTAGTGAGAGAGCTCACATTCTGCCATACATGCTTTTTGTAGCCCAAAAGGAAAGGGGCACCTTTTCCTTTAATGTCCAAATAAAATGGTTTGAGTTCCCAGGCCATGAACTGGGGGAGGTCCAGCATCTGTGGTATTCCCCTGCAGGTCTACTGCCAGCCTGCTTACCTCTTGCCCAGACATCCTGCATCTTCTGAAATTTTGATCCTTTGATCGGGGAGGGGGAGATGGGGGGTTCAGAACAAGCCACTCCAAGAGGTGCCTCAGTTGTCTGTAGATTAATTTAAGCTAAAGGCAATGTTAGCTTCAGGCTCAAGAGAAACTTCTGCCCCATCCCTCATCTCTTTGACTACCTAGAAGAATTTGAACCAGGGGTCTTGCCCATAACAAGCGATTATCAGAGATAACTTCTTTTGACCTATCCACAGGGCAGGACAAACTTCTATTTACTAACTATCTGTTCTTGTCATTCTGCAATGATCCTTTGAAGCCCTCACGGTGCAGTACCTCGTCCCTAGCTCAGGAAGTCTTATATACCTCAATCCCCCTTTCTATCTCTGAACCTCTCCTGCACGTGGGGTCCTAATTCGTGTAGGTGGGGTTCCCAGACATTTGTATGTATTGAATTTGGTTATTTTCCTGGCTGATCTGTCTCATGGATGTTTGATTATGAGACCAGCCAGGAGAACCTTGAGGGTAGAAGAAAGTGTGCTCCTCTTCCGTAGCTGCTTCCTTGCCTTCTCCTGTGGCTACTCTACTCTTTCCAGGCTACCTACGTCCTCATTTCTTCTGCGGTGCACCACCAGCAGAAAGCCATTGCCAAGAATACTGTACTTGTAAGTCCTCATCCAGTATCTTACAGCACTTCCATGCCTTGGGTCCCAGCCTGCCACCACAATGCTGGAAACGCTGTTCCTAGCAACATCCCCATTTTCCAACCTCTCCTTCTCGTCCACTTCCAAGCACGCCCTGCCTACCAGAGAAAAGTGAGCATTCTTGTTACAGACCACCTAACTCATTTACCTGGTACTTCCTTTTGGCCTCTCTTAGCAAAGATATCTTTTGCCCTAAGTTAAATCATATCACATCCTTGAAATGTGGAAACAGCTAAACTATTTTCCTTTTATTTGGATAATAATCTCTACTTTCCCATAAAAGTAAAGAAGACCCACATGCTCAAAATAACAAATGGCATATGTTTCAGCATGCCTTATTTCCCCTGAATAAATTTTTAAATTTCATTTTATGTTTTCTAAGGCTTTGAAGAAAAGAGTGCTTGGAGATTTCAAGTCCTTTGTTGCTTCACAGAGGAGACAGAGCACAAAGAGGCATCACGGGACCCAGCTTTTGCTTCCACGGATCAACACATTTCACTAAGTACTAAGTGAATCCAGGGTAGGGAATTCAGGAGTGGATTACGCAGTAGACACCATCACTGTTAGAGTTGTTAAATAAAAAGGAACAAGCATAGGCTTGAGAAGGCAGCGAATCTCCCAGAGAGAAGGGGGTGTGTGAGTTGGGCCTGAGAAGAGAAGGAGGATCATGTCCCAGGAATGCTAGGAGACCACTTTCTACAGTTTCATTCGACTCTGGACCCCTTGACTGAAAACGTGGCCTAAAAATCCTACTTTGTCTTAATGATGCAGTTTAAAGGACAAAGCCACAATGTTAGTTTCCTTACAAAGAATGAAAAAAAACATTCACTTATTTTCACCAAATTTGCTAAGCTATCAATGGACTCAGCCACTCTTTGATTATGACCTGGGTTCAGTGCACAATTTTCTTCCATTTAACCAATGATGATCATTTACAATCGGCTGTGGACAAGTGCTGTGCTGGGTGGAAGGAACAGATGTGAGGGAACAAACACTCAGGCAGGGCCTCTGTGGTAGCCAAGTGAGGGATGATACAGATGCGGATAGAGAATTGCCAAACCATGTAGTACGCAGTATAACAGAGATGGGCAAGGAGAGCTATGGACACAGAAGGTGGCCAACTCTCTCCAGGGATATTGTGGATGTTCTAATAGAAGGTAACACCTGAGCTCCTTCTCAGAGGACCAGAGGAGATCATTGGGGAGCAGGAGGTAGATGCTGCAGAGACAGAACACAGTGCGTGCCTGGAGTTGGAGCTGCATGGAAGGAGAGCTGACCTACCTTACAGCAAAGTGGTTAAGATCAGAGGGCCTCGGGATCAGGAAGGCTTGAGTTGGAATTCTTGTTCTGATATAAATGTATTGAATGAATGCTGGCAAGTTATTTAACCTTTCTGAGCCTCAAGGTCATAAAACCTGATATTCACAGACCATTGACTCCACCTCAGGCACTGTTTTTAGCACTATACTTACATTATCTCATTTAATATCCACTCTATAAGTTAAGTTCCATGATTATCCTTATTTCATAGGTGAGGAAATGGAAGCAAGGAAAGGGACAGCCATGCTCAAAAGGTCACATGAGCAATTGCAGAGGCCGGATGCACCGATTAATTATCTGGGAAGAAGCATTCTGTCTCTGCAGCAGGGAGAGGCCAGGCCACAGCTGGGACCAGGACCTTGTGATCTGATTCCAGAGCCTACACTACCCGCTGCACCCCACTGCCTCCCCACGCCTGTGCACTGAGGTTGTGGGTTGTAGTTAGAATTCAAAAGATGAGCATGCAAAGTCCTTAGCATGGTGTCTGGCACATAGCAAACACTCCATAAGTGGAAACTGTTATTATTAAGAGTGCCCATTAAGATTTCATTAGTATCCCTTAACACTTAGATGTCCCCGTATATTATTAGTTCTGTACCTGTCCTATCTTCCTACCATCCTATAGTATCCCTGATGGATTAGAGATCATTCTAGATCGAAACAGTGTCTGTTGCTGTGGGTTTTTCCAAATTTAATCCAAAGGAATCAGCATTATGTCAGGATATGTGCTTATACATATTCTTGTTTTATGTCTTCATCATATGCACTGGCTTGAAAACACATGTAAGTCACTGACTCTGCCATAAACCAGAGATGGCAAGAAGGAGAATAAGAAAGGAGGCAGGAGTGGAGGGAGGGATGGAGGATGGAGGGAGGGGAGACAGAGAAAGAGAGAGAGAGAGAGAGAGAGAGAGAGAGAGAGAGAGAGAGAGAGAGAGACTTGGAATTCTGTCTCCTTTTCAAGCATCCTTAAGACAAGCTGAGGCATTCCTCTATGTGATGACATTCCTCTCTTTGTCCCTCACCTTCCCACACTGGCTGGAGTTTGTATTAACCACCATGTAGGGAAAACTTTTAACCCTTCTAAATGTCAGGCAAAATCGGGAATGTGGCAGTCATGAAACTCCCATTCTGCTGTAAGAGAATCAGCATGACCACCTCAGGAATTGGGACGTAAGTCCTCTGCAGAGTTGTCAAGGAGCTTCTATTTTTGGACCCCAGTCTGTTCTGGCAGTGATGAGGAAAATCGGGCCAAAAGAACACCAAAAAAAAAAAAAAAATTGTTGAGGGCATCTGTAATATCTATGAAAGGGACACGGAAAGCAATTGCATATATCAGATGGAGGAGAAAATTTGAAACAAAAGGAAAATATGGAGACAGATTATTTAACATTCATTTATGCATTCTTTCAACAAATATTTACCAAGTGCCTCCTTAGTGCAAAGCACTGTGCAGGGTGATCTTATGGAGGATATAAATATTAAACATGCTGGGCTCCTGCCCTTACAATCAAGTGAGGGAGATAAGGCATGCACATATTTATTATTTAGTGGTGTTGTGTAAACATCTGAGGTAGGAATCTGCAGGCTAAAAGGCGATATTAGTCATTCTACCGAGAGTAAAGACAGAAATCAACCCAACCCATAGCACCCCCAGCCAGCACACGGTGTCAACTTTTTGTAAACCAGCAGCACACAGGTCCTGTGCTGTGGACCCAGACTCTCAGGAAATGCAGTCATCTGCGTCCTCTCTCCTCCAGAGGGAACAATGGTAACATGAATGACCCTGAAAATCCTGTATTCAGTGACAGGATTTCAACAGTCTATGATGGATAGATTCGGAGTTTCAGGGAGACCGTGTCTCATGGTGGCTTAGCTCAGAAACTTCGGAGTCACAGTCATGGGTCTGCAACCCATCTGTTGGTCTCTTGACAATGAACCTCTCTTTTTCCCTTTGTAAAATGTCAGTTGAGAGGATTCTCTGAAGTAATTTGTTCTGAAATACAGTATTCAAAAAACAGACATTGGTAATACAGAGAATGCTCAACACAGACATTGGTAATACAGAGGATATTCAACACACAGACAGTGGTAATACAGAGAATGCCCATCACAGACATTGATAATACAGAGGATGCTCAATAAACAGGCATTGGTAATACAGAGAATGCTCATCACAGACATTGATAATACAGAGGATGCTCAACACACAGACGTTGAGGTTGTCATGGTCAGAGTTCTGTATTTCTGTACTAGGCTCTGGTCCTGCAGCTTATTCTCTATTCTCCCTTGTGCCTTCTGTGATACTAGCTTAACCTTTGTTCTCTTCCTCATTTTTCAAATTCTTCTGGTAAAATATATATGTCATAAAATTGACCATTTTAACCATTTTTAAGTGCACAGTTCAATGGCATTAAGTGCATTCACATTGTTATACAACCATGACCACCATCCATCTACGGAAGTTTTTCATTTTCCCAAACTCAAACTCTGTGCCCATTCAACATTAACTGGCCATTCTCTCTCCCCCCAGCCCCTGGCAGCCACCATTCTACTTTGTCTCTATGAATGTGACTACTCCAGGTACCTTATATAAGTGGAAGTATACAATATTAACCCTTTTGTGTCTGGCTTATGTTACCTAATATAATATCTTCAAGGTTAATCCATGTTGTAGCATATGTCAGAATTTTATTCTTTTTTAAGGCTGAGTAATATTCCATTGAATGTATATATCACATTATGTTTATCTATTTATCTATTGATGTATATTTGGGTTATTTCCAGCTTCTGCTTATTGGGAATAATGTTGTTATGAAAATCAGTCTGTAAATATCCATTCAAACCTTCCTCATTTTAAAAAAGTCTTAAAAATATTAATGCTGTATTTTCAAAATATCCTCTTATCCCTCTGAGTGACAATATAAATTGATGAAGTAATTTATCTTTAAACTACTCTGTGATCGTAGTGGGGGTACAAGAAAGGTTATTTTATTTGGGGCATATAGAATGTTCATCAATAAATCTCTATAATCATAAAGCCAACATCCTTATAACAGCATAAGTTTTGTTAATACAATTGACTATATTTTTTAAAAAATTACTAAATGTAAAAATATTAGAAAATATACTATGTTGAACTTTTAAAAAGCATTACACTTTTCCTATAAGTAAATTAGGCATATAGAAATAAAGATTAACTTACAATAATCTATAGGCTAAAATCCAGCCCACTGCCTATTTTTTTATGGCCTGCAAATAGGTTTTTAATGGTTGAAAAAATTACAAAAAGAATACTACTTCATGACATATGAAAATTATACAAAATCCATATTTCAGTGTCCATAAAGTTTTATTGGAACTCAGCCACATTTATTCATTTATATATTGTGTATGGCTGCTTTGAACTGCAATGGCAGAGTTGAGAAGCTGTGTTAGCTCTCAAATCCTAAATATTTATGATCTAAACCTTTCTAGAAAAAATATTGCCAACTGCTGATATAAGTCTTTGATCTAATTTCACTTCCTCCTTTACAATTGAGAAAAACTAAGGCCCAGGTAAGTGTCGTGTTAGACCAGAGACTTCAAAGCTTAAAGTGGCTAAAAGGAGTCCAGTTGTTTCAACGCCACACCTTGAGATTCTAAACCACATCCCAATGCATTCCTGGGTTTCAACATACTGGCTTACCTGCAGATGTAGGGCACTGACCCGCAACCATTATTGCTTCACGTTAATAATGCAAGAGTCTGTCTCTGTTCTTAATTTTCTCTGCAGACTACTATGAATAAAGAGATGTATGTTTAGTTGTTAACTTCTTTGCAAGGGTCATATTGGTTCATAGCTTTGTCTTTGACCTTTGTCTTTAATTTCATAAGCACTATTTTGTATGATGAAATACTTCCCATGGTCTCAGGATGAAGCCTAAATGACTTAATATGCCATAGGCTCTTTTTGGCTTCGACTTACTTCCCCATCCGTGCCTCCTCCCTTCTCTGTTTGTCCTCCATGCTCACAGGAATTCTGCAAACTCTCAGCACCCACTGCAGATGTATCTCACTGCCAAGTCTTTGTCCATGCTCCCTCCACCAGGAAAACATGAGTCTCTTCATTCGTCCAGCAAGGTTCTCTTCATTTTCCAAGATCCATTCCAAAGCCTCTCCCTGTGAGTGGAGACCTGAGTTAGTACTAGGTCTTCCCTAGTACTAACACAGGCAGAAGTGACAACTCTTCCTTTCACTGTGGATTGTAGTCAAAAACATTTGAGGAATGTTGTATTAAAACATCTGAATTCATTATGAGAATAGACAAGAAGTTATTTCTATAGTTTAGCAGATAATATGACATCAAAAAGGAAGGTTTATAGACATCCCTCAACTTTTAATTCACAGAGACATGAATCAATATTATTTGCTCATCAAAATTCACAGAAGCTTACACTATCCCCATGTGTTCTTATAGCAATTTTTATATACAGATATTATAACTACAATTTCTGAGTCATATTGCTTTACAGTAATATGTACAAAGCATTATGTTTTGAAAATGATAACTTTTCTAGTGTTTATTCTGAAAGAGCTACTTTGAAAACTAGAATAATAAACTCAGGGCTTCATTTTGATTGTTTCCCACCCAATAAATAAAGTCTTGACTAAATTGAATTTTATGTTTGAGTTCTCTTCACTGTTGTTGGACTGATAAGACCTCAGTGTTGACACTTATCAACTCAGTTCATTAAAAAAGCTTCCTGAAAACAAGATGGCACACAAGTTAGACTATAGGGAGTTTAGTGTGAATTACAGATTTAGATCTTGATGTTTCATAATAAATTGGATTACCATAGTGACTTAAAGGAAAATATAAGTAGCATGTTCAATAGGCCATTTGGATCATTTCTACCATCATTTCGTTGCCGCCTTGTTGATTTTCTTTCTCTTCCCTAGTGTACATTGACCATGGAGACAATAGAATCTCCACAGCCATCTTTAGAATAGTCATCCATATTTCAGCACTCATGAAATTTTCTCTGAAGACATTGTAGAGGTTAAAAAAACTGACTTCCTGTCAGAAAACCTGGGTCCAAGTCTTTATTCCTATAACAGGCTGTTATTTTGATCAAGTCAATTTCTCTTTGGGCTATTTCCCTGCTGATAAAATAATGATATCAATTCCTACTTCTCACTTTGTTTTTTAAGAATTAAATTACATGATTTTTTTTCAAAGTTGGGCATATCAGTTAGAAATACGCTACTTATTCAGAGGATAATTCATCCCAAACACATCCTGCCAAATGCTCACCAGCTGCCAACAAAGCCTTACTGCACTGTGTCTGGTAAAGAGAGAGGGACCAACTCTACTCTTGAGATGCTCGCATCCCACTCTCAAAGAGGCAGTAAAGAAATAAATATGTAAATACAAATTGTTCTGGGTGCCACAATGAATGGATAAGAGAGAAAACACCTCTGAGTGGGTCACATGTCAGGTTTAGTACCCACAGGCTGAGGAGGCATCAGCCATGGAAATGGGGTGGGATCCAATTGGATAATTAAAAAGTAACCAAAGCCAAACTCCAATGAGACCAGAAAGACACTGCTCCCTGTGATGAAAAGGTGTTTGAGCCTCTCACCTCTGCCACATGTAGAGGAAGGGCTTGTACAGCATGTGGCCCTGTCTACGTGGGACCCAGGGCGGTGGGGAGCATGCCACCCATGCACAGCACTATTTGAAATCGTGTGTGAAGAAGGCTCTTATCCATTTTCTGTACTATCAATATTGAGAGGACAGAATCTATCTTCCTGAGATAACCCCAAGTCATACCTCTGTTTCAGATTCTATATACCACAGGACTTTGTATATTCATTCATTCATTCATTCATAAACATTTATTATGGGCCACCCAATCTGCATGCCTGATATTGGAGACAGATGAAGTCAGAGTCCCTGCATTGTGGGAGCTCAGAGCGAAGCCCAGAGTAGATAAGTATTGGTAAACAACAGAGTCCAGTGGAACATATCACAACATGAAGGCAGAAGGAGCACAAGGGATGATGCAGGCACAGAGGAAGGGACTTGCTCCAACTAGAGAGGACTGTGGCTGGAGGGAGGCCTCCCAGAGCAGCCATGTTTTGTAATAACAAAAACAAGACATAAGTTAGCACATCCATGTGGGATGCTGTAGGGTGGTTCCATGCAGGTGGAGCAGAGCCTTTGTGTTTTGGGAGAAAACGGAGAAGAAAAACAGAGCTGTAGAGATGGGCCTCATGTGCACTCCTAAGGGTTTGGGATTATGCTTTTAAGATTATAAATTACTAATAAGTTGTTCTAAAGAGAGAAGTGGTACATCTCTTTTGCAATCATGAGAAAATGTTATTGTCTTTTACATTTAATTTTTAGAATCTCTATCTACGTATAAATATGTAAATCATAAGTGTGCAGCTCAATGAACTGGAAGTTATATTTTAGGAGAGGGTTTTGTTATTCTGTAGTAATTAACAGTCATTTTGACTTCTATCCCATATTTCAGTACTTGTGGGTAACATCTTTCTCTGAAGGTAAGTCTAAATCAACTGAAGTTGCAAGCTAAAATGCAGACATTATCTATTCTGGCCTAAATTATGATAGGGTTGTACATTTGAGGATTTACAGGAAATTCAGTTAGCAAGACACTCCTAAGTGCAGTGTGGTGGTCAGGCTTCACCCTGGCAAAGGGCTTGGGTAATGGGCATGTGTGGGGAAGATATTACCCTGTGCGATGGGGGTGGTAGGGATGGTATTTTCAGGACACGTAGAAATTAGACCGCGAGGCAGAGACCCCAGGAAGAGCCGTGCAGACGGATCTGCTCAAGTTGCCTGCAATGGGGGACCCAGACTTGAGGACCCAACCCTCCTCTATTACCAGGTCCTTTTGGTTTCCATCCATCCCACTTCCCAGAGTCAAAAGTTAATTGATTCGTCACCAGTTGGAGATCAGCATCTTTTTTGCCTTGGCTTCTGCCTCTTCTGCAACAACCAAGCAACACCCTCTGCTCTGGGCAGTTTTTCTCTGCCTTTTATGCTTACCAATCAGTTCTGCTCATTTCTAACTGCCTCATAACTCTGCTCTCATGACGTTTCTCTGTGTGTAAGCTCCTGGTCCTGAGACCATCTGCTGCTGCTGCTGCCACAAAAAGCAGTCCATTTGGAGTGATCATTTTCTCACTATCATTGACCTTGCTGGGCACTGCCTTATGGTGAGCCACATCACAAACTGCTGGTCAGTCTGTATTCTGGCTACCCTGGTCCAATCAGGTAGGGCAGAATATGAAAGTCAACCAAAGGAGAAATTAATCGGGCTGTTTCTTAAGCAGGGACTGTGAGTTGGAGACTTCCCTCCAAATCTGGGATTGAAGCAGACACTAATTGTTCTGCTTGCTACAATGGCAACTGCCCACCTTAAAGTAGTTGGCAGTTTTAGAGTCCAAAACATGCAGCGGGAAGACAGTGTAGAGCTGATGACTGCTTCAGAGGAAGGGGTGGGAAGAATTCCATTTCTGTGTTTTTGGCCCCTTACAAGGCTCTCTGAATGTTGGTTTAAAATACTGTGAATTGGACCAGATTTCTCTCTGACTTAAAGCTTTCCCATTGACTCAGAATAAAATCTACCCTCCTCCCCACAGCCAATTGGGTGTTACCTGATCCAATCCCTGCCTCCTCTTCAGCCTCATCCAGGAATTTTTTTCTGCTCATTCATCAAGCCTTCGCCATACCAGCCTTACTTCTGTTACTCAAACGCTATACCATTTCCTCAGTTCAGAGTATTCGTACCTACTGTTCCCTCTACCTGGAACTCTCTTCCTTCAGCTCCCAAGGGGTCAAACTCCTCATTCTTTAAGTCTCAACTTAAATGTCACCTCCCCAAAGAGATCTTCCCTGATCCACTGAATCAGAAACATCTGGGGATGGTCCTAATTGGTTTCACTCAGTGGGTAGAGCATTGTCCTGCAGACTGAAAGGTCCTGGGTTTGATTCCAGTCAAGGGCACATGCCTGGGTTGCAGGCTCCATCCCCACTGGGGGGTGTGCAGGAGGCAGCCAATCAATGATTTTCTCTCATAATTGATGTTTCTAACTCTCCTTCCCTCTTCCTTCCTCTCTGAAATCAATAAAAATAAAAAAATAAAAATAAATAAACCCTGGGGATGGGCACAGCACTCACTGAACTTTGAGAACTAAAGGAACATATGGAAAGAATTATAGAACATACCAGAGAGATTCAGCGTTCCAAAGGACTTTCACACCACAACACATTTATTCAGATAAATAAGGATCCTATGTGTATACTAACGCATTGTTTATAAGCTAAGTGCTATAAAGGAGATCGGATGCAATGAACCCCAAGGTTCACAAACACTTTTTCTTTCTTTATTAAACAGAGCAGCGACAGTGGCAGAGTGTAATTGAGATAAGATGCTCAGAAACTGCCTTGAGTTGAGATGTGAATCAGGAAGTGTCTGAGGACCTGGGGGAAGAGCGGTCCAAGAAAAGGCCCTGGAGCAGAAAAGACCTTGGCGTGTCTGAGAAACGGAAAGGAGACCAGTGTGTCTACAGCACAGGTCCAGGGGCGAGGGAGAAAGATGAGTGTGGAGAATGAGGTATGAGCCAGACCACACACGACCATGGTGAACAGTTTGGATGGCATCCCCCTTGCAATGTGGTACCCAGAGTCCTTGAAGCAGTCAGGTGACATGAAGGGATTCTTGGTTTTGGTGCCCTGGCTGGTGTGGCTCGGTTGGTTGGAGCAGCATCCCATACCCTGAAAGGCTGTAGGCTTGATTCCAGATCAGGGCACATACCTAAGTTGTGAGTTCGATCCCCGGTCAGGTGTCTAGCCCAGGCCACCAATCAACATTTCTCTCTCTCAGTTTTGGAAGACCACTGTGGATGCTGTGTGGAGAATGGACCATGAGGGTACAGGTGTAATTGACAATATTAAGAACACACGTATGAGGTGTGTGGTGTAGTCAGTACTGCTTTAAAGCTTTCGTAAGCAGTTACTCACCAAATCCTGTAATACCCTGTGAGGTAAATACTGTCGCCCTACTTTTTGAATGAGACCACTGAGACAGAGTGGTCAATCACTTTCTTGAAATCGGACAGCTGGTAAGTGGCAGAGCCAGAACTCAAACCCAGACAGCCTGGATTCGGAATCTGGGCTCATAACCACCATGTAAAAGTAGGCATATTCTTCCTGCCTTTTCTCCTGACAAAGGGCGGCTTTGAGCTTAAAATAGTATGTATGCTCTAGTAGAGTCTTTGAATATTAAGAAGGGTACTATGTGAATTTAACAGTGCAGTTACATTTTATAAATATAGCTCATTAAACAAAGCATAATGAATTGGCTCCTAATCTTCTGTATATTGTAGTTAAAAGCAGCACTAATATTTGCAGCAAGAAAAACAATTAGCACATTCATTAAGTAGAGTCCTGCTTACATTTTACTCATTAACTTTAATCATCTATGAAATGCTTGAACTAAACTAACCTGTCAGCCCCAGAGTCATTAGTGCCTGTCTGCAAATGATGATGCTTTAATTTTTAGGGTATTTTTAATTTTACAGACTAACACGGAACCCAGCTTAGTGATGATTTTCCCTTGATCAAGTACTTACGATCAAGATATTGAATATTAT